>NC_092873.1:286208737-286830612 GCF_028372415.1 Notamacropus eugenii | reverse complement strand
TAGACAAAACATATCCAAAGACAGACAGGTCAGAGAAAGTATCTCTGGGCAGCTGGTCACAGGTTCTAACAGACTGGAATTTATTGCATTTCAACAGAAATCCAACATAGTGGGTGGGGAACAGTCTACCATGCTGTAGCAAGAAGATTAATTAAGCATTACAAGTGGCCAGCAGTCTGTTTCTAGGATATGACATCAACTCTTAGGACTTGTTCCAGTATCAGACCTTATTTTATTTATTCATTCATTTATTTATTTATTTATTTATTTATTTATTTATTTATTTGAGTAATTCTAGCCCTCTAATGAGTATGGCCCCTTGGGGGAGTGGGAGGAGCAGAATGACTGAAAGTGAAAGTGGTGAGCAGGGGACTTACCTGTCAGAGGCACAGAAGATGTGGAGGGGAGCTCAATTTTCTGGATGACCTAGATGGTTACTTTCAAAGGAGTGAGCTGATTGATCTGTTTTGGGTGCTTCCAGGTAGTCTCTCTATACTAGACAGACAGGCAGGTGGGGTTTGTGGACCTACCTAGGGACTCCTGGACCTGGGATTTCAGGTGATGGGAATTTTTTTTTCTGAGTCATTACCCAGTTAGCCTTGGGGTAATAATTTTTTGTTCCATCACTTCCAAGGTGGGGCATTTTGAATTGTGGAGCCACTGGGACCCCTCTCTAGAAGCTTTTTCTGTATTTGTATTTAGGTACTCTGTGAGAATATTCTTCTTTTTAAGTATTCCATTTTATTTTGGGCTGTATGATATAAGACTGATACATGCCTCACAAACATCTTAACATATTTCATGGATGATAAAAACAAAGACCATTCTGTGAGTTTGGTATTTTTCATACAGTCCTCTTATAAGATCAAGCTGTCAAAAACAAGAATGTTCTGAAAGCGAAATTCGAGTAAAGGCAACACAATCATTGGTTAGTTTGTTTATGCATCCTGCATCACGGATCACAGATGCAAGTTAACAAATGCCTTGGATTTAAGCTGTTACCTAAATGTTGCCATAGAATGTTTACCAACAACAGTAACAAGTGTTTAGAGACCACAAGCATAAACAAGTTGTATGTTTTTCATAAGTTAATTAAAAGAAATCTTCATCTAAGGAACATAGTATAGAAACACCTGAAACTAAACCAAACCCTTCACCAAGGCACTAAAAGCATGTCATTCATACAACAAAATGCAAACAAACAAACAATCCACAACAAGTTTCTCAGAGGAACTTTTGCCATAAAGTCCACAAAGGACATGACTGTTGGGATCAGGGCTTAGAAACTGTGCAAAGGAAAAAGCAGGAAGTCACACCTGCAATATACTTTTGATGAACAATCAAATTCACACTCTTTGTACTAAGGTTTCCGATACATTATTGTTAGAATGACTCCAATTTCCAATCGACCTAACTGTAAGGCATTTTAAGTGGGGTACTATTTTTGCATTCTAAATTTTACTAACAAAGTAACAAAAAATTTGATATAAAGCCTTTAAAAGAATGTCTTTCTTACACATCCCTCTCTCCTGTAAAGGTCACAAATGCTACTCCTTTGCCATGTTTGGTGAATATTGAGATTAATAAGGTATTCTGTCTTGTGTCTTTGCTGATAATCCACTGAGGGAGAGGGGGCCGGGAGGGAAGGATTCTTTACTTAGTAACCTTTCTTGTGAATCATGGAGGAAACCATGGTCCATTCCCCATGTAAAACACGCCTTTATTTATTTAAAAGTCCACAGAATGACAATTTTAAAATTGAACATTTGGACAACTAAATCATAATAATTTCCAAAGCTGTTTTCTGTATCTTCTACAGATTAAGAGATTATTACCTCTGAATTATAATTTGGCGAAAGAGAAACAGTTGTTTCTAGAGGATCAAAGCGGAGGACTGCGGAAGATGTAAGGACTGAAGACATATGGATGCATCTTTGCCATTTTCATATCAATTTTTCTGAGTCCAAAAGGAATGCAATATTACAAACAAGTATTAATTGCTTTCAATTTTTTGAAAAATATATTTAAAATAAAAACTTTTTTAAAAGATGAAAAATGCAGAGCAAATTTTTTTTTCTTCAGTTCAAAGGGGGAACTGGAATGCTACTTTCTCCAGGCAAAAACTGTTTATTTCATTTTCCTGTGAGGATATTCTTAAAGATTTCTTTGATATTGTTTGAATCCAAGGCAAAAAATCTCAATAAAATACAAGTTGTTTTTTCTTTCAAATACTTGGACCTTATAAGTAAGTCTAGTATGGATGTGATATAGGTCACTCTTGTAATAGGATCACACAGTTCTTTTAGCTAGCATTCCACACATTCATGTTTCAGATTCTTGCAATGCCCTACACAAATCCATAGTGCCCTCCCCACCCCATGGAAGTATATTAACATGGTCACCTGGACATTTGTGGATGTTAGTGGTAGTCTCCAAATTGAACAGATTGCATGAGTGAAGCATAGCTCTTCTCAAACCCAGATTCTGTAATTACTATGACTTTAAATAAGTAGTTGCATTCTTTGACCTGGGAACCCATGGTTTATGCCCTTCCAGTTGGACCTACCATAAATGCTTTTAAAGCTATATTGCATATTCATAGCTATAGGAACGAATGGGGATAGAATACTTTTTCCTCCTTGAAAATTCTACTCTAATACCTAGGGTGTGACAACTGAGCTTAAGGTTTGATCTTGTGAAAGTAGTCTCTGATAGATTTGATCCAGCCAGAAAGACTTTGAGTGAGCCTTGTGACAAAACTGTGTCTGCTTTATGAAGACTAAGGTAGTCAAGTATGAAGAGACGCATCATCATAAAGGTCCCCAATGATTTTTTTTTTTTAAATCACAGTGGTACATGAAATCAACAAAAATACAGTGATCTCCAGTTCTATGTGTCTGCCTGCCTTCTAATTCCACCATGACATTTGGAGAGATTGAGAAGTGGGTACCAATATAGTATTTTGGCTGAAAACATGTAACTGTTGGAACTCATGTGCAACCTTTGTCCATTGACAACATACTACTGGAGAAAATTAAATTTATCCATACTGACATTCTCACTATATATAAAAAATCAGGAGATTTAAGGAAGTTGCAGCTAAATGGAAGGATGAGCTTCAGATTTTCCTCAGAAAGGACTTATAAAGGAGTTGGCAGAGCTGGTGTCATGATGTGCGCAAACTCAACAAGAAAAACAATCTCATGGAACACTTAGTCATCTCAGTTACACTGAGCATAAGCTAAGTGATCATCACGAAGAAGATAACTGTAGTACATGACTCAATAATCACGTCAGATGATGAAATAGAGAAATTGTATAAAGAACTTAGTAAGGTGTTACTATCTACTCCCTGTGTGTCCTCTGAAAAGCTTATTAAGCTTTCTGGGGTGTCACTTTCCTCCTCTGTAAAATAAATCTGACCCCTAAGTTCCCTTCCAGATCCCTAAGGAGATTCTCATAGGAGGCACAAGAGGGATATAGGGGAGGATAATGAAAAAAATATGTTGAAAAATGTGATGCAGGACCCAGAAATTAAAAAACTAATCTTGTAAATGTCTTTTCTCATTCTTATAAATCATGAATATTTTCAACAGGAATATTTCCAACAGTTGAAAGGGGTAGATGCAAAAAGGATCAAATTTACATGAAGTAAAATGGAGTTCTCAAGAGAGAATTAAGATAAGCTCCTTGAGGGGACTTGAACATTTTTGTCTTTTTATCTCCAGAACCTACTTCATTGAGAGCACTTAAGAATGTTTGTTAATTGATTCATAGACAGGAAAATATTAAATAATTTTATTATAAGCTTATTAACTATTAACAAAACAAATATTCCAAAAAATTTAATTATAAAACCAGAAGTAAATCATAAACTCATACAATTACAATTTATTTTTAAAGTGTGGATATTCACTTTTACAAAGTAACAGTAATATTATTTCTGTGTTCCTTTCTGATTTTTTTCTTCTTTGTACATTATTGGATTTTGTCACTGTTTTGTTGGTTTTTCTGATTTTGTTTTCTTCACTCTGCATTATATTTTATCTTTCCATTCCATGTATTTGTCATTTTTATGATACAATAATATTCCATTAGATTGATATATTTACTTACTTCCATACTTCAGCAACTTCTGATATATTTCTTGTTATGGATATTCCCTCCACTGATGAAGCACTTGACACCTTTATAACTTAGTTGATGGTTTCCCATACTGGATGTGGCTCAAAAATCTATCACCCTTAAGCCAGTCTGGGGATCAACCTCTGCAAACTTAGTTAGGTTGGTCCTTGGATAACATATAGTCCATCTATCACCAGGTCTATAATCAAAGCCTTTGTGGCTTGGTAGGGACCTTGTATTCTTGTTCATTTAGCATTCAAGAATTGAGAGTGATGTCAACACTGTGATGAAACATCAGAGGAAGACTTTATCAGAGGCATAATAATATGCCCCAATTCATTCAACCCTTCCTCAATTGTTGGATTTATGGCTTGTTTCTGGGGTTTTGCTATCACAAATAAAGACACTGTGAATATTTTGTATGGAAAGGTCTTGAAAACAAAACAAAACCCTTAAGATATAGTTCTTGAAAAAATTGGATTGGTTGCACCAATTCACATCTATACTGGTAGCGTAGTAGTGTATGAGTAGTGTATGAGTTTCCCAACTTACACAATTCCAACATAGAATTTGACCATGTAAAATTCTTTGTTAATTTGATGATTGTGAACAGGCATTTCTGAGTTGTTTTAATTTATATCTAATTATTCATTTGATTCCCTAAGAAAATTGTTCACTTGCATTCTTTCTTCAAGGACTGCTTATTCATCATCCCAGAAGTTATTTCAGTTAGTTAATTAAAAGACGTCAAAGAGCAAAATCCAAATTAGAAGGATAATGAGAGAAATCATATATAATTACAGCAACTTCCACCTAACTTCTTTCTGATAGATAAAAGCAAAGACATTAAACTGGAATGGTTGAGTTCAGAAGGTTCTACTAAGGCCACAGGGCCAGTCAGATCTCAAACATGGCTCATTTTGGGGTTGAGGGTTTGGGTAGTGATGGAACTCATTATTTCATGACTACAGTCTTGCCCAACAATTATGGTGGTTTGAAGACTTGGTAGAGGGACTTTAGAAAGAGTTCTGTTTTTATATTCCCAATGTTCAGCATGATTTGAAGACAGTAGGCACTTAATAAATACTTCTTGAAATTGGCTTGATACACAGATAACCTTTAGGAGTCATTCAGCTTACAGTTAAGTAGATCTGTCTTATTTGCTTGTCTTTGTCTTAGTGGTGATCCTGAATCTGTACTCTTTCCTGCAGGAAAGAGGTCAAGTAGAAAAAGGATTCGAATCGATTTGCTTGACTCTAGAGAGCAGAACTAGGAGCAACAGGAGACAATGATAGGGAGCTGGATTTTGGCTTAACTTTGGGGCAGAATTTGTAAAAATTAGAACCGTCAAAAAGTGTAATGGGTTGCCTGGGATTTAGTGAGTTCCTCCATCACTGGAAGTTTTCAAGAAGAGGCTGAATTCCTCTTGTTGGGAAGGTTTGGAGAGGGTTTTCCTGGCTACATACAGATCAGACTAGATGACCTCTGCGGCGTTCAACTTTGAGATCCTATGAGTAAAGATAGGAGAGAGGGAGGGAGGGAGGGAGGGAGGGAGGGAGGGAGAGAGAGAGAGAGAGAGAGAGAGAGAGAGAGAGAGAGAGAGAGAGAGAGAGAGAGAGAGAGAGAGAGAGAGAGAGAAAGAGAGAGAGAAAGAGAGACAGAGACAGAGACACAGAGACAGAGAGACAGAGACAGAGAGACAGAGAGAGAGTTGATTCAGTGTGTAGCAGAGGAGAGAGCAGAAAAGAGGGATATATATGTTGGAGTTTGACCATTGGGGCAAAAAAGCACAGGGTGCCATTCAATCAATGGAACACTGAGCTTAGATGTGATCAGAACTAGAGCTAAGAATTAAACTGTCTGAAAGTTTTTTTTCTTTATTTAAAGATCTAATGTTTAGGGTAGTTCCCCCTCCCCGATAAGACAGATCTATTAATGACCTTATCCTTAGAAATCAGGGGTCCTGAGACATTCTTCAGAGCAACAAGGTCTAGTTAACCTTTCTGTGTGCATACCATTCCTCTAGGACTTCATAGACCCATGCCTGACTGTGAGAGTGGTGGGTAGTGTGGTTGTTCTGATGGAACTATCAGACACCCTTCACATTAACAAGTTTTTCATAGCTCCTACTCTATTCATGACACCTGGAGCCACACTTAAATCAGCTACATCCATACTTCCTCTACCTGCTCACACCCACTGATGGGCAAAAGCCAAAGGAGACTGTCATCAAGGCAATCCAAAGTTCTTAAAGGAAATAAGAACGTATCCAGTAACTAGGAGAGTGAAGTCTTTAAGAATTAACTGCAGAACCTACCTACAACCCCAAAATTGAGTCTAGTCCATCAAGGCTATAAACTGCAGAGACACAATGGACTGAGAGTAAAACTGAATAAGATATAGAGTAGGGTTTGGATTGCTTATGGAAAATTGTGTTCTTTCAAAGATCTCAAATCTCTACCTATCATGAAAATTCCATCTTTTTAATGTCAGTATTCTCTAGTGCTGCCACAAAGCTGCAAATAACAGATCACAATCTCTGAAAAATCAAGATTTTAGGTGGTATAGATTATGGAGAGGTGTACTTATGCTGGGCATGACATATTCAAGAGGTAGCATAAAAAACATCTGAAAAATACAATTGGAAAAGGTGTAGTCATGTAATGAGAGTAAGTATGGATATCCCACATCCTGCAGTGATATCATAAAAATGCAGATTAAGGTTCTTTATGATAGACTTTTGTTAATACAGGGATAAGAGTCACACAGGATTTGAAGGCTTGGATGGGTTGCAATTTGCCTTGATTAAAGGCCTTGATGGCTATTTTCATCTAGAAGAGGGATTAGTTTTGTTCTACTTGCCCCTAAAGACCAGCACTAGGGGCATTCAGGGTTAAGTTGCAGACAAATAGGAAGGAAAAACTTGCTAATAACTAGTGCTGTCTCAAAGCTTCAGGAAGTGTTCACCACTTGTTATGGATGTTGCAGAGACAGCTCCTACATCTAGGTACAAGATGGATTAGATGATTTCTGAGGCCTCTTCTGACTCTAGGATTGAGTTAACTTTGGGGTTAGGAGCATTTGAGGTGCCAGTTAAGGTGAATATATATTTAATGCAATACTCATAATATCCTTACCTCGTTCTTTAAGACCCATATATCTTTCCTCTTAACAATTTTGTGAGGGAAATAACCCATAAGGTAGATTGTTGCAGCATTGCATATTTAATACAGTGATGGATTTGGCGTAAGGAACATCTAGTGCTCTCTAACTTCAAGCAAGTTGCATATGGAAATGGAGGCTCAGAAGTTATCTGTAAAATGGGGTTAAAGTAGTACTTCTCAAAGCCTGTTGTGAGACTCCAATGAGACTGGTAGTTTTTCAAACTTTAAAACATGTTGAAGATGGGAGTTGTAGACTTATTTATCTCAGATGGAAGAAAATCTAGGGCAAAACATATCTGAATAACAATCCTTTCTAAAACAGATCCAAGTGGTCATCCAGCCTTTACATGAAGATCTCTAGTGACAACCTATTACCTCTCCCAGCATCCCATTCCACTTCTGGATAGCTCTACTTGTTGGAAATTTTTCCTGTCTTAAATCAAGTTTGAATTTGCCTGTTTGCAACTTGCAGTGTGGTGCAATTCCAACTCAAGACCTGAGCTCAGAACTCAGCTCTGCTACCTACTTGTGAGGCCTTTGGAAAATCTTTTCACCAGTTTGAGCACCCCGTGACATAATGGGTTTGGATTAGATAGCCTCTAAGCTTCCTTCAAGCCCTAGACCTAAGATCCACCAATTTTAATTGTGCCCTGACAGTAAGCAAAACAAATGCAGTCCTTTTATAAACTAAAGGCAGACTATAGTTTTTGTACCTCAAGCACATAGCAGTGTAGGTACTTTAATAAACACAGATAGCCCTTGAAAGCTATCAGGCCCTCCACCTCTTCCTTCAACCAATCTTTACACCTGGTCATGAGGTCCTTCACCATCCTAACCCTGGATGCTCTCAGTTTATCAAAGTCCTGCCTAAAAATGGTGGTATGCAGAGCTGAAAATAATCCTGATGCGGTCTAATCGAGGCAAGGTATAACACACCACCTTCCTAGTCCCACATGCACTGTTGACTTGCAAACTGCCAAAACCGTTTCTACAAAAGAACTGCCTAGCAAAATTTCCTTTATCTTGTACTTTACTCTTGGAACCAAAATGCAAGACTTCACATTCATTTCTACTAAACTTCATTATGAGATTTAACCTGAGTGTTTAGATTTTTAGATCCTGCAATCTCTATTGACTACCTACTCCTTCCACCTTTGCATCAGGTAACAATTCACAGCATCTCAACCAAATCTTTGTTAATCATTAATGAGTTGCATGACTGAAGCCATGGGTGCAGATGAGATAAACATGAACGTATAAAAAATGAGAATGACAGCACTGCGGGAGGTGCAGAGTAACAAGAAGTCAAAGCTATGGAGGTAGAAATGCCAGGAGAGTATATCATAGTTGAAAAAGACAAGTATCAAACTGGAGCAAGTAGTCAACAGAAGCTAACTACAATAAAAGCCTTTGGAACTGGGAGTCAGTATATACGTAAATTTCTAAAAAGTTATCAATGTTGAGATGGTCCAATAACTCAAAAGAATATCAGGACCAAGGGTATAGTTTTCATATAGGAAAGATTTGACCATAGTTCCAAGATTGAACAGTAAGATGGGATTCAATTTTAGAAATCAGAAGCGAAAGAAAGTACCAGAAGAGATGGGAGGGCATGGGATTAAGGATACAAGTGGAAAAGTTTCATTTTGAGCATAAATTAAGCAGTGTGCAAGTCTGGCTTTCAAGTTCTATAGTTCTTGTAATCTTCTTAGGTACCTTTTGAAAAATAGGATTTTGCTTAACTTTAGCCTTTAAGTGAGCAGAGGACTGTTATTTGTGTCAATGTAGCACCAGGCAGGACACTGCCTGATTTAAGAATAGGCAATTAATAAATGCTTGTTGAAAAAGAAAACCTCAAAAACAACAAAAAAGACATTTTCTTCCTTACCAATGGTCATGTGAACTAGCAAGTTTAAAAAAGGCTACTGCTGCATTTGGGAGGAGATGTGCAACCCAGTTTGTTAGATAATTGAGGAATAGAGTAGTTGAGTAAAATAAACAGGGTGGGGAAGCTAGATTGAAAGTTTTGTTATTTCAAATGATGCTGCTTTCTAAACCTAAATGCCTTTCAAGACAAAATAAAAATAATCATATTTCATTCAACCTAGCAGAGACAATTAATTGAAAACATATTTTGTCACATGGAATCATGTCAAAGTGGCTATGTATATGTTCTGTGCCAATTTATAAAAATTTCCACCACTGTGCATTCAAAGATAAGGAAAATATGTATAATTTGAGTTCCTCAGGCAAAGCAAATAAATCTAGTTATTTGCAGTTGATCTACCTCATCTTTCATTTGTCTTTTAAATTTCACTTTTACTGCTAACTCAGTTATATTTGTAAGTATTTCTAATCACAGGTGAAAACCCCTTTAGTTTTTAATGAGAAACAATGCAGAAAGCACTCTAGAGGGACTAAACCACTAAAAAGGGCAACACTCAACATATTTACTTTATGACAATATTTTGATATACTAACACATGAAGGGAATTTAATTGCATGGTTAACATTTTCCAAAAAGATAAAAACTCAAGTTGCAACAAGTTATTTGAAATTGTGAGATGGGTTCTGTTTGAGCCATATAAAAGAAATCTCTTAAGAAGGCAGGAAAAGGATCGAGAAATGAAATAGTGCTTTCACAACTATATCTTTCCCCAGTCTTTCTAGAAATTATTCTTAGAATATGAATCATAGCAACTACACAGTACGTAATAACTAGTATCATTTAAATGTACAGGACAAAAGTGTATCATTTCCTTCATAGAACACTGAAGGTTCAATGCCTGGCACATAACAGCCACCTAATAAATGTTCATTGATTATGACTTTTAAAATTACAATAAAGCAAATAGCACACAAAAACTAGTGGGAACAACTTTCTTGTCCTTATCAACCCAAATTTAAATCTTACATTTCATTATCTACTTACAATGCTGAGTCAAGTAAAACTATATTCAAAAGTAGCACCAAAATTTAGACATGCTAAATCCTCCCCATTACCCTCCCCCCCAACTTCATGCCAAGAATAGGCTTCTACTTGTTTGTCTTACACCTTGAAGACTTTGGATCTTTACCTATACAGTTAAGAAATGTGATTACTGAATATCTACAATATCCTTATTGGGCATTTTAAATTCACAATTGATGCATATATTCCAAAATTAGCCTGGCAATTTACATATTCTAAAGATATCATACTGGAGCTTAAATAATTAGAACTGTAGTTTTTACAAACTAAAATTATCTAGTTCAAACTTTTAATTTCACTCATGATTTTTCTTTCATAACATCAACAATAGCTTTCCTTTCCACCTTGCTTTCAGATTTACCATTCCTTTATCATCAACCTGAAGAATTCTAAAATCTAGAATAGTATATACACTCTAGTCCTATAGAAGGAAACTTCTGAAAATTGATCCTAACTGAAGGAAATTGTTCATTAAAATGCCACAGAGCTTTTCTGAATGGAAGTATTGCTATCTACCTATTTCAAATTATTTGGAGCTCCTTATTCAACTTTTCTATCTTACTTTTTACATAGAAAATAGCAGACGTTTCTTTACACTCCAGTGAAAACACATTAATTCTGCATATCCAACTTGGATCAAGAGATTCCTTAAAATAATTGATACTTTCTCTCTCTTCATACCACTCATTTTAGCAACTGATTCCTGACCTTTGCTGAGAGATGGCTGGAATGACATTTTTGGGTAGCCATCTAAAATGTCTGAATTACTTGATTCTTTCCCCTCCTCCCTCCAACACACATACATAAAATGCTAAAGTAGGAAAGATGCTTTGATTTGGCCCAACCATCCTCAATCTGCTTTTCCAAGGAGTCCCAAGAGACTGACTTTTTCAGTCTCGTAGTAGCCCAAAACCCAATTCTATCTGAGATTCAGTGCTCTTTCCATTATAGATACTATAGTGAAAATAGCACTAGTTACATTACAGGTAATAAAAGTGAAGTACATAGAAAAATTGCTTCATGTAATCCAAGTACAAAACATTATATACAAGCTTAACATTTATACAAGCTAGACAAGACTTTGAAGAAAATGTTATTCATCCTTAAATATATCTACAACTGAAAATTATTACTATTTTCCAAATGAAGAATGATACAGGATGTATTCAAGGTTGGATGGTGTCAATCTAAAAACTGAACACTTAGTTGACAGTAAATTTTTGACTACACAACCTCATCGTAGGCTTTAGCTCTCCTTTTATTTTCCCAGTCTGTATTGAAAAAACACTTTCCATATTATTATATGTATAGCTTATCAAATTAAGTCATAAAAACTCTTAATTTGTAATTTAAAAATTGGTTTTTGTTTTCTTTTGGGAGAGGGAAAGGAGATAGCAAATATGGATAGTAAAAAAAAATGTAGGAGGGTATAAAGGGAGGAAAAAAGAGCAAAGTCAAGAAGTAATGTATTATGCATCCTACTATCGTGATTCACATCTCCAACAATTGCTTTATTTTGGACTTGTGAACAGGCTAAAAAAGCTAATACACAGCATTAGCAAAGAATATTTCAAGCTTTTAGTCATAGGTGTGCTTTCTTTCTCATTCTTTTGCCAGCTATCTAGTTAGTGCAAGGTTACAAAACTGTAGAAAGTTAAATGCTTTACTTCACCTAAGTTTCACAATGATCCACCATAACAAAATTATCATTTGAATGTTTGTGAACAGAAGGGGGAAGAGTCAACACCCAGAATAAAGGATTTAATCCAGTGTTTATTCCAGACTCATGATGGTTCTCCTCAATCAGTATACATGTCATAAGAACAGCCTATTAAATAATTTGCTGACTGATGATTCCTTAATAATGCATTATAGCATTACTTTAATCTTTAATACTTCTCTCTTCTAGATGAAGTTCTCAAACTCAAATGGCAATTGTCAGTATTGATAAAAAACATGTTATGACTTTTAAAAAAGGACACTATTCAAGGTATCTCATAATTTAAATACTTTTCCATTTATAAAAATGCTTTGGAAGCTTGAGGCTTGAATCTGTTTCTATACCAAGTTGTCCCTCCCTCTCATCTCATATAGGTTAGTGTAGGGTTGCTGCAAGAATGCTAGGCTGCTGGCATTGATTTTTCCTTCAATACTTAAAAAAAATAAAAATCAGTTATACAACATGACAGTTTTCAAAGTAATTTAAAAAAGAAAAGGAAAACAAAAACTATGTGAATGAATTACTAACTTACTAACAGTGTCCCTTTGAGGTACCACTTTAAAAGAGACTACTGAATAAATTGCAGCCTTAAACTCCTGCATCAGAAATTGATAATCTCTCAAAAATCCACACTAAAGGTAGCTTTGTCAGGAATCTAAATGTAATACATTTTTAAAAGAGCTTTCCAAGGTAAGATACAACAAACAAAAAAGTTAATCCTAGCCTTCATGTACACTGTATGCACATAAATATTTCTGTTATAATACACATTCAAGACTCATCCTGAAAGTCTTCAGTTCCTATTATGCAAAGCACAGCCATGCTAACTTCAGTACAGAAACCATAATCCCACATCTACAAAATAAAGTAGAATTAGTGGCAGTTTATTGCCTTATACAAATTTAACCAACATGGCAACCATGCCAAAGGAATTAAAACATTTTCAGGACATATGTACAGACTGTACATTTCAGAAACAACCAAACAACAAAAATGCAAGAACAATCGTTGCATCTTGAATTAAACTCAACAAACCGATGGAAACGTCAATGCAATAAATGGGATTACAAAGGCACTTCCCTACACAAAATGGGAAATGAAAATCTGCAGCCTATATATAGGAAGGTTGAAGAGTGCGTAACTACTGCACAATCTCAACTTTAAGGAAGAAAAATAAGCAGGATTTAATCAAACATTTATAGGATTCAATGTGATCCACTTTTACAAAATAAACCAAAAAAGAAAAGAAAAAAAACCCAAAAAACTTCACACAGTCTCATCTTTGTTTTTATGCTGCTTTTCTTGGCTCTCGCGTTCTGTACTCTGGCTCCTTCGGCGATCCTGTTTGTCAGACTGGTCCTTGCTATCACTGTGCTCTCGTTTGTGAGAACGCTCTTTGCTTCTGCTACGTTTTCGGGGTTTTTCTTTGCTGGGACTGTGTTCCCGTTTTCTTGACTTTTCAACACTGCCAGTTCTTCCTCGACTGCCACTCCTGCTTCGTTTATTTGATTTTTCTTTACTCTCATTTTTATGTTTACTTGTCTTTTCTTTGCTCCGGCTTCGACTGCGCTTTCCTGTATTTCTACTTCGGCTTCTACTTCGATGTTTTCTTTCCCTGCTTCTACTTCTACTATGTTTTTTCTCTTTTTTGGAATCTTTTTTGTCATCCCTGTGCTTCTTTTCATCTTTGTCCTCTTTATGCTTCTTCTCTTCTACCTCACTCCTACTCCTCCGCTCTCTTGACCTTTCCCTCTCTTTTTCTCTTTCATTGCCTCTTTCTTTGTCATAATCCCGGTCTCTCCTCCGGCCTCTCTCATTCTCTTTTTCACGATCTCTGTCCCTCCTATCTCCCTTTCTGTCACGACTCCGACTCCGACTCCTGTGCCTCTCCCTACTCCTGCTCCGCCTGCGCTCCAGCCCACGATCAATGCTTCGGGATCTCCGCCTTTCTTTTTCCCTCTCCTTGGCTTCACGTTCTAGTCGCTGCCGTTCCTTCTCTCTTTCTAATTCTCTGTCAAAACTAGAAGAACCATGACCTTCTCGATGATGGCTTCTACTTCTGGATCTTCTGGGGGATCTTCTTGGGCTCAAAGACCTTCTTGGTGACCTAATAGTTCAAAAAGATATAAACGTTTGTTGTATAAACTATCAGAAATACTTAAAACATTCATCATAGAGTTCCTTTAGTTAAGCTCTTCTAGCACCCTCAAAACTACTCAATTTAAACATGTTTCAGAAAAAGTTGCATAAAGGTACTTGCTTATTCATATTCATAGCCACATAATTACTCTGCTCCTTGAAATATACTAAAAAATACTTTTTAGGAAAAGAATTAAAGGTAACAGGTTTCTAACTGCATAAATTAGCCATGAGAACAGACATGTATCTATCTATGGATGCTTCACAGGTATATCTAGCTTTGTATAAACACACTAAATTAAAAGGACACATGTAAGTTCTGAAATAAGGGTATATACCTTGAACGTCTACGTTCAGTGTGTCGGTCTATTTCTTCAATTCCTTCCTTTCCATCCTTCTTGATTTTCCTAGGTCTTGTTTTAATTTGTTGATCAATATTTTTCTGAACTGGAACAGGAATTCTTGGAAATAGGGTAGAAAACCACTCTAATTTGGTAAGAAAAGAACGAAGCATTTCCCCAATGGTCATTACACAGCCTCCACCAGCCTTCACATCCAGGTCCTACAAAAACACAAAGAAAGATATCCTAATGGTCAAAATCAGGTATTTTTTACCATATAAATGAGTACTATAAAATGTATTACCATTTTTGAAATTTCAATTATTTTTTTAAAAGGTCTAAGAGAAATTCCAATGTGTGTACCTTTCTAATGATAAATCAGAGATATAGATAAGACACTAAGGCTTAGTGTGTGCATGCAGGTGAACACAAATCCTGCAGCCTCCTGAGTATAAAGGGGCCTCATCTGAGTGAAGAGGAAAATGCAAAAGCTTTGTATTACTCAGCTATGTGGAACAATCTTGCCTTAAATTTAAAGCCCACATAATTCAAGTATATATTCCTCTAAGTAATTCTGTGGACATGATTGTACACAATCAAACCTAGCATTGTGTCCTAGCTACATATGGACTGCTTCAGGTAATTCCTGTCTAAATGGATTATAAAAAGTTCCAATACGAAATGAAATCCTAACAAAATTGGAAGCAATAGCAAACCAACTGCCATGAAGCAGTGAGGTTTCTAATTTAGAGTTATGTAAAAAATAAATAAATGAACAAATAATTGGAAACGCATAATCCATGATGACCATTGTCTCTGAAAAGGGTCATTACCGCATGAAGGCCTTCTTGCTATGCCCTCTCACAGCTCAGGACATGTTAGTCAGCTATTGTCAGTCCCAAACCTATAGTGCAAGCACACAAGGAAAGTGAGATTTGTTATCTAAACAGGAAAACAAGAGCTAAAGGTAAAACTGCTTGCACTCACACACATTTAAGTGTTCAGATATACAGTATTTCCAAATATAATCGCTGCAGATATCTAAAGAAGAAAACAATAAGTTAGCTTAAACAAAGCACCTTGGACATGTGTATACAATAAAAACAGTTTAAGAGAAGCATTCAGAAACAAACAGGTAGAGGTAACAAATTGTCAAGGTTACAGGTCATGCCCTTTTAAGGGGAAAGACTATGCAAATGAAATATTTATCAAAACAGAAACTATGCCTTATAGAGGTTGAGATTATGCATATTCCTAACTAACATATTCCTCCCTCTTTTGGCAGCTTAAAACAAATACGCAAACAAAAAAATGACACAGAAATCTGTTGATGGGCACTATACACATCATGAAAAGCAAAAACAAATGGAAAAGTTCTCACTAAAGCAGTTATTCTGACAGGACTGATAGCTGCTTAGGTGTACAATAGGATATATGAATTTAGAATAATTTGCAAAATAACAGATGCAAATATAAAGATTTTAGTGAGAAATATATTGTTTTTTTTAATTCAAGAAAAGTAAACTGCAAAAAGATTTATCCAATTCAAGTTAGTTTATTCATGAACATTACAGAAGATGTAAAAAAAAATGAAGTACATGCAGCAGCAAGCTGCTCTATAGAAATGTCAATGTGTGTGTTCGTCCTTTGATGCCAAAGCAGACCATGCCATCAGAGAAATGATGACATGACTTACACTTGACTTTGTTTTGAGTGAGGGAGGGCTGTGCAGGTCACCAGCCTTACTTCTCCTCCAGAGCCATCTGAATCCAGTGACCAGATATTCATCAGCATGACTGGAGATGACCCAGGATGAGGCAATTGGGGTAAAGTGACTTGCCCAAGGTCACACAGCTAGTGAGTGTCAAGTGTCTGAGGTGAGATTTGAACTCAGGTCCTTCTGACTCCTGCACTGGTGCTCTAGCCACTGTACCACCTAGCTGCCCCTAGAAATGTCAGTAGAACCAGAGGGAACAGAGCTCTTCCTTCAATAATTATTTACTGAATATTTAAGTCTTCCAGAGCTAACCATTCGCTAAGCTAAAAAAAAAAAAAAACATATATATATTATTAAAATCTAAGGCAGTCAGGGTCCTAAGGGTAAATGAGTAACTTGAAGGTACCTTTAACCCAATCTAGAACAGAACGCTAAATTTAGGATTAAAAAAATTATAAAGATATGTCCTAAATGGAATCATTAATTTTTTGAACTCTGATTTTATAATCATAAACATACCATTATCGGAAGAAGCTCAGGGGCTAAGTGAAATTTAAGAAATTTTATTAAAAGCAGCAATTAGAATCTCTAAAGGACTATGTCTTTCTACAGTCATAGACTATCTTAAAAACAACAAATCACTTCTTAGCCATAAATTTACACGTTCCTAAAGCATAAGGGCCTTTAAAATGTAGAAATGAAAAATAAAGTTTAACAAGGGCCAACAAAACTTAAAATTTTAGGTTCAAACATTTTAATGAGATTATTCTCACGTGCTCTGAGATGGCAATTTATTATATGATATAAATTTAAAACAAAACTACTTTTAAGAATTTAACTTAAGATTTAAAAACAAATTGTACTATGTTTTAAGAAAAGGAATATAATTTCAAAGTATTTAATTACAATAAGTTTAAATGGAAGTTTACAATGTAAAACTCAAAGAATTAAAAAAACCCCAACACCATAGAAATCAGAAGAAAACAAATTATTACCCTTGCTGACATACCTCTTCATCATCAAGGAAGGATTCAAACCAGTCCCAGAGATCTGTTGGGGGCTGTGTGTACCTGCAATTGCAAAAGACTATAAATGTATGATATTTAACAATGCTGTACTGATTGGTAAATATAATGTATGAAGTGCTCACCTTATATACATAAATCCAAGAGCCCTAATATATGGAGAATCTGTATGTGTTATGAGACCCATCACTTGCTTGCGAGTGAGTTTCAAAGTAAATAACTTGTATAACAGGCAAAAAGCTGTAGAAACAATTCCTCCTGTTCCAACACCTCGAACCTTGGGAGGGATGGAGGGAAGGGAGGGAGATAAGAGAATGAGCATCAATAGTTAACACCAAAAGGTTGCTAGATCAGGGTTCTTAACCTGGGGTCTTGGCTAGATTTCAAGGGATCTGCAAACTTAGGAGAAAAAAATTACATCTTTGTTTTCATTATTTTCTAAATTTGGAATTTCTTTCATTTATGAATGTGGACAACAAATATATTCTCTTACTCTGAGAAGGATCCATACCACACTGCCAAAAGGTCTATGAGACAAAAAAGTTAAGAAGCCCTGGTCTAGGTAATAATGGCAGGTATCAGTCTTAGCAGAAAAAAACTAAGAGGGAGTATCATACTGCTTTATTTTCTAACCCTACTAGTCATTTGAACTGAGAGTTTTCTCTTCTAAGAATTGCTACCTGTGTGTCAAATGTCTACAAATGTTTTACTTGTAATATGTAAATTTAAGATTTGTCACCAGACACAGAAAAACTTAAGAATGCACGTACTTCTACTTACCCCTCCGCACATCCCTGTCTGGCCTGCCGTTTTTCTGCTTCCTTTTTCCCATGGCTCAACATGTGTGACCTGGAAATATCAAGAAGGTAACTATCACAACATTCATTCTTTAAGCTTAAATGTGTGATAAAAGAAAATCAAAACTATCAACATAGCAGCTCTTCCAAATATCTTTGGAAACTGTTATCTACTTTAGGATTAGAAAAAACTATTTTTTCTTAGAGCTATGAATTCAGCACAGTATCTCTAAAGTTTGATTTTTAAAAGAATAACAAAATGACTATCTTAAATAGAACCCTGACTATACAAAAATAGCTTAAAATAAATTATTAGAGTAGCTTTGCTGATATTCACATGGAACCAGGATATTTATTGCAGGGCAGTAGCAAAGCACAAAATGCTCCATGCTTATGCCTACATATATGCCTATGGAGCATAAGCTCTTACAGCCTAGAAGAATGACTGATATAACCAAAATTTTGTGGTTGGTAGATTTCAAAACTATATATTAAATTAGGAAACCTATTTGAATATTACAATCACCATGTATGTGACCACACAACAGTCTCCACAGATTGACTCTAGTAAGTTCTTTTTTTAGGGTCACAATGAGCAAATTAAATCCTAAACAATGACAGTGAAAGTAAATTAAACCTTACTTTAATTAAATATGTTTCTGGAGCAAAAGTACACATGAAAAAAACCACACACACAGACACACACACACAAAACCAACGCTGTATAAATTGTCATATTGTGACCAATCACACTATATATTCACAAAATGTGAAAATTTACATTCCAGTTCCAGATAAAAGTCATACTTTCCCTCACAATTCACCTTGTACAACAGTTGAGTATCGTCTATAATCAATTTGAGTTTTCAGTGTTTACTTATAATATTTTTACTTGCAAACAGATCTCAAGTTTAAGGATGCAATCGTGATTGCACTGTTACGTATACCAGAGGAAGCTTTAACACAAAGCACAAAGATGCCATTTTTAACTAAGAAACAGTACTAATTTTTATAGAAGCATAAAAAATTTTTTAGGAGAAAAAACCACACATATACTTTGGGATTTATATGAAGCGGAGGCTAAGTTCTAAGTAAGATAAATCAGGGATATAGGACTGCTAAGGGACCTCCCTCCTTGAGAAGTCACCTAGTTAAACATACAGGTAGTGACAGAGGATGTGAAGATTCTCTGAATCCAAATCCATCACTCTTCTCATTACACAGCTTTCCAGAAGAATCTTCACTAATTAGGTTGCATGACTGGTACTTTTGTACTAGGTTTGACTAAAGTAATAAAATGTTCTACATTATGAAGTAATGGGTCTAATTTTTGGTCAGAATTTGTATTGCTCTTAACGAGGTCATGGCACTTTTACTACTGCGGATACTGTGTAAACATATTTTCTCTATCAACAATGGAAAAATAGCATGTTAGCTAATAAGCCACAACCCAAGAAGTTTCTTAGGGAGATGAAGAATGATTTTTGTTTCTTACATTGTGCTTCAAAGGTAAACGGATATATCCTTTAACATACTGATGTCAACCCTAAAGACCATGTTTTTGCCCACCATTAATTACCTTAAAATAATTTTTCAGTGGCTTTGGCCTAAAGAACATGTACCTGCAAATATGGCACTATAAACTATCTTTATAGAATGTCTGAACTGAAAAGGTGCTGGTGCTGAGTATAAGAAGAGGACTGCTTATTTTATATAGAGAAAAAAGATCAAGAAAGGTTAGATGACTTGTTCAAGGTCACAAAGGTAGTTGCAGGCCAGGGGATAACCAACATTCAGCTTTATGCTATATCCAGTGATTTTTCTATCACAACATGCTGCTTACTTTTCATTTCCCTTTTCCAATGTACAATTATTTTTATTCTGCCCAAAGAATGTTCAGACTCAGTTAAGTGAGTATCCACCATAAATTCTATTACACCTTCAAATCTTTCTTTCTGAGATAATTTGATTAGGACCTTTGATAATTATACACTTTCAATTTTCCAAATGAATTTTCAAATCAGTGTCAGAGTAAATTTACTTTGGGATTTACTATTTATAAAACATACAAACTTACATATCTCCACCTTATCTTTCACATGCTTTATATAAATCATGTCTTATTATTAGCACATACATCTCAACAGATTCTTTAGCAAAACAGAGGTCACAAAGGAACACTATATAAGCTGATTTTCAATTTTTAAAAACTGCCCTGGTGTCATAAAGGAAGATAAAAGCACACATATATTTTCCATACTATTCCAGTAATATCCCATACTAGGAAAACTGCTTAACTTGCAAATTTTTTAAACGTTCTGACTTATAAAACTATAACTGATTCCATAACTGGCTAGTAATATAAATTATTCTCAGAAAGAAAACAAAATCACCTCTGCAAAACATACTCGGCTCCCTAGCTGCACATGTATCCCTCAACGGATGAAACTTTGAAAATTCAAATAACTAGTATCTTGCCTTTGCAAGCCTTGTCAAGTGGAAAAACTAATAAAATGTAAGATTAAAAAAGCCTTTGTGCTAAAATCACCTCTCCTAAGACAAATAGAAACATTCTGCTAAACCCAAATTTCTATTAACGTCTACAGCGATTTTACAAGTAAATTAAACCAAAATAACTACTAAATATTCTTTTAAAAAATATTTAAAAGGACTGCTAAGCTTAGTAATAAATATACTCTAGCATCAAGAAGCCTGGAAGTTATCTCCTCGGTGACATGGTGTACATCTAGCCTTAAAGAGACACAGCTATGGGTAGAAGGCCTAACGCCGAGGGCAAGAAGAACCCAAACCAGGGGTCAAGCAAACCAATCTAACAATTTGTTCATTTAGCCGGGGAAATGCATTTAAGGCGATGGAGGATGATTAATAGTGCATACCTCTACCTGCGACCCTGGGCTGCTCCGAGCCTCGCTGCAAGACTGAGTCAATCCTGCTAACGAAACAAGAACTGAGACAAGAGTGCAGTGAGGAGGCGCCGGGTGATCGCCCAGCACAGCCAAGCCAGCACCGACCCTGCCTGAAGCCCAGGGCCCAGCCGATCCTTCTCTAGCTCAACTACGCGCGGCGGGCGGGGGGCTCACGTCAGGGGGCCCTGGCAGGCCTCCTGCCCTGCCCTTCCCCCCGCCCCGATTCTGACCAGCCCCCACGTCCAGGTTGGTTACAGGGCTCCGGAGGACCCGGGGTGGGGGCCTAAACGGGGGTCGGTACGCCCACGGGCCCGGGGGCGGCAGACCAGGGCCGTGTCGGCGCGGCCAGGCTCCGAGTCCAAAGGAATAATTGAGAGCGGTTGGTAAGTGGAGGATCGAGTTACTGGCCCCCCCACCGCCCGCTGCTCCTCCCCCGACGGGGATCGGCGATACCCGGATACCGGGTCCGGGGGACAGGCGGCAGGCGGAGGACGCTCGTCCAGGCCCCAAAGCCTGAATCGAGGGGAGGCAGGGCTGGCGACCGGCCTCTGCCCGACCCCGCCCCGGCGGCGGCCGCAGCCTCGAGGGCCGCCGGCCGGCGGGGCGGGAGGGGAGGGGAGGAGGGGGGCAGCGGCCCCAGCCCGAGCTCCCCTCCCCCCAGGCCCCGGCCCCGCGCGGCCCCCGCCCCCGGCCCGGGCCTCGGAGCCCCGTACCTTGAAGTAGATCTCGTCCACCACCTCGTGGTAGGTTTTGAGCTCGTAGAGCTGCACCTTGAAGTAGGGCGACGACAGGATGTTGGTGAGGATCATGGGGTTGAGGTTCATGGTCTTCTCGTTGCCCCACAGCGGCAGCACATTCCCCTGCTTGCCCGACGCGGCGGGCTTAATGGTGCCGCCGCCGCCGCCGCCGCACTGCTGCTGTTGCTGCTGGGCCGCGGCCGCGGCCGCCTGGTGCTGCGGCGGCGGCTGCGAGTTGCTGCCTGTCAGCGCCGGGCTGTTGTTCGCCATGTTGCGGCGGAAGGCAGGGGGGAGGGCAGGAAGGAGCAGCAGGAAGGGAGGGGGAGGAGGGGGAGGGGGCGCGGCGAAGCTCGGCCTCTCGCTCTCGCTCGGCACAACGGTCCGGGATCCTACTCCATGGAACGCCGACGGCAGGAGCGGGGGGCCCCCTCGCTGTTCCGCCCCGGACGAGGCAGGATGAGGGGGGACCGGAGGAGGGAACCCCACGCCGAAGCTGGAAACTGGGACGCGGGCCAGAGCAACTCCCGGAACAAGGCAAGCGGGTGACCGGGGAGCACGATTTCTTCCGCCAACTGCCCCTGGGAACAAGATGGCGGATCCGGGCGGAAGTGACGCGGACGCGTCCCGGCGTTCCAAGTCAACCCGGGGACCAATCGGAGGCCTCTGATGGTGCGGGAAAAGTTTGCCTGGCGGAGCCCCCCCTCCCGCCCTCCCTTCTGAGCCCTCGGGGTCCGGCTCCCGTAAATACGGCGGAGTCGGCGCTGTCTGTCGCCAGGAGGGTGGTGCCTGGCTCTGACCTTTTGGAGGACTGCCACTCTCCCGAATCTCGGGGGAATGGCCCTTCCGGTCCCGCGATCCGGGACCAGACTCTGTCCTGAGGCTCGGCAGGGAGTAAGCACCCGAACCGGGATCCTGGGCCCTTCCCGCAGGACCGGGCCGGCCGCGGCCACTTGGAGGGCGCTGCCATCCCTTCCGCGAAGACAGCCCTCGTCTCGACGTGGAAGCCTTAGTTAAGGCCGGTCTTTTACCCCGCTGTTGGGGGGAGTCGGGTGGGGTGGGCAGGGTGGCAGTTGGAGAGCTCCAAAGCCTTCGAGGGGCGGACTGGTGTTGGCAGACGGGCTACACCTCCCTGGGTTCCTGCCCCTCTAGAACATGGAAGTCAAACCAAGCAAGCCCAAATCACATTTTTTAAAGTTGCCTTTAAAAAGAATTATGTTTAAAATACTGAAACTGATAACAAAGAATTGTGGCAAAGTCGAATTCCTGCTTTAATATCTGCTTTAAAGAAATCAAAACGCTTTGTAATTATCAAATCCAATCAATGGACAGCCGAACTTGAAGATTGTTCTCTGAAAGTAGTTTCAGATGTCTTGCTGGAAATTAGGACAGCTCGTGCGCAGAATATTATAAACTGCTAATTAATTAGCAAAGTCAAAATTAATCAAGTTTTACTTAGAAATTTGAGTTAGGTGCATTGTGAATTCTTCCCCAAGCCGTCAAATTAATCTTTCAAAATGGCAGCTCTGACTATGCCACTCCCCCCCCTTCAGTAAACGCCAGTGGCAGGATCAAATATAAAATCCACTCTTTGGCATTAAAAGCTTTTTACAATCGGGCCCCCTCCTACCTTTCCACTCATCTCCACCTCTACCTATGTTTTAGTGACACTGACCTTCCTGTTCCTCTGACAAGACATTCAGACATTTCATGTCAATCTTCCCCTTTCAAGGAATGCCCTCCCTTTTGTAGCTGCCTCTTGGCTTCCTTCCAGTTTCAGCTAAAACCCCAACTTCTGCAAGAAACCTATTTTTTTTTTTAATCTCCTTGATGCTAGTTCCTTCCCTGTAAGATTATTTCCAACTTATTCTGTATATCATCTTGATTGTACATAATTGTTTGCATGTTGTTTCCCTCATTAGACTGTAACCTCCTAGGGAACAGAGGGTTTTTTTTGGGGGGGAGGGAGCGGCTTTGTATCCTCAATGCATACCAGTCTTGGCCCATAGGCAATTAATAAATATTTATTGACATGACTTCACTTTGAAATACATAGAACTAGACGATGATCTTTGTAGAGTAAAACTTGTTTAGGGAATATGTATTATACCCTAAATCAGGGATGGGGAAGCTGCGGCCTTGAGACCACATGTGATCTTCTAGGTCTTTGGGTACACCCTTTTGACTGAGTCCAAGTTCAATCCTTTTATTAAGAGGATTTGTTCTGTGAAATTTAGATTCAGTCAAAGGATCACACTTGAAGACCTAGAGGGTCACATGTGGCCTTGAGGCCACAGGATCCCTACCCCTGCTCTAAATCTTTGCTGGTTGTCTCACCTTGGGGACCAGTGGACCTTATGAACTTGAGTCAGTAAACCTTATTTATATAAGGATGAACTCTAAACCATCTCACTCCATTTTAGCTCTGATACCTTAACTAGATGAAGACAAGTCTTAGTCAGACAGTCAGTCAATTAAAAGACCATAGACTAAGAGTGAAGAGACTTTGGAAACCTCTGGATGAAGTAAAATGAGGCCAGACAGGAAGTCTGTTCTAAAAATCACAGGAAACTTAGGCATGCTCAGAGATCATCTGTGAATTATCAAGCAAGTGGAAAGAGGATTGAATTCCAGAATTGGAGTCTGTGGCTTTCTAGTATATCCCTGAGGAATTGCCTGGAAGAAGGGAGAGTCCCATTCCCCCAAACCCCTCCCCGAGGGTCATTCCAGCTTAGAAGGATCGTTGTCCAAAACTACATCTGATCAGCTGACAGAAACGTCTGCGCCAGGAGCCATGGAGAAAAGGAAGATAAATCTTTTGTGCTTATGAGGCACGTCCTGGGTACTCTGCAGAGGGAAGAAAAGGACCTGAAGCAATAGGGAGCTGTGTGAGTCACTCCTTTGACACATGTGCTAAGTTTGAAACCACTCTTCCCTGGACTCTGTACTGGTGAGAGGTGCCACCCAGCTATGCCACCTGTGCTACTGTACCATTCTGGAAGATGCCCCTTTCCAAAAAACAACCAAACAGCTGTTTGGTTTGGCTAACTAAATAATACTCAGCTGATAATCTTGGTGGCAAACACATCTTGTTGGGGCTTCAGAGTTACCCCTGGAACCCTTCAGGGAAGGCACAGCCAAACTCAGGATTTGGACTTGTCAGTGGGAGTGGGGAATTTGGATAAGCATCTTTGGAGCTTTCATGGTGAGTCTTAGTGATTATATCAGACATATAGAAAGGGAAAGTGTTTGTGTAGTCTGTTAGAAGCATTTATGTTAGTTTTTAAAAGATGCAATATTGGATTACCTGTAATAATAATAAAGCATAAAATATATGATTATTATATATGACATATATAAACCTTGTAATTTTTCCCATGCCTGCAGCTATAAATACATGCAGAGTGAGTATTCAAATGTGCTCATTTTTGTGAGCTGGTAAAACTTTTAGTTCTTTTCAGGCATGCTACATTTTTCAAGTTTCTCCAGTTAAAATGGATTAAATTGATGAACTTTGCTGCCCCCTCCATTTACATGTATAGCTAAAATAATTAAAATATTAAAATACAGTTTATATTTGTTGTAAAAAACTACTGTTGACAAAAACATCAAGAAAACATTAGCTTATTTTTTAAACTATGTAAATGTCTACTTTTTCTAACATAGCTTTTCAGATTAATTCCCCAGCTATTAGAGATGAGCTTCTTGAATTGGATATCGCAGAATCTAAGTGCAGGAAGGGACAAGTCAAAATGGCATCTTAATAAATTATCTTCTCTCAAGATTTTTGTTGTAGAAGAATTATTTCACAATCAATACAATATTTTAAGTGAGATATCTGGAATTTTTGAAGCATTTATACTAGTTTTCTTTTTATTTATACTTCTATCATCTCATCCAATCCTTCATTTTGTAGTAAGAAAATTTAACATCAGAAAAATTGAATCTCACAAATCCAGACATAGTAGAGTGTGAACTAGAACTCAGATTCTCTGAGTTGTAGTTCAATTAATCTACGACATTTGTTGTTTTCCAGTGATACTGCTGATGTTCCACTTTTCTTGGTGAAGTATCAAGTGAAAAGAAGTAGCTGCAATTATTCTACCTTTCATTACTTGTTCATTTCTCCCATTTTTTTCTCTCTCCCCCATTAGAAGGTGAGCTACTTGAAGGCAGGGATTGTTTGCTTTTCTCTGTATCCTCAGTGCTCTTAGCATGGTGCCTGGCACAAAAATAAGGGCTTAATAAATGCTTGTTTGGACTGACTTCTGTTCTGACCACTCAGAATCTTAGAATTGAAAGAGACCTTAATTTCATAGAATCCAATTTACTTGAATAGGAATCTTCTCCACATTTTTGACAATTAATTTCTGCTTGAAAATCTCCACTCATCAAGAATTCACTAACTATCATGCTGCCTATTTCACTTTGTCAGAGCTTTCTACTGCCAGGCATTGTGCTAAGCACTAGGGATTGTCTCCAGTGAAATTTAATAAAAAGGTAGACTGAGCCATATTCTCTCTGAGCAATATAACAGTTTACTAATAAGGCACTGAACCTCTTTATAAGGAGATCAATGACTTGCATCAGTTTCTAGCCAAAGACCAAGAACTGATGATGTGACTCCTTTTGATAAGCATGGAACAAGGAACAGAACAGAACAGGGGAGGAAATGGCACCATTGGTTAAGAGGTGGGCAATGAAATTAAGGTCTCTTTCAATTCTAAGATTCTGAGTGGTCAGAACAGAAGTCAGTCAGTCCAAACAAGCATTTATTAATTGGCTCTCTCACACACACACCTAGGACCACCCCCTCTATCTTAAAGGAATGCTTTTTATGGATTTATGGAACCAGCTGCAGCCTGATAGTGATGCAGCTCTTAGCTAGAATTCTGTCTTCTGCAATATATTTTTTCCAGTCCTCATTAATCTTTGCGCTGTCACTCTGACTTGACCCCCAGTTTATTCTATCTCTTGTTTTTACCTTATTAGGTTGAGCCCCTTTAGACAAGCGATTGGTTTGTTGTTGTTTGTACTTTTATTTGTATCCCCAGTGCTTACTAAGGACCCATTGTATAGGGATTAATAAATGCTAGTTGACTGACTGACTGATTGTTAGAGTGATTTTTTCCCAGTACAGCTGATTAGTTGAGCCCTCCAGGATTATTTTAAGGTTTATCTCTGTAGCATAATGATTACCCTTCTGCTGTTCCATGAAAGGTAATAAGGTTCTTATGTACAATTCTAAACACCAGGTTATATCTGACTGAATATTCAGAAGGTATTTAATATTGTGTAGCCAATAGTGATGTTTTGATAGTGGACTAGGCATAGCAAGCAGACTCACAGTTGCCTGGGAATGAGATAAAACCATCTTTAATTGGCAAGGATGAGGCTAAGATGGGACAAGGTCAGCTTGTCTGCTTTCAAGAATAACACAAGATGTTCTGGAGTTATAAGGAATAACAAGCTTCTTTGACACAAAATGATTCGCAGATTGTGATAGAATAAGAGTTCCTGTTAAAGTGTTTTATGAGACTACTGAATTTCTGGACTTTAGTTCAGAGTTTTTCTTTAATTAACAGTGATTATGGGAAAGCTTAAGCCTTTGCATCTAACTTGAGAGAGGAAGAGCTTCTTTGTTTAGAGACAGAAAAGGTTTAGGTTTCTTAACACAGAATACAGAATATGATTACAGAGTACAATCAATTTCAGAGTGCAAGAAAATATAAAATACAGGTTCAAGAATTAATTTTCACATCATACAAATACTAGGAAGATAGTCCCTGCCCTCACAGAGTTTCCTTTCTAAAAAAAAGCAAGACAACATTTACAGGGGGAGTGGTGGCCAGGGAGGAGTATTTTGGTAGTGTTGATTTGATTAGTTTTGGACAGCTCTAATTATTGGGAAGCTTTTCTTTATATCAAAATCTACCTTTTTGGAAAAGTCCAGCTCCTGCTCAAAGGAATACCTGTTGGCTCTCTGTGTTTTCTGGAAAAATGAAGTGGTTCCATACAAGATAGGTTAGAAACAAAGGAAAAATATCTGTAGACACCAAGTGGATCCCTGACCTTTGTTTAGGAGTTTGGAGGGGGGAAAGAATATGGCACAAGAAGTACCACTTAACACTTAAGGTGTGTATGTTGGTCCTTCATTGTGGAAGACCATGCCATCAGAGAAATGATGACATGACTTGCACTTGACTTTGTTTTCAGTGAGGGAAGGCTCTGCAGGTCACCAGCCTCACTTCTTCAGAGCCATCTGAATCCAGTGACCAGATATTCATCAGGATGACTGGAGATGACCCAGTATGAGGCAATTGGGGCTAAGTGACTTGTCCAAGGTCACACAGCTAGTGAGTGCCAAATGTCTGAAGTGATCAGGTCCTCCTGATTCCTGCACTGGTGGTCTATCCACTGCACCACCTAGCTGCCCATTAACACTTAAAGCTAATTTAATCCAGTCCTTCAATCAGTTTATCTGAGCAGTAAATATGAAGCCTTTCACATAGCTTCCTCTCTCTGAGAAAGCAATTACTTACTTCGCAAGAAATGACAACATGGAACTATAGCTGTCTATTATCCAGTAAGAAGAAGAAAAAAGAAAAAGTGGTAGCTGATGACTCCCTGCTGAGGGGTACTTGGGCAGCAGTGTATTGACTTTTCAAGAACAGAAAGAATATGCTGTTTTCCTGGGTCATCTATGCAGAACGGAGAATTACCAAACAGTGTGACTTTCTCACTTCAGGTGATTAATGTTGGGACAAATGACACTACTGTTAGAATCCAGAAAGCTCTGCTAAAGGTTATGAAGTCTGAAAGGTTATGACACTGAAAAACTGATAGATGCAGTTCATCATGGCTACCTCTCAGAGGCCTCAGAAAGGAGAAGTAGATTTTGTTAATAAACAGCTGGTAAAGACAGTGAGAACCAGATCTGAACTTCTTTTTCAAAATTAAAAAACAAACAGGAATGCTAGGCTCTTGTTCAGGGATGCATTGCATCTACTAATGTCTGGTAAAAACATTTGCCTAGAATCTTGCAAATATAAGCAAAGTGGCTTAAAAGTAAAAAGGAATGGGAAGGAGTATATTTACAGAGTGCAATGAAATATAAAATACAGGAAGGAGTATATTTAGTAAGCTAGATATCATAAAGAGTAACCACTATAACACAGAAAAATTGTAGTAGAGATAACCAGTAATTAATGTTACATAAAATACAAGAAAAGATCCAGAAATAAACTACATAGCTTTATAAATGTTTATATATAAATATACCCAGTATCAGTAACAAAGTGAACTAAATAGCCTAATACACAAGGACAAATTTGACAATAGTTATCACTGAGAATTAGTGGTTTGGGACCCATAACAGAAATTGGCATACAGAATAGGGTGCTGAAACTTGAGTAAAGAAGATTTCAGATTCTACCTCATATGAGCACAGGGGAAAATTTCATGACAAATCAAGGGATAGAGAGCATTCTAGAAGGTAAAATGGACAATTTGGATAAATAAGAGTTTTTACACAAGCAAAACTAATGTATATCAAATTAGAAGCAGATAACTGGGTGGAAAATCTTTGCAGCAAATTTCTCTGATAAAGGTCTCATTTCTAAGGCATATGAGAACCTAATTGTGTTAGGCAGTGGATAAAACCCTGAGCCTGTATCCAGGAAGACCTGAGTTCAGAGGCAGCCTCAGATATTTATTAGCTATGTGATCCTGAATAAATCACTTAATTCCTGTTTGTTTCAGTTTCCTCATCAGCAAAATGGGAATAATAAATAGTATAGAATAGAATAACAAAAGTACCTACCTCACAGTGTTGTTGTGAGGATCAAATAAGTCAGCCAGTAAAACACTTGGCACAGCACTTGAGCCATTCCCCAAATGACAACTGGACAAAGGATATGAAAAGGCAGTTGTTAGAGGAGGAAATCTAAACTATCAATAACTATTTGAAAAAGTGCTCTAAACCCTGCAAATTAAAACAACTCTGAGGTATCACCTTACACCTATCAGATTGGCAACACTGGCTAAAAGGGAAAATGAAAAATGCTAGAGGGATGTGGTAAAACAGGTATAGTAATGCATTGCTGGTGAAGCTGTGAACTAGGCCAGCTATTCTGGAAAGCAATTTGGAACTATGCCCCAAAAGTTAATAGACCATGCACACTGGTCTATTTCTCAAAGAGTTAAAAGAAAGAGGAAAAATGCCCATATGTCCTGGATACTAAAGGTGGAACTCATCAAATGGGGGATGACTGAATAAATTTATAGTATATGAAGACAATGGAATCCTATTGTGCTATAAGAAATTATGAAGGGGATGGTTTCACAGAAACTTGGAAAGACTTTTTTGAACTGATGCAGAGTAAAGTAAACAACTAGATGAACAATTCATACAATATTGTAAAGACAAACAACTTTGGAAAAACTTAAGAATTAAGAACTCTGATCAACACAAACACCAACCACAATTCCAAAGGACTCATGATGAAACACAGGCTTCCCACCTCCTGATAGAGAGGAAATGGTCTTGGGGTACAGACTGAGACATTTTCTTTTGGACACGGCCAATGTGTGAATTAGTTTTGCTTGCCCATACATGTTTGTTAACAATGATTTTCTTTTCAAATGGTGTGTTGTTGGGAGAGAAGGTGTATTTTCATTAATTGAAAAACTACAATTTAAAAATGAAAGAAAAAAAATTCTGCCTCAGATATTCTCTGTGTGACCCTGAGTAAATCACCCTTCCTAAGCTTCAGTTTCCTCAACTGTAAAATGGGGATAACACCTACCTAACAGGGTAAGGGGGTTTGCAAACTTTAAGTGACTGTATAAATGCTAGCTATAATTATTCAAAAGGCACAGGGTAAATAAAGGGGAGTAAATCAGATTTAGTAGCTGTAAGACAGATAAACACAGCACACAGGAAGTCTGCTAGCACAGGTTCACTCTTGATTTGGTTAGACAGGAAAGGGGTTAATAATCTTTATTCTACTCTCTGAAGAGGATTGCTGATAATGGGAGCATACCCTAATTACCCTTCTCGAAGGGGCTGGTGAGAAGAGGGGACAACTGGCCTTATATCTTGATAAGGTCAATTGAGACAGGTACAACTTGTACTTCCCCTAAATCCCCTCAAGCCTCAATGAGGACCAATTGAGGCAAGCACAAATTTCCCCCAGGCCTTGATGGAGCTCAATCAAGGCACACATATCATTCCAGCTTGTGCCCCCAACCCTAAGGTTCCCCATTCACTGACCAGTGACCACCTGCTTTATTGGGCACCATATAAAGAAGGCATATCGCCAGTAAAACAGCCTCACAAGTTTACATCACCTCATCCCTGTATCTCACTGTGCAGCTGCAGTAGATGTTTATATTATGTTTATATTATTATTATATAATGCTGTGCAAATATGGTGGAGATATTTTGAACCATAACTGTAGAAACTCACCCTGTTATGGCTATGGATCCTGGGAAACTGAACTCTAAGAAATAATAACAAAAAATCACTTTACACATACTGAAATTCACCTTACATACACTAAAATTCACCCTCTATACAGTAGCATTGTAAATCAGTAAGACTTATTGCACACTTGCCATGTGCCAGGTACCATGCTAAGCCCTGGGGATACAGAGACTAAAGTGAAATAGTCCCTGGTCTCACAGAACTATGAGGAGACAACATGGATATGTATGTACATGATATATAAAAAAAGAATACAAGGTAGTTATGTGAGGGAGATCACTAGCAGTCCAAGACAGTGGGATTGGCTTCATTTACTTAGAACTGTCATTTGAGTTGAGAAAAACAGGAATTCCAAGAGACTAAGGTGATAAGAGAGTGTGTTCCATATATGTGAGACAAGACAGCTCATGTCATGTGTACTGAAAGGGGGAAGGGAAGAAAGAGAACAAATATTTATCTTATAAGCACCTATTGTGTACTTTGCACTGTGTTAAGTGCCTTAAAATTATCTCACTTGATCCTTATAACAATCCTGGGGGGCAGGTGTTATTATGATCCCCATTTATAATTGAGGAAAATGAGGCAGGCAGGTTAGGTGATTTGCCCAAGTCACACAGTTAATGAGTATCTGAGCCTGGATTTAAGCTCAGTCAATTCCTGCCTCCAGAGCCAGCGCTCTAACCACTGTACAATCGAGTATGGCCGGATTGTAGAATTTGAGGAGGGGAGAAATGTGTAAGAAAGGTAGGAAGGAAGCAGGTTGCAATGAGTTTTTAAATGCCAAACAGAAGACTTTATATTTGATTTTTAGAGGCAAAGGAATGTTACTCAGCTGAATCAACTTAAGGTGTCTTCAGTGCTTATCTTTATTGATATCCTACCAAGGCTAAGTAAATCTCTCTCTTTTTTTTAATGCTGAATCACACATGAGTTTCTCCTTTTGTTCTAATGTTGAACCTAAACTACCAGGGAACTGGCCTGAGTCAGGCCTATCCCAAAACCAAGGTATATTAAGAAACTATATTCACTCATCTGAGAGACTGGGGGGGAGAGGGGAGAAGAAAAGATATAAAGCACCTGGTTGAAGATCAATGGAAGGAGAAATAGAAGCAGTTTATGCTTTGTAATATATACCACATTCCACCATAACAGAAGGGAAAAAGATTTGTTTGGGGAGTAGATCACAAAATAGCACAGGAGCATGATGCGATAGTCACGAGAATCTTCAGTGGGACATTTGCCAGAGCTCTCTCTCTACAAAAAGCAGAGCTGCTTATAAATTCTACTTGCCTCAATGATAATTTCACCTTTCAAAAGCTAAGGGAGGTAAGAAGGGAAAATTGTCTTCTGGCTCTCTTCCTCATTAATGAAGAGGAATGGGTTGGTGGGGTAGAAATGAGCACCTCAGGAAAAGTGACCTCTCATACTTTTTTGATAGAGAAGTTAAGAAACACTAGGCATAGTCTGACATGCATTCTCAATTTTGGAAAAGGTCTTTCTTGATCTTTCTGCAGGCTGTGTTCATCTTCTCCTTTTGTTCATCTTCTCCTACTGAATATTCTTTCCACTAGGGGTTTTCAGAGTACTGTTTTCTTTTAGTTTTCCTACTTTTCTGGCTGTTCCTTCCCAATCTCCATTGATGGATATTCATCTTTGTCTTCTAACTGTAGTTTCCTCTCAAGAGTTTTTCATATGCCCTTGTCTTTTTTTCTGTAGTATCTTATTTGGTGATGTCATCAGTTTCCATGGGTTCAATTATAATCTCTATGAAAATGACCTACTGGATCTATATACCCAGCCCTACTCACTCACTTGAGCTCCAATCTGGTGTTTCCAGCTGCCTAACCAGATATCCTATAAGCATATTAAACTTAGTATGTTTGAAACAGAACTCATAGATGGCAAAGTAAAGGCAGGGACTACCTGAGCTCTCCCAAATTTCCCTCCAAACACCTTTAAAATAACACCTAACACCTCAAACCAAATTCTGCATGGCAGAACCAACAACAGGTCAGGGTGAAACAATTTTCAAAGGCAAGGTAAAGGAAGTTGACCAGAAAGGTCTGTCTCATTAAGGTGGTGATTGGACCTGCTATGCATCACAAGCTACATCCTGGCAAGCCCGCAGCAGGCCTTAGAGATAGCTGCATCAGCAACAACAGCAGCAGCTTAAGGAGCTCTTAACCCACAGATGGTAAGGGGGGGTTGGACAACTGGTTAGAAGAAGATTACAGGGGACCCTTTGCTGGCACTAGGTGCAGGACCCTGTTGCATTGCCCATACACAGTTCTGGGTGAAAGTTCCAGGGCAAAGAGAAACACTAGCTAAGTAGCATCTGTGGCTGTAGAGGCGCAGTGGCCCCAGTTAAAGTTCCAGGGTGGAGAAAGCAAACAGGTGAGGAGAACAGTGACCACACCTCTCTTTAAATCATACTACCTTAGAAGGAACTGAAAATTTGCAGTCCCATCCCTCACCCTCAAACTAGCTTTGAAAACAGCAGCATAAGAAAATCTGAAACTTAGGACTGTGCCCCCTCCACCTTGGGAGCAGGGCCAAACTTTAATATAAAGTTGTAAGTTAAGAAATAGGCTAGAAAAATGAGCAAACAAAAAACCACAGAAAATTACTGTGGTGACAGGTTAGATCAAAACACAAACTCAGAGAAAGATGACAAAGTCAAGATAGCTTATATGCAAAACTTCAAAAAAAAATGTGAATTGGTCACAGGAAAAAAAATTCCTGGAAGAGCTCAAAGATAATTTAAAAAGTCAAATAACAGAAGTAGAGGAAAAGTTGGGGGGGAAAATGAAAGATGGAAGATAATTGTGAAAAGCAGAAATTACCAAATAGTAAAAGAAGCACAAAAATTCGCTGGAGAGAAAAATTCCTTTAAAAACAGAATTGGCCAAATGGAAACAGGTACAAAAACACACTGAAGAAAAGAACTTTTTAAAAAAGTAAAATTGAGGGGCAACCAGGTGGCACCGTGGACAGAGCATCGGAATCAGAAGGATCTGAGTTTAGATCCTGTATTAGACACTTACTAGTTGTGTGACCCAGGGCAAATCACTTAACCATGACTACCTTGCAAAAAAAAAAAATAAAAGTAAAATTGGCCAAATCAAAAAGGAAGCACAAAACCTTATTGAAGAAAATAATTCCTTATAAATTAGAATTGGGCAAAGGGAAGCTATTGACTCCATGAGACATCAAGAAACAATAAAATACAACCAAAAGAATGAAAAAAATAGAAGAAAATGTGAAACATCTCATTGGAAAAACAGCTGACCTTGAAAACTAAATCAAAGTGAGATAATTTAAGAATTATTGAATTGCCTGAAAGCCATTATCAAATAAAAAAGAACCCAGGCATTATTTTTCAAGAAATTATCAAGGACAACTGTCCCCATATTCCAGAACTAGGGGATAAAACAGAAATCAAAAGGATCCACTTTACCTCTTGAAAGAAATCTCAAAATGAAACTTCCAGGAATTTTTTAGCCAAATGTTGCAAGCAGACAAAAAGAAAAAATTCAGATATCATGGAGCCACTGCCAGGATAAAATAACATTTAGCAGCTTTTATATTAAAGGATAAGAGGGTTTAGAATATTCCAGAGGGCAAAAGAACTAGGATTACAACTGAGAATAGCCTACCCATCAAAACTGAGTATAATCCTTCAAAGGTAAAAATTAATATTTAATGAAATAAAGAACTTTCAAGCATTCCTGCTGAAAAGACCAGAGCTGAACAGAAAATTTAATTTTCAATTACAAAACTCAAGAGAAGCATAAAAAGGTAAACAGGAAAGAGAAATCATAAGATTCGATAAAGTCAAACTGTTTACATTTCTACATGGGAAGGTGATACTTATAATTCCTAAGAACTTTATCATTATTAGGGCAGTTAGAAGGAGTATATCATAAGCTAATTAGGAGAGTATGTCATATCTTACTTGTAAGATCTATGGTTAAGGGAAGAATTTATAATCAAATGAGACAGAGAGCATTACAGGAAGTAAAATGAGTAACTTTGATTACAGCAAATTAAAAAGGTTTTGCACAAACAAAATTAATGCAGCCAAGATTACAAGGAAAACAGAAAACTGGGGGAAATTTTTTGTAACAAGTTTCTCTGATAAAGGCCTCATTTCTCAAATATATAGACAACGGAGACAAATTTATAAGAATGCAAGTCATTCACCAATTGATAAATGTTCAAAGGATATGAACAGAAAAGGATATGGTTTTTCAGAAGAAATCAAAGCTATCTATAGTCTTACAAAAATGCTGTAAATCACTATTGATTAGAGAAATGCAAAATGAAACAACCCTGAGGTACCATGTCACACCTGTCAGATTGGCTAATATGACAGAAAAGGAAAATGATAAATGTTGCAGGCGATGTGGAAAAATTGGGACACTTACATACTGCTGGTGGAGTTGTGAAGTGTTCTAACCATTCTGGAAAGCCATTTGGAACTATGTCTACAGTGCTATAAAACTTTGATCCAGTAATAATACTACCAGATCTGTATCCCAGGGAAATTAAAAAAGAAAAGGAAAAGCAAAAGGATCTCTCTCTCTCTCCATATATATATATATTTATAGCAGCTCTTTTAGTAGTGGCAAAGAATTGAAAGTTGAGGGAATGCCCATCAGTTGGGGATGGTTGAACAAGTTATGGTATATGATTGTGATGAAATGCTATTGTGCTATAAGAAATGACAAGCAGGATAATTTCAGAAAAACCTGGAAAGACATATGAAGCAATGCAAAGTGAAGTGAACAGAACCAGAACATGGCACATAGTAACAGCAATGTTGTACAATAGTCAACTGTGAATGATAGCTATTCTCAGCAATGCAGTGATCCAAAATAACTCAGAAGGCCTCATGAAATATACTATCTACCTCTAGAGAAAGAACTGATGAAGTCTAAATGTAGATTACTTTATTTTCCTTTTTTTATCTGTTTTCTTTTGTAACATGGCTAATATGGAAATGTTTTATATGACCGTGCTTGTATAATCTCTGTCAAATTGCTTGACTTTTCAAAGGAGCAGGTAGGCAAAGGAGAAAATTTGGAACTCAGAATTCTTAAAAATAAATGTTAAAAAAAATCCATGTAATTGGAAAAAAATATAAGTTAAAAAAAAATTCACCTCCTCCCCTTGTGAACTTTCCTGTTTTCTTGTTGAAGGAACTACCATCTTCCTGGTCTCATAGGTTCACAACCCATCTCCTCAATCTCATTCATTTCACATATCCAATAAATTACCAGATTTTGCCTCCCCAACATTTTCCATGAGGCCTATTATGTTTAAAAATTAAGGTAAACTAAGAGACAGGGTTCTGAGCATGATCAATTTATTAGTTAGTCTAGCGGTATAACCAGGGACAGCTAGATGGCATAGTACCTGGTCTGGAGTCAGGAAGACTTCCTGAATTCAAATTTTGCCTCAGATACTTACTAGCTAAGTGCAAATCAGTTAACCCTGTTTACCTCAATTTTCTCATCTGTAAAATGAGCTGAAAAAGGAAATCTTTCTCAAGAAAACCCCAAATGGGGTCATGAAGAGTTGGACATGGCTGAAAAAGACCAAACAACCAAAAGCAGTAACCAATAAAATGTTCAGTTGCCTCTGTCAATGACCAAAGATACTGAGTGAGGACTGGCAGAGCAGCAGAAGAGTGTCTTCTGATTAGCTATTAATAACATTGTATCATGAGGAGGTAGATTATGAGTCACTCCACCTCCTCCCCATTACTTCCTTATTGGGAGATGAGAGTAATCCTCAAGTGACAGGAATAGTTTGCAGACTCTGGTGTGGTCTGCAGTGGTTTTAATTGAAATAACTTGAATTCAGGATAAGTGAGTGTGTGTTGAGGTTTAGAGGTACTCAGGACCCCAAAATACCAACACCCCAGGTCCTGCCCAAATGAATTCAACTCAAGCCTTCTTTCAGCCAAAGAAAAACAAAGTTTATTAAAGGTCTGCCATATTGTATAGACTTAAGGAATCTCACTATTTACTAGACGCTTAAGGAATCGGAGCATTGGTGATGCTTGTATTGTCAAGTGGACCAGATGATATCTGAGCTAGACTGAATTTGAGCACCTTCATGGAAACTGGATGGTTTTTATATACAGAAAGATTATGGGAGGGATCTAGGGTTGGCCAAGTAGTCTGAGGTGACTGGAGAAGGGGTTTAGGGAGGGTCATGAGAGTGGTCAGTAGCTGAGGTAACAACAGGTCAGATGTCAGAAACCAAGAAAAGGGGATTTTGATATGATCAAGGGTGGGAAGGAGTCTGAGGCAATCCAAGGTAACAGACAGTCAGTCGAGGGCTAGGCTTGCTTAAGGGTAACAGATTTAGGCATGAAAAGCCAGTTCAAGTGGGAAGATTTGAGGAGAGTTCAAGGTGGGGTTTTCCAGGGCCTTTGGACAAATGGAACTCAAATTCTTTTGGGGTAAGGGGTGAAAGTCTCGGCTTGGGCCTGTCATACCCCATCAAGTGAGGTTACAAAGGTTGTTGTTATTTGTCCTTAGTTTTTGAAGACCAGTTAAATCACAGGTAATGTCTTGAATTGAGTGTGAATTGGATTTAAATGAGGCAGAGTTCCCCAAAGTCATCAGCCTTACTCTCTCTTCCAGAGTCACTGAAGTCCAGTAGCAAGACAAAAGTCAGAATACTGGCAATGATCCAGGATGCAGTGGATCCCTTGGTGTCATCTTTGTCTACCAAGCTGTGCTGCCTTCACGGCCCCTGGAAGAAACTGTTCTTACCCACCCATTCCACTGGGGAAGCTTCACATGCTTGGGGTAGACATTATAAAGGTAGACAACACGTGTGGAGATTCAATTCACAATAAAATTGAATCCTAAGTGGAGGTAATTACAAGATAAAAGCTTGGCCCTTAATCAAGGTTCTTGGGATTGTAGTGGTGAAGTTACAAAAGTAAGGAGTTTGAACTTCCGCGGCCTTAGGAGAGTATTAAATCCATGCCAGCTTAATTAAGTCCCAAAAATAGAATTAAAATAAGTTTTCAATTTTATAGACCCCTTCTCTGCAGTGAAATAGCCATCACTCTAGTTCAGAGTCACGTCTTGCCTGCTCTGTTGTAATAGCCTCCTATTTGGTCTTGCTTCAAGTTTCTCCTCACATCCTCTGCCAAAGATTTTCCCAAAGCATAAGTCTGATCTTCTCACTCCCTCCTCAGTACACTGCAGGGGTCCCCTCTTATCTCTATGATCAAATATAAAATTTGGCATTTGAGGTTCTTTACAAACTATCCCCTTCCTATTTATCCAGTTTTTGTATACTTTAGTTCACTTCACGAACTCCATGACAAAGTGATGCTGATTTACTTGCTGTTCTTTGAACACAACATTGCATCCACTGACATTGTACCTGCTCATTGGCTGTCACACATGTTCAGAATGCTCCGCCTTCTTTTATCTGCTTCTTGATATTCCTAAATTCACCTTCTGCAGGAGGCCTTCTGGTCTCCCTTGCCACTTGAGCCATCTTAGTATATATTTTGCATGTACCTGTTTGTTTACATGTTGTCTTCTCTATAATAATGTAAGTTCCTTGAGGGGACGGTTGTGGTTTTTGTCTTTGTGTCCCTAGTGGTTAGCACAGTCCTTGACACGTAGAAGCACTTGAATGTTTATTGGTTGCTTGATTGTTTGATACTCAAAGAGTTTGACTTCTTAGTAATAATTCCATTTTATGGATTTTATTTTATATGTATTCTGCTTATCTTTCTAAATTATTTCATGCAAATCTTGTTTCTCTGAACTCCTCAAATATATTTATCATTTCTTACTATACAACAAAATTTCATTACATTGATATTCTGAAATTTTTTCAGCTGTATCCCAAGTGATGGGCAACTACTTTGTTTCTAATTCTTTTGCTATCACAAAGAGTACTTCTATGAATATCCTGGCATACATTGGACCTTTGTTTGTGTGTATGAGTCCCTTTGGGTATATATACCCATCATTACACATAGAGGGGATACTTTTCTAGCTTGGCAACCTATTGCAAAAATGACAAACCTATTTTTTATTCAGCAGCCTTTGGCAATGTTCTGCAACACTATGTGATATTTCTATGACCTAAGAGGAGCTGATGTTTTCAGACCTCAGCTTGAAAATCTTTTAAAATCTACAAATGATTTAAAATTTCTCCTAGACACTTGCTTTGCCTTTTCCCCCTCGAAGCTGCCACCAGCTGAGTATAAGCAAGACAATTACATTTATTTAATAGATAATTGAGAAAAACAAGGCTATTTCACTTAAAAATTCCCATATGCAATAAAATAGTATTAATTTTTATAAAATAATGCATGAAGTACCCTCACTTTGTACTTATAAATCACCAACTATGTTATATATAGTCATAGGCTCTGTGAGCAGAAGAAAACTTCTAGATCAGCATGGTGTACTACAAAGACAATTGGACCTGATTGCAATCAACAAACCTAGAATCAAATCTAGGCTCCCACATTTACTGTTTATGTGAAGATAGGCAATTCACTTAACCTCTCTGAGAGCTTACTCATCTGTAAAGTAGGGGCAGTCATATTTGCACCACCTACCTGTCTTCCTACTTGTGAACAGTTAAGAGAAAAATGGGTTGTAAGTCTTAAAGTACTATCAAAATGTAAATCATTATTGCTGATTCATAGAATTTTAGAGCTGAAAGGTAGAGGTCACATACTTCAGTGGCTCTGAACATTTACAAGGACTTGTTTTTAATTTTAACAAGTTTCATGGACTCCACTTGAAGTAGGTATACTATCAGATTCTGTTTATTGAAAAAACACGCAACAAAAAGCTACTATAAATTCAATAATGCTTTTAAATGACATTTATATTAAAAATCACTACATACATTTGAAAATCAGCAATAAATATTATAAGGGCAAGCAGAAAGCCTTTCCCTTAAGTATTTGCCTACTATACCTGCATATAAAGAGCTCAGCTAGGCCTGTAGGAAAGACGATGAAAGACCATAACCCACGGACCTAGCTTTACCTTGATATGTTGCCCTGCCTGCCCAGCTACTTGGGAGAGCAGAAGGGGTTAGACTTTAGAAAATTCGAGACCCTGGAACCTTAGAGCCCCTTAGCAATTAATGAGCCAGCACTCCTTAAGTGCGTGTAGTTTAGCCTTTAGATATTAAAATCTTTGTTTTTTAATGTTTGATTATTTTTAATTTTGAAATTCACAAACATGAAATACATAAGCATTGTATATATCCCATAAAATAGAAAAATAGTTTTACACATGGAACAAGTTCTAACATGAAGAGTCGGATTTTCTTTTTGAGAAGTTAAATTTAACACGGCCCTTTCAAAGCTATTCTCATTCCTTCTGGATTTCTATTGTTACGCTGCATGTATTCTAAAAAATCCATCAATTTCCTTTCCTTTTGTGGGGGAGAGGTGAAATGGAGGAAGGGCAATTCTATTCTGAATCTTCACTGCTATCCTGTGCTACCCCAAACTGAAAATTGTCAGAAAAGAAGTCAACCAAAATAAATTCTACCACAGTCCATGTCCCCAAAAAGTAATTTATTCTACATCCTGTATCCAACACCTCTCATTCTTGAGGCAGGTGTGCTGCAGATCTTGATAAATCCTCTGCAATACTGGTTGCTCATTATAATAGAGTTGTGACATCTTTCAAAGTTATTGGCCGTTACAATGTTGTTTTGTTATCAATTACTCTCTTGATTCTATTAACTGCATGATGCATTAGTTCATATAGTTCTTACTGGATTATAACTGAAATTGTCTATTTCTTGGCATGTTTGTGTTCCATTCCATTTATATACCAAAATTTGTCCTGTCTTTCTCCTATTGTAGGATGTCATACCTTAGTTTCTAGTTCTCTGTCATACAAAGGGAGCCGTTATATATTTCTGTACAGTTGAGGCCCTTGCTTCTTTCTTTATGGGAAAATGCCCTCTAGTGGTGTCACTGATTTAAAGGGTATACACAGTTCAATCAATGGCTTTTTCTTTCTTTCTTTTTTTATATATTTATTTATTTAAGTTTTCAACATTCATTTCCACAAAATTTTGAGTTCCAAATTTTCTCCCCATTTCTCCCCCCCACCCCAAAACGCCAAGCATTCTAATTACCCCTATCACCAATCTGTCCTCCCTTCTAACATCCCTCCCTTCCCTTATCCCCATCTTCTCTTTTGTCCTGTAGGGCAAGATAAGTTTCTATACCCCATTACCTGTATTTCTTATTTCCTAGTTGTATGCAAGAACAATACTCAACAGTTGTTCCTAAAACTTTGAGTTCCAACTTTTCTTCCTCCCTCCCTCCCCACCCATCCCCATTGGGAAGGCAAGCAATTCCATATAGGCCATATCTGTGTAGTTTTGCAAATGACTTCAATAATAGTCATGTTGTCTAAGACTAACTATATTTCCCTCCATCCTATCCTGCCCCCCTAGACATTAAAATCTTAAGGCTTATAGGTAGCTCATGACAACTTGGAGTAAGTTTGCCCAAGAGAACCCAAACCCTAGGGGCCAGAAAAATTAGTACAAATTGAAAATTAAGCTTAATGGAATTAGCTAGCTAGAAGAAATCTGTTCCGAGTCCTTGAGTGCTTGTTAGCTGGGGCAAAGAAATATCTTATGGGGGTGGGAAGGCCCTCTAGCCTAGCTTCTAAAAAGGAATAGATGAGCCATTAAAAAGCAAGGATGTCTCTCTCTCCCCTCCCCTCTTAGGGAAGTCTACTGCTGACCCAAAGCCTAAAGCAAGAACATCTGCTTTTCTAACAATGCTGTAAAATGTCTCTGGGTGTTTTTGGTGTAGAAGAGCCAGAAGTAGACAAGTTCCACATCTGTGTGGCTAGCAGGGCTGTTCCTGGCAGTGGCCACTATCTGGCAAAGATGATGCATTCAGTGGAAGACTACACAACTGGGCAACCCATTCAGGCAGGGGCAATTTGATGACATTACTAAAAGACATCAGTGATCTCTAAGGGTTGGAGGAGTGAAGGGCCAGTTGCATAAGCCAGCTTGGCTTAAGTTCTGTTTGGAAATTGTCCCCTATTGCTTGAAGCAAGGGAGCACATGTCTCACTCACTACCTTTGTTTTCTTTCTCCATAGATTATCTATTCCTACATACAAGAAGCTGTCCAACTGTTAAAGCCAATCTAATCTAAGTGATCATTAGGTGATCCTTCAATTCATACTCTTGCCTCAATCACAGTGCCTGAATTCTGATATAGTGAAGAAAAGTCTGGATCCACCACAGGTCCTGATACCTTCCACATGTCTGTCAGTTAACCAAAAAATATTAGATGCCTACTGTGTGCCAGGCATTGTGCTATGCATATACATGTAATATTTTTGTTTTTTTCTGTTCTCTTTTTTAACAGGACTAGGAGCCTCCCTAAAGAAGTGATGTCCCCTAGCTTTGCCAGCTTAAAAAAAAAATCTTTGAGCAGTCTTGCAAATGGGGGAAAGTGGTTTATATTCCATAACATACTCCATGCGTATATCTTGGCTACACATGTGTACTAGGTATGTCTGCTCTTCCCACACAATGATGTGTGTGCTTATGGAACAGTGAGCTCCAGGTTTCTGAGGGAAATTTTATATAGCTACTTTTATGTCATTTCATCAGATAGTTTTGATTTGTACTAATTGTGTTATTTGGCTGACTATTAAAGGTAAACATGGGAATAGAGTGCTCATGAGTTATTGTGCTGCTGGAGGTGAGCCCACTATGTGTCCAATCCAAAATAGTTACTTTATGAAATGTGGCTTTATGTGGCACTTGGAGGCACAAATTACTTAAGTCTACAGCCTTATGTATTACACAGACGTCTTTGATAAGCTATCAGCTGATTATTTGAAATATTGTGGAAATAAAATCCACAAGAACTGGCAACTGATTGGCTCTAAGGGGTAAAGAACAAAGATGATTCCAAGGTTGTGAACCTGATTGACTGGAAGAATGGTGATGCCCTTGACAGAAATAAAGAAATTAGGAAGAAGGGGAGATGTAAAGGGAAAGACATGTATTCCTACTTTGAAAATGAATGAATGAGTAATACAATTACAAAAAGAATATAGCCCTTGCTTAAATTAAATAAGAGAAGACAACATATAATGAGTAGGGGCTAAGGAGGGGTGATTTGATCTGGAAAGTCACTGGGATAGTGAGTGGAGCCACTAGACAGTTAATTGACATGCTCTTTCCAAGAATGGTAATGTTGATTTGATTATTGTTTCAAGGGAGGGGGAAGGGGTGGAATGTGGGCAGTGGCATGGTCTAAAGATGGCTAGTGAAAGTCTGAGTCAGGCCACTTAAGAGCAAGCAGGACCTGAGGGTCAGAGCTGGAAAGCCAAGGCACAGGCAAGGAGCCATTGCATAAATATGGCCAGAGAGCAATAGCTGAGTTTGAGATGTATATGGGATATCCAGGAGGGGGCTGAGCTCAGGAGAGAGATTACAGCTGGATATATAAATTTGGGAGAAGTGGGCCTAGGACAGAGCTTTGGGGAATATCCATGCTTGGGCAATAGGAGATGGATGATGATCTGGCAAAGGAGACTCTGAATACGTTCAGACAGTTGGGAAGGTCAGGTAAGAGCACTGTCACAGAAGTGCAGGGTGAAGACATTATCCAGGAGAGAATAGTAGTTAATATCAAAAAGTTACAGAAAAGTCAACAAAGACAAGGACCAAGAAAAAACCACTGGATTTAACAGTAAGATCACTGGAGAAAGTAATTTCAATAGAGTGGCAAAGTCAGATGCCAAATTGCAAGGAAATGAAAAATGATAAGGAAGTCTAGGAGTTTGGCAATTTAAAAAAAGTAGACATGTAAGATGATAGCTTGAGGGGATGGAAATCTATATATTCAATCTTTTTTTTAAAATAGGTTCAACCTGATCATTTTGTAGATAGCAGGCAAATAGTTAGGAGAGCCTTAGACAATGAAAATGAGGGAAGAAATGATTGATAAGAGAGAAAGAGACAAAAAGGGATGGTATCAAGGACATAAGCAGAGCTTAATATTGGAAAGGATAAGAGTCACTTCTCTCTCAGAAACTGGAACAGAGGAGGAGATGATGGAAGATAACAGGAGTTTTAAAGTGCAGAACAGGGGAGAAGGTGCTTTCAATGGCTACAGTACAGTAGGGAGGTTGTATGGGAAGCTTGAAAAAGGATTTAGAAAAATTGCAGAAGGAAGTGTTTGAATTAATCAGAGAAGACTTAAAGGATTGCTGAGCAGTCATAAGAGCACAATTGAGATCAGACAACATGGTTTTATAGTGGACCAAGTTACAAGATTTTGATTTCCTTCAGTAACTCAGGTGTAGAAGTGGGAAAGGCAAATAATGGAAGCAATTCAATTGAATTTGACACAGATTAAGGTGTGTGTGTGAGTGTATGCATGTATGCATATGTGTATGTATATATGTTTGTGTGTCTATATACATATATATATATATATATAGAGAGAGAGAGAGAGAGAGAGAGAGAGAGAGAGACAGAGAGAGAGACATACTCACACATACACAATTGTCAGTCTTTCTTTCAGGGCTGTTTGTAGGAATTTTGTACTCATGAGGCTCCAGAAATAGTTATGGGACATACAGAAATGCGGTGGGAGTGGGAGGTTAAGGAGGGGTATAACAGAGGGTTCCCAGCTGGTGTTTGGGATAGTGTCCAAATGGTAATGTCTTCAAATATTCTAGTATGATTATGGCCCTGCTTCCAGCTCTACTCTTGCAACCTTTTGTCTCCTTCTGCCCACTTCACTTCTCTTCTGTTATATATACTTCTCTCAGCATGAACAACGTAGGCCAGTTCATCAGAAAATGAAATTCACTGTAACTGTTGAATAAATGTTTGAACCCTAAAGTGAAGCTGTACTTGAGGTTGCCAGCAGGTGGTGGTAGTTTTCTTGATTTATGGTTTGAATTACCAGGCTTATACTATAGGTCTGGCTGAGATGGAGATGAGTAAATGTTACTATTTAAAAATTTAAAAAAAAAAAATTTAACTGTTAAAAACAGATTACATCTAACTCCTATTAAACCATCAGATGCTTTAGGAATCTAAGGAATGAAGGTGGAGCCAAGATGGCACTCAGAGTGGTAGAAAACAACTTCCCTCCACAAAACTCCAAGGTAGGGAGGCCTGGGACTGTGTACCAAGAAAGGAGGAAGTTCAGAAGCCTATCTCAGCAGTGATGGCTCAGACCAGGTGCAGAGCAAGGTCTTATTACAGCATCTAGTCTAGCCTGCAGAGAAATAACCAGGCCTGAAATCAATAGCTCTTTTTGAGGTGGCAAAGAATGGGAATCTGAGTGGGGTGCTCATACGTTGGAGAATAGATGAACAAGTTATGGCATATAAATGTGATGGAATATTATTGGGTGGAACACACAGAAGGATAATGATCAACCACAATTCCAAAATTCCAATGATGAAACATTCTCCTTACATTCTGATAGAGAGGTAAAGGACTCAGAATGCTGAATGAGACATTCTTTTTGGACACTGTCAACCTGGATGTTAGTTGATAATACATATCTGTAATGAGTTTTGGTTTTTTGTTCTCAGTTGGGAAGATTTGGGATGGGAGGGTGAGAAGGTAGATTTTGGCTGATTAAAACAAATAAAATATTTTTTAAATAAAAAAAACCAAAAAATAATTTTTTAACCTCTAATGGAAGCGGTGTTACAATGGAAAGAGCCCTGAACTTAGAATCAAACTACCTCAGTTCTAATGCTGTCTTTGCTGACATACTGTCATGGCAGTCCACAAATCACTTATCCTCTTTGAACCTGTTTCCTTATTTATAGAATGGATACATACATATATGTGTGCACATATAAAAAAAATATATATAAACATATTCACCTACTTTTAACTTTTTCTCCGTGTATATGTATATCTCTATATTGCTATCTATATCTATAGCTATCCATATAGCTATATATCTATATATATTCCTACTTTCTCTATCGACCTCACAGGTAATTCTGAGGAAAGAACTTAGTAAATTGCTCTGTAAATGAGAAGTAAGATGATTAGATTCTTACTGTAGTAGTAACCAGGTCACACTAGGTTGCTGAAAGATTCCTAATACCTCTCCTAAATCTTGACTGGGAAATGATAGTCTCCATTTAGCAGCTCAGCCCTGTCCTTGAGCCCAGGATCCTCTTTGGTTGTGCAATCCAGTTTACCCTGGTCTGGTTTTGTTGACTCTCTCTCTAGGACTCCTACTACGACTTCTCCAGTGGGATCTCATATCCAGGCTTTGTTCTCCCATATAGACTTTCCCTCTTCAGATGATCCCTCTGATGGCTGACTTTTGGTTGTTAGCAGTAGATTCTCTGCCCTTGCCAGCATGCTGTGGCCAGGCAGTCCTATGGCCTCAGTTGGTCTTGGTGAGACTTGCAGGCTCACAGAGATCCTCTAAACAGGTGCTCACACCTTCATTTTTTGAAGCATCTTTGAGCTGGCCAATGTTGTTACTCTCTACAATGGTGCAGACCACTTGACATTAAATAACTTAATGTTGGGATTGGAAGCTCAATTCCGTGTGGACGGTCTCGGGCAGGTAAAAGTGGGACTTCTAAATCTTAGAGTCTTACGAGGCCCTCCACGAACAGCGGGGGTTCGAGAAGGTCAGACTGAGCTAGCTCGGCTAGCTCGGGTATTTCCGCCTCTCCCCCGGAGATACATGATGGGTGGAGTCTCCCTGCCCTCGAGGTCGTCCCGGATTGGAGCACACCTAGTTACCTAACAGCACGGTATTGAGATGCAAACTGTGTGGCTGAAGATTAAGTAGGATTGAGGAAGCCTAAAAGCTCTCTTAGCACGTGTGGAGCCAAAGAGGATAGTAGGGCTCCGCTTCTTTTCTTTCCTCTCTCCCCTCCCCCTCTCTCCCCGCTTGTACTTCTACTTCCAGTCCCTTAAGCTTAGCCTCCTTAGGAAGTCTCCCCCTCTTCCTCCTAAGGAAGACTCCCTGCATTTGTAACCCGGACCCTGAAATAAAGCTCAACCCCTGTTCGACTCTGGAATGTCCTTTCTCTCATACGTTTATCCGGTTTGGCCAACCGAAGACCTGGGACAGGTAAGAAAGACTCGGGTAGCCCAATACAGGCCTCTAGGCCTGGCAACTTAAGGCCATTAGCAAAGTTATTTAGTTGTTGTTTTCTTGTCCTAATAACGTCCATTAATTTCTCCAGCTATCATTTTTCAGATATGAGCAGCTAGATGGCACAGTAGAGAGAGCACTGAGTCTGGAATCAGGAGGATTTGAGTTCAGATATGGCCTCAGACACTTACTAGATATGGGTAAGTCACAAAACCCTACTTATTAAGGTCCCTGTTCTGTCCTAGACACTGTGCTAGGCCCTAGGGTTACAGAGAAAAATGAAACAATACTTGCTCTCAAAGAGCTTATACATTCTATGGTGAAGACAAAATGTATATGTGAAGGTGTGTCTAGTGACCTAAGGTTTTCAGTGGCCCCCAAAACCAAATTGATTAAGTTTTGATAGTCATAACCTGGCAGGAATTTGAGGTAGGTGGGTGGAGAACAATGTTCTTGCCTTCTTAATTTCACCTTTGTTCTTGTGTAAATTCATTTGAATACTGAGAAGACCCAGAGAGGGCCTTGAGAATAGCTAACTCTAAATCAGTTATCAGTTGAAAAAAAAAATCTTACCACGAGGATGTCCTGCACGGCTTTTGTTAGATGGGTATAGTGACTATGATGAAAGAGCTGTTGGCCTACTTTCTAGAAACTGTTCTGTTTCTATTAGGAAGAGTTTCTAACCACTACACCCTACAAGGCTTCATCTGAGACTTGGGTGACCCTGAAAAAAATGAGACTAGAAGCTATTATTGGGGAGTAATAAACAACAAAAACTACCCATTCAGTAACTATGAGAGCAGCACTTAGGACTATCCAGAGGTCACCAAACGACTGGTGGAGCAACATGCTCAGTAGTCACCAGGAGACCAGAGGATTCTAAAGGCAAAACCACAATGAAGTTGCTGTTTCTGCAGCATTAGAAATGTGAGTTGCCTTGGGGAATATACGCCTGACCATGCACATGCCCCACTTGTGTGCCCCTCAAGTGTGATCCTTTGCTAGTTCATTTTCCCTACTGATAATAGATTTTTGTTTACAGAGGGGTAATGTTCTATTGCAACTTTGTTGCTATTTTTAATCACTATATTAATTACTATATTATAATTTTGAATGCTATTTCAACAAATGCTGTTGCTTTTAATTTATTTAATAATCATAATGGTGGGGACTCAAAACTATGATTGTAAGTAGATGTGGACCTTCAACCTGTGGGGGGAAGTTGGGGGGTTTCCACTTTGCAGAGTGCTCCAGGCAATGCAAGTACGAAGTAATTGGGGGAATGGGTAATTTCTTATTCTGATTCTCATTAATAGGATAAAACTGGTGCTGGAGTGGAAATGATGGGAACTTTGAGGGCAACTGACCACTCCATTTTAGAGTTTGTGATAGAGGAGAGGAAATCAATCTGGCCATAGTTTGATACGCACCCTCTAGATTTTGGGAAAACACATTTCAGAGAGTTCAGAGGAAAGATAGGTAGGATCCTGTGAACTAAAAATGCTTCATGGGAATTCAGCCCAAGAAGGATGAGAGATGCCAAGAATAAATCTTAAAGACATAAAGGGAAATAATTCCAACAAGTAGGACAAAGGGAATTTACGTGATGATAATGTGGATGCACAGGGGACTCATCAATTAGCTTACATTTTAAAAAGAAATGTCAGACAATAAACATTTAAGGGCCTATGTGCCAGGCACTGTGCTAAGTGGTAGGGATACAAAGAAAGGCAAAAGACAATCCTTGTATATATACAGGATAAATTGGGGATAAGCAACAGAAAGAGATCACTAGCATCAAGGGAGATCAGGAAAAGGCATCTTGTAAAAGGTGTGATTTTAGCAGGGACTTAAAGGAAGCCAGGAGGCAGAGATGAGAAGAAAGAATTGTACAGAAGACAGAAGCAAAGCCAATTAAAAGGAGATAAATATAAGACTATGGCATAACCTTGGAAAAATAATGTAAAGAAAGCTTAAGCTCAAAGTGAGCTTAAGGTAGGAAGCTAAGGAGAAAAATGGTTTTTAAAAACATCTATATTGGGAGAAAAGGAGTATCAAAGAAATGAAAGGCTATTTGCTTGGGGTGAATGGGATGATGACTGGGAAGAGAAGTATAGCAGGGCAGAGCCAAGATGGCAGACTAAAAGAAGGGACTTCCCTGAGTTCTCCCTCAAAGCCCTCCAAATACCTGTAAAAAATGACTCTAAACAAATTCTAGAGCTACAGAACCCATAAAATGAGAGAGAGAAAAACAAATCCCCAGCCCAAGACAACCTGGACATTCAGCAAGAAGGCTGTATTGCACTAGGCAGGAAGTGGAGTGCAGTCCAACATGGGCTGCATTGACCAGAGCAGGCCTCAGGAGACTGAATCATTGACACCTGTGGCAGTTTCCAAAGTTCTTAACCCACAAATGCCAAAAAAGTCAGTGGAAAAACTCTGTGGGACCTGGGGAGAGGCAAAGCCCAACTGGGTCAGCCTCAGTCCCAGGTGTGGGCATGGTGGCAACGTGGCAATGGTGCTGGCAGTGGTGAAGGCAGCAGCAGCAGCAGTGGCATAGACTACTTATGGATCTCTGGGTCCACAGACAGTGGGGGACTGAGAGGCTGATACAAAATCTGTGAAGCATATATACAGGGCAGTACACACACACCCACTCCCACCCCACTGGAAGCAGAGTCATACCTTGACAAAGAGTTAGAAAGTCAAGTATTTGGCTGGGAAGATGGGTAAACACTGTAAAAGAACTCAGACTATAGAATCTTACTTTGGTGACAAAAAAGATCAAAACATACAAAAAGATAACAAAGACAAAGCTCCTGTATTGAAAGCCTCTAAAAAAAAATAAACTGATTGCAGACCCTGGAAGAGCTCAAAAATGATTTGGAAAATCAAGTAAGAGAAGTAGAGGAAAAATTGGGAAGAGAAATGAGAGTGATGCAAGAGAAACATGAAAAACAAGTCAACAGCTTGCTAAAGGAGACATCCCCCTCAATACTGAAGAAAATAACACCTTAAAAATAGACTAACCCAAATGGCAAAAGAAATCCAAAAAGCCAATGAGGAAAAGAATGCCTTAAAAAGCAGAATTGGCCAAATGAAAAAGGAGGTCCAAAAGCTCACTTAAAGAAAATAATTCCTTCAAAATTAGAATGCAGGGGGTAGAGTCAAGATGGTAGAGTAACAGCACAGCCTTTCTAGAGTTCTCCTTCCAAGTCCAGCCAAATATCTGTAAAAAATGGCTCTAAACAAATTCTAGAGTAGCAGAAGCCACAAAACCACTGAGTGAAAGAGATTTCCAGCCTAAGGCAGTATGGAAGGCTGACAGGAAAAGTCTATGGCACTGGGCTTGAAGTGGAGCACAACCCAGCTTTGTCAGCATGGCAAGGCAGGGACAGGACTGGAGCAGGCTTTAGGGCACAGAATCACGGGCAGCAGCTGTGGTTCCCAGATTTCTCAACCCACAAACACCAAAGACAACTTCAAAGGTCAGTGAGAAAGGTCTTTCACCTGGGTGAGAAGGGAGCAGGGTCTGGCCTCAGCCTCGACCCCAGGATGGCAGCAGTCACTTTGGAGCCCCTGACCTAAAGACCCTGAGGGAATTGAACAATTGATCTGGATCTCAGCCCTGAGTGGTGGTCCTAGGGTGAGGAGGAGCACTGGTGTGGTGGAGCTAGTGCAGGTTCTGGAGAAGGAATTCCACTTACAGATCCTGGACAGAAAAGCTTGTGGTTGCTTTTAGACCAGAGTGCAGGCCAGGAGAATTACTCCTCTCCCTTGATTGTGCCATCTTAGAGGAACTGAGAACTTATAGGTCCCTAAAATATACCCTCCACTTGACAAAGGACTCAAAAGCCAAGTAACAAGCTGGGAAAATGCCCCCAAAATGGGAAAAAAATGAGACTAGAGAAGGTTACTTTCTTGGTGAAAAGGTATTTTCTTCCATCCTTTTGGTTGAGGAAGAACAAAGCATGTCATCAGAGGAAGACATAAAAGTCAAGGCTTCTGCATCCAAAACCTCCAAAAAAAAAATACGCAATGGTCTCAGGACATGAAAGAGCTCAAAAAAGATTTTGAAAATCAAGTAAGAGAGGTGGAGGAAAAATTGGGAAGAGAAATGAGAGCAATACAAGAAAATCATTAAAAGTGAGTCAACAGCTTCCTAAAGGAGACCCAAAATATGAAGAAAATGACACCTTTAAAAATAAACTAACCCAAAAGGCAAAAGAGGTCCAAAAAGCCAATGAGGAGAAGAATACTTTAAAAAGTAGAATTAGCAAAATGGAAAAGGAGGTTCAAAAACTCACTGAAGAAAATAATTCTTTAAAAATTAGAATAGAGCAGTTGGAAGCAAATGACTTTATGAGAAACTAAGAAATTACAAAACAAACCCAAAAGAATGAAAAAATAGAAGAAAATGTGAAATATCTCATTGGAAAAACAACTGACATGTAAAATAGATCCAGGAGAGACAATTTAAAAATTATGGGACTACCTGAAAGCCATGATCAAAAAAAGAACCTAGACATCATCTTTCATGAAATTATCAAGGAAAATTGCCCTGATATTCTAGAACCAGGGGGCAAAATAAATATTGAAAGAATCCACCAATTACCACCTGAAAGGGATCCAAAAAGAAAAACTCCTAGGAATGTTGTAGCCAAATTCCAGAGTTCCCAGGTCAAGGAGAAAATATTGCAAGCATCTGGAATGAAACAATTCGAGTATTGTGGAAATACAATCAGGATAACACAAGATCTAGCAGCTTCTACATTAAGGGATCATAGGGATTGGAATATGATATTCCAAAAGTCAAACGAACTAGGATTAAAACCAAGAATCACCTACCCAGCAAAACTGAGCATAATACTTAAGGGGAAAAAATGGTCATTCAATGAAATAGAGGACTTTCAAGCATTCTTGATAAAAAGACCAGAGATGAATAGAAAATTTGACTTTCAAGCACAAGAATCAAGAGAAGCATGAAAACGTAAACAGCTAAGAGAAATCATAAGGGACTTACTAAAGTTGAACTGTTTACATTCCTGTATGGAAAGATAATATTTGTAACTCTTGAAACTTTTCTCAGTATTTGGGTAGTTGGAGGGGTTTATATATAAAAATAAAATTAAAGTGTGAGACAGGAATATATTGGGAGGCAAAAGGGAGAAATGAAATGGGGCAAATTATCTCATAAAAGAGGCAATAAAAAGCTTTTTCAATAGAGGGGAAAAGGAGGGAGGTAATAGGGAAAAAGTGAAGCTTGCTCTCATCACATTTGGTTTAAAGAGGGAATAACATGCACACTCAGTTTGGTATGAAAATCTATCTTACACTACAGGAAAGTAGGAGAGAAGGGGATAAATGGGATGTGGGGGGGGATGATAGAAGGGAGGGAAAATTAGAGGAGGGAGTAATTAGAAGTAAATACTTTGGGGGAGGGACAAAGTCAAAAGAGAATAGAATAAATGGGGGGCAGGATAGGATGGAGGGAAATATAGTTAGTCTTTCACAACATGACTATTATGGAAGTCTTTTGCATAACTACACATGTATAGCCTTCTTAACTGCTTGCCTTCTCAGTGGGAATGGGTGGGAAGGGAGGAAGGGAGAGAATTTGGAACTCAAAAGTTTTAGGAATGAATGTTAAGAATTGTTTTTGCATGCAACTGGGAAATAAGAAATACAGGTAATAGGGTATAGAAATCTATCTTGCCGTACAAGAAAAGAGAGAAGATGGGGCTAAGGAAAGGGAGGGGTGTGATAGAAGGGAGGGCAGATTTGGGAAGGAGTAATCAGGATGCACAGTTTTTGGGGGTGGGGGAGGGAAGAGATGCGGAGAAAATTTGGGACTCAAAATCTTGTGGAAATGAATGTAGAAAACTAAAAATATGTAAGTTTTTAAAAAGGAAAAAAAATTTGGAATGGAGCAAATGAAAGCTAATGACTTTATGAGACATCAAGAAATTATAAAACAAAACCAAAAGAATGAAAAAAATAGAAGAGTATGAAATACCTTACTGAAAATACCACTCACCTGGAAAAATAGATCCAGGAAAGATAATTCTAAAAGTATTGGACTTCCTGAAAGCCTTGATCAAAAAAAGAGCCTTAGACACCATCTTTGAAGAAATTATCAAGGAAACCTGCCCTGATATTCTAGAACCAGAGGATAAAACAGAAACTGAAAGAATCCACTGATTGCCTCTGGAAAGAGATGCTAAAAGAGAAGTATGGTAAAGCTGCTCCATTTTTACTTTGTTTTTGTTTTCTCTGCAAAGGAGAATGACTTTTATTCTAGAAAATACTGAACAAAAATGACTAATAAGGCATTAACACCTAAATAAAGAGATAGTAAGAGATGCTCAATACCAGATAGATAGATAGATAGTTGTTGTTTGAATATAAAGGGGACTCAGTTCTCAAATGGCATGGATTGGAGGTCTCATTTAGGAAATAGCCCATGTTTCTCCAAGGGAGACTGATTTCTGCCTTTGTAGGGAGCAGGAGGCTGGGTGCTTGCTCCTTCTTTCCTCCATCTCCAGTAGCCTAATGAAAAAATAGAATTTTATCTATCTGTAACATCTCAAACAGTGTCAGAAAATTACTAGCTGAATGACTCTGGGTAAATCACTTAACCCATTTGCCTCAGTTTCTTCATTTGTAAGATGGGGATAATAATAGCACCTACCTCCCAAAATTGTGAGGATCAAAATGAGATAATTGTAAAACACTTAGCATAGTGCGTGGGACACAGTAAGTGGTTTATAAACATTAACTATTGTTAATAAATATTGGTGATCTAGGAAAAAACTTTTTAAAATAATTTTATTTTTAAAACATAATTTAATTAGTTTACTATTGATACTTCCTTCATTTGTGTTTTATATGATTAGCTCTTTCTTCACAACAGGTAATGCAGTTATCCCCATTTTACTAATAAGAAAGCATCATCCAAACAGGTGAAGTAATTTACCCAAGGTCATCCAGCTTCTAAGCAGCAGAACTTGGCTTAGAGCCCTTATAGATCTAGATATTCTCACATACTGATTTCAAGCTTTCTCTGAAATCTGGGTCTTCTGGCTTCTTTCTGAGCACTCTCTAGTCTCACAAGGGACTATGGGGCTCAGAACTTGCCATTATCTGATATCAAATCTGTTCAGGGTTTATTGACTTTGGAAACCATGGAAATGTTGAGATCTTCACTCAAGCTCCAAAATCTTGAACCTTTGGGCTTGGATTTGAAGTCTTTCCTGGAACTTGAACTCCACCAGCTCCAGCACTCAAGTGTTCCACATTCCAAAACCTTCAGGGTTCCTCATCTGAAATCTTAAAATGCAACAAACAGCACAAATCATATTCTCCCTTGAACTCAGTAACATACGCACATACTTAAACTCACAGTCCATTCTGCTCTGTTCATACATTCTGAGTGCCTGCCAGTAGCTACTGTTTTCTTAATCACAACTCAGGAGGTCAGCTCACTATAGCTACTCCACCCTCCCACCTCTCCATGGTTCATGGTTCATAAACCTAGACTGGCAGTGGTGGTGGTGTGTACATACAAATTAGTAACTATTCATAGGCTGTATTGCTGCCATCTGCCTTGCCCCAGGGCTCTTAATTCTCATGCCCTAGACTTCAGTTGGAGACTGTTATCTTTTCAGTAAAATGGGAATACTTACACTACCTATCTTATTACTTATTGTAAGGGAAGAGCTATTTTTGAAAGAAAGCGTATATAAATACCCTTAAGAGACTCATCAAACTGTAGGCTGAAGCAAGGTTTTTATCTAATTTCTTTTGTTAACACCACTTTCAATAGCCTTGCCCACTGAAACTGTAGCTAGTGTTACTGCAATTTTAAGATGCAATGGAATATTGGATAATAATGGTTTAACTGTCATTCTGGAGAAACTGATGTGATGATTAAAAAGACAGAGGAAAGGATTAAGGATTTATTTCCTAAGACAGTGTAACAGTAAGCACCCCAACATACACGGGGGGGCCTGCTATCACAGGTTCTTTGATCTGCTTCTCTAAAAGGAAAGCTTTTGAGGGATTAACAATCACTTTAATCACGCACATGTATCATTCAGTTCATTCAGGGAAAAAGTCAGCACCCTGAACTTCAGAGAAAATACAGAGAAATCTAAATCAACAGATAGCACTTCCAAACTAATAGTAAGCAATATATACATCACAATTCAACAGACAGGTCCACCTGTCTGAATTACCAGAGAAGGAAACACTAACATCTGGGTTTTCAAAGCCAGGGGGCTGCTTAGCAGCTTCCCAGAGACTCATCTGGCACATAAACTTTCTTCCAAAAACTAAGTCCCAAAGTAATATCTCACCCCCTCAAGAGTATTTATACCTTTTTTAGAGTCAGAGTCACTTGAGAGCCAGTGCTTCATTAACAAAAGGTGTCGGCCCTTCCTACAAATCTTCCCTGATCAAACTCCCCTTAATGGGCAGGCCATTAATGGGCATTATACTTATTGATTATACTAAAACAAAAACAGCAAAAGATCCTACTTTGCTTACCCTTACAGATAATTGGGTTCCTAAGACCATTTACCTGACATGGAAGGATAAAGAGAATTCTTGAGAAAAACCTTTAAGTGGTATCCTGAGACAAGTGATGGTAGGATTACGTTTCCAGAACTGAGGAGTCAGAAGCAGTTATTATGGTTAAAGGTGACGTTAGTAGTGTCTTTCTCACAACTGATGTATTATAAATAAATTGTCTTTTTTATTCTTTATATAGTGTTGGTATTTTTGGCCTGAGAGATTGGAGGGTTTGAAATAACACTTGTGGGAACAGAATAAAAAGAAAATTAAAAATATTTAATGAACCTGGGAAGGGGCTCAAAGCTAAATATTTAATTAATGAGAAAGATGCTGCACTATTAGTAATTAATGTGTAATTGCTGGAATGCTGGAACGTAGCCTTGATTATCTTAGAACTTATAATGAAAATAAATGAAGAAAATGAGGTAGTAATAGGCAGAGAGATAATCATCCCACTTATTCTAAGCCTTTATTATGACAGACTAGCTAGGTAGCACAGTATTGGCACTTGAGTCAGGGAGACCTGAGCTCAAATTCTGCCCCAGACACTTACTAGCTGTGTAACCCTAGGGTAAGTCACTGAACCTGTCTTCATCTGTAAAATGAGGATAAGAGTAGTACCTACTTCCTAGAGCTGTTGTGAGGATGGAGTCAGGTCATATAAAGCACTCTGCATACCTTAAAGTACTATGTGAGTGCTAGTCATGACCATCATTATAACACCTTTTCCCCTATTATCTTTCTCTTCACTTCCCAGTGCTTCCCCAGATCACTGACACAACTAAGGATCACAAGCTTTATCTTTCAACAGAATTTTTAGTTGGAAGGGTGGAGACCATGCCTTCTCTAATTTTTATCTTTTTAACAGCACCCAGTTCATTGCTTTCCACAAAGTGGCCAATTAAATACTGGTTTTAATGGAACTAAACTTGGTAAAAAGCCATATAACAGAAGATAAAATAGCATATTCTATTCCTTATTCAATCTCTTCTCTTCTACAATTTATAAAATGCAAAGCATTATTTTCCCTTGCAACATAGATGGCCACAAAGTAATTCACACAGTACTTTGCCATTAGTACTTTTCATTACATTCATTTTTTTTTTGCCACTTTTCTTTGGGGATCCATTGCTGGTCTTACTCTCAGGGCTAACAGATTTCTGAAGAATTACAGTTCTCCCAGATGTTGCTGTGGAAACATTTCCTTTTCCTTTCAAAGCCATGTGACTTTTCTTTGTGACTGTGGTAGTGTTGCCAGGATCTTCAGTGGTATCATCATTATGTCTGCAACGGGCAGAGGCTGAATAATTTAGTCTAATCTTAAAAGGTGTAGTTCCCATCTATTTTTGTCCTGCCTGTTTTTTTTTTTCTGTGATGTTTTAATGTTGTTACAGAAGTCACAAAAAAGTGTAGTCAGGCTTTGTGACTGAGTGATGAGAGCCTATATGTGCTAGGTGTTGTGAGTGACATGAGAGTTACAGTAGACAAGATCGCTGCTCCCAGAGAATTTATAATATAGTCTAGGAGACAAAATTAACACAGTAAAACAACTAGTGGACCCTTTAGAGCTGAAATGAATGTTTTTTGATAAGTGCAGTGGGAATTCAGAGAAGTGAAAAAGCAGTAAAGGTTTTAGGTTTTATAAAAAGTTTCATGGAAGAAGTGGGAAGAGTTTTGATGAAATCCTTTGAAAGATAAGTATGCTTTTTTTTATATTGTGGAGGAGGATAAGACATTCCATACAAGAGAAACCATATAAGAAAAGGAAGGACAGCTGGATTATTTCATTGCATATCAGAGCATATTGAAGAGACAAACTTGTTTAGAATGGAGGGTTAGGGAGCAGAAGGAAATAAACATCAGACAGGTGTAGCCATATTAAAGACTTTTTTTCCCTGATTTTTTTTAATTTGATGATATAGAAATAATACATGAGAGAAAAATAAAAATGGCCTGCAAACCCATGCAATCCCTACCAAATCTTCTGCAATGATGGTGGGAGAGTAGTGGGAAATGGGACAGAAGGTGCTACAAATCACATTATTTTTAGACTTTAATGTTAGCTATATTTTTAATCTAAGCGTGCAATCATGGTACAATGACCAACAAGTAAGCATGTTACTGTGGGAACTAAATTATGTCAATCTTGAAAGTACTGAATAAGTAAAACCAGACTATATAAAGAAGTCATGGCTAAGCAGAACAAAGGCTCACAGATCCTGCTTGGAGAGAAAAATGAAGGAATTTTCTTGTCTTTCTTTGTATCCCCAGCAGTTAGCATACTGCTTAGCACATAGTTAGTAAATGCTTTTTGTCTTGACTTGACTCAGTGGAAGTAGTTTAATTGTGTAAAACAAAAGCAACAAAAAATATTTCATGTAATTTTTGGTTCTATTATCTATAGACAGATATGATGAAAAATCTAGAGGACTATATGAAAAATAAATAAACTGTCAAGATTTCTATAAAAATTATTTTTCTTTTTAATGACAACTGAGCAACCACATTTGGACTCTAACATCATAGTCCTTAATCTGTAGCATGAGGAAGTAGAAGAACTGTTATGAAATAGAAATCAAAGCCTATCTTTGGGCTTTTAACAGCTCTTGAAGAGTGGTTAGACTAGTGTTGGAACTAACACAGTCTTAATGACTTTGAGTGATCAGCTCTCAAGTCGTTGTTTGTCCTTCATGCTCAAAGAGGACCAAAATGGCATCACAATAGTGAAAAAATGAAATAGTAAAATAATAAAATAGTATGGGTGATGCCTTTTGGACTTGCTTATGTGAGGCAAAGTTGCACAAAGTTTTTGGCCTCACTCTCTCTTCAGTTATTGAAGTCCAGTGGCTAGATAAAAGTCAAGATGATTGGAGATGGCTCTGGTTGCAGTAGATGACACTGGCATCTTTGATGTCTGACCAAGCTCTAAGCCCTCCATAACACCTGCTTCTACAGTCTTTCATGGCCTATTTAAACAAAATGTTCACATCTACCTATTCTGCCAGAGAAATCTTCATATGCTTGGGATAGATACCCCTCTAAATTGCCAGGCTTAAGGCCCATGGGTTGTATTCAAGGGAATATTAAAAATGTGCCTCAAAGCATATGAAAAAGGAAAATACCAAATGCTTGGCAAACAAAAAATCAGTTATTACCAAAAAAAGGATACCTAAGAAATATCAATAGGCAATTAATAACTACTACATGACTACCCCCCTATTGCTACAAAATCTTTATGAAGACAATATGTATAGCTATTGGGGGCTTGGTTGATGAAGATATAAGAAGACAGCAGGAAGCTTTGGAGGAGAATATGGACAGGAGTGATGTAGATAAAAAGGCTGATGGGTTGATATCTGCACCATTATAGAGAATACTAATGTCAATGAGATCACAGATTTATGAAAGAAGCGGGAAAAGAAAGAGAATAAGTATAAATATAATGGCCACTATATGTCAAGTGGTTTTTACAACTGTTTTCTCATTTGAAAGTATATAGACATGGGGATGATTTTGTGGGTTTCTTATTTCCAGCTTAGGCAGGATATTAAAAATCAAGGAGAGGAGCTACAGAATTTTTGAGCTGGAAGGGGCCTCAGGGGTCATCTGGTTCAATATATACCTGAAACAGAATTCTCACTACAACATAATGGTAAAATGACATGAGAGAATGTCACCCCCAAGTGTTTACTTCTCCAGGCTGAACATCCCCAGTTGCTTCAATCAGTCCTGGTCCATATGACATGAACTCAAGGTACTTCATCAATCTGGTTACCCTCCTCTAGATTATCAATGACCTTCCTAAATCATGTCACCCAAACCTGACTGAACAAAACATTCTAGGTGAGGTCTGACCAGGGAAGAGGATAGAGTAAGTATCACCCTCCCCCCAGGCCTATGCACTGTATGTCTCGTTATGTAATTCAAATTCTCTCTTTTTTAAAAAAGTTATCACATCACATCACATTACTGACTCATGTGAGTTTACAGTCCCCTAATATCTCCAAATCCTTTTCAAACTGATAGCTAAACATGCCTCTGTCTTGTACTCATGAAGTTCATCTCCTAAACCAAGTTTAAGTTAAGACTTTTTCCATTTATCTCTACTGAAGTTTATATTACTAGATTAAGACCAATGCCATAGCCTGTCAAAATCTTTATAGATCTTGGCTGTATTTGAACGTTAGCCATCTCTTCCAATCTCTAGTCCACCATCTTTCTACTGAAAGAAAAGAAGCATATTGTATAATCAATTCTCAGAAGTCAAGATTATTACATTGACTTGAACTCTGATTTTTTGGTGTCATTTCCTTTTACATTTGCTAATTTGTAAATCTGGTGAGTGGCAGCTAGATGGTACAGTGGATAGAGCACCGGTCTTGGAGTCAAGAGGACCTGGGTTCAAATTTGGCCTTAGATACTTACTAGCTATGTGACCTTGGGCAAGTCACAATTCTGTCTGCTTAGTTCTTCATCTATAAAATGAGCCAGAGAAGGAAATGGCAAACCACTCTGGTTTCTTTGCCAAGAAAACCCAAAATGGGGTTACAAAGAGTTGGACTGAAAAAACAATTGAACAACAACAAGTCTGAGAAGCATGCCATTTATACCTTTATGTACAAACCTGATAAAAATGTTAAGCAGTATAAGGCCAAGTACAGATCTGCAGCTCTATGCTGGAGACCTCCTGCACTCCAAGCTGGGCCACACAGCTAGCCTGGACTCCATCTGGTATTAATTCATACCCTTCCATCAGAACAGCACAGGAGTCTTTATCAAAGGCACTGCAAAAATCTAAGTAAACTCTTATTTTCCTAATCTGCCAGTTTAGTACAATGGTCAAAAAGGGAACAAAGTCTATCTTGGATAGCTTGTTTTTGGGGATACAAAAAGGATGGTGTAATAGTAAGCATCCCAATATACAGAGGGAGCCCTACTATCACAGGCTCTTAGATCTGCATTCATAAAAGGAAAGCAACTTTCAAGGGGTTAACAATCACTTTAATCAAGCACATGTATCATTCCTTTAACTAAGCACATATATCATTCACCAAGTTCAGGGAAGCCAGCACCCTGAACTTCAAAAAAAAAATACAGAGAAATAAAAAAATCAACAGTCTTGGCTTCCTCTGCCTTTCCATAATTCAACAGACAGGTCCAACTGTCTGACCATAGTTACCAGAGAGGGAAGCACTGACATCTGGGTTTTCAAAGCTGAGGGGCTCCTTTAGCTGCTTCTCAGAGTGCTCATCTGGCCAAACAAATACTTCCGTAGTCAGTAAGCCCCAACTTAGCTTAGATACAGATAGTCGTATGGACTATCTGTGCCCAACCTGTGGTAAAGCATTCCGAGCTCATATTGGTCTGGTCAGGCACAGAGGGACACACTGAAATTTCACTTTATCATGGTGATGTCACTTTGGTCCTCTTGGAGAAGGAAGATCAAGTGTAAATCTTGATCAAGATCAAGATACTCAACTCAGAGTATTTATACCTTTTTTAGAGCCAGAGGGAATCTCAACCCTTGAGAACCAGTGTCTCATTAACAAATGCTGTGGGGCCTTCCTACAAATCTTCCCTGATCAAACTCCCCTTAATGGGCAGGGAAAGATCTCTAAAGATCTCTAATTAACAATTAAAGAAACTGTACTTTACTCCTGGTTAAGACTCTTGATTGATAAAAGCAAGATTCAATCAGAGGCACTTGATCTTCCTTCAGTTTGGTAGTCAGTAGGCCTTCAGTTTGGTAGTCAGTCTAATACCACTTCTCTCCCAAACTTTTCTTCAGAGCCTCCCAAACACTGAGCTAGCTCTGGCAATGTGGGCATCAACCTCATTATCAATATGTACATCCCTGGAAAGTGCACTACCAAGGTAAATGAACTTATCCACAGCATTCAAAACTTCTCCAATGGTTCCACGTATGGATGGTGTGGTGGTGGCTGATGGAGCACCTGTGTTTTCTTGGTGTTAATTAGAAGGCCAAAATTAGCACAGGCAGCAGAAAGCTGATCCATACTTTGTTGCATCTCAGCTTCAGAGGCTGCATTGAGTGCACCACCATCTGCAAACAGAAAATCATGCACCAACCCTCCCACCACTTTGGTCTTGGCTTGTAGCCTTTTCAAATCGAAGAACTTACCATCAGTATAGTAGCTGACCTTGATGCCATGTTCATCCTTATTGAAAGCATTTGACAACATGGCTGAAAACATAATCCTAAAAAGCATGGGAGCAAGCACACAGCCCTGTTCTACTCCATTGGTGACTGAGAAGGCACAAGAGCACCGTTCACTATCCAGAACCCAGGCAAACATGTCATCATGAAACTGACATACAATAGTGATGAACTTCTCCTGGTAACTAAATTTTGACATAATTTTCCATAAGCCCTCATGACTAACAGTGTCAAAGTCCTTGGTCAGATCTACAAACGTGTACAGACCTCTGTACTGCTCTGGCGTTTCTCCTGGAGTTGTTGGGCAGCAAATGCCATATTGACTGTTCCTTGGCCCTTTCGGAAGCCACACTGGCTCTCAGGTAGATGATCATCTTCCAGGTGAAGGATTAGCCTTAATATTAAGGAAAACTAGCAAAAATCTTGCCAGCAGAAACTAAGAAAGAGACCCACTGTGACTGTTACAAGACAATCTATTCCCTTTACCCTATAGAGATGGACAGTAGAGGCATCCTTGAACTCCTGGGGGATAACCTGCTCTTGCCATATAACCTGGAAAATTTCAATGGTTCCCCCTACCTTGTAAATCTCAACTGGAATAGAATCAGCACCAGATGCTTTGCCACATGAAAGGAGTCTAATGGCCCTCAAAATCTCCTCTTCAGTTGGAAGTTCAGCTAAGGAGGGATTGACTTCAACCTGAGGGAAATTGTCAATGGCCTCAACATTGATTGATGATGGGTCTGTTGAGAACGCTATGGAAATGTTCAGCCCATCTCTCTAGGATCATGCCCTTATCAACTAATCAATGTGGCTCCACCAGCACTGAGTAGTTGTGATACACCATAGGTTTTTGGTACTATGTATCTACTCTTCTAAAGGGTTACTTCTTTTACTGTTTTCAAAAAGCTTTAACTTCACCTCCATTACCACCAGTCAGAGAATCATAAAATGCTGCAGTTAGGTGGGACCTTAGAGATAATCTAGCTCCAACCTCTGGTTTTAGAGGTGAAGAAACTGATGCCGAAAAAACTGACCCACCCCTTCCCCCCTTTCCCAGCTAGTTTCTCTTTGGCTTTTTCCCCTTCCATCCAGTTCTTTCTCAGCCTCTCACCAAATTAAAAGATGAAAAGGCACTGATATTTAGGGGGTGGGGTGGGGTGGAAGGCAGGGATTGGGGTGGGAATGGGATCTTTCATTCTGTATAAAAAAGAACCACAGTGAAAAAAAATGTAGCTACATGCTTCACTCTCTTCCCAAACTCATTAAGGAAAATTTGAGCCAGGGTCTCCCAGTAGCATTTTTACAACTGCTCAAAGAGCCCTCACTGGTGAGGTTGATAAATAGCCACAGCAGCTAGCCTTATGTGATTTGAATAATCCTATCCAGACTTTAAGGAGAATACACAAAAGGTCTCTCCTTAGCCCTAAAATCTTAAGTAGGTAATTCTAAAGCAGCTAAAGGCAGTAAGGTGGTTTCCCTAATGTGCACCATTAAGGTTGTTGCAGGTGATACTGTTTGCCTAAATTAGGGTTAGAGCCTCAGGTCTCCTCCTGACCAGGAGTTCTAAATATCCAAAATGATCAGTACTTTAAGGGGGGAGGTGGAGGAACCCAAACATTTTTGGCACAGTAATTTACGTGAGCTCTGTATTACAATACATCAAAATAAAAGCCCGGAACGTACAATTTGAGACCTTCTCCTTAGGAGGTGCTTGGGTGCATGTACTTGGGCTCCAATTCTAAAATCACATTTCTCCTTAGCCTCAAAATACTATCTCAGGCAGTTTCTCCCCAGCCCAAGGACACAGCCTGCCCTAGCAAGGGCTCCCTTCCTACTATAGTAGCCAGCTGCACCTGTGGAACTCATTAGTTCGAACCAGCTGTGTACTGAACTGGCTACGTACTGGAGCATAATGACATTTACTACTCACTGACCAATCGTGTATCCTTTGACTTGGACATACCTATCTTCCTTTACATTAATCTTGTCTAACAAGACATTGAGGACAGAACCCTGGTTTTTCCTGGTCAGCCATGACTGTTGGTCAACTTAGTGACGGTTCAGGCCCAAAACCACACCTCCAGGTAGCCCACGCTTAGGCTATTTCCTGCTGAGTTTTGGGTAAAATACCTGCGCAGTAGATATCAAAAGTGCATGTTCCTTTAAGAACTGACCACTCCCTAATCCCACCCCAAAACACCTAGTTAGCATATTTGGCACAAGTGATATTAGAGTATCCTATATAAACTTTCTTTGTACCCTTTTAAGGTTGTAGGTTCCCCAAGAACTCTTGCCTGCTGTAAAGCCTAATAAATCTTTACCTTGACTTCAACAAATGCGTGAATTCATGAATTCTTCTTCAGATGACCTGCCCCTGGCACCCTGGTTTTTGTGGGAGTCTCACACCCCCTTTCCAGCCCTCATTACTCCCACTTTTGTGGGCTTATTCTGTGAAAAGGAACTTGGAGTTGCCTTAGGCAAGTCGCTTAAACTCTGTGCTTAATTTCCTTCTTCTCTAAAATGAAGGAGTTGGACTAGTCTGCCTCCAAGGGTCCTTCCGGAGATAACGCTGCTGGAGAGAAAATTCATCATTTTAAAGGGAAATCTGAAAAGGAATTGAGTGCCTTGGGATAATTTTAGTTATTTTAAAGTTTGGAATAGTTATACTTTTCTTACTAAAACATTGTAGGAAAGATTTTTTTGAGCATGTTTTGACTTCCTATTGTGTAGTGCCTAAAAATTAGACAGAACAATTATTATGGAAAAAGTATTTTATGACCTATGAAGTATATTTGTTTCCTCATTAGAACTTAAAGCTGGAATTACAGTGTGGTATTCTCAGTATATTATTTAATAAACTTTTCCTTGCCCAATGACATTCATTCAACATTTCTAAAGTTTAACACAGCTTTTGGATTTTATGCAAAGCACCAAAATAGTCCTTGTAAAATGATTTGAATGATCCAGATGTCACAGATCTTTTCAATTCCAACTGCCTTAGCAATAACTTCACAGAAACCCATCCTAATTCTTAACTAGAAACGTAAAAAAAGAAAATAGTTCCTAAGTATAAATCATGGCTATCATAAAAAATTGATCCTAGTGAGAATGAATCAGAATGATGGCTTCTAAAGGCTTAATTTTTATAAGCAAAAATTAGGTTTGAGGTTGAAGTTTTGTTCCAAAGCGTTAGAGGTTCAGTCTTCAGATTCCTAGGATATGATCTTATAGGGGTCTTGTTTTTTAAATGAAAGTGGTTTCTAAATATTTCAGTAGAGAATCTTTCCCCCCACCCAGATTTTCATTTTATTCTTAAATACCAAATAACACAAGCTTTTCCTTATATAACGTGGACTGCGCGTGCAATAGGGAATCCTTTATGTAGTTCAACAAATAATTTTCCGAACTGTCCTGTTGGTCCGCGGGCCCTTTGCCCGCTCTTTCCTCAGACGAACAGTCGCCGCAGTTAAACAACATTACAGACCGTTTCGTCCTTGTTTGTTTATTTTTGTGGTTCCTTCCATCCTCACATACAACACACTGGAGCAGGAAGGCCTCAAGCGGCCGCGTTTGATTCCAGCAGTCTTTCCAGCTCGCTGTTCGCGGGGGTAAATGGGAAGAAACGCGGAAAGCCCTGGGCAAAGCTCCCCTGGCGGTGAAGCTCCACGCTGGGCACAAGGCCCGCGAGGGCAGGACGGACAAAGCGCTCCTCAGGGGGTTTCGTGCCTCTACAGATCAGGCTGCAACAAGCCCGGGACGCCCCCCTTCTCCTTTCCCTAGACCTGGGGGCCTTCCCCGTGCCCGTCTTGTTTGTGCCCTCTTGCGGGCATGCCGCTCCTCGAGGCCGGGGCTCTTTGTGCCTTTTTTCCTTTCTCTCCCCAGGTCTTGGCACATCGTTGGCGCTCACGAAATGCTGTTTAGTCGCCTAACTGAAAAGAGAAGAGGGGCTTTGCCCGCTTTTTTTTTTTTTTTTTTACAGGGCACTCTGTAGGGGGCTACCTTCCCCGCCCCTCCGCCCAGGTTACAGCTGCCTCTCCTTCCCGGGAGAATCAGGAGCACGTGGGCGCCGGGGAGCTCAGCACCTTCCCAGCCACAGTAGCTCGAGGGGTCACTCCAGGCCTACACACGCGAGCCGTCCACGTGCAGCCGCCCCGCCCCACCCCGGGGCAGGTGGGCGGGGCTTCTCTGGCTACCCCACGTGGGCAGTCCCAGGCCGGGTCAAACAGCGTGTCCGCAGGGCCTCTGAGCCCGACCGGAAGCAGGAGAGCAGGAGGCAGGAAGCCGGAAGTGGGCGGTGGCGGGAGCAGGCTGGGTGGGTGAGAGTCCTCGCTCGAAGGGTCTGCTGTGCGGTAGGCTGCTGGGGATCGGGAAGCCTCCGGGCCTGGCCAGGCAGGGCGGTGGGCACGATAGCCCTGCCCTTCCTGTTCCTAGGCCTCAAGGGTGAGTGGGGGCACCGCCCGCCCCACGTGAGAGGCAGGCAGGCCCGAAGCCTGGGTGTGGCCTGAGAAGAAGAGCCAATCTCCGCGTAGGGTTGGTCTAGGCTTACCCGTAGGCATGGTAGTAAAAGGTAGTTCTGTAACATAAATGAAGGGCGTTGGTAAACGTAGAAGAATTAAGCCTGCGGGTTGACGGAAAGAGGGTTTTTTTAAAAGAGCGTGTCATGTGAGCGTGGAGTTAGCTTAGGCAAGGAGCTTGAAAGCTGCGCTTCCTTTCCTTCCCGTGTAAAACGAAGGTGTTGGCCTAGCTGCCCCCGGGCTCCTTCCGGAGCTAACCCTGCCCCAGAGTTCTTTCACCTTCGTTGTGTCGCTTTAGTCTTGTGTCGCTTTAGTCTTGGCCCCCTCCTCTGGACTCCGCTTCTTGGCCAGGAGGTGGAGTGGTTTGAGGTTTCGTGGAAGACTCAGACACAAATGACCAAACGTTCTCATCGCCATAGCGTCCTCTCACTTCTTGAGCCAAAGGAGAGTATATTTAGATAAAATACTGCGCTGGATGTTCTGTCATGGAAAACAATTTTAGTAAAATTATTATATTCAGTGAAATCTAACATTTAGGCATATAAATCAGGTAAGTGTAAAATATGACAGAAAAGTGGCGTTGGCTGATGCAACGTTTTATTATGAACTGGTAGATCAACAAATTGAATTAAAGAAACTTGTAAAAAAATTTCAAGGTATCCTTTAAAAGATAGGTATATGTATGCATGCATATGTGTACATAAATGCAGACACACATGTGGTGTGTTGGCACTCAGGGATAGAATTAATATTTACCAGTAGGTTAATTATGCTATTTTAGGGCGTTTTTTGGTATTAGAAAAATTATTTCAGAGAGTGTAAGGTACTAGGAGTTTGATCTAGAAGGAACTTTTTTAGACGTTGACCACGTCTCTCTTGCTTTGAAGAAAAGGGAGACCCAGAGAGTTTAGGCGATACTCCTAGGAGTTACAGGGTTCATGAATAGCAGAGCTGGAATTTGAATTCTTGTCCTTTAATTTTAAATCCAGGAGTTTTTTCCATGTGATTTCCTTTATCCTACAGTTGAGAAAGTGTAATATAAGGTGTCCCAAAAGTCTTAGTGTATTGAAAATGCACCTTGTCCAATGATGGCATATATGAGGAAATAATGTAACTTAAAAAAAAAAACTTAACCATCATCATTAGAAGTCATGGGGAGAAAGGTTAAAAAAAATGGTATTTAGAGAAATTTTTTTTTTTTTTTAGAGTGACGTTATGGTTGATTCAGAAGGTCGAGGAGTTCAAGTAAAAGAGAATATTAAATTCACACCTTCATTATCCGAACAGCGGCATAAGTTTGTTTTAGATTTTGTACGGAAACACAAACCCCAAAAGGTTGGTTGGTATTTCATTGTTTTCAGCATGTACGAATGTATAAAGAGGGCTTTTTTCAGACATGTCCCCCAAATGGATGAGTGGATGGGGGAGCCAAACAAAACACTGTTATATTTAACTGTCTTTGGTATCTCTCAGGCCTAGCACAGCACTTGGAACAAAGATGCAGAAAAAGGTTTGAGTTGAGTATGTTGCAGTATCAACATCTTAGAGAGTTTGGATCAGATTTAACTTGATTTTCCTGTATTTAGAGAATGCTCTTAAGTGGGTAGGTTTATTTAACTGAATTGGACATTATTCAATATAAATAAAATTAAGATTTTCACTTGATGACCTCTAGGATTGGTTTGTGCGTTTGATACACATTTGCATTGTTTCTAGTAAAATTGTAGTTGTGAATTAAGGCCTGTTGCATTTGATCAAATGCTATACCAAAATTCCATTCACCTTTTTGTTGCATTTGACTTGTGTTTAGAAAGTGTATAGACCTGAGAAGTACAACCTCATTCATGATAAATAGGACTTTCAACGGACATCTTAAAGTAGGATTCATGTCTTAGGATCTGTGTGCAATCTGCACAATTGGTGACCTAGCTTCCTTTTTCCTCTACTTTGCCCAGATTCTCTGTCTCTTGCTTAGTCTTCCATCCTTTTAGCTGTGTTTTTGGATCTTTTATTTCAATTCAGTAAGGGTTTGTTCTGTGTATGGTATGTACCAGGAACTGTGCTAGACAGAGGCCTTTGAGGAGCTTACATTCTGCTGGACCAAAGCAACCTCTGGCCACAGATGTGCAAATGCAAAATATATACCAAGTAATATTTTTGAGAGACAGGGTGAGACTATTAATCTGGGAGGATTAGAAAAGACCTCAGGTGTAGGAAATGGTAACAGAACTAGGGTTTTAAGGGAACTAGAACTCCAAGAAATAGAGGTGAAGAAAGAGTCCTTCCAAAGGGAGCTTGTGCAAAGGCTGGAGGGGGGGAATGGGGTGTGTGTGTGTGTGTGTGTGTGTGTGTACAAATGTGTGTGAGTGTGAAACAAATAGGTGAATTTGGCTAGAGTATAGTGTGTGAAGGGAATGGTGTTAGAAGATAGGATGAACCAGGTTGTGAACGACTTCAAATGCCACACAGAGGAGTTTGTGCTTTATCCTAGAGGCATTTGGGAGCCACTGAAGATTCTTAAGCAGGGGAGTGATATGGTTCAGGAATATTACTAATTTGTCAGTTTTCTGGATCATGAATTGTGGAGGGGTATGACTGGAGCAGAGAAACCAGTTGTGGGCTAATTTAATAATGCAGGTAAGAAAATGATGAGGGTGTGGGAGAAAACTATACTATGAACTTTGGGCACAGCCTGACAGAAAAGCGTATTAATTGAATTCCAATTCTAAATATCTCTGCTTAGAGGAAAAAAATCCAAAGGAATAGAAATTAATCCGATCTTTGAGGATCTCAAGTCATTTTTCACTCACTATTAAACAGTATTCCCAAAGACAAAATTTTGCAACAAGATAGAAAACATAGTTACAGACTTTTGGTGAAAAGTTCAGTCAACAACAGTAACAAACTTTCAATGTTTTGCTTCCTCAAACAGAACTTGACTATCTGAAATTAACACACACTCTCTCACCCCACTCTCTCACCCCACTCTCTCACCCCACTCCCTCACCCCACTCCTCTCTTTCTCTGCTCATTTTCCGAAGGGCCCTTCTTTCATTGTGGTCACAGGTAAACTCATGAAATACTTCTATTAAATGAATTACTTAAAAGTTTCTTTTTCTTAGTCTGATCATTACACTAATTATTTCAGGAAAGAGTTCTTCCTAGGCTAATGAGGCATTTCCCTTTAAACTGATTAAACCTTTGATAAGAATGATTTTTTAAGAAGATTTCAGTGCTGAACATTGTTTTAGAATTGATCATTAAAAACTAATAAAATTTTCTCATTCAGATTAGAACAAGGACCTTTTGGTAGTTTGTAATGCACATTCTAAAGAGAGAATAAGGTGGGGAGTGGGTTTCTGTAGCCTTTCACCAAGAGCCTGAATTAGGGGAGGGGCTGATGTCTGCAAAATGGTGAGGGATACAAAAGGTGGTGCAGAGCTAAAATCAGTAAGACTTAGCACCATATTGGATGTGGGGAGGGTGGAGTGAGGTGGGGTGGAGTATGAAATAGTGGGAGGAATCAAGGATGATTCCAGAGTTTAGAACCTGAATTCCTAAAAGAGTGGTGATCTCCTTTACATTTGAATAGGGAAATTAGGAAGAGAAGGAAAGTGGGGGGAGGAGGGAGGAGAGGTTCAGTTTTGGACAAGATGTATTTGAGATGCCTATGGGACATCATAGGTTTGGAATGTACCTTCAAAAGATGATTACGTATTGGCTAATGAGACACTACTCTCCCTACTAAGAGAGAGTATGGATAGTGGAAAAAAAGCAGAGATTTCAAACACTGGTCACACCAACCTCTGAGTGAGACCAAAACTAGATTAAAATGTTAATTGGGAAATTTTTAACAAATAAATAAAAACACAAAAATAGGCAATATTATATTTTAAGAGCAAATCAATATGTGGCTCACAGGGATCCTAATTTAGTGGCCCCAGTTTCTATATGAGTTTGACCCCAGTGTAGAAGAGCACCTAAGAAATGCATATGAAGATTGTAGAAGATACATAATGATCCAGCAAAGGAGACTTAGGACAATTCAGATAAGAAGAGAACCAGGAGAGAGCAATGTTTATGAAAACAGAAGAGAGAATGTTGGGGGTGGGGAGTACCAACATTGAGGTGAAGAAAGATGAGCATGAAAAGAGGGTCACTGATTTAGCCCTTAATAGATTCTTGGAGAAAGCAAATTTAGTCAGGTGGTGAGGTGAGAAGTGAGTGGAAGGTGATGAAAAGGCATCAGTACGGTCATCCTTTCTAGGATTTTATTCTCAAGTTGGTTTTTTTTTTTTTTAAACAAATATTAATGTAAAAAAGATAGAGCTTCTAGGTATCATCAAAGAGCAGGGAATTATGATGTGGAGTTTAGGACCTTTGCATTGCTCCTGAGCTTCTGCTTCTGTCTGTATCTTGTGGAGAAAACTACTTTTCTGGAAGTGGAAGCTTCTGTAAATTGTGTGCTTTACTTCAGATGAAGGAATTAGGAGTACAATTGGTATATTACAACCATTGACAGAATTTGTATTTCATCTTTGAAAGGGGCAGTCGGATTTCTTTGAATGTTATGGTTATCGTGTGGTATTAAGGTACTTAAGGTTATACAGTACCTTTTGGGGTTGGGCTTGGATCAGTTGATACTCTGACTCTTTTAGGACTCTTGACTGATTTCTATTCCTTTAAATTATATGTTTCTAAAGACCTGCAAAAACTGTTACTGTGAGACTGATAGTGTTTTTACAGTAGGAAGGATAGGTTTCTACTTAAGAAACCATCTATAGTATTTTAAAGTTATACTCTTCAGAATAATAAATGATAAAATGTGCCAAACATTGATATATCCGTTCTGTATACATAGAAAAGTCAAATTAGTTATTATACTATTAAGATCTTTTTGTTATGGAAGTTTGTCACTCAAAGTCACTCTAACACCTGGGGGTATTTACTGAGGCATGCATTGAAATAAAACCCCAAAACCTTCTATTCTTATACTGTTCCTTATTTCTGCAGTTTTAAAAAAAATTATTTGATCCCATTAAGTGAATATGTTTATTTTTAGTAAAATAGGCTGTGTCATTACTTAGAAGAGAGGTGGTCCAGAATTGTGATCAGCTTCAGTGGAGGGATAATTGAGTTAGTTGCCTGGGACACAGAGGTTAAATGACTTGCCTGTTGTCACACAGTTGGTATCAGAGCAAGGGAGATACTTTCCACATCTGACTCTGAGTCTAGTCCTATTTCTTATATTGTGCTGCTTTTCCATGTAATTATTCTGTTATGTCCAGGAATCTCCTCAATTCATGCTTGAGCATATTTTGTTGATAAAATATGATTTCTGTCTTTTCCATTTTGTTTATAGGTTGCAGATTTGGGATGTGCCAACTGTAAGCTCTTATGGAGGCTAAAATATCATGAATCTATTGAGGTGCTTGCTGGACTGGATATTGATGAAAACATACTAACACGGAACATGTAATATTGTACTTGAAAATTTTTTTTCTAAAGTTTTTACTTTTAGATCAATAAGTATCATAGAAGACTTAGTATGATTAGGTTTAATTTAGTAAATATTGAACCTGAAAATGTCGGGAAGATTGAGATTAGTGAATAAAATGAGTTTGTTTTTTTTTTTGGTGATGGTGGTGGTTCTATCCCTTCATTTTGCTTAGTTGGATTGTGTTTTTAAAAGTGGTATGGGGACCCGCCTTGTTTTATTTGTGTGAAAGTCATGACAGGAACAGGAAATTACTGTTCCTGTGACATTAAGATGACCCTTAGTAAATTAGACCTTTCTTGATTGGAAGTCCATTTTGCTTTTATTTTATTATACTCTTATCATTGTAAATGACAGTGCATGGTTCTAAAAGGTACTTATCTTGTGAGTCAGTTATTGTGTAATTTTTTTTATTGTTGAAACTAGGATAAGATGGAAAAGAAAAGTGTTGATAGGTTTTTCCAGTTGCACCACATCTTCACGTGTTTGAAATATTGGGACTACAAAATCATACATCAATGCTCTAGACGTGATTGCCAAACAAAAACCAAAGAAAACATTTGCCTTGGAACAAAATAGAATTTCAAAGGTTCTCAAATACAGTATTTCCTGTATGTATGCTAAGATAATCTGACATTTGCAGATGAAACTGCAGGTATCATTACTTAATAATCTTGTCTGTTAATCATTGTCAAATGAGTTAATGTATGCAAAGCCCTGTGCAAATTTAAATGACTATATAGATATCAGTTAAATATAAATAAATACAGCATAAGGTAGGGGACGTAATCGCTACAGATATTTGCTAATATCTCAAGTGAATTCTGGTATAAAGTCCAAGTAAGTTTTTAGATGGTCCTGCTTACAAATAATGTATTTGATTGCTTTAAGTTCCAGAACACTGTAGGATATCCCATTGAAATCTATGATCACGCTAAAGAGATCAACCACAACCTAGCAGTCTACACAGGAAATAGCAAATAGAGGAGAGTGCATGTCACCCAGATTGTGTGGGAGGAGTAACTCAGTCAGTTGGCCCCATCTGTACATGCATTGTGCATGAAGTCTGCAGATGAACTATGGACCAGGCTTAAAACTAGTTAGGAAAAAGAACGGCTAGATAGTGTCTTTCCAAGTACGTAGCATTTTCATTGATTGTGAACTGTTTCTTGCTTCAAAAGCCCATCTTTTAGCTTCATTATTCTCCAAATGATACTGTAATGGTTATGAGTCATGGAAAACCATCTTGGTAGTACATGGTAAAATGGCTGCAGCTATTTCCTTTGATGAAACTTTGTGAGAAGAGCCATTAGTAATCAGGTACATGTATGAATACAAAAAGAGATCAATCAGTCATAAAATATGATACTTATTATAGGATGACTTGATCAATATTGTATAATTTGGGTGACATGCACTCTTATAAATAGATTATAGTCTGTAGTTATGAAAAATGATATTGCTGATATAATAGATTTTCAGCATGTGCTTCTTTTTTATGTATGATTTTTGGAAAGAAGTGGACAAGAACCACACTGGATGGGAACATGCTCTAATCTGTATTGATTGACAGAGAGCCTCTATGGGGGTCATAGTGCCATAGAAGTTTTATAGTAAAATATACAGTTTAATTGAAGCCTTAGTTTCAGCTTTTAAAAAATTAAGCATTGTTTTATAACTACAAAAGTTTGTGATTCCATTTTCACAAACTAATTTGGTGACTGAATACTGTTTAGGGCTTGAAGCATCAGTGGAACCCATAAATGCTGATTTTTGGAGTAGGGATTAAAAAAAGACCCCTAAATAAAAGGGACTTGAGTAATTTTTAGAACAAAGTGGAGAAAATTAAAATTTCATTATTCAATTTATTGAATTCTATTCAGTTATCTATTTTCAATGTTAACAGTATCATGGTGTTTTAGAGTAAAATATTGCTGGCATCAAAATTTTCTCAGGACCCCTATTTCCAGATAAGTTTCTTAAAAAGCAGTTTAATAAATGCTACTCTTTGTAACTGAGATGCCCTTTAATTTAAATATTTCTGTTCATTTTGCCTACATACCTCTTACTTTCCTAATATAATAAATGTGTGGAATGTTCTTAGGGTAAAAAAAAAAACTTTGAAATTAGGTATCTATTCATAAATATAAAATCCTGTGATTTCTAGTCCTTCAGATCATGGTAATCTTCTATCATGCTAAAAAGAAATTGGCTTTGCCTGTTGATACTTTTGTACTTTTAAATTTCAGGTCTATTACAATACCAACTCTAAAAGCCTATTTTCTAGGGAGCATGTGGTTATCTGTTCTCTCAGAATATGTGATCTGTAGGCCAAGGAGTGCGTTGGCATAATAAACATGATTTTTATTCCATTAACTTCCTTTTATTTTTTTACCTTTAGAGTTTTTGTAATTTATGCTACAGTTTGATTCTAAAGTTAGGTTTAGTATGAATAGTTCTTTGGGAATAAAGTCCCTTCATCTTGAAGGCCTGGTGGACTTTTGGCTGTTAATGATTATGGACATCAGACTTGGAGCAGTTTTAGTCCACCTTAAAATAATGCTTTTACAGTTACAGGTTACATACAGGTGCTGGAGACTATCTAGATCCCAGGGAGAGACCTTTAACTATTACTTTGTATCATGGCTCTGTGGTGGAAAAAGATCCTTGCCTCCTTGGATTTGATTTGATAACATGCATAGAATTGTGAGTATTAATCTGACAGGTATTCTGTGATAGTAGTTTAAAGGATTTTTTGCTGCCTGAATTAGTAGGAATTAAAGGGAAATGACATGTTTTAAATTACTTCTCAGCCCTATTTTATGCCTGTATAAATGTAATGCTAACTTTCTGGAGATAGATGTACTGCCTGACTCCAGCTAGTTAAATCAACCAGCATATAGTAAATGGTATACTACGTGAGGCGGAACTAAGAGAATACATGCATAAATGTAAAAGAAGACATTGTTAAAAGACCCCAAAACTCAGATCAAGGCAATAACAAATCTTGATTCTAGAACACTGATTGAATATCCCTCCCTCCTCTCATGGAGAGTTAGTGGATGGCTGATGTGGAACAAGAGCTACTTCTTAGACATGGTCAGCTGGTGTTTTTAACTGTACTTCCTGCTTCCTGGAGAGTTCTATTGGAGAAGGAGTGGTATTGAAGAATGACAGTGTTGTTTGAAAAGATATTGGTGAAACATTAACAGTGTCTGAGAATCAAATAAGTGGGTTCCTTTCTCTCATTTTTCAAATGGTGTATAAACTACAGGTTAGAGGAAAAATGCCCTAGATGAGTACTTTTTATTAGTAGCTTTTATGTATTATGTTTATAAATCTTTTGCCCCAATTGACTTTACCCTTGAAGAGATAATAACATTGAGTTTATTAATACCTAAAGGATCGATGGGGCAGCCAGGTGGTGCAGTGGATAGAGCACTAGTGCAGGAGTCAGGAGGCCCCGAGTTCAAATTTCACCTCAGACACTTGACACTCACTAGCTGTGTGACCTTGGGCAAGTCACTTAACCCAAATCCTGGGTCATCTCCAGTCATCCTGATAAATATCTGGTCACTGGATTCAGATGGCTCTGGAGGAAAAGTGAGGCTGGTGACCTGCACAGCCCTCCCTCACTCAAAACAAAGTCAAGTGCAAGTCATGTCATTATTTCTCTGATGGCATGGTCTTCTTTGGCAAAGAAGGATGAACACACACCCACCCCCCCTAAAGGATCAGTAATGGAACCTAATAGTTTCTCCTTTTAAAGTATACAGTCCTTGAGGACAGGAACTGTTTTTTGACTTTATACTCTGCTTAGTGTTGTGCCTGACATGCTTAATAAATCCTTTTGGACTACTCAACTATAAAGTATGGTTAGTGGTTCATACATGAAAACTTTCCTTTGGTTAGAGGCAAAAAACCCCCAAACCCTTCATATTTCATACCCAGTTTAAGTTAGGGCTAATAATACAGAGTTAATTTTTTCTTTTGAGAAAATTTTGACAAGAATTTAAATTAAGCTTATTGACCTCTGGTTTTGAAGGTTCTACCCTATACCTTTTTTTTTTCTTTAACTCAAGGTAACATTGACCCTTCTGTGTTGAGGTGCCTCTAAGATTCTCTGTGGCCCTTTAAAGATGACTAATAGTGGCTTACATTGTAGCCACCAGTTATGAGGACCCCAGTGGCATTCTATAATTCTGGTAACTTGAATTTGCTGATGACAGCTGAGTAGGCATGTTGATTCTGTCTTTCCTGGTCCACAGATCATTCTTGGCAGAGGGAAAAAGCTAAGTAATAATTAAGGTGCTCAGTCATCTTTTTCATTCTCCTTTCCTTTGTTGCTCCTTTTCCCAGTATACCTTAAAACAAAAAAAAGGAAAACCCACTTTATTGTCTTTGACATAAGAACATTTGACTTAATTTAATACAGCAAAATGGTGCCTTAAAGACCGTCTTGAAACAAGAAATCTATTGATTTGTTAAGATATGCAAGGTTTAGATGCAACCATAGAACCTTGTTCAGTGATCTTTTTCAATCAAATGTGGCATAACAAAGAGACTGACATTTGTTGTTGATACAATGAGAGATTTTAATATTAGAAGGGACCACTCTGATCATCTAGACCAACCCATAATCCTCACTGATATATTTGAAAAGTGGTCATTTTTTGGCCTCTGTATGAATGGGAGGCAGTCTTACTTCCCAAGGCAATCCATTGGCACAATGAATAGGGCTGGAATTGCAGTCAGGAAAACCTGAGTCTAAAACCTTTCTCTGACACTTTACTAGCTGTAGGACCTTGCACAAGTTACTTGACCACTCAGCCTTAGTTTCCTTATGTATAAAATGGGGATAATAGCACCTGCCTCATGATGTTGTTAGGAACAAATGAGGTGATATATATGTAAACACTTAGCAAAAGCGCTGTGTAAATGCTAGCTACCTCTGTTATTGTTATTTTATTTTTGCACAGCCCTAATTTTTAGGAAGCTGTTTTTTACATCATTATAAATTTGCCTTTTTATAACTTGCTATGCTCCTAGTTCTGCCCATTTGTACCAAGAAGAACAAGCCCAATTTAAACCACTACCTCATATTCCTCTGCTTTAAGGAACAGTTGGTATTTTTTTCCCCTTTATCTTCCTTATCACAAAGCCACTCATTCCTGGTATGTGCCTGACTGGGCTTTTTCATGAGCTTTTCTTCACTTGAAGCCGTCCTGTGTGGTGTTGGGGTAATTCGCTGAATGTCGTTTATTTATCTTCCCTTATGTATTGTCTTTTCTGATACCCTAGGAAGCCTTCTCAGCTTGTTACGAATCATCCTCTTACTCTCATCTAGTTGGTAATCACAGCCATGTAGATATCATACTTTTAAGTATAGTTCATCATTTTCCCCCCTCAGTTTTCATTTTAGATGTGCATATTGTTTCTGGGTTGATCCATCTTGGTTTTTCCCCCCAATTGCAAATTCCTTGAACAAGGAGTGTTAACTAGAGTCAGAGGACTTGGGTTCAAATCTCCTCTCTGATGCTCACTCCCAGATGACCTTGGATAAATCACTTAGCCTCAGTTTCCTCATCTGTGAAGTGAGGAAGTTGGACTAGAGGGCCTCTCAAGTGCCATAAGGCTCTAGATCTGTGTGCCTACTGAGACTCATAAACTTAAAGCATCATTACAGCCCTTGACAATGAACTCACTCTGGATTTAAGTTCTGATGATCTCATTGTAGTGCTACAATGTCTGAAGTATTTTGTGCACATTTGCCTGGCCAACACTGAGCTTTGAAGGGGATGTGAGGAATAGAAAAGTACATTTTCTAGTCCTGTTAAGTTACTTCCTGTCCCCACGTATACCCTATGTCTTCCAGTCTCCATGTTTTTGTTCACTTCTATCTTAGTCCTAGAATGTTCTCCCTCTTCATCTTTACCAACATAATGTTAGCTCTTTGAGGACAGCCACTGTTTCTTTTTGGTTTTGCTTCACTAGCTGCTTTTCTTTGTATCCCCAACATTAAGTGCTTAATAAATAAATGTTGGTTGACCTGATGAGTAAATTTTACGGTAATGACTAATGTGGTACTATAGATATTATAATTGTTATTATAGATGTTAAAAAAGTGTCAAACCAGCTAGTTCTTATTTAAATTGATTTAGAAAAAGTACTTTAAAAGAGTCAATACTGTCTTTAAGTTCATTGAATCTTAACCTTTTCAGAATAGAACATCTAGAAGCCAAAGAGCTGTCCCAGTTCCCAGAAGTAATATTTGGATTCTTCTCTCCAACTACGGTTATTATCAGCACACCAAACTCCGAATTTAATCCCTTGTTTTCAGGAAAGACACTATTCCGACATCCAGATCACAAGTTTGAATGGAATAGAACACAATTTCAGAGCTGGTGAGTTTTATGAATAACTGTCACAGTTGAGTTTAAAGTAATTAGAGTTAGATTTTTATACGTTAAAGTATACATTAAATTACAGGATGAATTAATACGTTTTTAAAAACATTAAGGATTTACCATGTACTAAATTCTGTGTTAAGTGCTGGTAATATGAATCAAAAAAGCAAGACAATCCTGCTCTCAGAGTTCACATTTTAATGAGGGAAAACAACACACATAGGATTAAGCTTCAAGTTAGATGGAAAAGCCCAGTGGTTCTCTAGGGTACAGTGAAAAAGCAGATGTGAATACATCTTATTTTAGTTTTGTTTCCATCAGAACCATATCCATTTCTGTTGTACTATTTGAATAGTAGCAATGAGAGCTTTCTTTTTGTGGGTCTTTGGTGACCATGTTTACTTAAGAGACAAAGACTGCAGCACCTGCATCCCCAGGTTGAATTTTCACAAGGGGTCATTCACCTAGACAGTGTCTTTGGGGGCTAGGTTAGAAGCAGGGAAGGTAGTCTAAAGGTGGGGTTCTGCCACTCTTGGGGCTCTTGGACTCAGCCATTAGTGACAGTTCTTGAATGGTTGTTGGCAGTGGCAGGCCCTTTCTCCACAAGGTGTGCTTTTTTGGATGATAGGTCAGAGCTGGAAGCAGAGATCATAATATCATTGTATTAGAGCTGTGTTGAGGGCAGGACCACTTTCCCCAGTGGGTGTGCTTGTTACTGTTGTTTGGGCCAGACTGAAGAGGGGACATTGGTTGAGGGTGGATGGGAGATTGCTGTTTTCCAAAGCATGGGATCTTGTGTTAACCTCCATCTGGATCTGAAGGGAGGTGATTGTGATTTATCCCACTTGATACATACTGCTGCCATTCTCATCTATGGAAAACTTTACATTCATTTTGAATAATCTTTAAATAAGCGATACTATATTCGGTCTAGTTTCTTCAAACTACCCAGGTCATCCATAGCTTCTTCTGCCGTTAGTTGGTATGTACAGGAACAATTCTAACAGTAGCCTCAGCCAAATGAAAGTAGAAAGGTGAATCTCTTACTACTTATCTTAAAGCAGTGATTATGTGCAACTTTAAATGGCAAACTGAGGACTTTGTATTTTTTAGTGGTAGCAGAGTGCTTCTGAAGGCTCATGACCAGATGAAGAGCATGGTTGACCTGCATTTTAAAAAAATTACTTTGGCAGCTGTGTGGAGACTTGTTTGAAAGGGGAGAGACTGGAGGTCCGAAGACCTTTTAGCAGGATATTGGAACGATTATATGAGAGGTGGGGAGAACTTGAATGAAGGTTGTAACCTTATGAGTGGTAAATCACGAGAGATGTATGTGGAAGTAGAATTGACAAAAAAAGACTTGGCAGCTGGTTAGGTTCAGAAAATGGGGAAAGGGATTGCAAATCTGGGTACCTAGAAGGATGATGGTAATAGGAAAATTTGGAGGAAAGGAAAGCTTGTGGAAGATGAATTCTCTTTTGGTCATTTTGGGTTTGAGATGTCTTTAAGACATGCAGGATGCCTAGATATTCAGCAGGTGATATGGAACTGGAGTTCAAAAGCAGTTAGGGCTGTATATATGTATTTGGGAGTTATCTACATACGGACATTCCTTTTTCCCTTTATACTTGAGATAATTACTTACAGGTGTAAGTAATTTGTAGATTAGATTTTATTATTGCAGTTTTTTTCTAGTTTTCCTTTCCTTCTGGTGTTCTCTCTTTCACACATTTGATTTTCATTTGTTGTTCCCTGGACTCCTTTAAATTGCTTAGTGCTCCCTAATTCCTGTATTGCGTAGGATGGCCTTTTAGGGGGGAGGGATTAAGTATTTGAGCCAAACTGACCCTGTAGCAGAGTAGGTATTGCTTTATGTATTATGGTATCAGGATCACTGTAGTCATTAAGATAATTTAAATCATAAGAGCTAACGAGATCTCTAAAAGAAAATGTAGAAAAAGAAAAGGGCCCAGGAGTGATCCTTGGTTAATGACTGTTGCTAACTGTAGTGGGACAATGGGCGAGCCATGGAAAAAATCACAATTTCAGAATTAGAAGGGATCTTGGTCATCATTTTTTAAAAAATAAATTATTTTGTTTTCAGTGTTTACAATCACTTCCATATATCTTAGATTTTTTTCCCCTCCCTCCCTCCCTGAAACAGCATACAATTTTATATAGGTTCTATACATACATTCCTGTTAAATACATTTTTACCTTAGTCATGTTGCATAGAAGAATTAAAATGAATGGGAGAAATCACAAAACATAATACAAAAGAAAATGTTCTGCTTCATTCTGAGATCGAATTCCATGGTTCTTTGGATGTGGAAGGCATTTGGTCATCATATTTAACCTGTATCCTCAGCCTACCCAGAGCTTAGCTCCTGCTTGAAGACCTTTGAGAGGGCAGGCCGTTCCACTTTTTAATTAAGAAATTATGGCTTTGCTTTTTTGTAGCTTCCAGTTTGGCTCCTACTTCTGCCTTCTGGAACTAAACATGACACTTAGTCCCTCTTTTGCATCACAAATATGAAGAGTTGTCTGTCCTTCCTCAGTCTTCTATAGGCTCAATACCCCCAGTTCCTTCAACTAGTCCTTCTAGAGCACTAATTTGAGGCCGTTTGCTATCTTGATTATCTCTTTGGACCTTCTCCTACTCATTAATATCCTTCATAAAATGTGATGCCCAGAATGGAGTAATATTTTAGCATCATTTGAACAGGGCAGAGTATAGTGTAGCTCAGGATTATGTTGGGTTTTTTTTTTTTAGGGGTGGGAGGTAGAAGGGGAGAGAATTCCCATGTTATACTTTTGACTCCTTGAATTTAGGGTCCACTTAATATCCCCAAGAGACTGTAAAAAGAAACAGGCAGGCAGGAGACCAGCAGAGAGCAGTATTACAAAAGCTAAGAGAGAAAACAATTTCCAGGAGGAAGTGTTAAAAAATAATCAAGAAGGATGAGAACAGAGAAAAAGCTGTGGAATTTAGCAATGGGTCAGTAGGTACTCTTAGAAAAAGCAGTTGCAAGAGAGTGAGAGAAGAGTTAGGGCATAAGGAATTCGGGGCAGCAAAAGTAGATGATCCTTTCTAAGCATTTAGCTGTGAAAAAGATGTAGATGGAATTATGGAAGGTTTACAGAGTCAAATGAAGGAAAGGCTGAAGACAGGAGAAAGAGGAAAGGTCCTGGAGGAGAAGGGGATGATGGATGGTGTCAAAGTCACAATTAGAAGGGTTAGCTGTAATAGGAGAAAACCCACTGTTTTACCAGATAAAGAAGAGACAGTGTTGTATGATATTGTCTAAGCTAAAGGGATAGGGAACCTTCAGCCTTAAAGACACATGTAGCCCTCTAGGTACTTGGGTACAGCCTTTTGACTGAGTTTGAGTTTTACAGAATAAATATTTTTAATGGAATTTGTTCTGCGAAGTTTGGATTCAGTCAGAGGACCACACTTGAGGACCTAGAGGGCCATCTGTGGCCTCTAGGCTGCATATTCCCCACCTCTGGGCTCTAAGGTATGTCATATGTGGCATAGAACAGGAAAAGGAGCTATTGCCTCTGTTTCTTTAATAAATTATTTCTAAAATAAATAAATGAGGTCCTCTGAGAGAAAAAGCGAGGGTTGTTTATAAGTTTTGAGAAAAGAGTATGTAGAAAAGCCATGTTGGGGAGGATGGGTCCTTCTTTGAGTTGTGAACTCCCTTAGATCCGTGGCACTTGACCCCAAACCAGTAGTGCAGAGCCCTTACCAACGTGATAAATACTGACCTATCTAATGGGAGCATTGCTTCGTGTTAGAGTGAAGTCCTCTGGTATGAAAGAAGCACCAAATAGCACAAAGCACCTGGCCCTTCCCATGTTCCCTCTCCCAGCCTCCTGTAGTTCCATCCCTTTTGTGCTTCCATTCCTGCGGTCGTATTCAGATCAGGGAGAGGAAATCAAAATCCACAGAACCCTCAAAGTTTAGAAGCCCCTGCCATTGTCTTCCCCTCTCTCGGTTATCTTCCTCCAGAAATGTTCCCAGGCTGCCTTTGTTTGCGCAGCCACTAGGGACCATGGCAAACTTTTGAGAGGTTCCTATTAAGTAGTTCTGTCTGTTGTTTCATCCCCCACCCCATGGACACATACCTTCTTTGAGGCTTTCTTCTCCTCAGTAATAGAGCTTTATTTAGGAAGACCAGTTTTTTTGTCCTTAACATTCGTTGCTACCTTATGCTCATTCTGAGCCCAAGCAGTCCAGACAGGGACTTTTCATTTTTAGTTGCATGCCTTTGCTTTTCTTTTTGGGGAAAAAAAAAATCTTAATTTGGTTGATGAATTTCCTATCTATTCCTTTCTTTCTTCTCATTGTAATTACTTGCCAGAATTTCCTTGAGATCATTCCATTTTTCCTGGGCCAGCTTCCCATATAGAATTGCAGACACTGGGATACTACTTATTCTTCTTCTTAAGTATCAAAATCTATTATTCGTCTAGGATGTGCAGCAGACTTATGCCCTTTTTAGTTGTCACAAGCTTTAATGACAGAGTTGTCTTTGGCTTCCCATCACTAACTACATAATCTAGCATCTAGTCTTTCAAGATCAGAAGTAAGTTCAGAATAGCAGTCTCATATTTTTTTTTTGAAAAGTGATCATATAGACAAGTTTAATATTTATCAGCTACTTCTGCTGTTAACAGAGAACATTCTAGCAGATGTCTATATACTTGTTATGCTCCATCACTGCTGTAAAGATACCCCAGATTCAGAAACTAATCTTAAGCTTTGTGGGCAGTTCTTTAATATACTTTTACCATGATAGCATTTCTATTTCTCGATTTTTTCCCCCTTGCTTGTAGTGCATAAATTTCTTTACATTTTCCCCTTGAGGCGGAAGTAGTGTAGTGGTTTTGGAGGCAGAATGACAATAACTTAAGTATATACACAATTAGAGCTCTGTTTGAAGAAATCGTGGATCTTTGGGATATGCATATTAAGTGTCCAGTTCAATTTCAAGAGGCATAAGCCAGGGTAACATGCTTGCTAGAACATGTCATTTCTCTCTCTTGTAGAGGATGTCCATCACAGAATCCATTCTTTGTAGATGAGGAGGTCCTTTGGATGCTCTGGTTTGTGGATGATATGATAGTTTCCAGAATACTGCAAACCTTCCTACGTGGGATCCGGTACAACTGCAGAGTTGAGCCTAACTAACCACGCACATAAAGAACACCCTACAGACAGAAAATGCCTGTTGTTCACACTGTCAGGCGCTTGAATTGATGGCCCATGATACTGGCTCCTGTATGTGTGATGGAGAAACACTTTAGAACAACAGAATTAGAGAAGAAAATACACTGACTTGCATGTGGGGAAATTGCGTTGTGCTTTTAGTGACCTTTCTGAAACAAAGGACCATCTTTGTAACATTAATATTCTGGTGATGTGATGTGGCTGTGAAAGCATGGCAGCATGCACCTATCTCCAAAGAATTCAAGGTTCAGGACATCTTGAAGGCATTGGAGAGATATGTAGACATGAGTAAGCTATGTATTTCCAATGAAGGACTATGCAAAAGTAGCAACATAAGAGAGATTGTCCAAGAAAGGGAAGTAGGCCCATCATAATAAGAGGTAAACAAAAAAACAATAACAGAGGTTTTTGTGTTCCACTGATACCTTATGTTGAGATTTAAGTAATCCCTGTCGTAGGTAAACCCCTATAGATTTGTGGGAGGACTTGTATAAGAATGAGAAGGTATCATGGGTTGGCATCTGCACCCTTGAAGGGCATTCACATTGATCATAGTTCCATCAAAATGTGTGCAAGGCACTGGGCTGAGTTGTAGGGGTACAAGGATAGAAACAAAGGAACCCTGTCCTCTAGGCACTTATTTTCAGTTGGGAGGGTATGTGATATGTATAGAAGAATATGAGAATTTGAAGAGAAGAAACATTTTGGTAGAGGCAGAAATTCACTTTGTGAAGGTGATACCTAGCTGAATTTTGAAGGAAAGCATGGATTCTGAAAGACAAATGTGGGAAGAAGAGAGCATGAGCGCCCATACTCATGTCTAGGCTTGGGACAGCTTAGGTGCACAGAGCAGAAGTGAGAATGTGAGCTTGGGGAACAGCTGAAAGGTGGAATATGTGAAAGGGAGTAACAGGAAATCTAGAAAGATAGACTGAAGACTTTAAGTGTGAGCTGGAAGCACTTTTATTTGCTCCTAAAGGCATTAGTCATTGAATGCTTTTCCAGCCAGGAGCATCATAGTCAGACATTTTGCCCCAGGGAGGAATAGGAATGTGTAGAAGGGTGAATGTAGAGGAGGAAGAGGAGTATAGCGGATGGAGGTTATCGTATTTGCTTTGTTTCTTTTGAATAAGGCTGCTTTTGATAATACCCTCATTAGTCCTAGTAATTATGAGGACAAATTTAACTCCTTGAATCAGAATTTCTCACATTGTTTCTCTTCCATATTCTGTTGTATATCAACATCTGAGGCTTTAAGTTTTTTTCGTTACTGCTGTTCTTGGATATTGTTTCTTGTGAGTAAGTGCTTCTCTTTTGTTTCTTGTGTTGTACCTTTTACAGTCTCTGGTGGCTGGTTTGGCAGATATATGTGTGGGCAGTTTTCTTCTTTGTTTTCAATTTAGAGCCTTCTTTATCAGATTTGCAAGTTTTTAAAAAGTCATGTATTTTTTGCTAGCCTTAATTAGATGTCATTGCCAACCACAAGAACTAACCTCTTCTTCCTAGGATATCTCCCGTGGTAGCATCATCATTCTGTGGAGCATGAGAAATTACTTCCTCCAGCTCAGATGGACATAGCCATCTGTTGATTAAATAATTCCCCAGGTTCATTGGTCCTTTTACTTCTGCCCCAGTCCTCCCCCTGCTGCAGTTGTGACGTGGGTTGTGATGCCCTTTTGCTTCTGTGTTTCCCCTTTGAAGTGCTTGTTCTATCTTTTCAAGAAGCATTTCTTTTTTCCTTAACATGCTGAAGGACCGAAAAGGTGCCTGACAGTCTTTTTATCCTTAAGAGGAAGACCAAGCCTGCATTTTTGCCCACACTTAACTGTTAGATAGCAGGGATAGAAATGAAAATAACAAATTCCCTGCAGGCTATGGATCCTTTCAGATTTCTAGAATTTTTACAGTAAGTTTTTCACTAGTTATCTGTCACTCGTATTAGTTTATCAAGTATTTAAGTGCTAAATGTTGTTTTTCTTTTTCTTTTTGGTTTTCTGTTCAGTTTAACCAGCTTTCGTTTGTCTATGACTGAATTCTCTACCTAGTTGATTGTTTTAAATCACTTTGTGTCTTTCCACCCCCTATTGTCAGCTGTCAAGGATTAAACTGGGTATTGTAGCCAGAGAGAAAATAAATATCTGAAAAGAGACAGCCTTATGCCAGAAAAAGTAGTGGTTTACCTGGTATATAGTCTTAGGGCACTGAGAAGGGCCTTTCCTCTCCAGACCTCACCAAAAAACCCAGACTCTTCGGTGAGTAAAAACTGATTCCGGAACAAAGTCTTTCATTTGTCGATTTGAAATGTGATTTAAACTGTAAACCCCTAGGGAGAAGGGAACATTGGCCTCTGTTCATACTAAGAAATGAATGACTGGTATAAAATTCTTTATTGAACAATCTCTTATAAAGAATGAGTAGAGAGAGACTCCATGAAGGCACCAGCAAGCCTCTGGGGTTGGACAGGATTGGATAAAGAACAACAGGCCTCTTCAGGAGTAACAGTAGCTTATACTTAGATAACACTTAGAAGCTTAATCTCCTCACACCTCTTCGAGGGAGCCAAAGTATCAACCTCATTTTCAGACGTTTGAAGTGAGCTCAGAATGCTTTAGTAACTTATCCCTGATCAGATGGCTGGTAAATAACCCAGCCTAGACTGAAACGGATGTCTTCTTACTGCAAGTCTACATGGCTTCTCCAGAAGGCCCAAGAAAGGAGAATTTGGAGCGTCAAAGACAAACTGGGCTTTTTGCACAATATTCCTTAGATATGCTCTTAGGCCTTTGTGTTTGACAGCTTAAGTGACTGAGTCATTGTTACCTACTGTGTTTCAAAGCCAAATAGAGGTTTTGGATAGGCATTATGCTTTGTTATCAGCACTATTTCCTCCTTTGATATGAATGATTTATTAGTTAACACTATTAAAGTATCAACCTGATGTCAATTAGAGCCTTTAGGGGGGAAATGATCTCCAAGTTGAGTAGTAAAGCAAATATTTTTTCAAAAATTTGTACTTTGAAGCATTTTATAATTTGTTTTATAATGTGCTATATCTATATAGTACATATACTATATATATAGCATATATTACATGTCTGTAGATGTATGGTTAGAACTATCTATGTGAATAAAACTTTTAAATAATTTTTTAAAACTTTGTTCACTTGAAAAACTAAGCTATTGCAGGTAGAAATTTTTTCTGATTAGACTTCTGGCCATAATATAATTTGATCTGGTTTTAACCAGTTAAAATATATAACTTGAAAGACAATTTGTCTTTCTTTTTAGGGCTTTAGATGCAGCAAGACACTATGGTTATTCAGTGGAGTTTACTGGATTAGGAGAACCACCACCTGGAGCTGAGGCTGTTGGGTTCTGTACTCAGATAGGAGTCTTTGTGAAAAATATACCAAATGCTGTTGAATCTCTACACAATGAAAAAACTATAGAATGTACTTACACAACAGTAAGTATGTCTTAGACTCTTAAGATGAAATGCAAACTTACTAATGATCTTCGGAGGAGAGAGTACAAGGCTACGAGACTTGCAAAATTAGATGTTATTTCCTTGACTCAGCAATAGAGAATAATTTCTTCAATTGCATATTGGATTAAAAAACAAAGTAGAACCTCTTGTTAGCACTAGAAAAGATGGCTGGGATGTTGCTGTGTTTAGGGTGTGTTTTCTTGTATCATTTGCCTGTATCAAAAGTTGGTGTTCTTGCTTAATCAGTGCAGGGAATGGTAAAACAAGTTAGGGAAGGTAAAAAAGCTTAGTTATAATGCCAAGCCGTTTAATTTTCTCTTTTTACTATAGCCCAGTAGCTATAGTGCTGGCCTCTTACCTGTAAAATTAGCCAGCAATTAATCAAGAAACTTATTAAATGCCTGTGTGCCAAACCTTATGCTGGGACCTGATGATACAAAGAAAAAAAAAGACAATCCTTTTCCTCAAGGAACTTAGATTCTGTCGGGGGAGACAGCATGTACTTAGATAATTGAAAGGTGGGGGGGGGGGGGAGATATTTAAGGCAATTCAGAGCAGGTACTGCTTAGGACCTCACAAATTTGTGTGAATAAACAGAAGGGGATGGACATGAGAGAGTCTGTGAAGGTAAAGTGGCAAGGCTTGGCAGCTGATTGGATTGAGGGTTGGGGAGTCAGAAAGAGGGAAGGGGGAAGGGTGACCCAGAGATTGTGAATCTTCAATGACTTAGAAACATGACAGTGTCCTTGAAATAGGGAAGCTGGAGGGAGAGAAGCAGGCTTAAGGGTAAAATAGTTCTTTTTTTATACATGTTGAGTTTAAGATGCCTTTGGGACATTCAGATATAGTTACCCAGCAGTCACTTGGTACTGTGGGACAAGGATTCAGGAGATTAGAGCTAGATAACTAGATTTGGCCATTAACTGCATGAAGAAAACTGAACATATGAGAGTAGATGAGCACAGAGAAGAGAGACCACGACAGGACCTTGGGGGTACTTCCATGGAGGGGGTAGAGTAGAATATGGGTAATTTGGTTAGATCAGAGAGTGGTGCCACAAACTGAAGGAGAAGAGAATACCTATGAGATCATCAGCAGGGTCAAAGGGCACAGAGGTCAAGAAGGAGGAAGCCTGAGAATAGGCCATGGGCTTTAGCCCATCAGAAATGGTTGGCCAAGGAGAGAGGCTGGGAGCCAGAACAAGTGGAGGTGAGAAGTGAATGCATAGTATCCAAATCTAGTCTTGTTTTACTACCATTTAAAATTATTGTAAGCAATATTAAGTATTCAACTAACTTGTTTTGATAATTTGCATTCAAGTGAATTTTGGTAAATTTTCTGTTCTGCTTCTACTTTTCTTACTTTGAATTATTTCATAAAGGTCCACTTAGAATTCTTTCTATTGCTCATAGTTGTTCATCTTAATTATAGTAGGCATGGAAGTGTTAAAAGTGGAGATGGTGCTAGGCTGGGAGTCAGGAGATACCAGAATTCGAATCCTACCTCACTGGCTATGTGATCACAGGAAAGTCACCCTCTCATAGCCTTCAGTTTATCTCTAAAATGGGAATACTTACCTCACAGCTATTATATAATAATAATTATTATTTGTAAATTACTATATGTGAAGATAAAATAAGAATATAAAACACTTTAACATATCTTTAAAACTATAAATGTTAGTTATTCCATTACATCAGTGAGCCACTCTTCTTCTTGGGCATATCGTTTCTGGCCAGCCTTCTATTTAGAAGTGACAAATAATGCTATTAGAATCTTTGAATAGAGCCTGCTTGTTGTTAAAACTCCCAGGGAATATTCCCAACAGTGGAATTAACTGGTCAGAGGCAGCTATTCATTTTTCCTGATACCTTCACTACCTAGACTGGGTTCAGTGAGCCCATGTTTTTCATAAAACCCTTCTGGAAGATTTACACTTTAAAGCCACTGCCTCTTCATGTACAAAACATACATTAAAAATGTGACTTGTTCTCACAGATGTCAGGGTAAAAAGTAGTGAAGAAAAGATCCTTTCTTTTCCTGTTCCTTCCTAATAGATCTTAAAAATTAAATGAGTCTTTAGTCAGTAGTCTACTTGATTAGATTATTCCAGATATGATATTAGTTTGTACCACATAAATTCACTTCTTATTTTAGGATTTCTAGAAATTAGAATATCGTTCATTGAAGGCAGGGACTGTCAGGTTTGGGTTTTGTATTTGGTTTGTGGAGGTTTTTTGGTGTTTCTTATGGTATCCTCTGTGCTACTTTTTAGCCTTATATGTTATTCTCCTTAACACTAAGTTCCAGCCCACCTGCCTTATTACCTCCTATCTGGTCTTCATGCATTTTGCTTGGGCTGTCCTCCATACTTGGAATACAGCCCCTCCTCATTTGATTTCTCAGAATTCTGATCTTCCTTCAAGTTTCAGATGAGGTGCAACCTCCTACACTGGCTTTATCTTGGTCTCCACAGTTGCTAGTGCTTCACTCTCACAAGTTTATACATTTCGTTTATTTATATTTCACTTACATGCTTCCATCCTTGCCCCCTCAGTAGAACCATAAGGTCCTTGAGGGCAGGGACTGTCTTAATTTTTGTCTTTGTATCAGTCCACATAATAGGCATAATGTAAATGCATTATGGGTGCCACTATTTAATAGAATTAAATAGCCCTCATAAACTTCCTGTGATGTCCTTCAGGAGACTGAGATTCAACTAATAATTTTCTATTTTTTTCTCTATCCCCCCATAGAGTACAATCATCTTGTAGTGCAGTTTTGCTTAGATTTTTTTCTTGATAGGTGGGTATGCATGTGCGCATGCACATGTCTGTGCTTAAAGAACATCTTTTGTATTTCAGAATAGTATCTGAAATTTTCTTCTCCTCCCTCTAGGTTGGTACAGTGATATATCCAAGCCTGAAGGAAGAAAAGTACCTCCGGAAGGCAGTATCCAATGAAGTTTTTTCTCAAATCTTAAAATTGAAGAGAGCTCTACTAGAAAGTCTCAAGATGAAGAAAGACAGGGATAGTGGTGATGAGCTTGAATTTGTCAAGCTTGAATGTGATAAATCCAAAAATGACCCCACTGAGGAGACGCCCAAGCCATTCTGTATTGGAAATGTGTTCTATATACCTCTGGAAAGGCTTTTCTCTTTCCCCAAAATAAAACACCTATGTGGTGACCTTGAGACGTTAAAAATGCTAATTGCTGATGAAGTAAGGCTAAGCAGTGATGGTTCTTCTGTCATGATTAACATTGTCGATGAAGAGGACTGTGATTTGAGTGACAATGATTGGGATGACTACAGTGGGGAGGAGCGTAATGGTGGTGGCTCTCATGGGACTTGCCTGTGATGGGGATGACCGTGAAGATCATTGATAAGTCGTTGTTGTTTTCACAATTCAGGGAATTAAACTTCTTAATGGGCTCTGCTGGTTATTTATTTTTTTTCTGTAGGAATCTTAGGACAATTTTATTTGAGGTTTGGGGTTAAATGTAAATTATTGATGTTGTAAACCAGTAGTGCCAAACTGAAATAGAAATAGGGCCGCTAAACCATTCATAAAGATCCTTGGTGGGGGGAGCTATATACTGACTTAAAAAAACACATAACCACGATGTATGTTGTATTGTATTTTTGTTTGTCCCAATGACATTCTAATCTAATTGTTTTGACACCTCTGGTTCAAACTCCCTTAGTCTGACTCTCCTTACCAGAACCACATGAGCAGAAGTGCTTACACCTTCAGATCAGTATTAGATTATGCCCTTATATGCTAAGCATTAATGGCAAAAATTTATCCCTAGTGAGAGAGACATTTTTTCATTGGAACTCTTAGGGTAGACTCCATGCCAAGGTGATCTGGCAACTCTGCTGGAGAATTTTCTGCTGCTTTGCTGCCTTGCCCTTCTTCCACCTGTCCCTGCAAAGGTCTGTTATACTTCCCCCTTTTTGTTTTGTCTTCTCTGGAGCTATAAAAAGGGAATCCTGCTCTCGAGTTCTCAAATGGCCATAACATAGATTGCAAGACAGTACTTTTGATTATGAAAAGTTGAAAACTAGGGGAGATGAATGGACAGGAAATTATGGGTTTGGGAAATAAGAAACTTACGTGAAGCAGCAGTAAATATAGGGGGAGGAGGAAATGTTATGGCATCAACCACTCAAAGGCTAATGTGAGATGAATATCAAAGTCAACATTCCTTTTGTAAAGGGAGTCCAGCTTCAGTCCACCTTCCTATATTCTCCACCTTTTAAAAACTGATTATTCTGGGCATTCTGTTGTGTCCCCTTATTTGCTTACATTTGTGTTACAAGAACTGTATTGAATAGGGATTGGACCTGTGACCTCATTGAAGAGAAAATATCCTTTTTCAACTGCCTAGAGTGCAACTCAACCTGCATGTAGCAGACCTGAGAGTTGAATCCAGAGCTTCCTGGCTCCAAGATCAGTTCTAATCACTCAGCCACGCTGTCTTTGCATTAATTACATAAGGGATTCCTCATTTTCTACTATGTCACAGCTCCCTGGTATTAGCTTTATGCACCCTGATTCTGAATTGTAGGCATAGAAACAAATGTGATGTGCAGAAATCAGAGACTCTCCTGTGTTGGAAGAAAACCAAGAGTAGCCATGGGAAAGTTGAGGCTTGTATTGTAAGAGATATTTTCATGTTCTTGTTAAAATGCAAAATGGCTTGAGTTTGCCTGTTTAGTCAGGAAAGTAATACTTAAACTGGCTTAGAAGAGACATATTACATGCAGGCTGACTGGGAAAAGTGCACCCTGAGCAGGTGCCTCAGTGATCACAGAAACTTCAGTTGCATAAGATTTCATAAAGATTCTAAGTGGTAAAGTAAGTTGGAAAACATCTAGTTCAGTCTGTGCCTAACAAAAATATTACCACCACAACAGATTTTTAATCCCAGTGAGTGGAGCCCTACTGGGACCACATTCTACTTTGAACAGCTCTACTGGGAAGTTTTTCTGCATAGCAAGCCTAAAATTGAACCTTTGCATTTTCTATTTCTTGTGGTATTGTCATCTGGTACCAAGTAGAACCAGTAATTCAGTTCAAATAATGCAAGGCTTGTGCTGAGGGTGCCAAGTCTGTCATCTAGGGGCTTATAAGGTCTTTTGGGGGAGTACAGTTTGTAAATATGAGTAAGATAATGGCAGGACAGAACAGAATAAGAAAAGGGAGAGAAATCAGGAGAGATTACCTGTATGACTGAATCATAAATTCAGTCTTGAAATCAAAGGATTCTAAGAGGCTGAGGTAAAAAAGGATACATTTCAGCCTACTCAAAGGCCCAGGGTGGGGGGCAGTGGGAAGGCCATAGCTAAGTGGGTCTGGGGATAGAGTACCAGGCCTGGAGTCAGAAAATTTCATCCTTGTAATTTCAGATCTGGCCTTAGACACTAGCTTGTGTGACCCTGGGCAAGTCACTTACCCATGTTTGCTTCAGTTTCCTCATCTGTAAAATGAGCTGGAGAAGGAAATGGCAAACTACTCCAATATCTTTTTTTTGCCAATAGTTTATTTTTAAAAAATTATTTTTGGTTTTCAACATTTGCTTTTATAAGATTTTGAGTTCTAAATTTTTCCCTCCTTCCCAAGATGGCATGCAGTCTGATATAGGCTATACACATATGATCATGTTAAACATATTAGAACAAAAGGGAAAAACCATAAGAAAGAAAAAGAGAAAATAGTATACTTTGATCTGCATTCAGACTCCGTAGTTCTTTCTATGAATGTGAATAGCATTTTCCATCATGAGTCTTTCAGAATTGTCTTAGATAATTGTGTAGCTCAGAAGAGCTAAGTCTAACAATCGGTCATCACCCAATGTTACTACGTACAGTGTTCTCCTAGTTCTGCTACTCCAGTATCTTTGCCAACAAAACCTAAAATGGGGTCAAGAAGAGTCAGGCACAACTGACAAATGACTCAACAATAAAGTATAGTATGGAATAATGTGAAATGTTTGGAAAACCAGTTTGGAGTCTTATCATGAAGGACTTTGACAATGAAAGGAGATTGTTTTTTCTTTTTTTTAAATGTTTATTTTGTTTTCAACATTCATTTCCACAAAATTTTGAGTTCCAAGTTTTCTCCCCATCTCTCACCTCCCCCTCCCCCAGAATACCTTACATTCTGATTACCCCATCCCCCAATCTGCCCTCCCTTCTATCACACCCCTGCCTTCCCTTAGCCCCATCTTGTCTCTTGTCTTGTATGGCAAGATAAATTTCTATACCTCATTACCTGTATTTCTTATTTCCCAGTTGTATGCAAAAACAATTCTCAACATTCGTTCCTAAAACTTTGAGTTCCAACTTCTCTCCCTCCCTCCCTACCCATCCCACTGAGGAGGCAAGCAATTCAATATAGGCTATATATGTGTAGCTTTGCAAAAGACTTCCATAATGGTCATGTTGTGAAAAACTGTATTTCCTTCCATCCTCCTGCCCCCCATTTCTTCTCTTTTGACCTTGTTCCTCCCCAAAAGTGTTTACTTCTAATTTCTCCCTCCTCCCATTATCCCTCCCCTCTATCATCCCCCCACACCCCACCTATCCCCTTCTCTCCTACCAAATTGAGTGTGCATGTTATTCCCTCTTTAAGCCAAATGTGATGAAAACAAGCTTCACTTTTTCCCTATCACCTCCCCCCTTTCCCCCTCCATTGAAAAAGCTTTTTCTTGCCTCTTTTATGAGAGATAATTTGCCCCATTCCATTTCTCCCTTTCTCCTCCCAATATATTCCTCTCACCCCTTGATTTTACTTTTTTAGATATCATCCCTTCCTATTCAACTCACCCTTTGCTCTCTGTCTACATATGTGTGTGCATATGTGTGTGTGTATGTGTATAATCCCTCCAACTATCTAAATACTGAGAAAAGTTTCAGGAGTTACAAATATTATCTTTCCATGTAGGAATATAAACAGTTCACCTTTAGTAAGTGCCATATGATTTCTCTTTCCTGTTTACCTTTTCATGCTTCTCTTGATTCTTATGTTTGAAAGTCAGATTTTCTATTCAGCTCTGGTCTTTTCATCAAGAATGGGGGGCAGCTAGGTGGTGCAGTGGATAGAGCACCAGTGCAGAAGTCAGGGGGACCTGAGTTCAAATCTCACCTCAGACATTTGAACTCACTAGCTGTGTGACCTTGGGCAAATCAACCCCAATTCTGGGTCATCTCCAGTCTCCTGATAATATCTAGTGACTGGATTCAGATTACTCTGGAGGAGAAGTGAGGCTGGTGACCTGCACAGCCCTCCCTCACTCAAAACAAAGTCAAGTGCAAGGCATGTCATTATTTCTCTGATGGCATGGTCTTCTTTGCCAATGAAGGATGAACACATTTTATCAAGAATGCTTGAAAGTCCTCTATTTCATTGAATTTTCATTTTTTTCCCCTGAAGTATTATACTCAGTTTTGCTGGGTAGGTGATTCTTAGTTTTAATCCTAGTTCCTTTGACTTCTGGAATATTGTATTCCAAGCCCTTCGATCCCTTAATGTAGAAGCTGCGAGATCTTGTGTTATCCTGATTGTATTTCTACAGTACTCGAATTGTTTCTTTCTAGCTGCTTCTAATATTTTCACCTTAACCTGAGAACTCTGGAATTTGGCTACAATATTCCTAGGAGTTTCTCTTTTTGGATCTCTTCTAGGAGGTGATTGGTGGATTCTTTCAATATTTATTTTGCCCTCTGGTTCTAGAATATCAGAGCAGTTTTCCTTGATAATTTCATGAAAGATGATGTCTAGGCTCTTTTTTTTTTGATCATGGCTTTCAGGTAGTCCCATAATTTTTAAATTGTCTCTCCTGGATCTGTTTTACATGTCAGTTGTTTTTCCAGTGAGATATTTCACATTTTCTTCTATTTTTTCATTCTTTTGGGTTTGTTTTGTAATTTCTTGGTTTCTCATAAAGTCATTAGCTTCCACCTGCTCCATTCTAATTTTTACAGAACTATTTTCTTCAGTGAGCTTTTGAACCTCCTTTTCCATTTGGCTAATTCTGCTTTTTAAAGCATTCTTCTCCTTATTGGCTTTTTGGACCTCTTTTGCCAATTGAGTTAGTCTATTTTTAAAGATATTATTTTCTTCAGCATTTTTTTGGGTCTCCTTTAGCTCTGCTCAGCGCCCCATGCCATAGACCTTTCTTGTCGGCCTTCCAGGCTACCTTGGGCTATAAATCTCTTTCACTCTGTCGTTTTGTGGCTTCTGATGCTCTAGAATTTGTTTGGAGTCATTTTTTACAGGTATTTTATGGGCTGTAGGGGGAAGAGCTAGAGTAGGTGCGTCTTTCTACTCCAAGGAGATTGTATTTAATTCAGGGGCAACAGGGACCCACAGAAGATTCTTGAGGTGAGTGATGTTCTTAGACCTGCACTTTATTTAGGAAGATTATTTTGTAGACCTGTGGAAGATGGATTGGGGAGGGGACATCCTGGAAACTACAACCTGACTTGTTAAACTCCCAACTTAGTACCACAGAGACAAATTTTCTTAAGTTATGACTTATGTTTAGGTTTTCTCCCTAAAAGTACACAATTTGTAATCTGCATCAGATGTGGGACAGGTAATTTGTTGTTACACACAAAAGAAATATTAAGCACAAAAGACAGCTAAACTAGGAAGAATAATAACTTACATCTACTCTTACAGTCTCTTGAGTGGTGGATACTTAAACTGAAGATCATGAAGTTGTCCACGATACTTCTTTTCCCATTAACTTCAGCTCTGCACTATCAAAACAACTACAGGTACCTGTTTTCTACTGAAAACGGTGGTGACCTTTCTCACCAAGATCTGTGGAATAAACTTCTGGACACTCCTGGCCTGCTGCTATTTTGCTCCAACCCGATCAGACCTCCAGACATTTCGAACTCACAAGATCACTCCTGGACATACACATCTAGGGATAAATACTCATTTTGTCTAGGCTCAGAAATGGTCAAACAAAAAAAATGACAGCCTTAAACTGGGCTTGGGCTTTAGATGCTATGTGCTCACAGCTGTAGGAAGGCCAGAGATAGGAGACTGGGCCAGTTGACCTTCGACATCCCACTGTAACAGGGAAGTAGTTTGAAATAGTCCTATCAATAAGCTGAAACTATAAAAAAGACCATGGAAGGTTGGGGGTTCATGGTGGTACCTTTCTTTTGGACTTTCAACAAATCTTCGGTTTTTCTAGCTCCATATCCAATACGGGGAATCTTCATCACTTCCAAGGGTAAGCCCTCTACTTCTGAGTCATACATGACCAGAAATAGGTCCCAGAGTTCCCAAGTGGTTGATCAGAGCCAGGGATGGCAGCTCTGACCATGTTCCATGGGATAGACCATAGGGAATTGACACAGATGTACAGGATCAAGAGACATTCCCCCTGTAAACAAGTGGTCAAAGGGCCTGAACAGTTCACAAAAGGAAAAAAAGTACAATCAATTGGATTTGATATCTAGAGCCTTGGTGATGGTTGTATTGACAAGTGGGTCAGAATGAATCTGAGCACTTTCACAGAAACAAAGTGGATCTAACACACAGAATGACTGTGGGAGTGATCTAGGGTTAGGCCAAGGGGGGTGTGTGTGGGGGGTGTGTGTGGGGGTGTCTATGGAGGGTCTTGATGGGATGGCCAGTAGGCTGGGGCATGACTAGAGGTCAGACTCTAGGAACCAAGAGAATGGGATTTTGATAGGATCCAGGGTGGGAAGTGACCTGAGGCAATCCAGAGGTAACAGAGATTTGAGCATAGTGATAATGTAGAGCTTATGGACTTGAGCAAATGCCAGATCAAGTGGGAAGATTCAAGGAGAGTTCAAGGGCGTTCTCTCATACCCCATCATTTATTCAATGATCAGAACACTTCAGTTTTCCTCAAGTGATTGTTCCTTTGATTTTGATTTGATCTGAAAAGCCTGGGGCTTCTGTTTGTACTAACTGTGGGTGAAGCTACACTTTATTGTATTCCACTGAGTTTACATATACATATGTATATATGTAGTGATGTTTTTGGCCTTTTTCTCAGTCAACAATGCTGTATCAATTAAGTAGAATCAGGAGAACAATACACAAAATGACTTGGGTGCCAAAAAGAATTTGAATTGTGATCAAATTAAGGATAAATCTCTACCCTCTAGAACAGATGATAAAGCACACTTCTCTAAGTAGAGAGATGGGACTCATCTACATCTAGTAACTAGATGCAATACTGCATATACCCCACATATTTGGAATGATATGTAGTCATTTTGTGGGTCAATTGCTCCACAATTTTCTGTTATTAGGGAAGTTTTGATGAAGGTGTCCCATGGGAGAGTGACTAAGTTTGCTTGCTTAGCCCCAGAAGACAGAATTAGGAACTGGTAAAAACTGCAGATGCAAGTTTTGCTTTAATGTAAGGAGACTCTTCCCAAGAAGTAGACTTGTTCAAAAGTGAAATGGGCTGCTTTGAAAGGTAGTGGGTTCTCCTTCCCTAGACTGCTGCCAGTGGAGAATGAAGATCGGGAGGATTGTAGAATGGACTGCTCTTCAATTGTGGCTTGTACTAAATGAACTTTGAGGTCCCTTCTACCTTTAATGTCTTAGTTTTCTAGATTTTTAAATGCACAGGAACAGGAGAGACTGCCTTCTGAATGCTGTTTCTAAGTATGTAAGACAGTCAATTCTTGATTATCTACATATAATGGAAGTGACTGAAGGAGCCAGGGCACATTTTTCCTTCCCTTCCCCATCCACTGGGTCCATTCTCAGGCCTGACCCATGTTCTTGCTGCTGTCTGCACACAGTCACTATTGCTATTTCCCTCCACTGGAAATTCAGAGAAAATCTGGCACTGGATGAGGTGTCACAGAGAAGCTGCCTTGAAAAACATAAGAAGCTCTCTCTCCTCATCCTTGTAGATCCAGGAATGGACAAGAACCAATCAGGAGGTGCTGGTCACCTCTGCCTTCTAGCAAGGAGGCAGAATTTGTAGCTGACAGGAAGGGGCCAGTGTGCTTGCTCAGCCCCATCATCTTTAGGACATCCTCAGCCAAGAGCATAATAGCATACTCTTAGATAATAGGTGTGCATAATCCAGGAGTGGGGAACCTTTGGCCCTGAGGCAACACGTGGCCTTCTAGGTCCTAGGGTGTGCTCTTTTGACGGAGTCCGAGTTTTACAGAACAAATCCTTTTATTAAGGGGATGTGTTCTGTGAAGTTTGGACTCAAAGGGCTGCACTTGAGGACCTAGAGGGCCACATGTGGCCTCTGATCAAACATCGTCCCTTCCCCCCCCCCCCCCCATAATCCATCAACAAATTGTGTGGCAATAGAGAAACATTCATTTCCAGGGCATGGACAGGAAACTGACCTAACGAAAAAGCAGAGAGAGCCCTTTCTGGTGCATATGACTATGGAAGGGATCCCTCACTGATTATCTAGTAGCAATGAAGAAAAATTGGCCTGGAAACACACCAGTTATCTATAGTATGATCCCTGATCAAGGCTCTCAACCTTTCAGTGCTTTAGGCAGCTAAGATGATGGGTAACAAAAAAGGTGCTTAATGCACTATAGAAGTTGCTCCCTCATCTAGGAGTACCCTAGGAGATCACAGGTCCACCCAATACCTATCCCTATGAATAAAACCAGGTGACTTGGTCTGGAGAGGGCTGGAGTATAGAGCTGAAGAAGTAAAATGATACCGGGGACAACTACTCCATACATTTTTTCTAACAGAATACAAAGAAAGCTCTAGGAAGTAAGATACACCTTGATCTATAAATTTAGACTCCTTTACTTCCCAATTTCAGAGGTAAAGAGGGAACATCTCCCACTCTTTCTTTGTATATTAACATACCCAAACTTTAAGACATGATTTTTATTGAACATTTTTAAAACTCACTTTAACATTATTACAAATACTTTACAATAAAAAAAAAATCAGCCATAAAAAAAGGGGACATTTTCCTGGATTTATCATTGTACAGTTTAAGCAAAAAAATATTATATCTAAATATGAAGGTCATTTTCCATGTATCCAAGCAGAATACTTATGGATTCACTTCATCAAAATACACTACACACATATGTATAGATACTTAGTGATAAATATTTCTACAATTAACCAATAAAGCACATTTACCTCTTTGGGTTTGTCTGTTTCTTTCCACAGACTGAATCAACCTCCAAGAGGAAGGGAACGTTGCCTGTATTCATTTCCAAAAACAACCAAATGGAATAGCTACAAAGTGCCCTGCTCATGTAAAATTTCACCAGTATTTATTGGCAAGATATTTCTGGGTTTTTATAATAGGAGGTAACCACAGAAGTCTGGAAATAAAGTATACATTTTCCCACAGAATTTAAAGCCTTTGCCAGTTTTGATCTCTAAGGAAACTGGCTTAAGACCAGTCAAATATCTACTTTATGCTTGTTGTGTCATCTTATTTAGGAAAATCCTATACATTAGGGGATTTTCCTGGGGTGAACTTTAGGTAGGTTTACTATACGTCCATTTCATACGTGCATTTTAAAAGGTTTAATAGATGGTAGGTACAAACTGGTACCTGAAAACTTTTTGGACACAGTATGTCAGGTCTAAGAGTAAGAGGCTGAGAACTTCTTGTCAAGAATTAACAATAATTTTGTTAAATGGATAAACAAAAATTAACACTGAGTAAAGGTCTTCTTTTTCCTATACTAAGCTATTGAGTTATGTACAGTATCTCATAAACATTAGGGCAGAAGAAAATCAAATTAATGACTCTTTCCATATGAAGCTCCATCCCACAGAAAGAGTACTGGACACACTTGTTATTCCTTGATGGCAAGGAACAATCATTAGATGTTATAAAGATCATGCCAGACTTTGTCAGAAGGAGGTGAACTCCAAGAGCACTTCATAACTGAGAGCAAATTATTGTATTCTAGAGGCCTCACACTTCAGAGTGTTATTACATAATCAGAGCTGTTTAAAAGCTTTTTTAGCTAGCCAGTAAGAACACCAATCCACAATATATTGTCCAAAATCTTATCAGCTTTGAACATGGTTATACCAAGTTTTGCAACTGAGGAAATTCAAAATAGATATTAGAATTCCAAACCTCGGAGTTAGAGATGCTCTTGTTCAGTTCTTTGATTTTACAGACAACCTGATACCCAGAGAGGTGACTGCAAGGCCAGGATCAAAACCCCACGTCACCTGACTCTCCATCTTACTAACACCATATTGACTCAAATGTTTATAATTACTTCTGGATTATATCATTGATTATTTGGAAGACATTAACTGCTATCTTATTTAGGCATGTTTTCATTGGAGGCTGGGGGGATATTTATGACTTTCAAGCTACTCAGGTTAAATTTAAAAGCTCCTGGGTGTTCTTGGAGTCAGAGGACATGGGTCTGAATCCTGGCTCAGACACTGAGTGTGTGACCTTGGGTATGACACCTCTTGGGCCTCAGTTTCCTCATCTATAAAATGAGGTAAATGAACTCTAAGGTTCCTGCCAACTCTCTACATAAAAGCCAAACATTGTTAGAGGAAACCAGTTTGGTTATTAACATTATTACTGGCATGTCCTTGGAATGAGATAAAATGATAAGCTTCAGTGTTTGGGGTCTACACTGTCTCACTAGAATGTGTGTCAGATTAGAAGGAGTAATTCATGCGTTGATTCAGATTTGGGAGAACCACACTTAGCCTTGTGAAAATGGGCATTCTGATTGATCTTTACTGACATACTTCTCATCATCATACTTTCCTTCATCTTTACTAATGTCTTTCTTCAACATTCTGAAATATACTTTTATTCTTTAAGAATATATTAATGCTTTTCTTTGGGACAGAATCAGAAAAAAAGAAAGAAATAATCTCCCTCTTTCAGATTTCAAAAACTTCTTTGGTTGTAAGAATTTGAAATTTGTTTTTTGATATTTAAAAATCTATTAAAATCACAACTAATTCTTAGAATAAGATCTTCTGATTGTAAATCAGAATAAAAATTAGACTTGTGGCTTCAAATATACTTGATGACTACTGTGATGTTCTGAGGCAATGAGCTATAAGTGAATCAAACTAGAAAAGGAATGCAGATGTTTAATCGGACATTAAATAATGCAAAACTTTTTAGCAAGACTGGATTTTTTTTTAAAATCCATGAATGCAATACTAACGGAACATGAAAGAGAAATAAAATGATGTTACAGGCTCTCATTGAATTCAGATCCTAAAGGCACTTACTTGGAAGTGCTTTTTCCCTCTCCTAATTAATGCCTATATTCATTAAACGTTTTCCAACTTTACACTAGACAGTTCCAAAATCAAGATTTGCTGGTATCTGTTGGATTTTTAAAATAAAGATATATTTTTTTAGTCTTCCCATTTCTCTCCACACTTTATTATTATTTTAAACTAGTATTGCACTATGGAAATACATTCTGGCTCTCATACAACGAAGCCAACAGATATAACTCCAATAAAAAATATAACCTAGAAACAATATTTGGGCAATAGAAAAATATGTTTTTCAGTGTTTTGCTATTAAGAAATAGCTCTTTTTAAATGATACTTTTGGCTCTATTAAGTTTATCCTTTACTTTCTTTTTTTACAATGATTTCTATATATACGGGACAGTCTATATGCTGTGTTTACAAATAACTTTTTCTTACTTTTTAAAATAAGCTTTCCTCATTAATTCTCATTGATTGCTTCTCCAAAAGAATTTCTAAATAATGATTAAGGAAACTCAAACCCTAGTCATTCTAAGTACTCTTCAACAAATATTACTTCTTCTTTATTTTTAATCTGCATTGGCAGGGAGAACGTTCATTCCAAGAGTTTCCGAAACTAATGAAATCACAAGCTTAGTTCCACCTGACCCCTTTCACCCCAAAAACCCTAACCCAGCCCAGGCCATGTATTTAAAAATAGCACGGGGCCAAAGCATCATTAAGCAGCTACAGAATGTATGTATTAACAACGGAATACCAGAAAAAAAAAGCTAAGCCCCAACATTTGCTGTTATAACTGCTCCAAACCTCTAAACTAGGTTACAAATAAAACTGGAATATTAAAAATTGTTCTCATTTAAATAAATACTATAATTTCTCCCTAATTTAGTCTAAATGAAAATATTTTTGTAAAAAGTTCTATTTGCAGACATATTGATGCAATGCCTTTCTTGAACGCAGCATGTCAGATCTGAGAGCTAATGGGCTGGGAATTACTCATCAAGAATTAATATTGTTACAGTGATTAAATGATCCAGAAAGAAAAGCATGAAATTCTTTCACATGTACACTGCAGTATCAACCTTCCTCCTCACATCCCATGGATAAGTGGAAGGGGGCTACATGGTCTCCACATTCTTTGACATGGTTTTCCTTAGCTTCCTTTTCTCAAGGCACCTTTGGGCATGGTTAAGGACAAAATTTAGTACCTAACTGCAGAGGGCTGACAGAAGAAACAAATCGACATCATCAATGCCAAACAGCAATTGGTCTGTTTTGCTCTATCCCATGCCAGACTGGATCCATTTCCCAGGCTCACACAGAGCTGAGCTTGTGTGCCAAAGGCCACTCTGGCTTCACCGAGATGACAATTTTACTTTCAGTCCTCTGAGATTTTGCGCCTAAAAACAGCAGACTGTATCATTCTGTGAGTTAAGTGAATGCCTAGCTGGGACAAGGTGACTACTGGTGACCTAATATACTGGATGTTAAACTTTGAAGCTTACCTGGAAACACTTCCAGAGTGGCAGTGCCTGTAGCTTTTCCATAGCTATTAGCGAATAGGAGCAATGCTATGTACAAGAATTCTGTTTGACGGTGCTAATCCCACTCAGTCATCTCAACTTTTATGTACTTGTTTCCGGGCCCTGCAGGTGTATTTATATTTGACAAATTTAGGAGCAATAAATGGTTTATATATTTAGATCACAGAGAAGCATTTTCCCTATTAGCATAGATACATATTTTAAAGCAAGTAATGCTTGAAAAAGGGATGGCAATTTGGTAGTGATATTTTAGGTAGTCTATAGGAAGAGTTCCTTGAAAAAACCTCTATTAATATAGGAAGAACTTATAAATTTGCATTCTAACAATCTGTTTAAAAAAAAGGGCTTTCACCTTAAAGCCAAATTCCAAACATAGTAATCATCACTGATTGTGAATATAGAAATGACACTTAAAATATAGAGCAATTTTTTCCTTTCCAAGACAGGATGTTTTCTAAGTAGGAAGCAAATATTTCACTAATATGTACATTTGCAACTTATGCCTACACATGGCCCTCACTGTGTAATGTAATAGTGCCTTCTACTCCCCATGCTGAAGTGTCCTGTCACGGAACAAGAGGCACTTTGAGATGAACAAGACAAACCAATGTTCATTTTCCTTTTTTACAGAAGAAATCATTTCATCTTGCTCTGTGTACTTTCTCACAAGAATTTGAGAAAAAGGACCCGAAAGCCCAAGTATCAGCATCTGAGATCCACAGGAAAGTTCCGCTCTAGCGTTTTATCACGACTTGTTCATATGCGCCAGATCCCACTCTGAAACAACAGCACAAAAACAAGATTTTAAATCTAGAGCCCAAAGTTTGGAATTTATCAGGGAACTGTGGTTAATTAATTAGGGAATTTTAGCAAGGAATAATGGTTAAAAACAAACAATTCCATATTACATGCATTTTGAGAGGAACCTAACTTAGGCCAGTCCCCTAGTAGTTTAGGTTTGCTCTTAGAACAAAACTAGACACTTCTATGTCATTTAATTGTTAAAAAAAAAAAAAAAAGCAATTCACTTAACCATATCAGGAGAAAGATATTTAATGAGAATAGTCAGTAAAAACACCTTGAGTTGATTCAACTAGGTGAAACTCCCTTGTCCAAGTCACCCATTGTAATCTACTAGCCAAATCTATGAGAACACAACCCTTTCTCCCCTGTACCCAGTACCAGCAGGTGAATAACTAAGGTCCAAAGTCTGAGTTTAGGCCACAGAGCCAACCAAGTCACAAGGAATGTTTCAATACTTTTAAAGGACAAACTTCCTTAATCTGCATGGGGGAAAGCAGTAAAACGTAGTTCCCATCACAACATGTTTTTATGATGAATATTAAATATTTCATGAAAATAAGGCATGCAAAATAAACAATTAGTGGATTTATGTGTTTAAATTTCTACCAATTTCTACTACCTTAATTCCAGGTTCTCATTATATTAGACTACTGTAAGAGCAGGCCAGGTAGCTGCTTCTCCCCTTGGCTTCTTTCCTTTCCAAACCATCCTTCATATTACTGAAAGAATCTTAGTTCAAGGGGTAGGAGAAGTGAGGCTGGTGACCTTGCACCATCATTTCTCTGATGGCATGGTCTTCTTCGGCAACGAAGGATGAATACAACAACAAGAAGATAGTATCATAGTTTTAGAGTTGAAAGGGCCCTTAAAAGGTCATCTAGAACATCATTTCACAAATGAGGAAACTGAAGCCCAGTGAGATTAAGAGACTTGCTCAAGGCCACACAAAGAATGACAGTCAGGATTTGAACTTGGGTCCTCTGATTCTGAGTACCTAAGTGGTACAGTGGAGAGAGTTCCAGGCCTGGAGTCGGGAAGGACTGAGTTCAAATCCAGCTTCTGACACTTACTAGCTTTGTGACCCCTGGGCAAATCACTTAACCCTGTTTGCCTCAGTTCCTTATCTGTAATGACAAACCACTTTAGCACCTTGGTGAAGAAAACCCCAAATGGGGTCACAAAGAGTCAGATGTGACTGAAACAACAACCGCTTCTGATTCTAAATACAGCAGCCTTTGCACTACACCATGCTGCCTCCAAACACAACTACATCATCTTATGAACAGCAACAACGAGGAACAGTGTAGTGTAGTGGGAAAGCACCAGTGGGAGAATGCAGGCTCCATTCCTTACTAAGTTATGTGAGTACAGGCAAATCAGTTTACTTGGCCATCTGCAAAATGGAGATGATGCTTGTTTTACATACCATACACAGATAGTGCAAGGCTCAAATGAGATAAGCTATGTAAAGGACTTTGTCAACTTTGAAGCATTGTATACTGCTATCTTATTCTCATTTTTTCATATGAGATAGATTTCAACTAGAAATAGTCTTGGGATAAGTGGCTACTCTGCTATTATTGGAAACTTCTTATTCTGTGTAACTTGGAGATGAATATATGGGATAGCAATATCTATGAAAACACTATTTTTTGAGTTTTTATGAATAAATAATCTGCCCAGGCAACTGTGGCAATAGCTCGGTTTGATATGATGGTCTCACACCAGTACAGTTTTTTGGCTGAATTTTTCAGGCTATTTTGAGGTCCATATTTGTAGCGTGTGAGTTTGCCATCTACAGTTCCATAAAAGATGTATAATTCTGATGCCTAATTGTAGCCACTAGGCTATGTCTTGCTGGGCTTCTGAAAGGTGTTAAATTTTTATAGCCTTCACTTTTGGGTTACATAGTCTCCCCCATTTCCTCTCAAAATCTCCTTTGTTCACTAAGTCCAAGATCCTTAAGAATAACCCTCTGTAATTTCTTGTGGCACTGACCTGGCCCTTAATTGACATCATAAATCCTGTTTCCACAAACAAATACACAACTCAGTCAATTTGTTGGATGCTTCTTTGTTGACATTGTTGGTGACTTCATATGGATGTGTTCCATTAAGAGCCCTTCGCTTCCACTGCTGGATTTTACATCATTTCATAGGCTCTAATGAGAGGTAAGTCATTTTCAGTTACATTATACAAATCCAATGATTTGCATCCATGATCACACTTTCCTATTAGTCAGCAAGTGATGTCTGCTTATAACCAAAGTATGTTTTTAGGCTTGTGGACTATTTAATGCAATCTAAAAATGTCTATCCTTTTTAGCATGGAAGTATTAATCTTTTTACACCTGACCTAGATAGAAGGGCCTTGTGTTTTGTTAATATGGTACAGTTTTTTGTTAGAGTGCTTTCTAAATCTGTGATGGCCCATTTTATAATTCTGAAAGGTGTATGTTAAGAATGGTATTGAATAGATGTTACCAATTTTTTTCCCCATTAAGTTTGATTTCAGAATGTCAGTAAGTCTTTTAACCTATCCAACTATAGCCATTTCTCTTTTATCTCAATAATGGGTTTTTTCTTTTTTCTTTTTCCTGTGCTTTCTGTTCCATCTCCTGTTTCAACCTTTAGTATTTTGGGGATAATTTGTTTATTTTTCTCTCTTGTCAAGCTTTCTTTATATTTAATGCATTCTCCAGCACTTCTCTGTTTTGAGTCAACACTGTTCAAAATTTTCTATCACTTTTTCTACGTGTTTATATTCTAAAATGTGTGGTGCCCTTCATATTTTAAAAAAAACCCCCAAAATTGGGGGTAGAAGTAGACTATAAGCTCAATGGGACAATAATAGCCCCCCAAAATTTATGTAATCTCAGGCTGCATGAAAACAATGTGTTCAGAACAAAGTTGGTGACAATTCTATTGTATTCTCTTGTTGACATCACTTCTAGAATGTTATATACCAGAGGTGTCAAATTAATATAGAAACAAAGGCCATTAAACCATACATAAGGATTAATGTGGGCCATATGGTGACGTTTTCGTTTGGTCATTTCAGTTGTGTCTATTTTTTGTTACCTCATTTGGAGTTTTCTTGGCAAAGACACCAGAGTGGTTTGCCATTGTGTTCTCCAGCTCATTTTTACAGATAAGGAACTGAGGCAAACTGGATTAAGTGACTTGCCCAGGGTCACACAGCTAGTAAGTGTCCGAGGCCAGATTTGAACTCATGAAGATGAATCTTCCTGATTTCAGGCCTGGCACACTGTGCCACCTAGCTGCCCCTATACAGTGACTCAGAAAACCACAATAAACATTATCTATGCTGTTATATTTTTATTTATTTTGTTAAATATTTTCCAATGACAGTTTAGTCTGATTTGGGTTCCACTTGGGCCACAATGTGGCCACATGTTTGACACCTCTGTTGTACAGTGTTTGGGAACTACATTTTAGAAAGATCATTTACAATTTGCAGTGTACCTGTAAGTGACTAGGGCAGGCTGACCAATGCCTTTCCCATTGTGTAATGGAATTTAGAGGGTGCCAAAAATTTTAAATGAGATTAAAAGATCATGCAATTAAAAATTTCGTTATATTTATATTTTGACAACATTGAAACTGAGCAAGAATAATTAAATTAGTTACACTAGGAAGCTACCAGATAGTGGTGGCTCTTGGAATAGTCACTCTCTGGGCAGTAATCTCCTCAAGTATAAAACAAGGACTAGATAACCTACAGGTTCTTCTATCTCTAAATCTATGATTCTGCTTTAAACATCTTAAGGTCTTCTTTCCCTCCAGTTCCCCTCCTCCAATCTTTACATAGCTACATACTGGATGGGCCCCTATGTGAGCGGTGGCCTTCAAAGTAATAGTTGGCAGCATCTAGAGTTCTTCCTCGGCAGGGAACAATGTCCTGGGCTCTGCAAAATCCAGCGATTTCTCCCATCACAGAACTGATTTGGAGGAAGGGGGGGTTTCACCCTCTTCACATGAGAGGGCCACTGATCTAGGATCTTTTCTTTCACAGTTAATTTGATTTCTGCTTTCTTCAGATATTGCTTTGTATTGCTTGCCCTGGGCACCAAAGCAACTGGCTCTGTTGCTCAGGGTGGTAAGACAGTTCAAAACTATGAAGACTAGCCAAAGGGACTGAGGATATTTAATTTAGCCTAGAAAAGAGAGGATTTCAGGGGAATGTGATAGCAGTCTTCAAATATTGGAAGATTACTTCCTAGAAGGCAAAACTAAGATGAATGGTTAGAAGTTACAACAAGGCAAAATTTGGCTCAAAATTAAGATGAATTAGAGCTGTCCAGTATGAGGGACTGCTTTGGGAGAAGAGGAGCTCTGTCACTAAAGTTCTTCTGAGGTGGGGTGAATGATCACTTGTGAGGGATGTTGAAGAACAAGTTGGGCCAACTAATTTCTGGGGCTCCTTCTAGCTCTAAGATTATCTGATTTTAATGTTCACATTCCCTAATGTAAGTTCATTTGAAAATTTGCAACATTTTTGCTGTAGTTGTGACCAGTTTCAGCCCATAAGTATTACAAAGTATTTAAAATACTTAAAACAGTCCTGTAAGGCATGTGATATATAAATATTATCTCTCCTTTTCAGATGAAGAAACTGAAATTTAAGGAAGGTAAAGTGACCTCTCCCAGGTTACATAGTCAGTAAGCGACAGTGCTAAGAACAGAACCTTGGCTTTTTTGCTTTTAAGCTTAATACTTTTTCTAAAACTACACAACACTCAATTTAGTCTCAGTTTCTTTAAGAATCTGTTTAGAATACATACCTATTTGGGAGGTGATGACTGCCAAAAGATGTACTCCCCCCAGGACCCACAAACAGCCTCAGTCCTTCTTCTAAAAATTAAAATAAAAACTGTTATTTTCAAGTAATATAATAGCCATGAATAAACTAAATTTTAGTTTCCCCAATTTCAGAAATTTATTTTAAAATTTCAAGTTATAGTTTAAAGTTAATGTTCTGTCAGCTCTCTCATCAAGTTACCTAACATTCTTTGTTAACTCAGTGCTAGAGAAATCAGTTTCTATGAATCTCCATTAGTAAGTTTATTTCTTTGTCTCTACAATCACTTAAATAATGAAAACTTAGTCAATTTCAAATGATATTTGTTTTCTCAGGCACAATAAAACTTTTAGTAGTAATATATACACCTTCAGTTACGGAGAGAGTTTTGGGAAAGAAAGATCTTATTGTTGGTTTCTGTTTAAATAGCACACCCCTGGGACTTCCACATTGCCTTACTATTTTGATGTGTAGCATTAATGGAATAATAAAAAAAAAAGCTGTCACAGAAATTCAAAACAATTCATAATGACAAAACTGATATATATTTATAAATCCAGACAGGGACAGAGGTTATTTGTCTTTTGCTTTTTTAAAAAACCAAAAACAAATCTGTTACAAATATATCTTTGCTTTTTAACAAAAGTCTACTCCTTGTCAAGGCCAAAATACACAGTCAGAAAGAAGTAAGCAAGAGAAGTAGTCTTGGGATTAAAATGGATATCTATTTATTTGTTTCTCTTAAAATTAAACGCCACGGTCTTTTTATATCACTGAATCTCCTCTGCTAACTCCTGATTTCCAAAATTTATTATTATATATTATATTATAATAAATTAGAGTTTATTATTCCAAAACTATTGTTTAATTTCATGCACACCTTCTGCACTGGAGTCCAGGCTGAAGTCTTGACTTTGCAATATTTTTTCAACAACATCATCTGCATCCACTCTGGTAGCATCAACGCGCTGTAGCTGAGATTCCACGGAATCTTGCTTCACAGGGTGCCTTTGAAAATTAAGTATTATTTTATCAGAATTTATATTTTTAAGTTTTTAAAAATATTAAAAATTTCCCCCATTTTTCTTTTCCATGATATCAAATATAGTACTCTAACCAGAGACGCCAAAATATACCTGTTGAGTTTTTCTGATGATTCATCGCCATCTTGTTTAATGGGTGCGTCAAGATTAAAATCAACTATTTTCTGTTCGGTGTCCTCACTTGGCTCTAGGATGCTTTCAATACCTGTTGATGTACTTCCCACTGAAGCATTTCTCTTGTGGCAGAGGTCTGAGAAACTAGATGACCTGGAGTGACATGTACTATAACCTAGCAGTTGAAAATTAAACTGGTTACAATGCTATTATCAAGAACAGCCTGATAATGCAACATTCCATATGACAGTGAGGTTTACATTATTTTGCAGTATAAAAACTTAAACAATTCAACTTCATTATTAACTTCTACCTGACACTTTTGATTGCTGGCTTGCATAGCTTGATGTTCTGGAATGTCCACAGGCACCAAGTTCATCTGGAACGGAGGCACTCTTGGCTGAGAGATCTGTAATATGTTATGATATTATTAATACTACTGATGGAGGCTTAGACTATTCACTTCTGGAGGAAACATCTGGACTGACTTGTGTTCTCTGGATCCCTGCTGCTGCTTTCTTGGAGGTATTGAGTAGTTATTCCAGGATCTCAGGGACATCTAAGGCTTCAGACCTCAAGCTTTCAGTGCTCTCTAAGTGGCCTGACTGAGGGCAAAGCTTGATTGCTGCCCATCTGATTTGAGCTCTGCAAGGTTCGGACCAGGGTTTTGGCTTGAAAAACACACCTATGAGCTTGCTCCTGAGTGGAGCTGTAGTATACTGCCCAGTACATAGAACAGGGCCTGGCAAATAGTAGGTGACTCAGTAAATGTTTACTACTTAGGTACAGGTCTCCTCCTCCATAGACCCTGGAAGTGGCCCAGAACTGGATAGTGAGCAACAGAACTGCCAGAGGTACCTATTTCTGGACCCTGTAGAAGGCTGGGTACCTCTGTGTGGGATTTGGCACCTCTTTTTACCCTGGTGCACAGCCTCTTCCTATGGTGGACTGGTCTGTATAGTATCCTCCTAGCTAGACTCTGTGCCCATTGTCCACAAACCTGTCTTTCTCCCTCTGTAGATCTGGGCTACACAAATGATTCACTGTGCTTTTGTAACTCAGTCTGGTAGATCTTTTCTAGATCTGTTTGGAGGAGTCAGGAGAGAGCTCAGTTCTGCTTCTTCCTGCTGTTCCACCATCTTGCCTATGCCATCCTGCTCTGACCAGGAGTTTCTAACTGCTCTCAAGAAGATCCCCACACACCTCAGTAGTTTTTAACCACTCCTGTCCCCAGAAGCAAGGACATTTCTGTGACCTGGTTTTTATAATATCTCAACATCTTCAACACTCTCTTCCTGCAGTTTGGCTGTTCTGTATATCCAGACTACATGCCCTTCTGATGTTTCCCACAACTATGCCCTGTAAGAATTCCCTCCTCTCCTTCCTCCCTGAGGATCCCTGTCTAAATAAGGCAGCACATTGTCCTGAATTGCATTTCCTCAACCTGAATCAATGCCTCACTTTATTTACTGATCACCTATTGGTCTGAGTTTTTTTAGGTTGACAGTCTATTTGGGTGTATGTAGGAGTTTTAATAATGGTATTACTGAATTTGTTACTATCAACTTACACTGATTTTGTTTATGTAAAACTTTAAATTTTATCATTAAAAAGGTTTTATCTCCTGTGATCATCTCTTTCCATAGTTTGGTCAAGAACTCTTCCCCAATAGAGCTGTGAGAAGTCTCTCTCCCTTACCAGCCCCCCACTAAGTTTTTACTGATATTTTCTGTTTCTTTTATCACCACAGTATCTTATTTATTCCTCCCTCAATCCCTCCCATAAGACATATAGTAATTTTTAGAGTAGAAAAAAAAGTCAGGACAATCGACTGATATATTGAAAAAGTTCAAAAATACGTGCTATGTGTAAACAGTCTTATGTTCCTTTGGTTATTTGACTTAAATCTTTTTTTCAAAGTGGCCCTGTTACTACTGGCTCTCTTTTCCTAAGTCTTAGTTTCTTCTTCTCATTTTCCCCTTTTTCCTTTAGGATTCTGCTTATTAGCTCTCTCTCTTGCTTTTATTTGGAGATGTATATCTTCTCTCTTAGTCAAGTACACCTTTAGCTAGTCCTATTCGATAGTTTTTCAAATTTCATTTTTGGTGCTCCTTTCCAAAAGGGATTTCTTTCATTCTTTTCATTATCCATCTTCTCTGCTTACTCTAGATCCTGATTTTTGTGGACCTAATTTTTAAATGACAAACTTTTCTATATTTTAATCAGTATTGAAGAATTTATAGCAGGAAATTTTGGGAAAAAATGTAATTTTGGCTTATACAGGTTTGTATAATAAGAATTCTATTGTGCTTTATTAAGCCATTTACAAGATAATGTCCATTTAAAGATGTTTCTTATAATCTTATAAATAAAATAAGTAACTCTGTTTTTCAAAAGTCTTGCAGGAAGAAATCACACATACTCTTAGTTCAATGGTACCACTATTAGGCCTACAGGTCCAGAAAGGTCAAAAACACAGAGAAGGGTCTCATATATACAAAATTATTTTGTAGCAGCACTTTTTGTAATAGGAAAGAACTGTAAATAAACTGTAAATAAGCAAAGTGGGCACTCAAAGTGGATTGGGGAATAGCTGAACAAATTGTGATCTATTAATACAAAAGAAGATTATTATGCCAAAAGAAATGTTAAATCTAAATGATTCAGAGAAACTTAAGATGACTCCTATGAACTGATACAGAATGAAGTGAGCTAAAACAGAGTAATTTAAACAATGACCAAGTTATGTAGAAGAAAACAACACTAAATGACTTCAGAACTCAAATAATTTTAATTTGAGAAGCCTAAGGTTAAACATGCCTTCTGTGTTTTAGGAGAGAGGTGATAGACCAGTGGTATGGAATTATTTATATATTTTCAGACATGCCCAAAGTCTGTATTTGATTTGTTCTGCTTGACTATATTTATTAGAAGAGAAGATTACATATAGGGTCAAGAAGAGTTACTTGGAAGTGATAAGAGCAGTGTAAAAATAGAGCAATAACACAAAAGAAAATGATAAGAAGAATCTCAAAGCCATACCTGACAAGCCAAGGTGGATTTTGAGAGTCTCTCCACCCTTCCGATCCTCATGTAGAGATTCAGATTCACCGGCAATTGGTATATACATTGACGTGGATGGAGGCCTATAAGTAAACACTTGTAGGCTCAGTATGTATGTGTGAGCCTGGAATATTATTTTAGATTATTTCTCCAACCTAATTAGAAGCACTCACTAATCCCAGCTTTCCCCCTGACATTTATTATTGTCTATTTAATATTCCCCCCAATACTATATTAAGAATTTAGGTAATATTTGACTTAGCTTCTTTTCTACTTGTTTATCCCACAGGTATCTCAAACTCAACATGTCTAAAACTCCTTAAATCTATTGCCCTTCTGAAATTCCCTAATACTGATGAAAGCACCGGCTTTGGTGCTATCATCATCTCCTCACTTTTATTCACCCTATATATTTGATTAACTGCCAGATTCTTATTTTTATTTCTGCAGCACCTCTCCAAACATCCCCTTCTCTTTACTTACACAACCACTCTTGCCTGGACCCTTTCTTAAGTCTTTACACACAAAAACCCATTTTCCAAACTGCTGGCAAAGTGATTTTCAGGTGTTACCATATTACTCCCCTACTTAATAAATTCCAGTGATTTTCTATAATCCTAAAAATAAAATATAAATTTTTTCCTTTGAGATGTAAAGCTCTTCAAAACCTGGTGTCTTCCCAACCCTCTAGTTGTCTTACACATGGCTTCCTTCCATGTAATCTAGGGTCCAAACACAGTGGTCTACTTGCTGTTCTTCACTTGGGATGCTATCTCATGGGTGTGTACCCTTCTACTATCTTCCATACCTCACCTTTGCCTCTTAGAATCCTGGGCTCCCTTCCAGACTCAGCTCAAATATCGACTTTGGCAGAAGGCCATTCTCACTCTCCCTAGCTGCTGATACCTTCTTTTCTAGGGTTACCTTGTATCCATTCCATGTATTTTGTATTTATGTACTTTGGCTCCCTATTAGAATGAAAGAATGTAAGGGGTTGTTTTTGCTTTTTGTCTCCCTGATGCTTAGCACAATGTTTGGTACACATTAAGAGATTAATAAATGCTTGCCGATTGATTGGATCACTGCTTGTTGAATCCTTTTAGAGGGGATTCTTGTTTAGCTATACGTTGGATTAGATGGCCTCTGAGGTTCCTTCCAACTCTAAATTTTACTGGACCAATTGGTTCCTTATAATCTCTTTGCAAATACAAGGTCATAGAGTTTTTTTTTTTTTTAATGAAAGAGTAGCCTTATTCTGTTATTTTATCTACAGAAAATAAGATGACTTTGTATTTATTAATCTTTTGCTGGTTTTGCAGTATGCTTCTCAAGTCTCTTGTATACCTTTCTCCATCCATCCTCATTTTTACTGGCAAATATTTTGGCCTCCTGTTTTACTGAGAAGATCTAAGTTTGACATGAATTCTTACATTCCCATTATATTCTTAAATATATTTGGTTTCAAACCCAGCCTATCTCTCCTCTTGTCTTAAAGGAAAGGATATTACTCCTTTCTTAAGGTTAACATTAATTCATCTGTGCCTTCAATCCTGTCTCTTCTGACTTCACTCTATAAAACAAGCTTCCTCCTCACAGCATCTTCAATATCTTCCTAACTCATTTGTCTTCTCTTCATCAGCTATTATACTATGGCATGTGGGTTATGTGGGATGAATGAAGGAATTAGCAGAGGCTTCATCAAAGAAGTGGCATCTGAGTAGGGTTTCAAAGAATGAATAGGAATTCAGCTAGTGAGGAGGGGGAAGGAAGGCATTCCAGGCCAACAAAGGCAAAAGGGTGGGAAGGTCCAGTGTGTGTTCAGAGAATAGTCTACTTTACCAGTAACATATGGAGTATGTGGAGGTCAATCACAGGGACATTTTTCTTATAATGGGTTGACATCCTCCAGCCTTTAACTCCCATCTCTTGGCTCTAGCTCTCTCGTTTGGAGGTACACAAAATTAGGTCCAATGATACTGTTTAAAACATGTCACAGCAGATAGTGTGATGGTGGACAATCACTGGGTTTGAATCACAACTCTGCTACTCATTATTTAAAGCCCTGTATAAGTTACTTCACCTCTCTAGGACTTGCTTCTTAAACCCCCATATGAGGTCATGACCCACAGTTTAATAAGTGCTGAATGAGTCATGAGTAGAAAAAGTTTAAGAAGCCCTGGTAGATAAACTTGATGCACCATCTCACTCTAAATCTGATTCCTCTAACCATTCTCTTTTCTACTAAAACATCCCCAGTTCCTTTAACCATATGCCATATGCCATATATACAAGGTTTTCAAAATTATTCTGGACACATTCTATGATGTTAATGTCCTTCTTAAAATGTCAAACCTAGATGTGGTTTGACCCCTAGAAAGATCAAGGGGCATTTTCTTTGCAAGTCCCCATGGAAAGGCATTAGGCAAATGGGGCATGCCAGTATAAAAGGAACATTATAAATTGGTTGAATAAAGTTAAATTTGTAGGTCTTATAAATATAATAATGATGGTATTATAAAATGATGCTGGCTGTGGCATCTTTTAGTGGAAGGTGGCCCTGGTTTCCACTTTAGCCACTACTTATTACTTCTGACTTTTCAGCTCTATGATCTAGATTTATAATGATTGATTATGGTTTGCCCATATGATAAGTGTAACCTTTACTTGAGCAAGAATTTCTCAGCTACAATTCTAACTTGCCTTATTTCAAGCAGACTTCAGATAGTTCATGAGCCCCATTTAGCCACAGTTCTACAAGTAAAGCTAGGAGAAACAATATGATCTTGGAAGTTCCTCTCCCTTAAAACATCAAGATATGGAAGCCATAGGTACCCTCCAGCAGTAACTGTGCAGGATTTGGGTCCAGAATATTAATACAACTCTTAGGGGTAGGATGGCTACTCTGTGTGTAGGGAATGCCTGTCCAGCCTGGCTTCACACCTCTATGAGTTGAATGGAGATTGAGTGTGGGGGTAGGTGTAAAGGGAATAGGGTAGGGACACATAATACTTCAGTGAGTACTGCCAAGAAATTACCGATTGTACATAGATTTCCCTGAGTTCACTGGTCAGCTGAAGTTATTCTTTGACTTGTGCCCTCGGGAATTCCATGCCAAGAGCACCAAGGTAGCTTTTTTATCCTTGAACAATGGAGCAGGCTACCATCAGGCCCTAATTCCTGGGTGGCCATTACCTGATAATAGACTTTGAAAGCTGTTGAAGGAACTTCACAAGTTATTAATGATCCATTTTATCCCTAATCTGCCAATCAATAGATGCACTGGTTTTAGCAGGGGAAGGACTCCACAGCATTTCTACATTCTGGCCTGGAGCCTCTAGTGAGACCAGCATATATAAATAGGCCAATCTGAGGAAGACTTGGTAGATCTAGTCTAGCATGAATTGGACAAAATAGGGCCAGGAAAGACTCTACTGGCTGTCATCAAACAGTGCACTTCAGAACATGAGTGGGTTGACAATAGTCTTCTTGTGAGTTACATATACCTTGAGCTCCAACCCTCAGACCCAATTGCTCTCTACAGAAAGACCCATGAAGCTTAAGGTGGTAGAGTGACCCAAACTGAACCTAGCTAAAATAAGACCTAGATCATTGAGGAGAAGATATGTTTGCTTTGTAGTCTGCTGGTCCCCAGTTAAAGGCATGGAGAGACAGGAAAACATACATATCCGCAGCAAGAAGCCCACTACCAGAAACAAAACTTCATTCTCCTTTGGTCTCTGACAATCCAGAACAACATTGTTCCTGCTCCTCAATCTGGGACTACCAGGAGGTCACTTATTCCAAGTCCAGGCTTTGGTGGACATGGGAGCCTCCCTCAACTTTTTATAAATAGGGTCAGGCCAGACTACAGCCCTGGTTGAATCTGTAGATAGTAGCGGCTATCAATATAGTTAAGCCCTTATGACTGGGCTAGCTCAATAAATTTAGTTCTCATGATGCTGAGTTAGGAGAACATGAGAAATACCTATCTTAGACATAAAAATCTCCTATATATATATATATTTTCAGTTGTTCTGAGGGATCAGTACCCCGCTTGGCACAATTCAGACAATTCTTACAATGTACAGATCATTTTTATCTTATTGTACAACTGGCTGGAAGAGTTATGGGGAAGAGTTAAGGGGCTACTTCCTTAGAACTAGATACCAGTCGCACTGCCACATTAGTACCAGACATTACATTATGCATTAAATGCCACTGAGGGAAGTGGTTATCTCTAGTAGAGAGTCTTACTAATTTGGTTATCAGTACCCTTGTCTAAGAAAGAAATATTTGAGAATTATATCTATATCCATATCTACATATCTTATCATTTTTTGGGGAAAAGAATAGTTAGAGGTCTAAAAGTCTGATAATAATGGCAGTGCCATTATTATAGGAGATAAGTGCCCTTTGCCCTTTATCTTTAAATTGTTATCATTTCCCCTCTACCTGAAGTACTAGATTCAGCTTAAGGATTGTCTTTTCAGAATGATGACCTTTTCTCTCTCTTCCAGTTGGGCAAAACAATACACAAGACCTCTTCTGCTCGCTCCTGGTGGCTGGCACAAGGAGGCCTTGTTGGGCCTATGCCAAGAAATGTTTGGTAAATAATTTCTACTCTCCTCTTGGGAGTATTTGTCTTATATCTTTAGGGGCAATTATTAAGGATTCTATTGTTATTTTACATAAGTCATTTTGGTGAGCCTGTATATCTGTTACTGAGCTACAAAGTCTCTGACTGCCCAAGGGCTCTGGTTCTCATTAAATACCTCTCGCTCACTCTCAAGAAAATTTGTGTGTTTAGTCAGTGGGATTTAGTCAACTAATATTCTTTTTGCCCACTACTGAAAAAATTCTAAAGGTACAGAACAATGGCCCACAACATATGTGAAGTATTCGAGTGCCACTAACAAATAAAGTGGTAGAATATATAGGCAGTATCTTCCCCAAAGTGTATATACTTCAGTCTCTTTGACATTCTTGGAAAGGAAAAATAAGTAGTGTCAGTCAGCTTGGAATTAGGGTTAGGGAAAGACATGCCATTTGGAATGCATAAAACCCTAAGGTTTTCTAGCATGATATGAACTCAAACTTTTCAGAACTTGCTGGACAATGGACAGTAGTTTACCTTGATTATATTTTGACCTCATGGGACCCTGGCCAGCACTTTGGTAAAAGGCATCCTTCAGTACCTGCACTGGAGCCACCTATTCACAAATTCAGATAAGTATAATCTGAATAACAGGAAATGGGATTCCTGGAACTTGTTAAGTAATGGGTCAAGGTAAAGGAATGTTATACATTGGAATGACCATGTGATGGCTACAAGTATTGCAATGGGAGCTCCCTGTAGTTACAAAGGACAATGTCTTAAGTTTAGATATTACAATGGCTGTTTTACTCCAATTTTTCTAGCTCTGACCATATCTTTCATGAATTTACTCAAGTAACCAAAGACCTTCTATCAGATACTACTTAAAGAAAGTACCTTTAGGGAGCTTAAATAATGATTGGTCACTGTCTCAGTGCCATGACATCCAGGCTCATGGTAAACAAGAGTTGAGATGGCAATGGGGTTAATCCTATCCTAAACTGGTACCTCTCCTCAGGTACTCTGGCCCTATATGTATGGAAGCTATCAGAAGCTGAAAAGAATGACACAATCATGGATAAAGTACTGTGGACATTTACAGCAGCATTGGAGGGATCATAGATTTGCAGTGGGAAGGCACATCAGAATTATTTAGTCCAACTTTCTTACTTTACAGATGAGGGAACTGAAATCTGAGATGATAAGAACCTTCAGCATATCTCCCAAAATCAAATTAATGAAGTGAGTGCTATTTCCCCCCAGCCATTTCAATTTTCCATTGTGCATATTCCAGGCTATGATAATCAGTGGATGTGATATACCCCCAGATACCCATATAAGGGTTATCATAGCCCCCCAAATTTCACAGCCACTCAATCCTGACTAAATTTCACCGATCTGATCCGACAATAAGAGACACAATCATACATAACAAGAGGATTCATACATCTAGGAAGAGTTATCTACTAGCTAAATTGGAGGGACCACCCCTACCCCAGCAAGAAAAGGGGTGGTTTCAGATAAGTCTCTTTTCCTCCCTCTCTGATCCAGGTTATACGTCTCTGCTTTAGGAGTCTCAAGAGACAATGTGGTGATTATGGAAGACCAGCCTATTGGGAGGAGCTGTCCAAGACATTCTATACATAAGAATTCTAGGAGCTCCACTGTAAATCAATAGAATACACCCATGTGCTGGGATGATAAAATATGCTAGATCAGAGGGAGAAGACCTGAATTCAAAGCCTAGCTCTGCTACCTGATACTTGTATGACTTGAGGCAAGTCACAAGTTCTGTGAGTCTCAGTTTCTTTTTCTGTAAAAGGAGTAGATTGGACTAGATGATCTTTGAGGTGCTTTCCAGCTCTTAAGCTAGGATTCTATGGTTCTGCATATATCCCATTCACCCCCTAGGCATGATAGTCTAGTGGTCTGCTGGAAAAAGTCCTGAATTTGGAGACAAGTGAGCTTTGGGTTCAAATCTAGACTGTGATCACCCCAAAACACTAACATAGAATGAACTAGACACTAGGTCCAAGTAGTAGTCATGGAAATCTGTGCCAGACTTGCTGGGGGTGGGCGGGAGTGGACAACGACTCAATTTGAATGAATTCCTGTGTTTAGAGATGGGGAAAAAAAGAACATGGAATAAGTTCTGAGTCATACTTTACTAAGTCTCTGGAATTGCTCACTGCTATCAGTATAAATGACATACCAATAAATCTTATGACTCAAAAGGTAAACCCCTGAGTTTCCAAAACACAGTTCAACTGTTGGACTGCCCTTAAGGTCATGTGCTTCCAAAGATTATTCAAACGAATTACTTTCCATTACAGAAGTCTGCATTCTTGACTAACCACAGAATGCAGGTGCAATGATTCATGGTATCCTTGACAGACATATTAATAATTTTGTTTTGTTTTCCTAGGCATCAGAGTATAGATAAACTTTTTATTTTTTAATTCATGGAAAGTCAGATTGTATTTCCTTTCAGACCTCCAGAGAATGATATATAAAATGGTAGTCATTAAACTGTTGTACTCATTATTTTCAAAAAATACTGTTGTACTCATTTTCTCAAAACAGAAAAAACATTTATTCAATGGAGCAGCATGATCTTATGGAAAATGTCAGCGTGCAAAGTCAGAAAATCTGGGATCTAATCCCAGTTTTAAACCTGACTGATTATAAGTCCTTCAAGAAAATTTCTCAGGTTCTTGTACTCCAGAGCTCACCACTAGTAAAATTACTCAAAGAAAAAAGAATAGTAATTCATAAAGAAACTGAATAGGAAAAAAAAATGTAGAAATGTGATTAAGGGTTCTATTGATTTAAGATAAAATTTTATTCCATCCTTAATTTGAATGACTGATTCATTACTTCATATATATATATACATACATGGTTATCTATGTATATAATAGCTATATATCTTTTGATACCTTTCCTAAATTGCTAATTTTTAATTACATTCCTTCTTCTGTTCTTAACTTTTTTTTAGCACATATAAACATAAGCACTGAAACAAAAAAGTTACGAAGAGAAAATCCACTTCATTATTTTTGGTAATGAAATAACACTAGGGCACTTGATAGTATGGAATTGCTGTGAGAATAAAACATAACCTAGTATTCAAATAACATTTTTTTTTTTAGTGATGATGTGAATAAAGAGAAGGACTTGGCAAATAACACTCACTACAATAAAAAATAACAAAATTATCAGGTATAATTTTAGCCACTCATTCATAGAGTGATTCTATAGTAAAATAAAGAATAATTTATAATAAAAAATTGATTTTAAAATCTCTGTTCTTAATACTGAGCAACTAAAATGGACAAGCTTAATAGCTGATCAGAATAAAGAGTATTATTATAAAGATTTAACTGTGAAAAAAAAAGCCTGGCTGGACATTCGATGAGAGGTAACTGAAAGGCATTCACGTCAACTGGTAGCCATACAATGTCAAAAGATGGAGGAAGACCTTCAGCCATCAAGTGAATCACCAGGAAAGGTTTAAAGTAGGACAAATCATCCAGGACAGACTGAGATCTGCATAGCAAGGAAGGAGCACCCACACTTGATGAGGTCACAGGTCCAGCCAAGGACAGCATACAAATTCTTGTCTTGCTTCAAACTCTCCAAAGGCCATAGCAGATTTACAAAGAGAACAAGATGGAAAACTGCACTATAACCTGGTGACTTTTACTATTAACTGACCCCAAATAGTAAATAAAATGATCATTATTCTCATGTTTCATCATGCTATCATTTGTGTATTATATATGAGACATAGCAAATTATATCTGTAGTTGGTACTAAAGATGTTACTTTATCTGCAGGAATATAGTTTTTAGCTATGATCCTGTTTATTATTATTAGTAAAGACACTTTCAATTCTCTTATGAATGAAGCTCATGCTTGCCATTTCTTAGAGATTAGAATTATGTATGTTTAGTTCCTTACAGTACATTTAGTAGCTCCAACAATTTTTTTAGAAAACTCATGATTGTCAGTATTTTCATATTTTATCTTGTATTTACAAAATATTTCAATTCTAATTACTGCACACCAATGTACTATAATCTTATGAATATTGCTGAACTAATGTAAAGCTCAGTTAACTCACAGTTATTTCTATCTTAAATGAAGTATATATCTGATGTGCAAAGCATTCAACTTTACCCATGTCAAAAGTGCGAAACATGAGAAAAAATGTTTTCACATGATATACATGACATTTTTACTTCACTAAAGGGAGAAAGGATGAGAACATCTGACTCCAGTTCACAAGTGGGGTTATCAGATATTCTTTATATGGCTATAGTCCTGACACAACTTGCCTCCTCACAACTACTCATCAAACAATTCCTCATCTGAAAACTACAGTTAAAGAGTAACCACAGTAGAACAGGAACTAGTAGAGAGAAGTGCAAAGAATTTGTCTCTCCTCCCCACAAAATGCTTGGTCACAGGGGGTCAAACTGAGTAATTATTAATAAATATAAGAGGGTAGTTCATATTCAATCAACCAGGTAAAACCTGGATTCTGAGAGAAAAGTTTAGTCTGCTCAAAATTCCAATATGGTGGCAAAACAATTAGGCCAAACATAGTTTGAAAGAGGAAACAATTAAATTTTTCTGATTGTTAACTTTTTAGAAGCTGAGATCTTTGTAAGGGAACAGAATTTTAAAGGAAGAAAAGCTACTACATGACAAGAATATCTTATATACATTGGTGGTAATACTTTGTTTTCATACACACTATCATTTTGATTCTCATAGCAACCCTGTTGTCTAAGTAGTATTATTCCCATTCTACAAAACTGAGCTTTTGAGAGATTGGGTGATTTGTTCAAAGCCTCAAAGACAAATTAGCAGAACCCAGGAACTCTTGACTCTGGGTTCAGAGCTTCTTCCAGATATCATGCTGCCCCCTACTCAACTGCCAAATAACATTATAACTTTTGGAAAATTAGCCTGACAATAGCACATTTTTACTTCTGTGTGCAGGAGGACAATTTGGGTAGGATGACAACCTGGTGTTCTGAAACTGAAATGTAGAAATGAAACAATAACCTCACAATGAGACATAATAAAATTAAAAAAATAATCCAAAGAATATTTTTTTGGGGGGGAACCTTACACCTTTCTTATCAAGGCTCCATGTTTTTTGCTTTATGCCTTAAAATGAGTTAATTCCACATTGATGCAGTAGGTGGGGTGTTGGCCCTGCAATCAAGAAGAACTGAGTTCAAGTTTTCTCTCAGAGATTTATTAGCTACGTGACCCTGGGCAAGTCATTTAATTTCTCTTACCCTTACTCTCCTCATTTATAAAATGGGAATAATAGCACCTACATCATCATCATCATCATCATCACCACCACCACCACCACCACCATAGTATCGAATTTACTATGTGCCAGGCATTGTCCAAGTACTGTACAATTATTATCTCATTTGATCCCTCAACAATTCTGGGAGGTAGGTGCCATTAATATCCCTATTTTACAGATGAGTAAACTGAAGCAAACAGAGGATAAATGCCTTGCCCATGGTCACAAAGCTAGTAAGTGTCTGGGGTCAGATATGAACTCAGATTTTCCTGATTCTAGGCATGGCACTCTACTGTGCTACCTAGCTGCCCCCACAGGGTTGTTTTTCAGGATCAAATGGGAATTACCTATAAAATCCTTTGCAAACCTTAACACACCATAAAAATCCTAGCTATTATTAACTAGAAGAATCTTACAGAATTCAACACTTAGGAGTATTCTTCATATATTTTATTACAGAAGAGAGAAGAAAAAGGAAGGTAAGAAACAGTTAAACTGAAAAGCCTGCCATGCCTTCTGTGGTCTGTCTGGTTCTGGCTTTATCTGATATTATACTCAACCTACATACTTATCTGAGCTGTAGCCAAACCGGTACTTGCCCTCATAGTACATACCTTCCACTTTGCCTGACTCCATGTCTTTATTCACATTGTTCTCAATACTGGAATTCCCCCATCATACACACCTGTTAGAAATCTGCCTGTTCTTTAAAGCTCAGCTCAAATGCAACTTCCTACATGAGACCTTATTAGCTTCTAGTACAGAGGGAGCACTGTAATACTAAGTGGTAAAAAAAAACTTGTTGAATTGAATAGAATTTCCTGATGTGCTTAGTAGTCCCCACCCCACCTTAAACTTCAACAGCATTTTCTATCCCTCTTAGGCACTCTTAAGATATTATTTTATGTTATACACATTTATATGTATCATATCCCTTTTAAACACTAAGCTTCATGAAGGTGGCAGGGACCTGTCTTAGTAAATTCTGAATCTCTGCTACTTGCCTCCCCCAAGGCTTAAGTATGATGTTCTGCACATAGGTGGGTGTTTAAGAAATGTTTAACTAAAGAAATTCCCTTTTGAAAACATACAAGTATGTAACAGATCTTTAAAAAATGTGATATAGAAAATCTGAGAAATGGATTTTATAGAGAATCTGAAAAAGCTTTCTGGTAGGGAAGAGAAACTGATAAACGACAGAAACAGTTTGGATGGTATACAGCTTTTCTCCAACACTAACCCTTAAGACACAAATGTCTGTATTAGCCCTACAGTGAATATATAACTTAACCATCCATCCTTTTCAGCAAGCTGAAAGTGGGGGAAAGTTAGGTGGCAGTGATTTCTGTTTAACCCCCAAAGTGCCAAAAAGCAATAGGTGAATGGAGTAGCTGTTGATTGAATTCCTCTTGCCTTGGAAAATATTTGCACTGAATAAAAGAAATCTATATGCTTACTTTTACTGATTTAAAGAGGCACTAAATGAATTTGATTTTTAACTAAAGCAAAAACCAAACTACTACAAACCCACGAGAAATGTTATACCTGCAGAGGATATTAATCTCCAAGAACAAATTAACATTTAAATTTAAATAGTTGAATAACACTCAGTGTGTTTTCATTACTTCAGGGAGCTAAATGAAAAGAAAAAGCACAATTATTGAATCCATTTGAGCTTACATTTGGCCTGATCTAGATAAATATATTAAATGCTACATGGCTTTTAAGAACTGCTAGAAGAGTTTTCAGAAAATGATTTGGGAATAACTTTTCAGACAGCTGTTGTTACCAAATGGAAAGCTACATCCTAGTTTCTCTGAACAGACTAAGAGAATCTGAGACTTTATGATCTGGTCTACAGTGGATTGTTAACATTTTTCATAAAGAAAACATCATTTCAAACAAAACACATTGTGCTTAAATGTTCAGAAAATTTTACTTCAATACTTTTGACATTACCAATTTAGACTTCAATCCCTAGTAAGCCCCAAGGAGCCAAGTGGTGATGGACCTCTTCACAATGACAGTGTGAAGGTCTTCAGATAACTATCTCTGGGCCTTTACTCAGTCTTTCCATCCTGTTGAGTTCTAGCAGTGCTTGAGCTACACTCTCCTAACCTTTAAGAACCCAAGGTCAGGTCCACACAACAATAAAGCATTAGAGTAAAACTTAAATGGAGGCTTCAGAAATTAGTATAAGAATTTTAGGAAAAAAAATTTCCTCTAATCCACTGCCTCCTTAAGATACCAACATATTAAACTACTTAACTAAATAGCGATGCTGTTAAGTATTCAACTTGCAGTTTCTGAGCTTCAGTTTTATTTTGTTTTTTTAACAACATGACTTTTGGGATAAATAGATATAGCAGTTCATGGTGAATTCTAAAGGTCCTATAATATTAAGGACACTTATAGTCTTTGCATGAGTCAGCCCTTTCTTGCTTAACCTACTGTTTTGTCAAAAATACCTATGATGATATCTTATATTAGAAATCCCTTATCTCACTGAAGTGCTACTTCCAAATGGTTTTGAAAAAGATATTCAAAAGGAACAGATTAAAATATCAAGAACATATGCTCCTATGAGGATGGCACAAATGAGAGGGTGGAGAGCATGTGGAAGAGAATCAAAGGAGAGAGAAACAGCTATGAGACTACAGACCATGAAGAAATGAAAAGTGAGCTCCAGAAGTGGATTCTGAAGCTGACAAAGAAGCCTAAGTTAGAGGCAGTATGCCATTGTGGACAGAGGGCTGGACATAGAGTCAGGAGCCCTGGGTTTGAAACCTGTCTTTGATCCTCCCCAGTCATTCAGCCTCTCGGAGCCTTAATTTCCTCATCTATAAAGTGAGAGGGCTGTATGGGATGCTCAAGGACAACTAGCATATCTTGACTTTTGTCTTGCCGTTGGACTTCAATGACTCTGTAAGACAGACTGAGGCTGATGACTGTGCAACTTGGCCTCACTTAAATCGAATTCATGCATGAGTCGACATCACCTGCCATTGTCACTTGTCCTCTTCGAAAAGGAAGGACAAATAAATAACAATAATAAAGAGAGAATAATAATATCCATAGTCCCTACATCTCAGGGTTAGTGCGTAAATCAAGCAAGAAGAGATAAAAAGTGCTTTGCAAATTAAAATGTTATTTATAGGTAAGATACAGCTATATAATCACTTATTATTATACAGCAGTGATCTGGACTTCAACTATCCTGACATTTCCCAATCTTCCATAATGTGCTGTCCTCTCCTCTCCAGTTCTCCATCCTTTCCTTTTCCCTCCCTCTCTCTTCTTCCTTCCCCCTCTTCCTCATTGTCCCCTTTTCTCTCCCTCTGATAAAAGCAAAAGAGATGATTGATTGATTCTTGACTTGCGTTGATGATAATTTCATTATCTGAAAAGTGATTGAAATGAGGGAAACTATTACTTTGGTCCTACAAATTCTGGACAATAAGAAGGAATTGGGGGCTGCAAAAGGATTTCGCTGACAAATTTGCTTTTAAAAAGGCATACACAGGTGATGAAAGTAAGGGCAGTTACATAAAAGTGACTATATAAAAGTTACTGGGTGATATAAAAATGCGAGCAATACAAAAGTCCAAGAGGAGCCAAAGGCTAATGAATAAGGGTTTTAAAAAGTTATGCTGGGAGCATGGTGATTAAAGAAGGTATGGAACTGGTATTCAGGGTAGGTGGGATGATGATAATGACTGACATTTAGACAATGACTTGATATGCATGGTTTCATTTGATTTTCACAATAGCATTATGAAATAGGTTGTAGTTCTTCCTTTGTTTTCAAAGAGGATCAATGACATCACAGGTGATGTCTTGATTTACATGTGAATTGGATTTAAATGAGGCAGAGCTACAGAAAGTAGTCTGCTTCACTGTCTCTTCAGACTCAAAGTCCACTGGCAAGACAAAAGTCAAGATGACTGATGAGTGGTGATGGTTCAGGATGCAGTGGTTTTTTGGATGTTTGACTAAGCTCTAAGGGCTCCACATCACCTGCTTCAGTTGCCTTCATGATCACTGGAACAAGGTGTTCCCAACTACTCACTTTGCTGGGGGAGTAGTTGGGGTATTTGGAGTAGACAGCCCCTCTTAACTCATTGACAGGTCTGAGGTCTAGTGGTTACCCTCAGCCTGGTTTAGCTCGTCTGCTGAGATGGTTTTGCCCAGTGTGGCCACTGCTCATGCTATAGCTTCTTAAAGCCACAGGTAAGAGCTGGGTAACAGGTAAACATCAAAGGGGGAGGAGCAGCCCAGGAAAAGGGTTAGGCAACCTCCGCACCCCCCAGCACTAAAGGTATTAACTTCCCCAGAAGTCAAATATTTGCTTTGAGTCATATCTGCAGTTGATAGGCATCAGAGGAAAAATTTGAATCCAAGGTTTTCCTGATTACAAGTTCAGTGTTCAGAACTACTCAACTGTTCTTTTGTAATGATCTTTACACTACAAAGTACTGGAAAAACTTGGTTAATAAATGTGTGTTGAATTGAACGAAAATGATTTAACATGTGCGAGCAATGGGAATACAGAAACAAAGAGGAAAAATAACTCCTGTATTTAAGAAGCATAAAATCTATTGGGGAAGGGAGAAAGGGAGAGCAGAGAATATAATTTACACAGATAAGTGTGATGATACAAGGTAATCTGAAGAGGGACAGGGTGAACAACAATGGGGCTCACATGGGTGGTGTGATCCCTGAAGGAAGATACAATAGGATCCCTGTGAGCAGACAGAAGGAGATGGATGCAGAAGATATTATCAGGGTGAAACTGGAAAGACTAGGGGACTGAAAGGAAAGAGAGGGCATAGGAGAGGTATGAGACAATGAGACTGGTGATGTTGTGAACCCAGGGGACTGGAGTTTAGGGCTGAATTGCTTCATTGTGAATTGAAACAAAATAAATAAGGTGATAAATAGATTTTTAATGTTCTGATGTACAAATTCTCACAAGAGGTAACTGAAATATGTGTAAGGCATCTATGGTGCATAGAGCACTGTGCTAGAGGTAGGGTGAAATAAAACTGAGATAAATCAAGGAACTGCTGTTAAGGGAGCTTATGACTCTAGGAAGAGGATATGATACACATTTTTTAAATGGTCATTGTATGTGTAGTAAATAGTAGAAGAGACCCCATTTAGAACATGTATGATTGAAAAGAAAAAGGTGGTCTGATCATGGGGTGAGGGATTAGGGATGGGCATCTTTAGTAATATACTGGGATCCAAAGGAAGGTCTCTAGTACCATCATCCTCTATGGAAGATTTATGAAAAGACACTAATAAGAATTGTACTAAATAAGTATAGTCACAATTGTATCTTACTAGCTGTGAGGCTCTGAAGGAATTTTGCTTGCTTCAGTTTCCTTATTCAATTTCCTTATTTTCCTTATAAAATAGGGAGAACACTTACCTCCCAGGGTAGTTGTGAGCATAAAATGAGATAACACCTGTAACGCATTCAACACAGGGCCTGGCACAAGGTAGGCACCATATAAATATTTGGTATTACTATTATATCAAAGAAATCACAAATCCATCTAAGTATAGGAAAGTTATGCATTATTCATTCTGGGGGATGGGGGAAGGGGTTTGAGTCAGGGAGGAAAGTCCAGATCTGTGATTTCACTGGTGGAAGGAAGGAAATTTCAGTGAGGAAACTCTCCCTGTCAATTCAAATCAACTCTTTACAATTTATACTCTTAAGAGAATTGCTAGGGGCCACTGAGAGCATAAAAAAATGACTTTTCCTGACCAGGTCATTTAGCCAGTATGTATTAGATACAGGGGGCAGCTAGGTGGTGCAGTGGATAGAGCATCAGTGCAGGAATCAGGAGGACCTGAGTTCAAATCTCACCTCAGACACTTGACACTCACTAGCTATGTGACCTTGGGCAAGTCACTTAACCCCAATTGCCTCATCCTGGGTCATCTCCAGTCATCCTGATGAATATCTGGTCACTGGATTCAAATGACTCTGGAGGAGAAGTGAGGCTGGTGACCTTGCACAGCCCTCTCTCACTCAAAAAAACAAAGTCAAGTGCATGTCATGTCATTATTTCTCTGATGGCATGGTCTTTTTCGGCAAAGGACGAACACACACACACATGCATTAGATACAGGACTTTAATTTAGGTATTCTAGATGCTAAAGCAGGCTCTCTCTTCACTGTACTATCTCTCTAAATATATTCTATAAGTATTCCTAAGTAAATATTTCTCTTATCTTGGGATCCTATTATTCTTTGAAAATTAAGTAACTAAATGTATGGAGAAAATATGTGTTTATTCCTTAACACGGAACCTGTGAATTTGTTTTTTACAACAATATTTTGGGAATTCTCTCCACAAGCAGCGGCCCAGTCTCTTCTTGAATACTTCCCCTGATGAGGAAAAAAAATGACTTCAATTCAAAAGAGACTTTCTAAGTAATCAAATCAACTTCGTCATCCCTGAAAAGGCAGTAGCGATCATTTGCTCTGTGCCTTCAGTCATCAGGCACTGCTGTAGTCTCCTTCTGGGTCAATACTCTCTCATATGTCTGCCCAGAACCAGGGGTTCTTAACTTTAACATTCTGATAACTGCATTTCAATAAAATGGAATTTCTCTGTAATACAATGCATTTTATTTTATGTGTTGTCTTCCATTAGATGAATGCAAACTTTTTTTGTCTTCCCAGTGGTTAGCACAGTACCCCTCATATGGTTAAGTGTTTAAAAATGGATGAATTTAATTTCATCCATTTTTAATTATCTACTATCTCAGTTGACAAAGGAATCCATTTCACTTTCAGACAGCTCTTGTCAGAATGGTCTTTCATACACTGACAAGTGTGTGAATCTGTAAGAGATATTTTAGAGGTAGATCAAAGGAAACCATTTTGAAAGGACAAAAGACCTATCAGCTCAATATAAAACAAAATTATTTTGAATATTTCTTAATTTTTTCTGGGTTATACACATGATAAAAATTTAATTATAAACTTTAGACACATCATTCATTATTAATACTTCAACAGAAATCCCAATGCACTTATTGTGCATAAACTTACGTTTTAAAACATGGATCACCAGACATGAGCTGCATACTGATCAAGACCTAAGGATGACAAAAACAAATAATGTTTTAAAAAAGCATCTAATATACTGAGAACTTCATTAAATTATGTTCACTACACTAAACCAATTTAAATGACTACTTTATATTGAGAATACATTCTGGTGTCAATAAACATTAAATTTAATGTTAAGAACCTAATAGACTCAGGGTTGGGAGTAGAAAGAAAAAAACCAGACAGGTGTTCCATCAGTAAATTTTCTTTCAGTGATCTGAGTTAAGGCTTTCATTTGTCTGTGTATGCCTTAGAATCAATTAAGAAAAACTAAGAATAGGAATAAAGTAACGACTTAAAAGAGGAAGAGGGATAAAAAAAAAACCCCATAAAACACTTAATTCAGAAAAGACAATATTGGAGGAAATAAGAAACAACTCATAACTCTAAAAGTGAATGCATTAAACAATCCAATAAAACAAAAGTGACAAATTAGATAAGAAAACAAAACTTCATAATTTATTGCTTATAAGAAAAACAGCTAAAAAGTAAAGTCATTAAACTGAAAAACTTTTGCACAAACAAACCCAATGCAACCAAAATTAGGAAGGAAGCAAAAACTTGGAAAGAATTTTTTGCAACTACTGTCTAAAATATATAGAGAACTGAGTCAAATTTGCAAGAATATAAGTCATTCCCCAATTGATAAATGGTCAAAGGAATACGGACAGGCAGTTTTCAGAGGAAGAAATTAAAGTTATCTATAGTTATATGAAAAAATGTTCTAAATCACTATTGATTAGAGAGATTCAAATCAATACAACTCTGAGATACCACATCAGAACTATCAGATTGGTTAACATGACAAAATAGGAAGATGATAAATACTGGAGATGTGGGAGAGTTGGTACACTAATTCATTGTCAGGTGTGAGCTGATCCAACCATTCTGGAGAGCAATTTGAAACCATGCCCAAAGGGCTACAAAAATGCATATACCCTTTGACCTGGCAATATTGCTTCTAGGATTGTATCCCAAAGAGATCATAAAAAATGGGAAAAGGACCCATATGTACAAAAATAATTTTAGCAGCACTCTTTGTGGTGGCAAAGAACTGGAAATCGAGGAGATGCCCATCAATTGGGGAATGGCTGAACAAGTTGTGGTATATGAATGTAATGGAATACTAATGTGCTATAAGAAATGACGAACAGGAGGACTTCAGAGACTTCTGGAAGGACTTATATGAACTGATGCTGAGTGAAATGAGCAGAACCAGGAGAACATTGTACACAGCAACAACCACAGTGTGCTAGGAATTGTTCTGGTAGATTTAGCCCTTCACAGCAACGCAAGGACCTAAAACATTCCCAAAGGACTCTTCAGGCAAAATGCTTTCCATAGTCAGAGAAAGAACTAAGGAATTGGAAAGCAGAATGAAGCAGACTATTTTTTCTTGTGTTATGTTTTGTTTTGCGTTCTCTCATAGTTTTTCCCATTCTTTTAAATTCTTCTATGCAACATGATTAATGTGAAAATATGTTTAATAACAATGTATATGTAGAACCCATATAAGATTGCATGCCATCTCAGGAAGGGAGGGGGGAGGGAGGGGGAGAAAACTTAAGACTTATGGAAGTGATTGTTGAAAACTGAAAACAAATTAATTTATTAAAAAATAAAAAGCAAAGTCACACACAGAATAAAAAGGAGAAGCTGGAACAAAATTTGCTAGGCATGAGGTGAATCCAAAAGAGGAGCAGCTACAATCATGCTATCAGACAAAGCAAAACTAGAAAGTCTCGCTGGATGGCAGGACCCCGGGCTCCAGGGCCTCCATTTAAGGAGTCTCAGCACAAACTTCTACACTCCTTTTGGACTTCTCCATCTCTTTTCTCCATTCCTCTCTCCTCCATTCTGCCTTTGCAGCTTCCTTTTGTGGTACCTTCCTCCCATTAGACTGTAAGGTTTTTGAGGGCAGGGACTGTCTGTTTTTATTTGTATCCCCAGAGATGAGCACAGTGCCTAGCACAAAGTAGGTTCTTAAAAATGTTTACTGACCAAAACATAAAACAAAAACCATAAAAAACATACCAACATTAATACTAAACTTAAGTAGCACAAAGCAAAAATTAACTGAATTGCAAAAAGACATACATAAGTACTAACACAACATCAGGGAGAGGAGTTTAATTTTCCTCTTTCAAGGGGATAAACACAGGCAAACAAAAGGTAGAGAATTAAACAAATTACTGGAGAAATTAGACCTCAAAGCTTTATGATGGAATCACTTAAAAATGGCATTTACAAAAACTGCCCACGAAAGCCCAAAGAAATTGCAAATGAATATAAAAAGGCAGAAATACTAAACACATCCTTTAGAGAGCATAAAGCAATAAAAAACAGTAATCAATTTAGGTAGACAAATAAAAAACACAGAGCTGAACGGAAACTTGATGTGATATTATTGGGCCTTGCTCAGGCTTTTCCAAAAGCCTCCCCCGCCACAAACTGCCTCAGTTCATGCTCTTGCCCCATGGCATGAAGTGAAATACTACAACATGCTAGAGTGCTTCTGCTCCTCACAAGTTTTACAGGCAATTTTCTGATACTGCTCCAAACTGTGTGGCTCCCATACAGATGTAGTACTTGTCTACTCTACTTATAGTCATATGAGAGCCCAAGCTTTACAGAAGAAATTTTTATGTAGTTAGAACATGTTGTATGTGGGCTTTGACCTTATTGTATGTTGACCAGTCTAGTCACTGTCTCACTCACATCTTCTGAAATAAAACCAACTCCATTTGCCCCATTTCACCCTTTAGCTATTGTCTTCTTCCTCACCTTCCTTTCATTATTGAACTTCTTGACAACACCTGCTGCCTCTGTTTAACTGAATTACAGAATTATAAGATGTGAGAACTAGAAGGAACTTAGAGGTCCAACCCCTTTATTTTACGGATGAGGAAAGTATGGCTCCTAGATGGTCAGTGGCTGGCCTACTGTTGTAGGCACTTAGTTGAATCTGAATTAGAACCTCTTTGTCTTGACTCCCATTTCAGCGCCCTTTCCTCTATACCATGAGCACCCCAGATGGCTCAAGAAGCTGAGCAACTTCACAGGGAGGAACATTTACAGAACCTGATTTGAATAGTTCAGCAGGTACACGCAGGCCTAAACCTCTTAGTGCAGCCTGTCTTTCAGTCACTGGGCCCATATCAACTATAAGGTTAGTTGGAATTCATAGATGGAGGGCTCGGTAATTTTCTCCATCAAATAAAGTGTGAGTGGTACTGTTAATACTATAGGCAATGTGCTCCTCATTTCTTCTCCAATGGTTTTTAATTTAGGCTTCAATTAATTAGTACAAATGCAGTTCTCAATGTCTCCAATGGTCTCCTTTTTGTCAAATGCAAGTGTTTCTCTTAAATCTTCATTCTTCCCTATGTTGCTGTTGTATTTGATGAGCTGTTGACCACTGACTGCATCATTTTTTGAAATTCTCTCCTCCGCTTCTATGCTATTGTCTCTTTTTGCTTCCTTTTTCTTTTTGACCACTCCTTTCTTCTTTTCCTCCTTCTATCCCTAACTAGAGGCAAGATTCAGTACTTCCTTGGCTACCCTCTCTTTACTATTCCTCGATATGAACCTTACATTCCGGTTAAACCCTGTTTAACTTTCCCAACTGTCAAGTTATGCTCATCCTGTTCCCTCCATCTAGAATTTCCATATCCTCTCTTTTACATATCTCCAAATATTACCCATCACTTAAAGTTAAACTAAAGTAGCACCTCTTCCAGGAATCCTTCCCTGGTTATTCAGGTCACAGTTATTTTTCTGTTCTCTAGACTGAACCAGCACTTGTTGGAGCTGGAACTATCAAAATCTATCTATCTATGACTGACACTGATAGAAAAATACCATCAAGGCTGGTCAGGGGAGGGAAGAGCAGGGCAGGCTGGGCCAAGACCTTACCTGGTGTTCTGCAGCCAACTACGTGCTTGCTACTTTAACTATTTTGCTAAGAAGGAGTTAAATTCAGTTGTTTTCATGCTGCCAAAGGCCTACAAGTACTGTCAGTTCTCTAAATTTTGGTGTCTTAGGGCAAAACCTGAGTGGCCTTGCCCACTGATCACACTACTTCATCACATACTGCCAGAATTATTACCCACCTATTTCATGTGTAGTAGTTTGTCTTAGCTCTCTAACTAGATTGTGAGCTCCTGTACGGAAGAAAGAGATCTTATCTTACATGCCTTTTGTATTCCCCTCAGTGATCAGAAGAAAATGGGGACTGGTGACATTTCCAGATCTTCAGTTACCCCCTTCCCTACCACCACCATCATCATTATAGCTGAAATTTATACATAGCTTTAAGATTTGCAAAGCGTGTTACATCCATTTTCTCCCTTCATTGATTACAGATGAGGAAATGGAAACTCTGAGAGGTTATCTAATTTGCTCATTGTCACATATAAATGTTGGAGGCAAGATCTGAAATGAGATCTCTCCCAACTCCAGATGTAGTATTCTTTTTGTACAACACTATCACTTATCAAAAGGAATCACTGAACGATAATAGCCTCTACAAATATCTACAACTTAATTCTGAACCCATTTAACAGCATTGGTTAATGGTTAGAACCATTAACAGCAACTTGAGGATACTAAAATGGTTTATAATGCTATAGCTTCTAAGAATCCACATTCATTCAAAGCCCCCAGAGGCCATTTGGGTCATCTATTTCAACATGTGGATATTTTTACAAATATGTTGTCTTTGTCTTTTTTTTTCAAGGGAGGAATTTACAGTTTTATAAACAGAAACAAAAATGGTGACAGTTTTAGATATTAAATAGATTCTAATTTTTTCAAGAAAATTATTATTTTATTTGATGTTATTAAGTCTACATTCAAGATCTCCCTCATCCAAGAAGCTTTTGCCTTTCCTTGTGTACTTTGTGTAGGCTTTTTGCTCCTTAGTTTGCCTTAAGCTTTAATTTTTTTGAAAGTACAGGTATTTTGTTAGTCAGTTAACAAGCATTTATTAAGCACTTATTCTCTTCTAAGCATTGTTTTAAGTGTTCAGAATACAATGAAAGGCAAAAAGACTGTCCTTATTTAATGTTTCTTTAATGTTGTTTCTCATACGTTAAGTCTGAGGTACAGAAATCCTGGTCTTTATTCTTTTTTCAATAATCTTACAATATTTTATGTCATACAATAATATGTGCAATACCATAAGCAAGAAAAATTCTTCCCATTTAAGAAATATGGACTGAGAAGCTAATCTAGCATCAATATAAAAGTCAAGACAGAAATAAGTCATAATCTAAGTTCCTAATTGTTTGTTCTGCACTTTTCTGTAACCACAGGTTAAAAAAAACAATCTTAGGTGTACAAAAATGTACATTATAAAGGATCATCCTTCTACCTTTCACTGTCACCATTTCTCCTATGGAATCCATTATCTCTTATGTAAGATGTGATGTAGTTAGAAGGATTATATACATTTTCACATCTTTAGAATTAGACAGCTACAAGAACCTGAATCTGAATAAAGTTACAGTATTTCCATTTGTCTTCCTCCTTTATTCTACAGCTTCCTTTCTTCATTTATGTCTTTAGGACCAATCCCTCCTTTCAAGTTTAAATCTTTTCTTAGTAGACCACACATGGGAAGGGAAGGCCAAAGACCTGTTATAATGAGATTTCAATAGGGCCTTAGACAGTCTCAGCATTCTTGCAGATAAGATGGAGAAATGCAGACTAGATGATGTTGGTTGATTTGTTAGTTGGATGGATGATCAAACCCAAAGACTGTTGGTTAGTAGATAGAGATCAACCCAAGGAAAGTTTCTAATCACACTAAAGGACTATTTGACATGTTTATCAGAGACTTAGGTGAAGATACAGAAGGCAAATGTATAAAATGTTTAGATGACAAAACTAGAAGGAACAAGTAATATACTGGATGGCAGAATAAGGATTTAAAAAATTTTTGTGGGATAGACGAGGCTGAAACCAGCAAGATTACATTTATCTCTACAAAATTTCAAGTTTTACACTTGGGAAAAATGAGGGAGACAACAAGTCACATGAAAAAGACCTGGATACTTTAGTTGACTACAAATTTTAATCAGTTAACCTTATGACATGGCTTTCAAAAAAATCTAACAGAAACTTAGAGGAGACTACATTTAATAGAAGTTATATAGACACAGGGAGGTAATAGGTAACTTTACTCTGACAAATATTGTGTTCAGTTCTGGGTGCCATATTTTAACAAGGAAACATAATGAAATGTATATAACAAGAGTCCTAAAAAGAAAATTGTTAATCCTGCCATATAAGAAATGGTTGAAGAAATTGAGCCTAGAAAAGAGAAGATTTAAGAGAGACATGATAATGACTTTGTAAGTATCTGAGTACCTGTTAGGTAATAAATAGTAAATCTATTTTACATGTTCCTAGTTCTACCTTTTAAAGAGCTAAAGAGAAGTTACAATGAGTCACATTTTAAAAAGAATGATTATAACTATTAAAAAATTAAATAAAAGGCAACAAATAGACAAAGCACTAGATTCAAGGTCAGGAAGTGCTGGGTTCAAGTATTGCCTCTAATATACTAGTTGTGATCATGGACAAAGTTAATTAACTTTTCTGTGACGTAGGCAATTCCTTAAGATGGTTACAGATGAATTGCCAACCCACATAAAGGGAATTTCCATACCAGAAGTTCCTCATACTGTCAAAATCCTAAGTCTGTACCGCAAAGCTAGGCTGATCATCTCAGGGATACTGTGGAGGCGATTTGTGCATTGGGCAGGAGGCTGGATTTCTATGATTCTTTGTCTCACAACATTTCTCCTTCAAATATTACTCCGGACATTTCCTCCTTTTCAATCTGAATCAAAATTGAAGCTACTTTGGCCAAAATGAATATGGCTTTCTAGATCCTCAAGTGTGGCCCTTTGACCGAATCCAAACTTCACAGAATAAATGGATTTGTTCTGTAAAACTTGGACTCAGTGTAGAAAAAAATACCTAGAAGTCCACATGTGGCCTTGAGGTGGCAGGTTCCCCGCCTGGAGATAGTTCCTATAGAGATAAACTCTCCTATTAGTTCTCTTGTGTTTTATTGAATCACTAATCTTATTTGTTCAGCTCCCAGTCACATGCACTCCATTTTCACAAAGTATGACTATTTATTTAAAAGAAGAATATTCTCTTTTGCCCTGCTTGTTCCTTCACTTAAGTGTGCAAGTACAGAGGCTTCCTAAATTATGAGAGATAGTTGGTCTCTTTACAGAGACATTCTCTTGATGCTTTCTAGCTAAAGAACATTTGACCTTTCTGGATTTCTGAGAAAAGGCAGAAATTGTCACAAGGTCAATCTCTAAGCTCCTTTTTAACATGGAGGCACTAGGCAAACAAATACCCCTGAGATTTCAGGGGTACAATTTTTACCCAATGAATGCTTACGCGAGAAGGATCAATTGGAGATAGTTTAACTGAGGTCCTCTCTGCCTCCTCAATTATTTTGTTTGGATAGGTCTTTGGTTGCTTGGCAAAATTTTAATGGACTATATGAGTAGCAGGCTCCCAGAAGTACTTGTCAACAGTAGAAGGGCAAAAAGGTGATTTCCATGTTACTACAATAGCCACCTTATTACCTTTCCAGTCCTCTTTCAGTTTACAGTAGCTGAAAGTATCCTGTTCCTTCTACCAAGGCCCTGATGGACTAGTCTCACAACCAGCTTCTGCTGCCAACCAGAAATCCACTGTAGCTTTGCTTCCTCTCATTTGGTTGCCCAGGTTGTACTGCTCCCTCTCGCCATCATTATTTGCTCCAGATAGAATTTCTCTTTGCTATCATGGTTCATCCCTGCACATGGACCCCATAAGGAGGGGTCAACATAGATCACCTCTATTATGCATTTATATGTCTACCACAGACTCTAAGGAATTACTTTTCAGGTGCTTGTAGGCACTTTGGAATGCCCAATGATGATTTCTCCACTATTCCTGGAAATGACCTTTTAAGAGGCAATGATCTCTTTCCATATGGCTAGGGCACCAAATGAGGCACATCAGGGTTCCCTAATGTGAACACGGTCTGCGTTTGTCTACCTCAGTGACTTAGGCCAGGCTTTTCCAACTGGTAAATGCTTCCAAGGTTTTGACTAGATTCTCTTGATTTCATTTTGGTTTTGGAGGCCCTTGTTGGGCTGTGTCCCACTCCTAGAGCCCTCAAGGAGATAGTGTGGCATTGTGGAAGTCAAACTGTATCTTGATTGATGAGGCCCAGTGACTAGATTCTTTTCACCTCAATGTTGGCTATTACTTGAAAAAGGAGAAAATTGCATCCATCTCTATTTAACATCTGTGTATATACATATACACAAATGAAATTTGCTTACTTTAAGAATATTTTACTTACTTTAAGAATAGAATTATCCTGTCTTGTATTTTTGGTATCATAACCTTCTAGTAAACAGCGACGAGTGGTACTTCCTGATCCAGCAAACTCTGCTAGGTTTAGATCTGCAAAGCCCAGCTATGAAGAAAAAGGGAAAATATTAGTAGAATATTTAAAAGTACCAGTCTATTCATTTTCTCTAATATTTTGCTAATGAAAAAAATTTGTTTGTGACAGATGTTACCCTTGTATAGAAAGCACTTTATGATGTTTTAAATTATAAATTTAAATTTACTCCACAAAATACTCTCATTTGATCCTCACATCTACTCTGTGAGGTAATCAAAGCAAGTATTCACATCTTAATTTTAAGATGAAGTTACTGAGGCACACAGCAGAGAAGTGATTTGCTCAAGGTCACAGGATAAGAGGTGTCATGGCAGAATAGATGAAGAGCTGTCCTCAAAGCCAGGAGGGCCTCTATTCCACCTCTCACTCATCCTGGCTCTGTAACATAGGGAAAGTCACAACATTTCAGTGCTCTAAGTAACTCTCTAAGACTCTAACAGACAAAGAAGGTAGAGGGAGTTTCCTCACTTGGGATTTCCCTGTACCAATGAATTCACAGGTCTAGTTGCTACTCCTATTCCATACAACTAGTGAGTGATAAAGCCAGGGCTAGACCTCAGGTCTCTTGACCATCTCTGGCTGTTTGTTCTTACCATTCTATTATCTTACCTTCTAGTCCAGAAAGCTCCTTGTTTCCAGACAGACAAAAATTGCGATTCTTTCCCATCTTTCCTGATTCCAGTTCATCTCTACCTCACAGTTCACCACTACTTCTTCTTGGTGCCAAATGACTTGACATGGAACAGCTTTCACCCTCCACTCAGGAATCAAGTGGTCTAAATGCTTTACCTGGTACAAATTCTCTATTGCCACCAACTGTACTTGACTACCCCTCCAGTCCCCTTTCAGTTTATAGTAGTTGAAAGCATCCTGCTCCTTCTACTAAGTCCCTGATAGACTGGCCTGGCCTCATACCCAGCCTCTGCTGTCAGCTACAAACTCACTCCAGCTTTGCTGTCTCTCATTCTGTTGCTCAAGTTGTATTCCTCCCTCTGTTATTATTATCTGCCCCAGAAAACATTTCTCTCTGCTGTTATGGCTCATTCCTGCATCCTCCCTCTAGCTCCTGTTGCACCTTGGCCCCATCTTTTTACTGCCTTAGGGATAAACACAAGTCCACTCTCCATGTCAAAGGAAATAAAAGTTAAATTCTTAAAGTAAAAATATTGTATCTTCAAAAAAATTAAAACCTGTTACCATAACAAGAATGTTCAGGAAAAACTAAGAATACAAATTAACATCTATTATTAATATAAATTATCACCAGAATTAACATATAAAAGAAACCTGAGCAATTTTTAAAAAGTAATAAGATTCTATTTACAAGGTGATGTGTGGTTTAGTGGCCTCTTGGTGGTGCAAAACTGGTTCAGCAAAGGACAAAATAAGTTTTTAGGCTACATGGAGGGTCAAGCCAAGCCCAGTATTCAATTAATCACTAACCATTTATTTAAATCCTACTACGTTCCAGACACTATGCTGGCACTAGGGACATGATGACAAAGTCTATCACAAGGAGTTGACAACATATATAAATGCACAAAAACCATAACAGGTGATTTTGCGAGGCATTATGTAGCTGTATCTTGAAAGAACAGAGATTGAGGAAAGAATAGAGTGCACTCTAAGTTGGAGGGACAGTCAATGCACAGGCACGGAGAAAGGAGGTAAAATCTCATGTACAAGGAACAATGAAAAGGCCAGTTTTGCTAGATTATAAAAGGGAAAGGGAGTAATATATAATATGTAATAAGGTTGGAAAAGAAGGCTTGAAGGGTTCTAAATGTCAAACAGAGGAGTTCGTAATTGATCCTCTAGAAAAAATAGGGAGCATCTGGAGTTTATTAAGTAGGAGAGGGATATGGTCAAATTTGCATTTTAAGAAAATCACTTTGGCAGCTGTCTGGAAGATGGATTGGAATATAGAGAGACCTGTTAGGAGACTACTGAAAAGCTCCAGATGAAAGGTGATAAAGGTCTGAACAAGGGTGAAGGCTGAATGAAAAAAGGGATAGATGGGATAAAAGATGGATAGGGTGAGGGGCACTGAGGAATCAAGGAGAAAATAGGTTGTGAACCTGGAAAGATGGTGGTACTCTCAAAAGTAAAAGGGAAATTCAGAAGAGAAAAGGAATTGTTTCAGATAGTATTACTATTTCATGTGAGAGCTTGAGATGACTGTGGGATATCCAGTTCAAAATATCTAGTAGCCACTTGGTGATGTGGGAGTAAAACTCAGGAAGGGAGACAAGGGCTTGATATATAGGTCCAATAGTCATCTGCCTTAAGATGATGATTAAACCAATGGGAGCTGATAAGGTCACAAAACAGGGGAGAGGGGGAACAGAAGAGGACCACGGACAGAATACTGAGGCATACCCATAGTTGGGGGAAAGGGGAGGACAGTGTTGGAATGATATGAAAATATTCTAGCACATAAGACTGAAAAGGAATGCTCAGATAGGTGGGAAGAAAAAGAAGAGAAGCAGTGTCAGAAAAACCCAGAAAAGAGAAAGCATGTGCTCAAAAACATTCAGTGTTACAGGGAGGTCAAAAAGGATGAAGACTGAGAGAAGTCCACTAAGTTTGCAACTGAGAAACCATTGTGACCTCTGGTGAAAGGTGTTTCAGTAGAGTGGAGAGGTTGGAAACTAGACTACAAAGAGTTGAGAAATGAGTGAGAGCAGGGGAAATGGAAGCAATGAGGACCAACAGCTCTTTCTCAATGACTGCCTGAGAAAGGGAGGAGAGAGAAAGAAGAGTAAAGTGAGGGGGTGATAAAGTTTCCTTTGGCTTCATACATTAAGTTATAGGTATTAACTACCTATCTTTGTATCACATGACATAGCAATTTCACACAACGAAGAATATCAAATGCTAAATCCATTGAGCTTCTGGGGTCCAGTGCAGGGGTCCAAAAATGTTTGAGATCTGAGGGAGTTACGTGCATGATCATCACATAGTCATTCTCACAGCCCACGGACTCACTGGAGATTGCAAGAATGTATGTATCCATTGAAGGCATGCTAATACAGGACTGAATCAGTTTGTATCACATCCACCAGAACTAGCCAGTTTCCAAGAGCTGGAGTTTCAAGATAATAGGACTTACAAAGGGAAAAGTGCACACATTTCACCTCAAAGCTCAAGCACCAAGTATCCATAAAGAGATCCACATACCCTCAAGAAAGTCATTAGGTTTTAGCCACTTTTTTCTATATTATGGTACTCTCTCTAATTTATTTGTGCTGTTCTTTGTTTATGATGTTGGGACATTTAATTGTCTTATAGTTGAGTCTTTAATCAGGAAGTGGCACATGTAGTTGAGATAAATTGCATCTTGAATTGCTCAAATTTTAGGCCTACAAATAGCAATAAGGAATAAACAATTTTTAAAAAATATTACTTTAGAAAAATATATCTATTTACCTTCGCATAAGCCTTTCCTCCTTTTAATTCCTGCCAAAGACACAAAATACAATCATAAAGTAATTATTTACCAAAGCCTTAAAATATTATATATCAAAGAAATCACTATTATATGCATTCATCTTTCATAATAAAATGGCAAAATACCATAAGAGGCTTTAATTGCAAACAAAATGTCTGAGAGTAGAAATGTCATATGTAACAGGGTCTTTTTTGGTGGGGAAAGAAGAAAATAATCACATTAACAATATGTATATATCCCTTTGAGATATGCTAACCTGAGTTAAACAGAATTTCCCTAGGATTCAACTTGTACGAGAAAGATAAAAATAACATGGAAAACCTGATAGTAAGGAGTCAATCAAACAAGAAGGCTTAATGGGAATGTTCTGGACTCTTGCAATAACATGAAAGAAAGAAAAAAACTATGTTCATTATATTCTACCTAAAACAAACAAAAAAGTGCTAATAATTTTTTTAAAAGTTTTCAGTGACAAAGGTTACCACAAAAAATGTACAATGCTAATAAGTCATCATTGCTGATTAGTCATTAACTAAAAACTCCTACTCCTTGGCTATTTCTGTCAGTTGAGGTTTTACTATATGTACATTTTACAGCCTACTTGGAAATATAACCATTTGAAGATAGGCAGTTGGAAAGGGCTTGATGGGCCCTCTTCAAATTAAGGTAATTTTTTAAGCACATTAAAAAAATGTAATTTATAAGAGAATTTATAGTAATGTAAATGCCAGACATCAAAATAGCAGAGCAAAGTTATAAGTTGTGATCTTTAACAAATGTTTCTTGAACAAAATTTGAAGCAAATAAACTAAATGAAATAATGAACACAACAGAAGGTAGGGAGTACAAACCCAAACTTTGGTAACAACTTGGATCATTCATGATTTAGGTTATTTAGAAGTATTCACCTCTGTACATACGTACAGTAAATCTTGTTTCACAGGAAAACACATTGCGACTTCCTTTCTGCTCCTGCCCTACACCTCACAACACATTGCACTGTTATTTTTAACACAAAGAATAATATGTAAACAGTGCAATATGGTAGAGAGGATATCTCTCTCAAATGACTTTCCTTTTAAGAATGAACAACAAAGCCTACCAACACAGTGACTAAAATGCAAAATTCATCTTCTGCTTATACTTCAATGATAGTTTACTATTTATATATTTTTGTTTTGTGTGTGTGTTTTTTGATAATTCCATGTCTGGCACCTCTTTAAAAGTTTGATTAGTATTCTATTTTTTAAAATGCTTAAACAACAGTTAAATAAATAATGACTCATTCATTTCTATTTCAGGAAGGAGAGATTATTTTAATTTTGATATCAGTAACAGGTTTATACAAACTCAAACTTACTAGCTGAAATTATACTTTTGACCTAATACCAAAATATAGTTATCCAAAATTATATAACTTAAAATTTACAAAATGCTTTCACATACATTATCTCATTTGATCCTCTCAACAAACCATGAATTAATTTAGTGATAGGAATTATTACCCTAATTTTACAGATGAGGTAATTGAATCTTAAATGGCGTGCCAAGGTTACATAGCTAATAAGCAGAAGCAGCAGGATCTGAATACAAATCTTCTGACCTTCCAGTTATCCTTATTTTAATAAAGTAAATTCAGCTATGTGGGTGAAAGAAAATTAAAGCTGCCTACTTCATTCCACAGAGAGAGTCAGTAAGAAGGTTAAAATGCATCTCTTTTGATCTAGCATAAAAGAGTAGAGTATCCAAGCTTATTTAAGGTCTCTTTAAATTAATTTTGCTTTCTTCTAAAGGTACTATTATAGTATCATATACTTGTATAAATATATTCATATATTCTTTATGTACATTTTCAGGTTTATCCTTTGTTTAACCTCCAATATGATTATGCAGTATTATTAATAGTAAGATATACAATGCTAATAAGACAGGCTTCCTGTCTTGTATTTACATTTCAGACTTTAAAATTTTCTTCAGATTTACTGCATTTCTGTAGCAAATTATAATTACAATCATGGGAAGCTCAATTACGTGACACAGGTACAACAAAAGAGAAAAGGCATAGCAATAATTACACAAAGAAAATTACTATGGAAATAATTATGGTTTGTAAAAGGAATAAATTGTGTGCTATTTTTACCTTCCTCACAGAGACCCTGTAGATGCAAGGATCCAGAATACCCGTAGCAGCACTTGCGCTCATTTTGCACATAAATGAGAACTTCTTTCTCCAGTGAACACAGTTTGCTTGCACCACCTCCCTGGGTGGGGGGAAGACAATGGAACCAGTTAATTACTATAATAGACATGTGTTTAAAAAAATTATACTCTTGTACTTTAGTCTGATAAGTGATACTGAATTGGGAACTAGGATTTTTAGAAAGTAACAGAAAGAGAAAAATACAAATTGATGTTCTTGTTCTAAAAATCTGCTTAGAAAATTTGTTTCCTTTGAAATAATTTTACCAAAGTAAACTGAAAAACGAAGGTATACAACTAAATACCCCAAAGTGTATGCATAATTACCTCATATATAGCTACACCATGATTTATAGAAATAAATTTAGCAATATTCCCTTCCCTTCTCACCCCCTACTCCCATCCCCCTAGAAACCCTGTGATCGTTTTATGAAGTGTAGCTCCATAAAACCACCTTAGATGTGAGTGGTCCTACTGAGGTAGCTAGAGAACTTTTAGAATTCTGCTTGAAATATGGCAGAAGGCACAATTTGCTAGTATATTCAGTCAGGTTTGCTTCTCAAAGTTTAGTAGGGCTCAATAGCATATGGTAGTTTAAGAATCCTTCCCGTGATACAGCTGGTCATTAAGGGCATACAGAAGTATCATATAAGTGGAGCCTGAGCCTTTCAAATCTGGTGGATGCCTGAGATCATGTGAATCATCATACCCTGCTCTGTTGACCAGATGTGTTTCTATAAGGAATGAGGGAGGATACATCTACCACAGCTGAAGCGAAGTACTACTTTATCATTCCTCAGATCTTCTCTGTACCATAGCTAAACAAAAAACAAGACAAAACAAAATCCTTTTGTAAACTGGACCTATAAGCATCTGATTTTACCCCAATACCGAACCAGACCAGGGTACCAGCATTAGGCCTCCCCTAATACAAGGCTGCTCAACTATGTGGTATTTGAACTGAAGTTTCCCTAACACCGGGTACTATGCCATGCTGCCTTTCATCTATAACTAATAGTCTTAGAGATGTGACTGGGGGCTGAGGGAGAGGTTAGGTAAAGGATGAGGAACCTTAGGACTTAAGAGCACATGTGGCCTTCTAGGTCCTTAAATATGGCCTTTTGACTGAATTCAAATTTTACAGAACAAATCCTTTTACTTTTACTAATACATTTTTTTGTCTTTTATATTTTTATTTTATAAACATATTTAAAATACCAAAGAATAAAGTAAGTTTCAATGAACTAATCCTCCCAGATTGACTGACACAATTAGAACATTAGGAAGCCATAAGGGCTAAATTGATGGCTGCTGTACTCACTGTTTAGTTCTAACTTTCCCTGCCTGACTGGTGTCACCACTGCACAAGGCTGGTTGGTGAGAGTTTATAGGGGTTGAGTATGCCAGTCTGTTATCAGCTTTTGATAACAGTGCAATGTGTTTCTGTTTGAAGTGGAAATTGTAAATTGTTGTGCAGCTCAGCAATATTTTTTAATTCCGTCTGCTTAAGAGCCCATCATGTCAAAGAAGACCAAGACAATGCTGAAGGAAGAAAACAGATTTTTAACGAAGAATGGAAATTGCAATATCAACGTTAAAGAAATTCAGTGCTCATCAGCATTCTAACATTCATGAGGACCACAAATATTTTAAATTAGGGGGAGAGGCGTGAAATTAAAAGAAGAAAAGCAAAAGCAAAGCCAATTATTTCTAGCAGCAATAAGACCTGGAAATAATGTCACTGAAGCAATTTAAAATGTAGATAATATGCTCAGGGGGAAAAGGGGAGCCATTCAATGATGTAGAAACTGTGAAAACATGCATTGTTGAAGCTGTAGGATGCTTAGACCCCGATAACGTTTCAATGTACAAACATCTGCGTCTTTCAAGGAGAACCATAAATGACTGGCTTCATGAATTAGCCTTCAACTTAAGAGAACAACTTCATGTAATACTTCAAAAGGAAAATATATATTATTCAATCACTTTGGATGAATGAACTGATACTACTGACTCAGTACAGGTTTTATACTTCATTCAGGTCATAATGGAAGATTTTCTTTGCTATGAAAAATTACTCCCTTTGGGCACTCTAGTAACAGAACATGGGGTACAGATTATCTTCAACAACTTTCAGGATAAATGTTGTGAAGTTGGACTGAAATTGGTAACCTTAGCGAGTGGATGTAAAGATGGTGCACTTTCTATGACAAGAAGACATTATTGCACAAATGAAAAAAGGATTAACAGATCCACATGCTATCATTTCTTTTCACTATATCTGGCGTTAGCAGAATCTCTGTGTTAAAGCTACTATTTTAAATGGCACTTTGCAACAAGTTATAAATACTGTTAACTATATTTGTGCAAATCTAACGTAGCATCATCTGTTTCACAGCATACTAAAGTTGAACAATGAGGTATTCGGTACAGATTTGCCATATCATTCTAAAGTGTACTGGCTATTGCAGGAACAGGTGCTAGCCAAAATGTTATCTCTGCAAGAACAGATAGTTAAATTTTATGAAGGGGGCAGAGCCAAGATGGCAGAGTAGAAAGACACATATACTCTAGCACTTCCCCAACAAACCACAAAATACCTGTAAAAAATGACTCTCAACAAAGTCTAGAGCAGCAGAAGCCACAGAAAAACAGAGTGAAGGAGGTTTCCAGCCAAAGATAACCTGGAAGGCTGTCAGGGAAGGTCTATCTCACGGGATGCTGAGCATAGTGCAGCCCAGCCCTGGCCACGCAGCACTGGGAGGAACAGGACCTGAACAGACCTCCTGGGCAGAATTCCCAGCAGGGAGGGTCCCAGATCCCTTAACCCACAAGCCACAAAGAAAGTTCCAAAGGTCAGTGTGGGAGGGCTTTCCCAGCTGGGAGAGAGGGGAACAGGGCCCCCCCAGCACTGGCCCCAGGCAGTGGCAGAGGCTGCAGTAGCAGCAAGTGGCTACAGTAGCCACGGAAGCAGCCTGGGTCCATTGTCCAGGCAGCTCTGCTTGAAGCCTCTGGGGCAACTGAGCAGTTTATGTGAACCTCAGCTCTCAGTAGCTCTGGGACCCGACCCCACCCAAAGCCCCTGGGGTAAGTGAGCAGCTGATCTGAATCTCAACCTTGATTACAGTACTAGGGGGAGGAACACTAGGACTCTCCTCTTGACAAAGGATTCAGAAGTCAAGTTACTGGCTGGGAAAATGCTCAAAAAAGAGGAAAAAAATGAGACCATAGAAGGTTACTTTCTTGGTGAACAGGTGTCTCCTTCCATCCTTTTGAATGAGGAAGAACAAGGAATACTGTCAGAGGAAGTCAAGGCCTCTGCCTTCAGTACCTCCAAAATGAGCATGAAATGGACCCAGGCCATAGAAGAGCTTGAAAAGCGAGTCAGCAGCTTGCTAAAGGAGAACCAAAAAAAAAGCTGAGGAAAATAACATCTTTAAAAATAGGCTAACTCAATTGGAAAAGGAGGTCCAAAAAGCCAATGAAGAGAAGGAGGCTTTAAAAAGCAGAATGAGTCAAATGGAAAAGGATATTCAAAAGATCACTGAACAAAATGGTTCTTTAAAAGAGAGAGTGGAATCATCTCATAATGATTATGAGATAAACCAAGAAGTTATAAAACAAAACCAAAAGACTGAAAAAAGAGAAGATAATGTGAAACATCTCATTGAAAAAACTGACCTGGAAAATAGATCCAGAAGAGACAATTTAAAAATTATGGGACTAACTGAAAGCCATGATCAAAAAAAGAGTCTAGACATTATCTTTCAGGAAACTATCAAGGAAAACTGCCCTGATATTCTAGAACCAGAGGGCAAAATAAATATTGAAAGAATCTACCAATCACCTCCTGAAAGAGACCTAAAAAGAGAAACTCCTAGGAATACTGTGGCCAAATTTCAGAGTTCCCAGGTCAAGGAGAAAATATTGCAAGCAGCTAGAAAGAAATAATTCGAGTATTGTGGAAATACAATCAGCATAACCCAGGATCTGGCAGCTTCTATATTAAGGGATCAAAGGGCTTGGAATAAGATATTTCAGAAGTCAAGGGAATAGGAATAAAACCATGAATCACCTACCCAGCAAAACTAATACTTCAAAGGAATAAATGGGTATTCAATGATATAGAGGACTTTCAAGCATTCATAATGAAAAGACCAGACCTGAATAGAAAATTTGTCTTTCAAACATAAGAATCAAGAGAAGCATGAAAAGGTAAACAGGAAAGAGAAATCATAAAGGACTTTCTAAAGCTGAACTGTTTACATTCCTACATGGAAAGATAATATTTGTAACTCTTGAGATTTTTCTCAGTATTTGGGTAGGTGGAAGGATTACACATACACATACAAAGAGAGACAGACAGTACAGGTTGAGTTGAATCAGAAGAGATGATATCCAAAAAATTAAATTAAATTAAATTAAGGGATGAGAGAGGAAAATATTGGGAGGAGAAAGGGAGAAATGGAATGGGGCAGGCTATCACTCATAAAAGAGATGGGTGGGTGGAGCCAAGAGGGTGGAGTAGAAAGACACACATATACAGGGTCTCCCCACACAGCCCATAAAATACCTGTAAAGAGAGACTCTCAACAAATTTTGGAGCAGCAGAAGTGGAGAACAACAGAGTGGAGGAGATTTCCAGCCCAGGATGACATGAAAGGCCCACAGAAAACGTCTGTTGCACCAGACGTGGAGCAGAACCCAGCCAAGCCTTGGCCGCTGGGCTCGCAAACAGCCCTCGGGGGAAGAATCTTTAGTCACAGCAGCAGCAGCAGTTCGCAGATCCCTCAACCCACAGGGGCCAAAGGTCAGTGACAGGGTTTTTTCAGCTAGCCAGGAAAGGGGAAAGGCCTTCCCAAAGCTCTGGCCTCAGGCAGTGGCCACAGAGGCCACATCAGGCAGGCAGCAGTAGTTACCACAGCAGCCTTCATCCATTGTTGGATCGTAAAAACCCTGGGGGCACTGAGGAGCTGATTAGTATCTCAGCCCTGTGTAGAGACCCTGAAGGAGCTGATCTTTATCTCACACTGAATGGCGGTGGAACTGGAAGCCAGATGGCTGTGGAGAGGAAACTCTGCTAAGATTCTGGGCACAAAAATCTCTCCCTACTCCCAGATCAGTGTACATGCTTGATTGGGCCACCTTGGAGGAACTGAGATCTTACAGATCCCCAGAGTATACCCTACTCTTGACAAAGGACCCAAAAATCAAGGAACTGGGTGGGAAAATGCCCAAAAAAGGGGAAAAAATAAGACTATAGAAGGTTACTTTCTTGGTGAACAGATATCTTCTCCCATCCTTTCTGATAAGGAAGAACAATGCTTACTATCAGGGAAAGACATAAAAGTCAAGGCTTCTGTATCTCAGATATCCAAAATAAATATTCAGTGGTCTCAGGCCATGGAAGAGCTCAAAAAGGATTTTGAAAATCAAGTAAGAAAGATGGAGGAAAAATTGGGAAGAGAAATGAGAGAGTTGCAAGAAAAGCATGAAAAGTGGGTCAACACCTTGCTAAAGGAGACCCAAAAAAATGCTGAAGAAAATAACACCTTGAAAAATAGGCTAATTCAATTGGCAAAAGAGGTTCAAAAAGCCAATGAGGAGAAGAATGCTTTAAAAAGCAGAATTAGCCAAATGGAAAAGGAAGTTCAAAAGCTCACTGAAGAAAATAGTTCTTTCAAAATTAGAATGGAACAGATGGAGGCTAATGACTTTATGAGAAATCAAGAAATCACAAAACAAAACCATGAAAAAATGGAAGATAATATGAAATATCTCATTGGAAAAACAACTGACATGTAAAATAGATCCAGAAGAGACAATTTAAAAATTATGGGACTACCTGAAAGCCATGATCAAAAAAGAGCCTAGACATCATCTTTCAGTGAAATTATCAAGGAAAACTGCTCTGATATTCTAGAACCAGGGGGCAAAATAAATACTGAAAGAATCCACTGATCACCTTCTGAAAGAGATCCAAAAAAAGAAACTCCTAGGAACATTGTGGCCAAATTCCAAAGTTCACTGGTCAAGGAGAAAATATTGCAAGCAGCTAGAAAGAAACAATTCAAATATTGTGGAAATACAATCAGGATAACACAAGATCTAGCAGCTTCTACATTAAGGGATCAAAGGGGCATGGAATATGATATTCCAGAAGTCAAAGGAACTAGGACTAAACCCAAGAATCACCTACCCAGCAAAACTGAGTATAATACTTCAGGGGAAAAAAATGGTCTTTCAATAAAATAGAGGACTTTCAAGCATTCTTGATGAAAAGGCCAGAGCTGAAAAGAAAATCTGACTTTCAAACACAAGAATCAAGAGAAGCATGAAAAGGTAAACAGGAAAGAGAAATCATAAGGGACTTACTAAGTTGAACTGTTTACATTCCTACATGGAAAGACAATATTTGTAACCCTTGAAACTTTTTTCAATATCTGGGTAGTTGGTGGGATTACACACACACACATACACACACACACACACACACACACATACACACACACACATAGAGCACAGGGTGAATTGAATAGGATGGGATCATATCTTAAAAAAATGAAATTAAGGGGTGAGAGAGAAACATATTGGGAGAAGAAAAGGAGAAACGAAATGGAGCAAATTATCTCACATAAAAGAGGCAAATAAAAGACTTTTCAGTGGAGGGAAAAAGGGGGGAAGTGAGAGAAAAAAACATGAAGCTTACTCTCATCACATTCGACTAAAGGAAGGAATAAAATGCACACTCATTTTGGTATGGAAACCTATCTTACAATACAGGAAAGTGAGGGAGAAGGGGATAAGCAGGGTGGGGGGAATGATGGAAGGGAGGGCAGTAGGAGGAGGGAGCAATTATAAGTCAACAGTCTTGGGTAGGGACATGATCAAAAGAGAGAACAGAAGAAATGGGGGGGGCAGGATAGGATGGAGGGAAATATAGTGAGTCTTACACAACATGACTATTATGGAAGTTATTTGCAAAATTACACAGATATGGCCTATATTGAATTGCTTGCCTTCCCAAAGGGGATGGGTGGGGAGGGAGGGAGGAAGAGAAGTTGGAACTCTAAGTTTTAGGAATAAATGTTGAGTAATGTTCTTGCATACAACTACGAAATAAGAAATACAGATAATGGGGTATAGAAACTTATCTTGTCCTACAGGACAAAAGAGAAGATGGGGATAAGGGAAGGGAGGGATGTTAGAAGGGAGGGCAGATTGGTGATCAGGGTAATTAGAATGCTTGGCGTTTTGGGGTAGGGGTAGGGCAGAAATGGGGAGAAAATTTTGAACCCAAAATTTTGTGGAAATGAATGTTGAAAACTTAAGTAAATAAATTTAAATACAAAAAAAAAGATATGAGAAAAATGTTGCTCAATGGAGTAGAAAAGGGAGGAGGTGAAAGGGGAAAAGTGAAGCTTATTCTCTTCATATATGGCTTAAGGAGGGAATAACATGTTCACTAAATTTGGTATGAAAATCTGTCTTACACTACAGGAAAGTAGGGGAGAAGGGGACAAGTAGGGTGAGGGAGATGATAGAAGGGAGGGCAAATGGGAGAAGGGAGTAACTAGAAGTAAACACTATTGGGAAAGGACAAGATCAAATGAGAGAATAGAAAAAAAAAGAGAGGACAGGGTAGAATGGAGGACAATATAGTTAGTCTTACACAACATGACTATTATGGAAGCCTTTTGCAAAACAACACATATATAGCCTGTATTGAATTGCTAGCCTTCTCAGTGGGAATGGGTAGGGAGGGAGGGAGGGAGGGAGGGAGAGAAGTTGGAATTCAAAGTATTAGAAACGATTGTTGAAAATTACTATTGCATATAGCTGGGAAATAAGAAATACAGGTAATGGGGTATAGAAATTTATCTTGCCCTACAAGAAAAGAGAGAAGATGGGGATAAGGGAAGGGTGGGGTGTGATAGAAGGGAGGGTACAGTGAGGGAAGGGATAATCAGAGTGCAAGGTGTTATGGGATGGGGGAGGGGAGAGATGGGGAGAAAAATTGGAACTCAAAATTTTGTGGAAATGAAGGTCAAAACCTAAAAATAAATAAATAAATAAATTTTTAAAAAAGGAAGCAGTGACAAGAACCATCATCTCATGAGATTAACCTTATTTCCTTTTTTCTGATAGAAACAGAGTGTTTAAACTGGCAAAAATCAGGATAATAGTTGACCTAGATTGTAACAAAGCATTTGACAGAAGCTCTCATACTATCCTTAAGGACAAGATGGGTGAGATGTGGGTTAGACACTAATACAATCAAGTAGATTTAGAACTGTTTGTACAACCTGATCAAAAGAATAACTATTAATGGTTCAAAGACCACTTGGGAAAAGGTCTCCAGTAGAGTGCCCCAGAGATTGGTGTTTAATATTCTTATCAATGACTTGGGTAAAGGCATAATGGGCAGATTTGTCAAAAATTCAAATCTCAGAAGAATGGCAAAGGAAGATTGATCAAAAAAAGATATGATGAACAGTGGAAACAACTCAATGCTGACCTATGTAAACAAGTTATTGGTAATGCAAATGGGTTAGACATTGTAAATTAAGTTGACAAAAATTATTATAAATTCTACAGAAATTTAATATAAATCAACTGCTAAAAGAAGGAAACCAAGAGTCTTTTAAAAAGAAACTGAGTTAGCAAACACAACTTATATGCCAAATGGAGAAGGTTGGTAGTCAAAGTCAATTATCAGTTTATAACGTAAAATCGTTGGTAAAAATTTAAAAGTATTATGGAAGATTATGGACAGTATCATAAAGCAGAGAGAAGCAGCAAAGGGTAAAAGATTTAAAGAATGCTTGGTGAAAGACCTAACTAAATAAAGTTATCCTACGAGAATTTGAGGATGAAAATGAAGAGACTAATAAACTTTTGCAAAGAAACTTTTTTTCTATGAACAAGCATTTATTTTCTCTCCCTCAACAAAAGCCTTATTAACAAATATGTATAACGAAACAAACAAATAAAAAAACTGGCCTCATCAGCCATACCCCGAAACATATGTTTGTCTCATTTTGTATCTCTTATCCATGACTTCCGTCAGGAGGGAGAGGAAGGAGAGGAGGGGGAGGGGGAGGGAGAAAGAGATAGAGAGATAGAGAGATAGAGAGATAGAGATAGAGAGAGAGAGAGAGAGAGAGAGAGAGAGAGAGAGAGAGAGAGAGAGAGAGAGAGAGATTGAAGACAGAATATAAAAAGGAGCTGAGAAGTGGAAGAGCAGTGAGGGGGCAAAACAGCAGGTGAAGAGGTACAAAAGTGCAGAGAATGAGGGGTAGAGCCAGGAGCAAAGTCAGCACGGCCAGGGTGCTTCATGAAATGGTGGTCCAGACTAGTACAGCATGATTCATCATCAGTCCTCTCAAACTCATAGTTAATCATTGCATTAGTAAAAGTCCTTAAAGCTTTCAAAATTACATTACAATGCTGCTGTTACTGTATAAAAACTGTTCACTTGATTCTGCTCAAGATTTTTGAAATAAACAAAGATGGTGGCTATATCTACTTGTTAGACATCTTTACCTGGATATCTTGTTGGGATTTGGAACTCAGCATATTCAAAACAGAATTTCTAACCATCTTCTCAAACCCCACCCTCTTCCTGATTTTCCTATTTCTATTGCAGACACTATCATTCTTTCAGTCATGCAGATTTATAACTTTGGAGTCATTTCTCCACTCTTCTTTCTTCCCTCAGTCCTTCCCTCCCATGTCTAACCAGTGCCAAAGTTTATCAGTTCTGCCTTCATAATCTCTCCCGTACCTGTCCCCTTCTCTCCACTAACCACTAGACCCAGTTCAGCCTTGACTAACTCTCATCTGGATTACTGAAATAGCCTTTAAAAATAAGTTTATATGGATGTCTTTTTTTTACATCATCAGTTTTCTCTGATATTCCTCACGCCTCTTAGAGGGCCAACCCATACAATAAATAGTATTTTTAAAGAAGAAAAAAAGAGGAAAAGCCAGCATAACCAATCAATATATAGAAAAAAAAACTTGAAAAAGTATATGTACAAGCCTGTCACATTCACTTTTGAATTGTGTGTGGCTGCTCTTTCACTTTACATTGTTGTAGTTTTTGTGCGTATTGATTTTGTGGTTCTGCTTACTTTATGCAGTCTCAGTTTCTATGGATCTGTCCGTGTTTCTCCGTCTTCATCACACACGTCATTTTTTACAGCCAACTATCATTTCATTACATTCAGTTACCACAGTGTGTTTATCCTTCTTCCATTCAATGGGCATCTACTTTGTTTCCACGTCTTTGCTACAAGAAAAAGTGTTGTTACAAATATTTTGGTATTCGTGAAGACTTTCTTCTTACCAGTGATCTCTCTGGGGTATAAGCTCAGTAATGGAGTCTCTGGCCAAAGATGATGGACATTTAAGTCACTTTATTTGAATATTTCCAAACTGCTTTCCACTGAGTTCCTTGAAAATATTGAGTTCTAAATACAGCATGGTAAGGAAATAATCTGAGACTAAAAATTACCACTGAAAATTCCTTAAGATGGGTGACTGAATGCTTTCTCATTAGGAGGCTGTCTCTCTTGAGGTTCTGGCTTGAACATGCTTTACCTCACTACATTTTGCCACAACAGCAGTCATATATATCCATATCTCTATCTATCTAATTCATCTAATCCATCCATCCATCCATCCATCCATCCATCCATCCATCCATCCATCCATCTATCTATCTATCTATCTATCTATCTATCTATCTATCTATCTATCTATCTATCTAAGTTCATGTATTCTAGTGATAAATTTAATGCTTTTCTTAGACTTTACTAATGACTTAATTTTTAATGAGCTAGAAATGTCATTAATTTCTTATTTGGATGCAATAATATTTATATACAACTTTACATATAAAAATATATATAACATTTATATGCAATTTATACATTAACATTTGCAAAGCACTGTGTGTATAAAATTGCATTTTGACCCTCATAAAAACCCTATGGGATAAATGATATTATCACCCTCATTTTACAGATGGGGAAACTGAGTTAACTGTTTTGCCAGAATCATAGTGCTATCAAAGTGTCTGAGGCAAGATTCAAATCCAGATCCTCCTGACACCAAGTACAGCACTCTATCTACTCCCTCCGCTCCCACTGTAGTATAATATCTCCTTATTTAAGTGGGAAATTTCTCACCCAAAGCCCAAACACCATTCTATGAAGACTGAAAATCTGAATGAGGTTAAACTTTGGAAACAACTTTCTTTCCAATGCCAAAATTCAAAACAAATAGCAGCCACACTCATACTCCTACTTTATACCCCTCCTGGTTCACCAGTGCTCAGACTGGTATTCTTTCCCATATCCACCACCAACGTTAAAGTAATATGACATGCTCAGAGTATCTTTGTGGAACCTGTATCCAAGTGTATGGCCAGGGCTGCACAATATACTGGGAGATGGAGAACAGGGACAAGGAAGAAGGTTAAGAAGAACAGGAATATAGGTATAAAAAGCCCCAGGGAACTTTCACAGATGCCCTGGATTCCAGAACTTAAATTCCTATACCAGGTTTGGCTCAATAGCCAGGACAGTGGGGAGAAAAGAAAGGAGGAAGTGGTCATTGTGTTGACAGGCTGTTTGCCAGGACAGCCATGACTCTGTGCTAGTCCTTATAGCAGAATTTGAAAGTAAAATATGTATATTATACTGTTATACTATACATATAAATCAGTACTGAAGAGAAGAATCCAGGTCTCCTGACTCTTAATTCAGCACTTTCCCTACTATTCCACAAGCTAACCACAAGATCAGATTCTAAACTCACCAATTTAGAACTTGAACAAGATCATGTTTTAAGCTACTGATATTTAAATCAGTAAAAACTTTAAAAAAAAGTCTTAGGCATACATCTGATATAGTCCCTTGTACTTATGCTGGACGTAGAGAAATTCTTCCAATGGGCTTTCAATTGTTTCTCCTCATTCAAAACTCTACTAGGAGAGGGTAAGGGGGTCAGGGAGGAGATGAAAGGAGCAAAGTGTTTTGGTCTGCTTGAAAGATCAAGCTTTTCTAACCCAATGCTCTTCTTTTTAAAGTAAGGAAACTGAGGTCCTAATCCTTTAAAACCAAATTCAAATGTCTTTGTTGGGTGTTGATTGATTTTTTTCATATTCTTATCTTACCAATGATCTATTCAGTAAAGCAATTTTCTGGTAATGTAATTAATATAAGCAGTCAATAAAAATTAGCCCATTAAAAAAGAATGTGAAATAATGTAAAATAAAAGCTCTATGGCATTATGCTTGAATAAGGACAGTAGCAATTTTTATCCTTTCTAATGGGTTCAGTGGTTATGACAGATGGTGTCCAGAACTATATCATTCTATTAGTTTTAGAAACACTTGCCTTTAGCCGTGTTAAAATAAATCTTTTTATTGTTGCTTTGTTTCTTTTAAGTGGTTAAGTGACTTATGAAATTCAAAGGAAGCTGATGAGTCACAGAAGGGAAAGCACTGACGTGACTGATCACAGTTGCCAAATACTTTTTCTGAGTTTGTTTCCAGGGTAACCAATCAATATAGCAAACTGCCTCTAAATTTGCAAGTGAAATGGTAAGTGTGTAATAAATGTAAGGATTTTAATGAAATTAGAGACTACCTTTATGAAACTTTTCTGCTGTGGTCAGACAATACAGGATGATGTGGCAATAGAGTCCTGGAAGAGCCCTTAGAAAACATCCAGGTCCTGGGAGTATTAACAAGCATTAAGTACCCAGGAATCGTACTCAGCTAGGGGAGTAACAAAGGCAAATACAAACCAGTCCCAGTTTACAATTTTCCAGGATGAAACAAGTACAGTAATAAGTCAATGCAAAATAAATACACTGGAAATTTGAAGAGGGGAGATCAGCAAAGGCTTCCAGGAGGAGGGGACATCTGAAGGGAGCTTTGAGAGGGCTCAGAACTCCAAGAGGCTGAAGGAAGAAGGGAGGGAGAGCATTTCCGGTGCCTGGCATGTGAAAAATGCATGGAGTGCAGTGGGTCTGGTGAACGGTGAATAAATAACTAGTCTGCTGGAAAAATCTTTTAACATCATGCTCAAATTCCACTATTAAACAATTATAATGACTACTGGCATTTATGTAGTCATTATTTCCAAAGGAACTCAATAGATCTGCAACATGCTCAATCTCATTAAAGCACAAAATTTTAGATTATTATCTGTTATGGTATACAGATGATAATAGGAGTTGATTTTTTTTCTTTTAAGAAAACAGACCTAAGGAACTGCTTTCAGGAATTCCAGTACTACCAAAAATTTATGCTGAGTCCAGTCCAATTTTACCTTTAAACAAAATTGTTATATGTTATCCAAACTCTATATTTTTCAGTTAACATAGGTTTTTTTCGTAAAAGAGATGTATCACTTAGGGAACAGGAATTTTAGGAAAAACAAGGAACAGAGCTGAAAAAAATTAAATACTGAATATCTAAATTGAAACTATATAATTATAATTTTAACCACAACACTAAGAAATGTCCTTCAATGGCATTACCAAGATTTCTATTTTGTTCTAGTGCAATTGACATGTCAGTCCTAGCTAACCTGAAATAGGTCGTGGAAAGATATTCAAAAAAATAAGTGACAAAAATTCTAGTTTAATATTATGATGTTCCCAAACAGAAGCATAACAAAAAGTCAATATTCCTTTAATCTGACTATATATATATTTAAGAGAGTTAAAGGAGGTTTTACAAGTATAATTTGCTGGCATGTTAGTGATTTTAACACCTCTTTGTGTAAATACTTGGTGTGTACTCAAGAAGCAAACTGCTCAATTTTTAGGGTATGCATTTCTACTCTGGAAATTGGCAAATGCTATTATTGGGGCTTGATTTATTGTTCTGTTGAATGTCCAGACTTAAGAAAGTAATGGAGAAAATGTTAATAATGTAGATTAAATTTAAAAGTATGTCAAATGTACTTTTTTTTTTGATGGGGGGGAATAGCTGATTGTTCTACATTTATCAGTACCCCATTAGGCTTTAGCACCAACCCTATATTATTGCAGTGAGATCACTTTTTGCTAACTATACAGTTACTTAATTGGATACTTAAAGGAACTGGGATTTTGTTGGGATAGGTACTCATTCACTAAAGCAGACTGACTTCCCTCTCTGATCTGGTAGACTGTTGTTGCCTAAAATGTCATCACCTTGTGGCTAGCCCTTTCTAACTTACATAGGTTGGTCCTCAAGATCCAAACACCCAGTTCTGTCTGGGTCAGGAGTCAGGAGGGAGTTGATTTCAAAGCATTGTAGAGGTAGGATGATTATTAAATCTTAGAACTGCCTCAGCTAGTATTTTACAACCCCATGGGCTGAAGCTTCCCATCAGTAAGATGAGGGGCTTGGGCTAGTTATAGGGGTGGGAAACTTGTGGCCTCCAGGCTGGGAGGATTTCTAAGGTTGCTCTTAGGTCTAGATCATATGGTCCAATATGCCACAAATAACCCAAGATAGTGGAAGCTGACAGAGACACACATTTTGAAGTCAACATTCTAGGTCCAAATTCTACTTCTGCTGCTTAGTACCTGTGGCACAGTTAAGAGTACTTGATAAATATGACCTCAGACACTTATTAGCTGTATCAGGCTAGGTAAATCACTCAAATGCTTTCAGTCTCAGTTTCTTTCTCTGTGAAATGGGGATAATAATAGCTTTACCTTATAGGTATTGTTGTTATGAGGGTTGTTATGAGGACTAAATGAGATAACATATGTGAAGTGTTTTGCAAACCTTAAAATTCTATATGAATGCTAGTTAGAATAATATTGATGATAATAATAATTAGTATTATTTGTAGAAGAGGAAACTGGAACCTAGGAGGTTGTGATTTAGTAACAGTAATAGCAATTACAGTGATGATGACAATAATGATGACATCACAACCCCTCTGGTCCCAGTTTCCTCCTCTGTAAAATGAAGAGGCTGGATAAGATGGGACTCTGAGGTTCCTCCCAGCAAGCTCACTCACCCAGGTGATCATTCTTTTCTTTTCCTCTCTTTTTTCCTCACTGTGGAATGCATTTTCCTAGTTTAAGATCTACTTGCCTAATTATTCAAATGCTAATTTTACAATTAGCTTTTATGATGCATGAGACATCATTAAAAGCATATTTGACTGGAAAAAAGATAGGCTGGTGGCAGCCTGAGTACAAGACAACATGAGCAGCTGAAGTGCAACATTGGTAGCTACAAAATAATTTGTTTCAATTTTTAAATTTACGTAGAATTTTGAGGTTTGCAAAGTATTTTGGAAACTTTAATTTCTCATTATTGTCACCAGCACCCTTTAAGGCAGATGATATCATTATCAGTAGTTTACAGATGAGGAGTTGGGAGGTATAATGAAATAGGGTCGGAGCACAGGGCACTTCTGTATTATTCTGAAAAGCACTGGCTTGTAAGCTGAAAGAAAAAACTGATATGCTTCTAATGATACTAGCAAATTTGTTTTATAACAAAAATTTCCTCCTGAAAGTGTCCTATTTGGTGGATAATTTTTAAAAGTACTTGAAATAAATCAATGCAAGGTCCTGTAATTCATATTCTAAAGTAAATGAAGTGATGGCACTTTTGAAAAATTTAAAGATAATAAATGTTGCATACTGCCAGAGGAAGTCAAGGGCCCTCTCTCCAAAGGGGACTTAAACTTGGCTCAAGAAATAGAAGACCTTAAAAAACAAGTTAGCAGCTTACTAAAGGAGAACCAAAAAAATGCTGAGGAAAATAGCAGCTTTAAAAAGAGGCTAACTCAATTGGAAAAAGAGGTCCAAAAAGCCAACAAGGAGAAGGAGGTTTAAAAAGCAGAATTAGCCAAATGGAGGAGAAGGTTCAAAAGCTCACTGAACAAAATAATTCGTTGAAAGAGAGAATTGAGTCCAGGGAAAAGAATGACTATGAGTTAAACCAAGAAGTTAGTAAACAAAACCAAAAATTTAAAAAAATAAAAGATGGATGTGAAAGAACTCACTGGAAAAACAGCTGAGGTGGAAAATAGATCCAGGAGAAATAATTTAAAAATTACTGGGCTACCTGAAAGCCATGATGAAAAAAAGAGCCTAGATACTATCTTCCATGAAATTATCAAGGAAAATTGCCCTGATGTTATAGAATCAGAGGGCAAAATCGCTCACCCCCTGAAAGAAACCCGAACAGAGAAACTCCTAGGAATATTGTAGCCAAATTTCAGAGTTCCCAGATCAAGGAGAAAATACTGCAAGCAGCTAGAAAGAAACAATTTGAGTAGTGTGGAAATACAATCAGGATCTGGCAGCTTCAACATTACGGGATCGAAGGGCTTGGAGTAGGATATTTCAGAAGTCAAAGGAACTGGGATTGAAGCCAAGAATCACCTACCCAGCATATCTGAATACTTCAAGGGAAAAAATGGACATTCAGTGATAGAAACAAATTTGAAGATTTCATGGTGAGGAAAAGACCAGATCTATATTTAGAATTTTGACTTCCCAAGACAAGAATCAAGAGAAGCATGAATAGGTAAACAGGGGGAAAAAAAAAGAAAAGAAAAATCATAAAAGACTCTCTAAAGCTGAACTGTTTACGTTACTACATGGAAAGAAAATATTTTTAACTCTTGAAATCTTTTCTCAGTATATGGGTAGTTGGAGAGATTTTACATACTCACTCATACACATACACATAGATAGATAGTGCAGGGTGTGTTATATCAGAAGAGATGATATCTACATACACACATACACACACAAAATAAAATAAAATAAAATAAAAATTAAGGGGTGAGTAAGGGAGTAATGAAACGGGGCAGGCTATAACTCATAAAAGAGATAAGAAAAATCTTATTCAATAGAGGAGATAAGGGAGAAGGGGAGGGGGGGGAAATAAAGCTACTTTCCCCACATGTGGCTGAAGGAAGGAATAACATGCTCACTAAATTTGATATGAAAATTTATATCACACCACAGGAAAGTAGGAGAGGAGGCAACAAGTGGAGCAAAGGGAATGTTAGAAGGGAGGGCAAATGGGAGAAGGGAGTCGCTAGAAATAAACACTTTTGAGAAGAGACAAGGTTAATTGTAGGGGGGAAAAATAAGGGGGATAGGGTAGGTCAGAGGGCAATATAATTAGCATTACACAACATGATTATTATGGAAGTCTTTTGCAAAACAACACATATTTAGTCTGTATTGAATTGCTTACCTTCTTAGTGCGGCTGGGGAGGAGGGGGTGAGGGAGAGAAGTTGGAATTCAAAGTAGTAGAAACAAATGTTGAGAATTTTTACTGCATATAATCGGGAAATAAGAATTACAAGGATAGGGGTACGGAAATTTATCTTGCCCTGCAAGAAAAGAAGGAAGATGGGAATAGGACAGGGGTGGGGTGTGATGGAGGGGAGGGTACGTTGAGGGAAGGAGCAACCAGAATGCAAGGTATTAGGAAGTGTGGGGGGGGTGATGGGGAGAAAAATTGGTCATGGTACAAAGTAAGGTAAAAGCAATTAGTATTAAAACAATAGACTGAATTAATTACTGAGAATAAATCAATGATATCTTTAGTTTGGAGAAAATAATTTCAGTCTAACTTTCCAAGAGGAAGGTAACCTCTGATAAAATTTGGCATTGATGGAAAAGTCAAGGTTATAATGGTAAATTTGATTTTATGATTGCCATTTAATCAGGAACTAGAACATGTATAGAAAGACATGTAAGCCACTTAAGACTTGCCTAAAAGATGTTCCTTAGCCAAAGTGAAACTATAATCATATTTTAAACCTGGTTATAGGAACTTGCCATTTTTAGATGATGTGGGACTACTAAGTGACTGTTCTTCTGAGTCTAACTCCAGGTATGGATAGCAAGAAAGGCGATCTGAGCCTCCATTACATGATGCCAGTAAGCTGATGAGATGCTGGTATGAACTGCATAGGTGATCTCAAGGGAAGAGTGGGAGAGCGGCTGTTCAGCATGGGCTGAGGTGGGATTCTCTGGACTCAGTTTCCCCAATGACACCTGGCAGACTTTAAGCCTGACTGAATACAAGTGGACAATCTACTCCTGCCTGGAATAGACATGAAGTTGGGGAGATATTGTTTCCCTGCAATGTCCCTACTCTTGGTGGCAATTCCCTATGGTCAAAAGGTTTGTAACCTTAATACCAGATCTATTCAATTATAGATAATGGGTAGAGGAATATCTGAGGCTGCCTAAAATTAAGCTATTAGGCATAGGACTTTAGACCAACAATATTGTTAGGGTCTTTTTATTCTTAGTAACAGTGAGGAGACAATTAGATCAAGAGATTGTGAAGTTAGCAACATAAATATTATCTGTGTCTCAGTTGGCTTATGTTTTAAAAAAAAACTTTTGTGGTCCATATTGTAAATGCTTTAAAAAGATGTATCACCTGACCAAAAGTTTGAATTGCTTTATCTGTTATAAACTGTGTTAAAAATAAATTTTAAAAAAGATAATAAATGTATGATATTTTTTCTGTATTTCCCAATATTAACAATACCTCCCCCCAATGAAAAAAAATGTAAAGATTCGTTTGTGGGCGTGTGTTCATCCTTCATTGCCAAAGAAGACCATGCCAACAGAGAAATAATGACATGACTTGCACTTGACTTTGTTTTGAGTGAGGGAAGGCTGTGCAGGTCACCAGCCTCACTTCTCCTCCAGAGCCATCTGGATCCAGTGACCAGATATTCATCAGGAGGGCAGCTAGGTGGTACAGTGGATACAGCACCAGTGCAGGAGTCAGGAGGACCTGAGTTCAAATCTCACCTCAGACCCTTGACACTCACTAGCTGGGTGACCTTGGGCAAGTCACATAACCCCAACTGCCTCATCCTGGGTCATCTCCAGTCATCCTGATGAATATCTGGTCACTGGATTCAGATGGCTCTGGAGAAGTGAGGCTGGTGACCTGCACAGCCCTCCCTCACTCAAAACAAAGTCAAGTGCAAGTCATGTCATTATTTCTCTGATGGCATGGTCTTCTTCAGCAATGAAGGACGAACACACACGATTCCTTAGGATGACTGGAGAAGACCCAGGATGAGGCAACTGGGGGTCAAAGATTTGTTTATTAACCACTTGTCTGGCCTACATTTTATTTTGAAGACAGATGTTTCTTGATATGAATGGAAAAGGAACTCTTTCCATAGACAGATCTTATTTCACATGAATAACAATAGATTGGCAAGAGATTCACCATGGGATAGCAGATGTTGAAAACAAGTACTTAAACCTCAACATGTTTTGACCATGGTGAATAAAGAATGCTCTGATTTATCTAAGAGATGTTAATATTCCTATCATTTTTAACTTTCTTTTTTCCTGACCCAGATCTGTGATTTGATTGGTATATGGAACTCCATGTGAGTCACTTTCTATACCAATGCAGATAGGCACTTTTTCTGAAACTTCTAGGTCACCTAGACCCCTCTCAAGTGGCTTGTCCAGGGTCACACAGCTAGTATGTCAAAAATGGGACTTTCTGGCCCTGACGCCAATTTTCTCTCTATTGCAGCTATGGTCTCCACACTTATGATTACACTCTCTTATCAGTAAGAAATATTTGAAAATGAACTCCCAATCTGTGTATGTTACTTTATTTATAATTTATGTATTACTTATACAAAAATAGAAATTGAACCAGAATAAAATGATATTTGATTCTAGAATCAAAAGTAGGAGTGGAGTTAAGTGAGTAGGAGGGTTGACATGATTAGACCTGCACTTTAGAAAAACCACTTTGGCAGTGGAGGGGAGGATGGATGATGGAAGTGAGGCAAGACCTGAGGCAAGGAAACCAGTTAGGAGGCTATTACCACAGTCCAGGTGAGAGGTGATGAGGGCCTGAACTAAGGTAGAAGTTTTGTGAGTGGAGAAAAAGGACATGAGGGAGATGTTGTGGAGAGAAACATGACAAGACTTGACAATAACCAGATATGTGAAGTGACAGTGAGTGACATTGATGTTATAAACTTGAATGACTGGAAAGATGGTGGTCTCCCAGACCAGAAGTGTCAAATTCCTGGCCAGCAAAATTCCTAACTGAGGCTAGAACCAGATTAAAATGTAAATGGAAACATTTAACAAAATAAGTGTAAATTTATGGTTTTCTAAGTCAAAATGTAGCCCACAGGGATCCATTTCTATTTGAGTTTGACACCATAGTCCCAGACAAAAACAGGGAAGTATGGAAGAGTTGAAAGATGAGTGGGTTTGGGGAGAAAGACAATGTCTTGAGATTTGTGATGAAGACCCATGCTTGCTCATCCTGTCTGACTCACTCTGTCCCACCAAAAATGAAAAGTGGGGAGGGGGGAAGGACTCTTACTGGTCACTGCCCAGCTTCAAGGTAATCTGGGGGACAGAGGATAGGCATGCTAGGAGTAGGGGATGGTACCTGCACAGATGTTGTTAGGCATGCCCAGGTAGTAGTTAAAATGATAATTTCCATGGGTGGAAGGAGTGTAATGCTGAGTTCAGAAATGGGAGAGAGTGGGAGCATGAAGGTGGGGGAAAGTGTTGAGGTATAAAGGTAAGTCTAGTTGCAATGGAGACAAGCCCCTCAACTGGCTATTGTAGGGAGAGTGAGAAGGGATCCACCTTCTCATCTTCCAGTTGGTAGATCTCATATATACACATACCATGGGGTTAGGTCACTGCTCTCTTGGTGTCAGGCCATGTTCTGAGACCCCTGCACTTATACCTATCATACTGTCTCAGTAGCATTTTGATGATATTACTTTGAAAGGCAGCTGTGACTGGTATCTAGGATTTATTTATATCAAAGAAAGTACAGTTCCATATTATTTTTATATGTTATGAATATGAAAATTATAAAGAATTTTTATCAATAAAAATTGTGTAATTTTTAAGAGATTTGTTTGCACGCTTTTATAAAACTGCAACACATCCTTGGTTTGATTTAAATAAAATACAAAATTACTTGCATATATTATTTGTGAAAAGTAGGGAGGGTATGGAAAGCAAGAAAATTCTGTTTTCCACATTCCTACATGATAAGGGTTGTGACCTAGCATGGAGAGGTTAGAGGTCAGAAGCTAATGCGCAGGCCCAAGGAGCTGTGTAAGGAAGGGCTTATCAGAGAGAAGAACATGGAGTCACATGGCCAAGGGACAGTATCGTGGGAGATCCAAAGTTAGGAAAACCGTATAAGAAGCCCCATCTTTCTGAATGTGTTGTAATCGTCTTGTAACCTTACTGGGGAGGCTACCCTTCCATTTGGGATGTCATGATTAATAAAAGTTTTCCTGATTTCCTGATTTCACAACAGGTATTGATAATATTTAATATAAATTTTGGACTTTAATAAGGGCCAAAGCTTGAATTAAGAAGAGTCTGGACCTAACAGTCTCCTTTGTTATCTTAAGTAAACTCAGAGAATGCCTTTTGGTTGTATCTTAAGTAAACTCAGAGAATGCCTTTTGGTGTCAGTAAAATTTCCTTAGGAGACCTTTTTCCTGGCATCTTAGTTATAAGGAAAAACACAGATGTCCTGGGTTGTTATTTCAATTGAAACTTTGTTAAAGGTACTTTCCTGTGACAGCAGGAGGTCTGCCATCAGAGTGGTAGGATTTTCTCCTTATCTTATGTTACAGAGACATATGCTACAGAAAGGAAATTCGCACAGCTTGGGATTATAAAACCCATTGACACTACTTTGTTAATTGTCTTACTAAATTTACGATTTGTTCAACTAAGAGAGTTCCTTTCTCACAGCGAAATGTAGAAAAACCAGAAGATTTCTGTACTGGACAGCCAGATTTGATCCTGGCTCCACAGCGCTATGTAACTGTTATCTTTATGGAGATTTGTTTAACTGATTAAATCATAAAATGTATGCATTTAGCCTGTTGCCTTTTCTCTAACAAAGTTTTCAGTCAACAGCATCATTCTTTACTTAAGGTGAGCATGTTTCTCACTGTTGGGGGCTTGTTAGATGGGCTCACTTCTAACAGAAGATGACTCTTTTTTAAAGGAGACTCTGCTGTATGAGCTTTCTAAACTACTGTTTGATATAGGATTTATGGAAAGATTCAGACAAAAAGCTTTAGGATGGAGAAGTTGTAGAGAAGCAACTAATGATTGCAAAAAGAGATAGACAAAGGGGAAGCTGACTATAACCTAATTTATAATCTTAATATGTGACTGACTAACCCACAAAATAGTAGTAAAAAAAAAAAAAAAGGATAGTTAACATTTATATAGTCCTTATGTGCCAAGTATGGCTAAGCACTCTACAATTATTATTTTATTTCATCCTCACAACCACTTTGGAAGGAAGGAGCTATTATTATCCCAATTTTCCAGATAAGGAATCTGAGGCAAACAGAGGTTAAGTGACTTGTCCAGTTTCACACAATAAGGAAATGTCTGAGGCCAAATTTGAACTCAGGTTTTCCTGAGTCTAGGCCCAGAGCTCTATCCATTGTGCCACCTAGCTACCTCAAAGCAGGTAAATTCACACAGAAAACAGAGCTGATACACACAAGGAGACCTACAAAATAAAAATATGCAAATGAATTTAACTAACAAAGATTCCTCTCGAAAATTCTAAGAGCAATACCTCTAGGTTTTTTGTGATACAGTGAGATGAAAGAAGAATTGAATGAGCAATAATTTCAATGCTACTGCTATATATTTTATTACCCAGAATACTAGGTAAGAGGTTTCAGAAGTAATAGAATTCTGGAATAGATACGGAGAAAGCCACTACAGAATCTCTTTCTTTATACGTTTCACCAATTAGAGATTTTGTCGTTCAGTCATGTCGGACTCTTCATGACCTCATTTGGGGTTTTCTTGGCAAAGATACTGGAATGATTTATCATTTCCTTCTCTAGCCCATTTAACAGATGAGGAAACTGAAATAAAACTGAGGGTAAGGTGAGGATAAAGTGACTTGTTCAGGGTCACACAGCTAATAAATGTCAGTGGCCAGTTTTGAACTGTGCTTTCCAGAAGATGTGTCTTCCAGACTCCAGGCCAGATACTTAACCCGCCTCCACCAGGTTGCCCCAATTAGATACTCTGGGGTAAAAAGTCTTTTATTATGCAAATTTCCTGGCAGCAAAATGTTTTGGACTAGCACACTAGAGAGGCTTAAATGTACCCCCATACTTCCACACCTTCAACCATGGCTATAGTGAAACAGGAAGCACTTTAGCAGACCTGCAGCAGTTTGAGTAAATTTCACCATTAGGTGGGGCAGCCCTTTGAACAAGGAGGCTATAAGAAAGTTTTAGGAGGGTATCAGGGTATTTCTGAAATTTGAGGGAAACTCCTCGCAGACTACTGGAATGCTTTTCACCTTCTGGTGGATTACTTTGATCTAGGGTTATTGGATGTTTTTATTAAAGTAATAATTTAGATGAACACTTGGGCTGAGTGGTCCACTGTACCAAACTTGGAACTAAGAACGTCCTCATGCATAATTAATGGGGAACTATTTAGACAATCAAATTTATCTAAGTCCAATCAGTCTCAATCTAATCATTATAATATGAGATAAAGGTCAAAAGAGATTCTACTTCCTGACTCTTAGCATTACTATTGTATTTGTGGAATTCTTTTCCTTGTGACCTTTAAAAATGTTTGTCCTCCTTTTTTCAGCTTTTCCCAAGCTGAGCTTCAATATACGTAGTTCAGTGATAAGGACTCTCTTTAACTGCAGTCTAACAATAAGAAAGATCTCTTAACTGAACAGGGACTGTTCTAATGAGAAATTTTTCATAAAATATTCATAAGTCATTTTATAGTTAGCTTGATCAATATGTATTTGTGGACAAGAGAGTTTGAAATAAAAAACAATAACCATACCTCAAAAGTATTGAAACCCTTCCTTTCAGGCACTAGTGGGATAGCCAACAAAAAGAGAGTCAGGAGATGGAATGTTGCCTGTTAAGGAACAATAACCCAGCGAGCAGGACTGGGGTACAGAGTATGTGAAGTAGTGTAAGGTTAACTTCTTCTGGCTTGTTACCTGCAAATTTAATAAGCATTCTCTTTATATCTCTATAGGTATATCAGGAGAACTGGCATGATGTGAGTGTTGAAAGATTAGGTTAAAAAGGGCTTTAAATGCCAAATAAATGAGTTTACATTTTCTCTTAAAGGTAATAGGGAGCTGCTAAGGGATAGGGGTGGGGAATCTGTGGCCTTTGAGGACACTCTAGGTGGCCCTCTAGGTCCTCAAATGCGGCCCTCTGACTAAACCTAAACTTCACAGAACAAATCTTTTTTTTTAAAGGGAATTTGTTATGTGAGGTTTGGATTCGGTCAAAGGGTTGCACTTGAGGACCTAGAGGGCCATGCATGGCCTCAAAAGCCACAGATTCCCCCAAAAGCCACAGATTCCCCACCCCTATTAAAATTCATTGAGAGTGTTTGGAGAGGGGGAAAAGGGAAGATATCAGACCTATGTTGAAAGAAAATCACTCTTGTGGATGTTTGGAGGATGTATTTGGAAAAGGGATATACTTGAGATAGGAAGACCAAATAGGAGCCCGTTGCAATAGTATAGGCAAGAGGGGGTAAGGATCTAAACTTAGATGGTGACTGAGTAAATGGAGAAGGGCTGAGGGGAAGAAAAGCAAGATTTTGGAACTAAACTGGATATGTAGGGTGAGTGGAAATGAGGAGTCACTAGCTGATATTGAGACTGTGACCTGGATAACTAGAAGGATGGTGATGCTCTCCACAGTAACGTGGAAATTTAGAAGAGGGGTGAGTTTGGGTGAGAAAGAAAAGATGATTTGTTTTGGACATGTTCAGTTTCAGATACCTATAAGATATCCAGTATGAAATATCTAAATAGGCAGTTAGCAATGCTTTACTGGTGTCCAGGAGAGATGCTAGAGCTGGATAAATAGATCTAGGAGTCATCTGCATAGCAATAGTAATTGAACCCAAGGGATTTGATGTGGTCATAAAGTGAGAAAATGTGGAGAGAAAAGTGAATAAGTCCTAGGACAGAGCTATGGGTATCCTCTATGTTGGGATGGGACAGGGATGAGCCAGCAAATGGCACTGAGAAGTAGTCAGGTGGAAAGGAGGAGAGCTGAGAGTCGTGTCACAAACACTCAAAGAAGAGAGAGGATGTAGGAGGAGGCAGCCTATACTATCAAATGCTTCAGAAAGGTCAAGAAGGATGAAGACTGAGATAAGGCCATTAGAAATGGAAATTAAGAGATCACTGGTAACTTTGGGAAGAAGTTTCAATTGAGTATTGAGGTAAGAAAGCAAACTGCAGGGAGTTAAAAACAGGGAGAGAAGTGGTGAGACCAAGTATAGATAGTTTTTTCTTACAATATGGCTGAAAAAGTGGGATAGAAAAAATGGGAAGATAATTAGAAGAGGCAATGCAATCTAGTAAGTTTTTTTTAAGGATGAAAAGACTTGCTTTTGTCTGTAGGCAGTAAAACAGGAGCCAGTAGATGGGAATGCTACTTTCTTCTAATGTATTAATGTTTTGCTAGATCTAATTGCCCGACTAAAGAACTAAGTCTGTGACAATGTCCTATTAACCACTGGGACCTAAACATTTTTATTTGCAAGACAAAGAAGTATTTTTTTCCTCTGTGCTTTCCTTTTTTATTTTTATTTTTTGTCATCTAGCTTCTCCTGGCCAAAACAGACAGTTGAGAAACCAACTGCAGAGGCACACTATGGGTTTGAATCCCTCATGACTCTTTCTGTACAACACTTCTGCTCCATCTGACTCTGCTTGGAAAATGCAGTTCTAGTGTATTTAATAGGATGATCCTCCACAAGGGGTATTAAAAATTTTTTTTTTAAATCTCTACTTCAGGATCAAGCTTTTATTTACTTTTTTAAAAAATACTTTAAAAATCATTTGAAAAGAACAATTACTACTTACTGGGTACTCAGACACAAATAAAAAAGTGAGAAAGTCCTTGCCCTCAAGGACCTTACACTCTACTTAGAGATACAATGCCTCACACTAGGAAGCCAGTATCTCACAACCATCCTGAAAGTCTTCTTGGGTACTTAGTGAAGACTTCCTTTAATAATGGAGGCCTGCTAGATGAGATCATTTTTGGAGTGCTCTGAACTAGAACAGAGTTGGACATTACTTCTTTATTAAAGAGTGACTATGTCTATACACATAGAATTATGGTGACTTTGTTGGACAAATTAACCAGTTAATTAAATAACTGGCTAATGTGATCCAAAAGGTCATTGTGTATATAAACAAACTCTAGGACAAATTTCCTCTTGGTCTTTCCCAAAGTCTTACCAGGACTTCCTATCACTCTGGATCAGAAACAATGGTAAAGCCATCATGAAGGCTCAAGGTAACATTTTAAGAGTTACTTTTAGAGGCAATGCCTTAAACCCAAAAGAATAGCTTATGATAGAAATTTCAGACCCTTAGTTGGTAGAGATATTTGGAGGTTGAACATGGGGGTTATGGTGGAAGGGGAGAGGAAGAGGAGAAAACCACATCCTGGCTAGGACTGGATTTGCCTAGAAAAAGTATAAATAAAACATAAAATTTGGAATCCTTTCGTATTGTTACAGAACCCACTAGTTCACTCTAAAATGGATTGCCTTTGATGAACTAAGAAAATTATGAAATTTTAATTATGAGTTATTCCAGTAATGATTCAGTCCAATTAAATTAAATGAATATGATAAAGACCAAAAAAAAATCAATATTACAGGTATATTATGCTTTTCATTAAGACAAAATAACTCTTGGATATAAGCCATTTTCTAAACTACATTGCTTAAAAATAGCATTCAAAAAGGGAAATGCTGAGCATTTTTTCAAAGCAATCAAATAATAGATTTAAACATAGAAAGAGAATGTACTTAACTTTCAGTAAGTAACATGAGAAACATAAATCAGGTAGGATCTCACGTACAGGACTTTTAAAGAAGAGTTGGTATGAGAAATGCACCACCTTTTCTTAAGAAATGTGCCTTGAGGAGTTGTGGAAAGAGGGGAAATCTAAGACCTATTTCTTATCCAAAGAAAAACCTTGCTAGAGTTAACTGTTGCTGCAGTAAATAATTATCCAATGCTATGAACAGGTAAGTCTCTCTTTCTTTCTTTTTTTCTTTTTTTGAGGCAACTGGGGTTAAGTGACTTGCCCAAGGTCACACAGCTTGTAAGTGTCTGAGGTTGGATTTGAACTCAGGTCTTCCTGAACTTCAAAGCTGGTGCTTCATTCACTGTATCACCTAGCTGCCCCTAAACAGATTGTTGTTATGCTCATCTTTCATTGCCAAAGAAGACCATGTCATCAGAGAAATGACAACATGACTTGCACTTGACTTTATTTTGTGTGAGGGAGGGCTTTGCAAGGTCACCAGCCTCACTTCTCCTCCCGCCTGAACAGATTTGTCTCAAAGAAAGAAGTGCAGGTTATCAATAGCCATAATGCTCCAAATCACTTATTAAAGAAATGCAAAGAAAGCAACCCAAGAGTCCCATCTCATTGGGAAAGATTACAAAGGAGAAAAATGACTTTTGGAAAGGCTACAGTATTTAGACAGGCACTCAGCACTATTGGTTAATTAGTGCAGCCATTCTGGAAAACCATGTGGAACTATGCTGCAAAAAGTCACCAAACTGTGTATTCTCTTTGCCCCAGGAATACCAATATTCAATCTATAACCTGAAGCTGAAAAAAAAAGACCCATGTGCATAAAAATACTTATTAGTAGCTATTTTTGTTGTAGCACAAAAACAACATAAAAAGAAATAAAGAGGTACCCATCAGTTAGGAAATGGCTAAAAAAATGATAGTGAATGGAATTTTATCGTATAACAAGAAACAAAAGGGATAGTTTCAGATAAAACTGGAAGACTTCTAAGAACTGAATCAGAGTGAGGTGAATAGAACTAGAAGAGCAATTTATACAATAACTTCAACATTACAGAGAAAAACAACTTTGAAAGACTTAAAGAACTCTGATCGATGCAATTACCAATGACAGTTTCTAGAGGACTGATACTGAAGCATGATACCCGCTTACTGACAGGGATGCTGAAATCATGGTACAGAATTAGACATATATTTTTTGGACATGACAAATCTGTGGATTTGACTATGCTTATTTGTTATAAGGAATTATTTTTTCCTTTTTTTATAGGAAAGGACAGGGGAACTAGCAAGAGATTTGCCAAAAAGAAGAAATGAAAAAACGGTTATTGAAGCATTTTGAAAAATACACCAAAAAAGAGAACAGAAGGAAGGTCAGTAGAACACAAACAAGCAGGAAGTTTGAAAGTGACATGCTGAATTTATTATACTAAAAAAAAACCCCATTTTTGTACATTGTGCATAACAGAGACTTGTAGTTTCACATTATTTTTCTATTTTACTTTATATATGTTCTTTCTTTGTGTTCATTAAGTTCCAAATAAATGTTTTAAAAAAGAATTTGCTACTAAGGCTCACAGTTATATTTCTTCAGTTTAAATACAATTCACAATTGGGAAATAATATACTTGCTTATATTTTAGTATTACTTTATAATTCCTGTTAAAAAGTGAAATACAAGAGACTGATTTAATTATTAATTGCTGCTTCTAGATCCTTACTCCAGAAATCAAAAAAGATCTATTAAATGCAATCATGACGATGACAACTAACTTCAGTACTAGAGTTCTTTTTACTATAGCCAGGCTTGTCTTATTCAAAATACTGACTTAAAAAAATTCTTAGATTTAATTTAATATAAGGTTTAATTAAATATATAACATATGCAAAGCACTCTATTTCTTATTACAATGTTGGTGTGATATGAAAGTATATCTGTACCTCCTTTATTTAGGCCAAACACTTTCTTTCAACTAGATTTTTGATGCCTGTTAGAAGTTCATAGACAATATTTTAGACTAAGGTCTTGGACTGGATGGCTAGGCAACACTATATATACACACAGATACATAAACACACAATTCATAGTTACACAACTGACTGAAAGGTATAGAAAATACATAATCCTATTTTGCTTCTCTGTTGACCACAAAAAAGTATTTAATTAAGTAGTAGAAAATGCAGCCTTCAAGGTTCTCTTCTAACAAGGTAGCTTTTATGCACAGGTTAACATTATATAAAATTGCTTGTAGAGGCAACAGACGTAATTTTCAGTTTAGTATCAAATGAGGCATGAAACAGGGAGATTGATGCTTGTCAAATGATTGTTATTATCCAGGAGGAAATATGGAGGTAGAAACCAAATGGAAGAAGTATTCCCTGTTGATGATGAGATTCTTTGGCTTTTTGAGGATGGTACCGAACTGACTGCATCAAGGCCCAGAACACTGCTGGGCCTCCTAAATGAGATCCATAATTATTTATGAGTTTGGCCTATCGATATAAGAACACTGAATTTGGAAGCCAGAGAATTTAGGTTCAAAGTCAATCTCTGACTCCCAGGGGCTGAGCAGAGGAAACACTTGGCTGAGCTCTCCCACATTTCCCTCCAAACAACTTTAAAATAACACCTCAAATAGAATTCTGGAGTGGCAGAGTCTAAAAAGTCAGGGTGAGACATTCATTCAAAGCCAAGTTCTGCTATTTGCTACCTATATGACCTTAGGCAAGTTTATTAAGCTTTTAGGGCTTCAAATTTCTCATCCATAAAACCAGCAGGTTAGACTAGACCTCTAAGATTCACTCCATTTCTAAATTCCAATCCTGATAAAATTTGAGGGGGTTAGGGGTTCAAGCCTTGGCTCTGCCACTTACTAACTGTAGGACTTCAGGCAAGTCCCTTTACCTTACCTTTCTAAGCCTTGGTTTTGTCCTCTATAAAACAGGATTAATGTTACTACCTGCTTTCTGGACTGGTACTTATAATGTGATATAATATAAGTAAAATTATTTGCAAACCATAAAGCCCTGTATAAATATAAGCTATTATTATGGTGACAATTTTCAGACCCCTCCCCTCCTGGCCTTTTTTGTATAGACTTACTCCAGTTTGTCGATATTTCTACTAAAATGTGGCATCCAGAAATGGACTTGGTACACTAGACATAGCCTGACTAGAACAGGGTATATATTTTACTAGGCAATGTGATGGGAACAGTGAACAGGGTAAAAGGAGCCCTACGTTTTAGATGTAGTTTGATGACCGGGCACATGACACAATCTTCCTCAGCTTCAGTCTTCATCTGTAAAATGAGGGTGTTGGCCTAGTTCTTCTTAAGTCTCTTCTATCTAACTGTCTATTCTATAATCAAAATTATTTCTCATTATATTTCATTCTATATCCCAACATACTTGTCATCCTTAATAATACAATAAAGTATTCAGAATTCTTCTGGAAAATAATATCAAGGTGCTCTGGTGAGCATGCTCCACCATAATTAATCTATGACCTATGACTATAATGTAACAAGATTCTGAGGTAGCCTCTAAAATTGGGTTCAAATCTCACCTTTTCCATGAAGTCTTCCCTCTTCCCCTCATGCAGAAATTATCTATGAAATCTGGCACCAATAAGGTGAGCCCCTGGGAGATGAAAAAGAGGGGTAGACCAGCCCAAACTGGAAGATGGTGCCAGTTAAAGCTTCTGTGACTATCAGAACTAATATCTGTCCTGTCTAGGCACTTATAGCCTTGGGGAGCTAGGGGACCCAGTCTCAAAAAAACCAAAAGATCCATCTTGTTCAACCCATTCATTTTACAATTAAGACAAAAAGGCCTACCAGGTAAATTGGCCCACTCAAAGTGTCAAAAGTAGCAAAGATGGAAATGAAACACTGATGTTATGCCTCTTAATTCAATGTATATCTATCATTCAGACTCAGATTCTTAGCATCTCTACCAGTACCTTGAACAAGGTTGTACAGAGCAAGGATTTAATGTCTATTAAAGAAAGAAATGTCCCATATACACCAAAGTATTCACAGCTGAACTTTCTTAGTGGTAGCAAACAAAAACTGAAAACAAAGCGGATGCTCATTGATTCTGGAATGGTTGAACACACTGTGGTAAGTGAATGTCATGAAATATTGACTTGTGAGAAATGATGAATTTGAGGAATTCAGAGGGAGGAGACATATGAAGGTAAAAATTAAAACAATAGATAGAATGGCAACAGTAATGCAAATGAAATGAACATGAAAACAATAGATAGAATGGCAATAGTAATGCAAATGAAATGAACACTAAATTAAAACTGTGTGTTAAGTAATTAAAAGAGGGACCATGGTCTAGTGGACAGGGTACTAGATTCATAGTCATGAAGACCTGGGTTCAAATCTTGCTTAAGACACTAACTGTTCAATAGTAGGCAAGTATTTAACCTTTCTGTGCCTCAGTTCCACATCTGAAAAATGAGAGGATTAGTTTAATGGCCCAGTTGTAGAAAAGAGTTGATGAAGTAGTTCTTTTTTCAATAGAGGGGTGGAGGGGACCAAGAGTACAAATGTGACATATTGTTGCAGTCACTTTATTGATTGGTTTTGCTTATTGTTCTTTGTTTCAAGAGCTCATTTGGTGATGGAGAGGAAAGTTATAAACGACTGGGACATCAAAAAAATGTATTTTTTTAAAATAAAGGAAAAAGGAGAGATTGAACTAGATAATCTCTAAGGCAGTGTTTCCCAATCTGTGGGCAAAGAGCCCTGGAGGCAACTGAATAACACAGTAAAGTAAAAAATAAAACAAGAACCCAAAAAAGGTGACCATTAATAAATGAGGTTGATTTGTCATCTGTTTCATTATTAGACACCTGCAGCTTATATGTACATATATCCATGGTATTGTGTGAATATGCTTTACACGTAATGACTCTGGGCAATTCTAAAGAGATCAGTTTGATGGAACGGATTGACCCTATTCCATGATTTTATCTGAACCAATTCTCATGGAGTAGCATTTAGAAAAGTGCACTATCTTTACTATTATGCTAAAAGAGGATAGTATGAATTGTGGATTTAAAATTTCTCGTATGGTTATGAAGAATTGTGGTAGCATGAACAGAGGGTATTTACTATAGACTTGCTGATATTTGCTATTTACTACAGTTCATCTCTTAAAAGATAGTTTTTAAAACATTTACTATACCATGAGAGAAAACCTTAGGAAGAAAACACTAATGGGAAAAGAAAGTGCCCACAGCTTGTTTACAAAGTAAAAGATTCGATAAACATATGTGCACATTAGCTTCCTGGACACTCCCAGAACTCACATGTGCTTAACGACAGCTGCATGTGAAAGCTATAAAGTACTGTATTTTAGATATTAGCAAATAAACAGACCAAAAAGCCCCAAAAAACAAAACAAAAAAAACCAAACTGGGGAAGACTGAAAATATAGGAATTCTGCACATATTGAGGGAGATTAAATATTAATCTTCTTCAACATATGATCCCCAATATTCTCACTAAATTATCTCCAATCAGGCCCCTACACTAAGAAAAGGAAGGAGGGACGGCTAGAATAACTGATGAAAATTTATGAGTGTAGCCATAGACTCTAAATTCAGTTCAATTACCAACTCTTTCATTTAGCTTTCTTAATCATATGCTACAGTCAGCTGAGCTGGATTGATAGTTAAATTTTCAGCATGAGCACCTGAAACTGTCCAGCACTACAAATCAGGGATTGATATAATGTTGACCATCTAAGCTTAAAGTGAAGGAAATAATGTTTTCTAAGTCAATATGCTCCCTGGGATTCTCAGGTTTAGTGACCCCCCTTTTCTGTTTGGTTCTGACACCCCTGGTCTAAAGTACTGAGTGGTTATGTGACTTGCCCTGGGTCACACAGCCAACACATATGGGAGGCAGGACTTGAGCCCTGGCATTGCTGTCTTCAAGGTCATTTTTGTATTCACTACTCATATGCGGCCTTTCACTTGCATGTTCCCAACAGGAAAAAATAAATTCATTACACCTTTCTTTTCCCAAATTCAGGAGCCATTGTAAAGGAAGCATGGCATGATGGACAGAGTAACTGGTACCATCTTGGTACTCCCAGGCAGCTCTCTAAGCCTTAAGTTACAGCTGAGGGCATTGATAGAGGGAATTCCTTACCTGAAGTCCTTTAAAACAATGAAGTCATAAGTCTGGTAAAAAACAAAATTAAACCCAACATCATAAATGCCTTTCAGTCTTTATTTTTCATATAAATTAACATTTAATGGTATTTGAAAATATCCTATCTTCCTAGGAGAAAGAACAGCTCTCTGAAATCAGTTAGCATGACATATTCCTTACATTGATTGAGGAGTTATTTGTGAGGTAATTCTAATCTAGGAAGCTCCCCTAGAAATGTAGCACTTAAATCTACTCAAACATTTTGTAGACTGAAATCTACAAGTACATACTTTCTCCCTACCTCCGAATACCTGAACCAGTTCAACATGGTTCAGTCCTTGACAATTCTTCTCCTACTTTTCCATTCTAGGGATTCAATGTTTTTGAGGAGGGGATTTTTACTTTCCAGAAGGTCTGGGAGAACTACAGACAGTGATGTCCCTAAGCAACACTCTTTAAACCATGACTTTCTCCACACTAGAAAAGTCTACAAATCAGACTTGATGTGTAATACGGTGTAATGGTAATTTAAGGTTAATGGTGGGTAGGTGGGGAAAGGGTTAAAGATCTTCCCCACCCTTATTAGGCCTCAATACCTTCTGTTAATTTTTACTGAGGCACTAGGTCAAGAGGGCCTTGCTCTCAGGTTCTGAAAAGTGTATAAATACTCTGAGGTGAGGTTTTGATTTGGGGGCTTATTTTTGGAAGAAGGTTTGTGTGTCAAATGAGACTCTGGGCAGTCATTTTAAGAAGTCCCCTGGCTTTGAAAACCCAGATGTTGGTGCTTCTCTCTCTGGTAACTATGTATATACGTAATGGTCAGACAGATGGAAGCCCTATCTCTTGATTTTTATTTCTGTTTGTATTTTCTCTGAAGTTCAGGGTGCTGACTTTTTCTCCTGAACCTGAGAATGCTATATGTGCTTGATTAAAGTGATTGTTGACCCCTCAAAAGTTGCTTTCCTTTTAGAAAAGCAGATCTAAGAACCTGTACAGCAAGTCCTCCTGCGTATGTCAGGGAGCTTGCTGCTATATGACTATTGTTAAAGTCATTTAATTGACAAACATATTACTAAGTGGTTGCTCTGTAAGTCCTATGGGGAAATAGAGATGCTGTCATGTAGCCTTTGGGGGGAAGGGGGATACTTTATAAACTTTATAAAGAAAATCGAATATGAGGGGAACAAAGTACCATGTGATATTTTATGCCTTGGATAAAGAGGGGGCATTAAGAGCCATTCTTTGAATTGGTTGAATTTCAATCAGGCAGAGGCAAGAACAAGGCATGCTTAAGAGCTATAAGGAAAGGTCAAGTGGTTCAGAAAGAACCCCAACCCTTTCTCACATAGCCCCCAGTTCCAATATCCTCCACCTCAACAGTGATGGCTTTGACAACTTTCAGCTCAGCCCTATTCACTTATCATTTACTCCAAAGAAGCCTTCTCAGCTCTCAAACCAGGGTTACAGAGCCCAGATGGATGGACAGAACTATGAAATCTGCAATGCCATACAAGGAGAGACAATTACTATTCATATGCATAACATTTTAAAGTTTGTAAAGTACTTCCTCAGCATTACATTGCAAGGCAGGGAGTATTACTAACCACATTTTACAGATGAGGAAACTGAGGCTTATTTTAGGATTATTGTGTAATTCCCACAAACTGGAAAATTACATATTACTGATTTCCATACCATGCCATAACTTCACCAAAAAATTGAGGACATTTCCTGAGAGGGTCCTTTTTTCTTCTCTTCATTTAATATTCCACTGACATCATCCCTCTTCCTCTGACTGTAATGAGCTCTTATGCTTGTCAGGGCCAACCCTCTACATGTACCTCTGACCCTCCCCTTTTATCTTCCCCAGCAGACAGTCCCCACAATTATTATCCCAGCTCTCTATCACCTCTTTACTTTCCTGCTGCTTAAACATGCCCAGATCTGCCCCATCCTTATAAAATCCTCATGACATACTACTACCATGCCTGCTAGCTACCATCTCTCCTTCCCTTCTCAGCTAAACTCCTTGAAAATGTAACTTACATTCCAGTGCCTTTACTTCCTTTGCTCTCACTCTATTCTAAGCCCTCTGCAATCTGACTTCATTACTCAACTGAAACTGCTTTTCCCAAAGCTACCAATAATCTCTTACTTACTAAATTTAATGGTCTTTTCTCAGGCCTTATCTTCTTGAATCCTTATCCTTACTGAAACACAACATTATTGTTACCTTCTCTTCCTAACTTTTTCCTCTCTGGTTTTCCTGACACTGCTTTCTGCTGGTTCTCCTACCAGTCTCATTTGCTGACTATTCACCTATATCATTCCCATAAACTGTGTTTCCCCAATCCCTTAGGCCAGGGGTAGGGAACCTGCGGCCTCAAAGCCACATGGGGCCTTCTAGGTCCCTGGGTATAGTCTTTTGACTGAGTCCAAGTTTTACAGAACAAATTATTTTTATTAAGGGGACTTGTTCTGTGAAGTTTGGATTCAGTTGAAGAGTCACACTTGAAGACCTCGAGGGTCACATGTGGCCTTGAGGCCGCAGGTTCCCCACCCCTGCCCTCTTCTGTTTTCCAGTTAAACTCTTCAACTAGTAATTCTCTCATCCCATAGGTACAATTATCATCTCCAGGTAGATTTACCTAGTCCTAGACTCCCATAAGGGCAATGGTCCCAACTCTACATACTACCAGATAATTGGAATCCATCCTTCCACCCCCCCCCACCCCCCCCACCCTTCCCCTCAGCTCTGGGAGGTTGGTTTTTGCCTTATCTTAGAGGGGTCAACCTCTAAAGGCATCTTCCTGAAATCTCTTCAACATGCCCCTAAGCAAGTAAACATAGGATGTGCAAATTTAGAGTATCCACTCCAAATATTTACATGAACTATCTGTGCCCAACCTGTGGTGGAGCATTCTGCGCCTGTATTGGTCTGATTGGACACACTGAAATTTCACTTTATCATTGTGATGTTATTTTGGTCCTCTTCGAGAACAAAGGACAACAACCAACCAAGCAAGTACACTTTGGCTGGGCCCCCTTCCAACCTCTCTTTTTTTGGCTCCTCTCCTCAACCTCCCCTCTTTTCCTGAAAGTTCCTGAGGGTAGGAGCTGTTTTGCATGCTAGTATTTATATCCTGGGCACTTTGCACAGTGCCTGGCATGCTGTAACTGCTTGATAAGTATTTTAGTATTCTGTCATTGAAAGTGGAAGTGCCCTAGGGATCTCAAACTCCAAAACTGAATTCATTATCTTTTCCCCCAAACCTATCCCCCTTACTTATTCCTGTGGAAGGCACCACTATACTTCCATTCAACCCGTGTTACACCATACTTGTCACCCTCAAGTCTTCACTCTTGCTCATCCCATGTCCATTCAGTTGCCAAATCTTTTATTTCTTTTTCTACAACATCTCTTGCATTCATTTGTTTCTCTTTATTGGTTCATGTCATCATCACCTCTGGCCTGGACTATTGCAACAGTCTTCTAAATGGACTTTCTCAAGTCTCACCTCAATGCAATCCATCCTTCACTCGGCTGCCAAAGGGAATTTTCTAAGGCCTAGGTCACCCTTCCAATTGATAAACTCCGAACAGGCTCTTCTACCTTTAGATCAAATATAAACTCCTCTGTTGACTAGCCTGGCACCTTTCTATTTGTCTTCTATCGGGTATTAGTATACCCGATAGAAGAAGGTCTAGCCATACAGGCCTCCTTGCTATTCCTCAAACAACACCTCTTCTCCCATTTCCAGGCCTTAGCATGACTGGCCCCCATTCTTTCCCCTCCCCCCCACCCTCTGGCTCCTTGAATCTCTGGCTTCCTTGGAGTTGCCTCCTGCTCAGTCTTCTCTTATCCCTCCAGCTGCTCAGGATGTATCCAGTTATGCACCAATTTATGTAAATGCTGTCTCTCAGATTAGATGGGGGGGGGGGGGGGGCTCCAAGAGGACAAGAGCTAGTTTTGCTTTTATTTGTATCCCTAGCATTTAGCACAGTACCTGGCATATAATCAGTACTTATTAAAGTGCTAGCTGATTTTATTGACAAATTCCAATCGTTATCCAACTTGCAATACCTTCCAGAAAGCAATGTTATAAGTTCAAAGACAAAAGGTACAGAGTACTGAGATTGTATAATGACTATGCTCAAAATTTCATTTATAAATTGGTTATTTGGAGTTTGGAAGGCATTTACACATAGAAACAATTCTATAATTGAGGATAGCTTCCAGACTAACCCAATTTAAATCCTATTTATCTTTAACAAAGCTGAAATATTTTGTTGCAATGCTAGTAAACAAGAGAAAAATGAATGACACCGAATAAGAAGTTTCCTTAATTTATCTCGGTTTTTTTTTTGTTTGTTTTTTTTGTTTTTTTGAGGAAACCATGTTTAACTAGAGATTTTTCTGTAAGAATTCTGAAAGAGGATGAGGAAACCCGAGATTTTCCCAAGGGAATGACAAAAATTAGAAGAGAGGAGAAGATAATTGGTTAATAGACTTGAGAGTTATAAGATACCTTGTGTGATATAATACTTATTTTGCAAATATGGAAACTAAGGTGGCTTGCACAGGGCCACACAGTCGGATCCAGGATTTAAATCTAGGTCCTGACTGAAATCCAGAGCTTTTTCCACTATAGAAAGAAGCTATATTTTCATCTATGAAAAGGAGATTGCCTAAGCTTAAAATTAACTGACCTTTGAAGACAGAGAAATGAAAAACAGGACACGGGGAAAATAGGGAGGGGTGTGGGGAAGGAGAGGGGTAGAATCATAAACAATGTCTGGAACCAGAAGGGATCTCAGTTGCCACTCAATTCAGTGCTTTCATTTTATTGATGATGAAAATGTAGATAAGTGACTTGCCCAAGGTCACAAGGGTAGTAATCATGAGGAATAAGGTAGTCAGGAAGAAACACTGTGCCAAGTACTTTTAGGCACCACAGCCCAGGACAGCATGATTCCTATGGCTGGAAGGGAAGGGAGGCACAGGGGATGTGGCAGGAGGAACATGCAGGGCCACTTGTCTGACACCTCTGCCTTAGGGCACTGTGAGGTTAGCTGATTTTCCCAGTCATATAACCATTATGTGTCAAAGGTGGGCTTGAACCCAGGTCTTCCTAGCTTCAAATTCAGCTCTCTATCCACTCTCCCACAGTGCCTTTCAGTACTATTATGAATAATGGAAAATAATTTTTTTTTGGTGTAAACACTTTAAAGTGTAAAGCCAGTATTTGAAGAAAAATCAACAGTTCCTACTAACCTCTCTTCCCAAGCCAAAGAACAAAAATTCATTCTTTAAGACAGCATTTTCTAAAGCTACAACTTTCCAATAAAGGAACTTTACTCAGATTTGGCAGACTTGTCAACTAGGTTGCTTCTCCATTTCTTCCAAGGCTGGAAATTCTCCAGTCTTTTACAGCATATTGCTTCACTACACTCCACAACCAATCATGCTTCATTCTCTAAGGACACACAATAGGATTAAGCTAATTGTGCAACAAGTATAAGAGATAGAAAATTCAGAACTGGAAAGATCTAAGGACCCACAGAGTTCCATTAATAAACCTTTCAAGGCCTTTCAAAGTTAATCAGTATTAGTGAATAATTTAAACAGTAGCATTATGATAAAAGAATGCAATAAAAATTGCTGCCACTTCTGTGAGGATATCTGACTTGAATTAAGATTGAGTTCTCATAGTTCCAGAACCTACAAATTCACAATACCACCCAAAGGAAACAAACACAATGCAAAAACTCAATTGTGATGAACACCAATGGTCCACTATTATAGTCCTCTCAGGTCTAATGGCCTGTGAGGCACTAGCCTTTGGATTTTGAGGTAGAGACTTTAAGCAGGGGGAATAGGAAATAGGTCCCTTAATGCAGGGACCATGCCTAGTCTTTAATATATAATTCATAACATGCCATACACTGGCTAGGCCTTGGGTAAATTGACTACTGACTCAAATCAAGTTGGTCTCCTGGGAAAGAGTGTCTTGAATGCTTTTTGACAGAAGTGGGAGTAGGAAAGCAAGAAGGGAATACGAATTTAAATAGTGCCTATTATGTGCCAGGCACAGTGTTAAGTATGGTGCTTTACCAAATTTTATCTCATGGGAGGTAGGTATTGTTATTATCCCCGTTTTACAGGAAACTGAGTCAAAAAGTGGTTGAGAGACTTGGCCAGAGTCACACTGCTAGTGTCTGGGAACGGATTTGAACTCAGGTCTTCCTGACATCAGGAACACTCCTCTTTCCATTCCACCACCAATTTGGCACCAGAGCTAGTAAATGGCATTCCCTATTAAGCAACTCTCCTGAGTGAGGGTCAAGGAGAGGAGATAGATGTCAAACAGCAACCTTAGTAGCTGCTTGTAGCAGCAGGGAGAGTATAAGGTCTCTCCTTGGAGAAGGTCTTGAAAGGAAGAAAGAGAATACTTAAATTTAAAGACAGCTTCTCAAGGACAGCAGAATGTGATATCTCTCTCTGGAGGTGAGACAAGGAAGGGAGGAGAGGGGAAAAGGAGAGAAAAGAACCAAGAAGGGTGAGAAGAAATCAGAGGGGTTGAGGAAATAAGGAGAAAGGGCAGAAAGGAAAGGAGAAGGAAGAACAGGGGGAGGGAAGGGAAAGAAGGAAAGGAAAAAGTAACAGGGAAAGAAGAAAGGGAGGGAGAAGGGAAGGAAGAAAAGGAGAGAAGGAAAACAGGTAGAGAAACAGGAGAGAAGGGAAGAGGGAAGAAAGGAAGGAATGAAGCAGCTAGGAAAGGAAGAAGGAAGGAAGGAGGGAGGGAAGGAAAAAAGAGGAAGGCAGGCAGGTGGGAAGGAAGAGAGGGAAGAAGGAAGAAAAGGAGGAAGGAAGGAAGGAAGGAAGGAAGGAAGGAAGGAAGGAAGGAAGGAAGGAAGGAAGGAAGGAAGGAAGGAAGGGAGGGAGGGAGACAGCAGGGGCAGCAGGGCAGCAGGGCAGCAGCGCCGAGGGGCGGCGGCAGCGCTCACCTGGAGCTCTCGGCGCTGAAGCTGCCCCCGTCCAGCAGCCGCATCTTGCAGAAGAGGATCCCGTTGACAAAGGGCACCGAGGAGAGCTCCTCCAGCTCGAAGTCCACCTTAAACTTGAACTTCTTCTTCTTCATCATCATGAAGGCCATTCGCCGCGGCGCCGGGCGCGGGGCGGCGGGGAGGAGGGGGCGCCCCCTCAGCGCCCCGGAGCCTCCTCTCAGCCCCGACCCATAGTCGCCGGCTTCCCGAGCCCGGAGCGGGGCCGGAGGGGGAGCGGCCGCCGCGGCCGCCCCTCGCCTCCGCTTCCTCGGCCGCTGGAGCGGCGGCGGCGGCGCCCGGAGCGAGCGGGCCGCGGGGAGGCGCCCGCCCGCAGAGGGGGCTCCGCCTGGCCCCGGGAGTCGGGCGGACAGCGGCCGCGCTGGCGCCCGGGATCCCTGCGGCGCGGCCACGGCCACTGCCGCCCCTGGCCGTGCGTGCGTACGGACTCCCGGTCCGAGCGCCAGTAACCGCCACGGCCGAAGCCGCGGCCGCCGGAGCAGGAAAGGAGGGGGGAGGGCGGGGAGAGGGAGGCGGTCGGGCAGCGAGCTCCTCGACCGCCTCAGCCCCCGCCGCCGCCGCCGCCACCGCCTCTCGCGGGGCCGGGGCAGCGCCCCCCAGCGGCCGCAGCGGGCGTCGCCGCGGGGGCGGGGTGGGGCGGGGCTCGGGGAGGGGGGAAGGGAGGAGGGGGCGACAGGGTCTGGGGCGCAGGCGGACGCCGAGGCCGAGAAAAGTCACCTCCCGCAGCTTCTGCGCGGAACATGTGGTGTCTCTCTTTGGGTTAAAATAGGCCAAAAAAAAAACAACCAGGAGGAACCAAAAAAGAGCTTCCCCCGAACACTTCCTTTTTGTCTCTGCCTTTTCATTTTCTGTTAGTGTTGCTCCTGGTCCCCGCCCTCTCCTTCGCTCTTCTCTTCCAGAGAGAGCCCCTGACTTGGACGGGAGTCACGAGGGAGAAAGACGAGAGAGACAGAGACTGGAGAGACAGAGACGGGAGAGACAGACAGAGACAGAGAGGAGATAGACAGAGACAAGAGAGACAGAGACGGGAGAGACAGACGAGAGAGACAGAGACTGGAGAGACAGAGACGGGAGAGACAGACAGAGACAGAGAGGAGATAGACAGAGACAAGAGAGGCAGAGACGGGAGAGACAGAGACGGGAGAGACAGACAGAGACAGAGAGGAGATAGACAGAGACAAGAGAGGCAGAGACGGGAGAGACAGAGACGGGAGAGACAGACAGAGACAGAGAGGAGATAGACAGAGACAAGAGAGGCAGAGACGGGAGAGACAGAGACGGGAGAGACAGACAGAGACAGAGAGGAGATAGACAGAGACAAGAGAGACAGAGACGGGAGAGACAGAGACGGGAGAGACAGACAGAGACAGAGAGGAGATAGACAGAGACAAGAGAGACAGAGACGGGAGAGACAGAGAAGGGGAGGAGAGAAACAGAGACGAGAGAGACCTAAAAGAAGAGACGCAGGAGAGACAGAAGCAGAGGAAAGGGAGACGGAGAGCTCCGGCTGTGTAGCCTAATCTTTTCTTTTTCAGATGAGGAAACCTGAGGATCAGGTGTGCCCAAGACATCCATAGGTGGTAAAGGACCTAGCACGAGTGGCATCCAGGCCTCCGAGCCCAGAGCCGAGCTCTTCCGCGGTGCCACGCTGCCCTAGCATTCTAAGGTGATGGGGGCGGGGAGGGGAAGCGCCCTCTTCTATGACTTTCTCACAGGATGAAAAATAGACCCTGACTAAAATAAATTTGAGGATTTCTTGGGAACCCCAAGTGTTCCCCCCTTGGCACCCGCGCCCCTCCCCCCCAGATTCATTGATCGTGGTGTCTCTGTCCTAGGTATCAAACTCTGATCCTAGGTACCTCTGTCCTAGGTATGGAAAGGGGCCAGCTTTCGGAAGGGGTGTCGTCATCCTTACAGAGCTAACCCCGGTCCAGATTTAGATTTTGTCTCGAATCGGAAGCTTGCGTCTTGAGAACCTGCCCCTGGCTGCCTGGGGCTGTGTTTCTTGGTCCCCACACTAGCGGGCTCATGCATCCATCTCCACGTCATCGCAGAGGGCAGCCTCCGGCGTGCTGTGTCAGGGCTGGTTCTGGAGTCACTTGCTGTTGGGAATTTGACAGCTCCTGTGACATTTCCGAGGCGAAACTGAAATACCTATTCAATCCCTTCCGTTGTTTCTTGGCGATTTTGTTTTCACCTTAAACTTAAGCTTTGTCAGTATGTGTTTATGAATATTCTGTGATTTAGAGCACTTGTTTTATGAAGGAAGAAATAAATATATATGACATATAGTAAACTTAGATGGTACAATATGTAATAAATGTAATATGCAATAAATATGTGCGTAGCATTTATTAAGCATTGATTTTATTAAGCCAGGAATAGTGTTGAGCGCTGAGGATACAAAACCAAGAAAATCAGACAGTGTTAAACCTTACAGGAGAAGACAAAACATAAAGAGGATCTGGAGAGAGCAGGAGAGTGGGGAGAGATGGGAAGGGAAGGAAGAGACCTGCCTGGTCTAGGAAGGTGGTATCCATGTGAAGCAAAACTAAGAACCAGGGTCCAAGTGAGAAGCTATTTTATTACTGATTTACTTTCTGCTTTGAGTACCTTTCTAGAAGGGCTCTTTTAATATCTCTCAGGGAGTCTTTACATTTAAACTAAATCTGACTTTTAAGAGATCTTCCCTTGCCCTGTGGGTGGGGCATAATGAGCCAGAGAATGCTGGAAAAGTCTAGTCAAGGAGTGGCAGCCTCATGGCCACATGTGGCCATGTCCTTAAGTGTGGCAGACCTAGAGGGCCTGTCTGGCCTAGAGGCTATGGGTTCCCTGCCCCTTTCTAGTCCCCTCTGTTCTTTAGAGGTCCAGCACTGTCAGGATTGAATCTAGTCTCTAGAAGCCTGGAGGTGTGGCCCTTTAGTGGGAGAGGCTCCCCACTTCCACCTCGGACTACATAGATTTGTCTGTTTACAAAATATAAACTATTCCCCCTTTTCTCTATTTGGTAGTTTTCAGTCCTGTCTGACTCTTTGTGACCCTATGTGGCATTTTTCTTGCCAAAGATAATGGAGTGGTTTGCCATTTCTCCAGCTTGTTTTACAGATAAGGAAACTGAGGCAAACAGTTAAGTGACTTGCCCAGGGTTACGCAGCTAGTAAGTTAGTGAAGCCAGATTTTAACTCAGGACAATGAGTCTTGGCACTCTATCCATTTGGCCACCTAGCTGCTCATCCTCCCTCTTCCACTACAATGTAAATTCCTTGTGGTCTGAGACCTAGGACCTAGCACGGAGCTTTATACCTCATGCATACTTAATAAATACTTGTTGAATTGGACTGGATTGAGTTCTATTCAAAGGATGCTGTTAAGTGAGATCTCCATTGAGAAAACCAGACTTACCTTGGTTATATAAATTTTTTTTTAGCTCTCTGCTTTAAAAAACTAATTATATATTGAAAATTTGGTTTACAAGCAAAAGCCAAAGTGAGATGAGGAGTGGAGGTGGGAGTGAGTTACAGATCAGTTGCTTTGGCACACTGTTATCTGCCAAAAATACATTTTTCCCCAACAACCCTCCAAAAAGGTGGTGCTTATCCTTAGTAATGTACTCTAGTGCTGAGATGTTTGGAGATGGACAGGAATCAATGAATGAGTATTTATTGATCCTACAGCTAGAACTAAGCAGCTGCAAAAGGTCTGAGGGGGAATCTTTGGCCTCAAGGCTACAGGTAGCATTCTACCGCCTTGGGTGTGTGATCTTTTGACTGAGTCCAAGATTTACAGAATAAATCCTTTTATTAAGGGGATTTGTTCTGTGAAGTTTGGATTCAAAGGACTACATTTGAGGACCTAGAGGGCCACATGTGTCCCTGAGGTTGCAGGTTCCCCACCCTTGCTTGCCAACTCTTACTGAGCCTATGACAGGCACTTCAATAATATTACTTTTAAAATATGTACATATGTTAGTCATTTATACCTTCTGGAGGTCATTATCTCAACTCCTGTCCCAAAGCTCATTGGTTTGGGACTCTCCTTATAGTTGGAGATGAAGGTGAGGGATGGGGGCAGAGTTGGTGAGAGATGAGAGCTAAGAACTTCCATTCTGTCAGTCCCCCTTCAGTGACGCTTTTATCAGCAGCTTTCTAACTTTGAAAGACAAAATATATAAGGTCAACCTCACTTCAGGTTGCTGAAGGAAAAAAACTCTGGGAATACATGAGGGGAGCAGGCAGTCTTCATCATATTTATATACCAGGCTTGCTATGCTAAAAGGCTTTGGAGAGTTTCCCCTCCAGAGAGATCCTGGATGCCCTCTGTCTTGGTTGAGCTAAGTTCCCTCCATACCAATGGTGAAGCTCCTTCACTCTGTGTCTGGTATACTCCTTTGTATACCCTCTCTGATTTTTTTTTGCTATGATTTGGATAAATCAATTTCTTTACTATTCTCTACGTGTGCTCATTGAAGAGCACATATTAGGTGGTAAAGGGGTCACATTTTGTATATGGAGATTGGGATCCCTTATTCCCCAAATGACAAGCAATCAAAAGTCAGCTGGAATTTGATTATAACCCCTAGACTAATAATATTTAAAGGAGCAGATAGATGTAATTCTAGTCTTGTACCCTTCTCTCTATCTGAGGAAAACAGAGCAGTGACTTTTCGCTTCACCTCCTGCCAAGAATGAAAGTTTCCCTTTGAGAAGGGTGTCTCTATTCTGCCTTCCTCTGAGCCACAGGACAGCATCCTCTTTGCCATATATAAAGCCTCACTACACATGTGGGCCCACTCTCTCTTTATCTCTGCATAGGTAATTGTTAGGCAAATAATTATTACCTCTTTTATAACCAAACTTTCAGAGATAAAAAGTTGGAAGGAAATGGAATAATCACCATAAACTAGGGTGAACTAGGGTGTGTGTGTGTGTGTGTGTGTGTGTGTGTGTGTGTGTGTGTGTGTACTTTTTAAGAGCCAGGAAAAACCCAAGAATAGGCTTTAAGCTAAGAAACCACGGCAGTTTTTGGTCTTTCCTTAAGGAAGAATTTCAAGTCAAGAATTTCAACAGATTTGGAAGCTAGAGAAAGCAAATCATTTAATCAAGTATCCTGGCTGAGGCAGTTGCCTCTGGTGGCAGTGGATAGTGGGGGCTGATCTCCAGTTAGGATAGATCTGTGCTCAAATCCATCTCCAAACACTTACTAGCTATGTGACCGGGGCCAATCAAAACCTTTGCCTCAGTTTCCTCATCTGTAAAATGAGTATAGTAATGTCACTGCTGTCCCAGCACCAACTCTGTTGTGTCCTTATCACTGGTCTAGGAATGTACTTATCACTGTGGAGAGAGAAGAGATTGGAGCTGTGATTATATTGGAACAGAGTGAGGATCCAGTGAAATAGTGTTTTTAAAGCATTTTGCAAACCTTAGAGTGCTTTATAAATGCTAGTTCTCATTATTACTAAGCATTCCACTGGACACTGGCCAGTGGACACACCTTACAGAGGTGGGGAACCTGTGGCCTCAAGGCAGCTTTTTTACTGAGTCCAAGTTTTACAGAACAAATCCTTTTATTAGGGATTTGATAAGTTAAATAAGATACATAAGGGGCAAGTCCAACATAGCATCCATCGAGGAGGAGGCCTGGTGGGAACAGCATGATGTCACTAAAAACCATTAGTGACCATGCAGTATGGGAGGCCTGGGTTCTTTCCCAAATACATCATGGACACCTGAGCCTTCTATATAAGCTCCCCTAGTCACAGCTATTTCCCTCTACATGTCCCTTTCAATATATATTGCTTTTGTGTGTCTATTCTCACCACTAATGCTTTGTGTATTTTTGGGAGAGTACATTTCATGCTTATGGGGAGGATGTTTTATTACTTTTCCCATTATGCTCTTGAAGTAATGGTATCTTCCAATGGATTATTCAATAGTTTTGTGGATCCCATAGACTGTCATGAAGTGAAGCTAACCATTCCCTGGGGGACATTCCCAGTGAGTTATGGGGTATCCTCATATCCTTATGCTTTTAAAAAAAAAATCCCCTTGTTCACTCGTATGTGATAAATCAAAATCTTATGTGGTATAATAGAAAGAATATTAGAACTGGATTTAGGAGACCTGACTTTAACTTATGACCCTTACTAGCAGTGGGAATGTGGCTAAGCCCACTTAAACTCTCTGATTCTATTTCCTCACCTATAAAATGAAAATATTAATATGCTACCCATGGGTTGTGAGGAAAGTGCTTTGAAAAATTTTAAGTAAATTAATAATACAGTAAAGGCTCAGAGCTTCTAGTAATATACAGGAAGTATAATTTTCAAATCAAAGGGTAAGATTTTCAAGCCTAACCTACAATTCACGAGTTCCTTGTCCCATATCCAGTTAAACTCTGCCATGTCCTTATCACTATGCTAGGAATATACTTATCACTGTGGAGTATGAGAAGTAAATAGAGGCAGAGAGAGATTAGATTTATCATTTTATTGGAACAGAGAACTCCTTGACGAAGAGACTCTCTCCCACAGCAAATCAGCACCTTCTCTACAATAGTCTGTAATATTAGAAAGAATTGTCTAGAACTCTATGTTAAGTGGGAAAAGAGAATAAGCATGTATATAGTACCTACTATGTGCCAGACATTTTACAAATATTATTTTGCTCGATTCTCACAACAGCCCTGAGAGAGAGGTTCTATTATTATCTCCATTTTACAGTTGAGGAAACTAAGGCAACAGAGGTCAAATGACTTGCCCAGGATGATAGAGTTAGCATCTAAGGCTGGATTTGAATTTAGATCTTCCTGACTCCAGGTGGAGTTCTATCTGCTGTATCACCTGTTACACTAGGCAACTGACTTGTCTAAGGTCACATCGTATGTATCAAAGGCAAAAGAAGTAAATATTACTGATAAAAGAACTATATATTGCTTTCTGCCCTTAGTTTGCAGTCTAATTCCAAACTATGATGAAATTCTATGATGAAAAATACTAAAGCATACTTTTTTCACTTTATTTATTTTTCTTGTTTTTTTTTTTTTTGGTGTGTGTTTTCTTTTGCAACAAGCCTAATATAGAAATATGTTTTGTATGACTTCCCCCATTTAACTGATATTAAGTTGCATTCTGAGGGGATGAGGGAGAGGTAGGGGGAAGGGAGGGAATTTGGAATTCAAAATTTTAAAAAATGAATGTTAATTTTTTTACATGTAATTGGGAACTATTTAATGAAATAAAGTGTTTAAGAAAAGTTTGCAGACTAGTAGGAGAATCAAAGTAATGCATATCAGAAAACAGAGAAAAAAGGATATGATATGTATTGAAAAACGGCTTAGAATAGTACCTGGCGCATAGTACGTGCTTCCTCTTTGCTTTATCTTTTGACGAAATCACTCTATATTATAGATATACAATCCCACGGGTTTGGAAGCTCCATCAGATTCATTCTCAGGACTCTCAGCCCCTTGAGAATGTCATCTTATTTGAATAGGTGTCTATTATTTCAAAATGGAGCTTTGGGTTAGAGAGTAGTAAGAAATAAGTTTGGATAGGCATGTGGGTATTCATCCTTCGTTGCTGAAGAAGACCATGCCATCACAGAAATAATGACAGGGCTTGCACTTGCCTTTGTTTTGAGCAAGAGAGGGCTGTGCAGGTCACCAGCCTTACTTCTCCTCCAGAGCCATCAGAGTCCAGTGACCAGATATTCATCAGGATGACTGGAGATGGCCCAGGATGAGGCAATGGGGGCTAAGTGACTTGCCCAAGGTCACCCAGCTACTGAATGTCAAGTGTCTGAGGTGAGATTTGAACTCGGGTCCTCCTGACTCCTGTACTGATGCTCTATCACTGCACCACCTAGCTGTCCCAATGTGTGTTCGCCCCTCGTTGCTGAAGAAGACCATGCCATCAGAGAAATGATGACATGACTTGTACTTGACTTTGTTTTGAGTGAGGGAGGGCTGTGCAGGTCACCAGCCTCCCTTCTCCTCCAGAGCCATCTGAATCCAGTGACTAGACATTCAGCAGGATGACTGGAGATGACCCAGGATGAGGCAAGTTTAGATAGGCAAGAAAGGATTGGAGGGGTTCTTAAAGGTCAGACAGAGGAACTCTAGTGCAGTGGTTGAGGGAACCATATTCCTCCTAATTAATATTAATGGTATTAATTATCATTAGTATTAATAGAGCTTAGTATGTGCCAGGCATTGTGCTAAGTGCTTTACAATTATTATGTCATTTGATCCTCACAACAATCCTGGGGACTAGGTGCTATTATCATCCCCATTTTACAGATAAGGAAACTGAGACAAACAGAAGTTACCTGGCTTGCCCAGGGTTAGTTACCCAGCTAGTAAATGTATGAGGTTGGTTTTGAACTTAGGTCTTCCTGACTCCAGGCTCAGTGCTCTATCCATTGACAGAAGAATGATATGATAAAAGTCCTCTTTTAGGAAAATTAGCCTGAGAATGGAATTGGAGGCAATTACCCAATATTTGTTTGTCTGAGAAAAAAAATGCATCATATTTGAAAAAAACATCCTACTTTGCTATTTTGAAACTCCTAAAAATTGGTGACCTTTTGTTTAGTTTATCTTAACTGGAGAGTCTCTGCATATTTTCTAGACAGATTAAGTAATATATGATTAATTCAAATTGTTACTTCAAATTAAGCTATAATAAATGGTTACTAGGGAACTACAAGAGGAGTTTAAATAAGAATTTTCTCAACCTAATAAAAATTTTGTAATTTAACTTCAAAGAAATGATGGTAGTTAAAAACAGTAACACCTTCCCTCTTTGTTATATGGATACACAGTGACATAATTATTACAACTGAAGTCTGACATGAAAGTAGGGTAGGTAACTGTCTTAAAAACAATCTTGTTTTCAAGTAAGACTCGAGACTCATTTTTTTTTACAGTTTTTATTTTTTGGTATTATAAACTTGACAAACACCAACAAAAATGAACATTTCTAAATTTAAAAAGGAATAGAAGAAGACGATTACATGTGAAACTGTAAACACTGAAGTCGATTTCAACAAGATGGTTCCATTCCTTCATGTTGGGACCCTCTATGGCATCTTTGGGGTTGGCTTTGCTTATAGTTCTGAACCCTTGTTTGGAATCTTGGGAAAATCCCTGTACTAGATAACCCAAAAAGCTGATACCAAGTTGGCCCTTTTAAGCACATTATAATCAACATTATCTATTATTATAAACAATGCAAGAGGAAGAACCAAGGAAACTCACAAGTAGCCAATTTGCAGAATCATAGAAATAGAATTGGAAATTTCTCAAACATCATTTAAATGAACCCATACTTGAATGGGTATATCCTCTACAGCAGCAACAATGTAATGATAATGGCCAACATTTATATAATGCTTTAAGATTCGGAAAGCACTTACAAATAATCATTTTATTCTCACAACAATCCTGGGAATGAGGTGCTATTATTATTCCCATTTTACTGATGAGACAAATGAAGTTAAGTGACTTGTCCAGGGTCACACAGGTAGTAAGTATTTGAGGCTGTGTTTGACATCAGGTCTTACTGACCCCAATCAGGTGCTCTATCTACTGTCTCACCAATCAATTCCCAACAAGTGGTTATCCATCCTCCACTTGAATACCTCTGGTGATGGGGAGTCTACTACCTTTTGAGGAAGGTCATTTCTCTTTTGGATGATCTTTCTCAAGGGGCTGATGGTCCTGAGAATGAATCTGATGGAGCTTCCAAACAACTTAGTTGGCTTTTTTTTTTTTTACATCAAGCTGAAATTTGCCTCTCTGTAACTTTCTCTTCTTGTTAGTTTTAATTCTACCATCTTGGAAATAACTGATTTAGTCATATGGAAGGGCTGTGTAGTCAAAAGAACTTTTAAAATTTGCTGCCTGAAAACCTGAGATTAAATTTCTGCTGTTCTGCTACTTCCTGCCTGTGTAGCCCTGGGAAAGTGACTTGCAAGTGTCCTTGTATCACCTCCTCTGACCTCCCTGTAAGTGGGCCTTGTGTGAGTTCTCCAAAAGATAGTCTTTTAGGCAAACATATGTTTGACATTTGAACAATGTGGCCAGCCCATTGAAGTTGACCCACTGCAACATTTTGAATGTTTGGCTTTCTTTTAGGTAGCCCAGTAGATAGAGTGCCTGGAATCAGGTGCTTTTATTGTCTCTGTTTTACAGATAAGGAGAATGGAAGCAGGGAGAGTTTAAGTCCTTGCTCAGGGTCACACAGCTATTCTCTGAGGCTAGATTTGAACTCAGTTATTCCTGACTCCAGGTCCAGTGCTCTCTATCCACTGGGCCACTTTGCTGCCTCTAAGCTTCTAACATGTTATGAAAGTGTTGGTTGATATAAATCTGAGTTGCTTATTATATTTTACTTATTTTTCAGATCTTGAGATAAGATGAAAGGGAAAATGGTGGATTCCCCTTTATAGAAATGGGAAACTATTTCTTCAGCTGGAGTTAAAGTGGGGCTGGGATGTTAAGACAAAATGGGGTGACTGGTGGTAGATTTGGCATGCCTGGCATGCCAAGATACTCCTAGTAAAAACACAAGCCAAAATATCCCCAGAAATGTATGCATTTAAGGGATATCAGTTATTCTCCTTGGGATGAGGAATGTTTGGAGTTTGAAAGGAATGGAAAGTCAATTTCCCAAACATAGTAACCAGAACCTCTTGCTGGAAGGTCTTCCTGCCTTTCTCTTATCTTCTATTTCTTTCATTCTTTTGGTTTTGTTTTGTAATTTCTTGGTTTCTCATAAAGTCATTAGCTTCCATCTGCTACATTCTAATTTTTAAAGAACAATTTTCTTCAGTGAGCTTTTGAAACTCTTTTTCCGTTTGGCCCATTCTTCTCCTCATTGAATTTTTGGACCTGTCTTGCCACTTGGGTTAGTCTATTTTTAATGTTGTTGTTTTCTTCAGAATTTTTTGGGGTCTCCTTTAGCAAGCTGTTGACTCACTTTTCATGATTCTCTTGCATTGCTATCATTTCTCTTCCCAATTTTTCCTCCACCTCTCCTATTTGATTTTCAAAATCCTTTCCGAGCTCTTCCATGACCTGAGACCATTGCACATATGTTTTGGAGGTTTTGAATGCAAAAGCCTTGACCTTTAGGTCTTCCTCTGATGGTATGCATTGTTCTTCCTCATCCAAAAGGATAGAAGAAAATACCTGTTCACTAAGAAAGTAACCTTCTACAGTCTTATTTTTTCCCCTTTTTTGGGCATTTTCCCAGCCAGTTACTTGACCCTTGAGTCCTTTGTGAAGAGGAGGGTATACTCTGGGGACCTGTAAGTTCTCAGTTTCTCCAAGGTGCCATAATCAAGGGAGAGTTTACTCCTCTTCTGGCCTGCATTCTGGTCTGGGAGCAACCACAAGTACTCTGTTCTGGGCAGAATCTGAGAGTAGGATTCCCTGTCCAGAGTCTTCAACAGCTCCAGAAGCCAGTGTTCCTCCTTACCCAAGGATTGCCACTCAGGGCTGAGATCTAGATCATCTACTCAGTTTCCCCAAGGTCTTTAATGTGAAGGTTCCAAAAATGGATGCTGCTGTTGCAGTTGCTGCTGCTAGCAAGGCCAGACTGCATTCCCTTCTCACCCAGATGAAAGAGCTTTCTCACTGACCTTTGAAGCTGTCTTTGGTGTTTGTGGGTTGAGCAATCTGGGAACCATAGCTGCTGCTGGGGTTTCTGCCCTGCTCTGGTCCTTGCTGTGCTGAGGCTGGGCTGTGCTCAACTCCAAACCTGGGGTGATAGACTTTTCTCCTGTCAGCCTTCCAGGCTTTCTTGGGCTGGAAATCTCTTTCTCTCTGTCATTTTGTGGCTTCTTCTGCTCTAGAATTCACTCAGAGTCGTTTTTTACAGGTATTTTATGGACTATTGGGAAGAGCTTCTACAGGTCTGTCCTTCTACTCCACCATCTTAACTCTGTCCCCCTGCCTTTCTCTCTTCTGATGTATTTTACCTTATTGGCAATAGTGAGCCACTGAGGAATTTTGAGGAGGGAAGTGGCATATTCAACCTCTGTTTAGAAATATTATTTGGCAGTTGTGTAAAGGATAAATTGAAGAGAAAAGAGATTAGAGGCAGAAAACAGTTAGGAAGGTACCATTAGATACCTAGATGCCCTAGTTCCTAGAGAGGTGAAAAAGGCCTGGACTAAAGGAATCAATAGAACAGACAGGATATATAAAGGTAGAGCTTACAGGAGGAAGGAGAGGAGAGAGTCAAAGATTTTGGGCTTGGATATGATGCTGCCATCAATAGAAATAGGGAAGTTGGGAGGAGAGAGAAGCTTTTTTTTTAAAGAGTTTTATTGATGTTGTTTAAAAATTTGTTTTGACATTACAGTTATTTCAGAATGAATTCACCGTCTATCCCATGATCTTTCTCTTGTAAAAGAAAAAAATGAAAAAAAGTCAAGCAAAATCAGCCAATACATCAATTGTATAGGACATTTCACCCCCATGGTGAGACCAGGTTAGTGAAGACCATCAATTTTAGATATGCTTATATAATGAGTATTCTGGCCCCACCTTCCTAGAGCAAGGTAAAGGAAGAAGGGAAAGAATATTTATTAAGTACTTACTCTATTGTGTACCCTGGCACAGTGTTAAGTATTTGACAAATATTATCTCATTTGATCCTCATAACAGCTCTTTAAGTTAGGTGCAATTGTGATCCCCATTTACAGTTGAGGAAACTGAGAAAGACAGAGGTTAAAGAGTCACATAGCTAATAGTTTTCTGAAACTGGACTTGAATTAAAGCCTTTCTGATTCCAGGCCTAGTACTGTCCATTGTATCCCCTATAGCTGCCTCTAGTTTGGCTAAATCATCCTCATAGAGTCCTAGGGGTACCGTGAAGGGTTGGGGTGTCTCTTCTCAAATGCTATCAGCTCAAACCTCCATTCCAGATCTACTAAGATGGCAAGCACTAAGGTACAAACACTTCTCCAACACTTTGGGGGCACACTCTTCCCTATAATATACATATATACATACATACACACATACATATGTCTATATGCATATATGTGTGGATATATTTGTATGCATGTATATATATGTATATACATGCATACATATATATTTATATGTAATATATATTTTATATATATGTATATACACACACACATAAACTAATGTAACTTAGGGTTCAAAGCTTATTTGTAGAAAACTCTCTTCATTGGTAGAGTTTGATTACTTGATGTCCAGTGCTTTCCTAAAGGACAGATTTGTCAAGAGTTTTAGAGAAGAGAGCTAAGTCTTCTGGCTTTTACTTAGGAAGGAAAAGTCATGGGATTCCAGATTCTCATCAGGGAGAGGTTCTTGAAGGGAGAAGCTGACATGTGGAAGATCCTCAATCATGGCCCCATCCTCAGCTTACTACACTACAGACTTTGAGGAATTTCCTCTTGGGTAAGGACTGGGACCTTCTTTGTTGAACTGAAATATATGATATCTCACACACACACACACACACACACACACGATATTTTTTTCTTCATAGATAAGTTGATTCCTTTTCCAAACATTTTTTTGTTAATATCTAGTACTTTTAATTTAATGTTCTTCCTTCCACTACATTATTTCTTCTCTTGTTCACTTCTGATTTAATGGCATTTGTTATCATTGGAATATATACAAATACTGGTTGTGAATGATTCATAAGATTCAGTTCCTTGTTGGCAAGAGTCAGGTTCCTTCTTTGTTCTGGACAGTGTTTAGTATGTATAGGTAGTCAATTAATTTTCTTTAATTGATATTAATGATGATGATGAAGACAGTGATAAATACAGCAGTTCAGCAAAGGAGTCTTGGATTTGTTCCAGTATAATGCTCTCAAGTATTTAGGATACCCAGATTCTATGTAGTTCAAGGACTCATTCCCTTTATTTCTGAGGTATATTTATATTCTTGGATCGATATGTTGGCTAAATGTTTTTTTGTAACCTTAACATAACCTTTTAGCCTAAGAGAATGTTGGAGATATAGATTTCTTAGTGCTTTCACTAGGTCAAGGAGAAAACCCTTAAAATAACTTGGAAGATCTTTACCTTCAGTGAGAGAAAAATCCCCAGACCAAACAAAGCTCATCAGAATGACTAGACTTGGCTTTAAGATTTCAACTCTCAGGTCCTATTAGAATTTAAACTGAGTTGATTTCTGTTAGGTTACAATTAAATGTGGCTAGTCATTTAAAAACAAATACTGCAGGTAAGTTTCATATTTCCCATAGATAAAACAATAACATTTACTTTTCCAATTCCCACACATAATTGTTATTTTATAAAGTGCTTTTAAAAGTAATTTTTGCTTTATGGTGGATCTGATAAAAATGGAGAATAAGGGTGACAAAAAAAAAAAAAGCCCTCATTATCACACTCCAAAAATAGCTAGCTAGGGAAACACATCATGAAAGTTGAGTGAATTTGTAATATGAAATAGCTTCAACGGCCTTTATCTACAGTAATGTGTCACTAGTACCTTTCTTCTTCGTCTTAAAAAAAATATGAAACTGTATGAATATAATAATCCCATCCTAGCCTTATTTTTAAAAAATCTTAACATTCAGTTTTTAATTTCATCTTTTTTGAGTCTTGCCTTCAGTTTCAACATCTTTCTTTGTAAATAAACTCTTTTGTCTATTTGAGGGGGAAGAAAACTGCTAGTACTGTTTCCCCTCCCTGGCAGATCACAAAAGACTAGTTAGGAAAGAAGTGGAGGATGTTGTGTGTGGGCAGCAGGAAGGGTGCTGCATGCTTGGCAAGTCAACTTGGCCAAAAGAAGCTACAACAGGTGCACCATTGCCCAGCCTTATCTCATCAGGTTTTTCCACAGCCAAAGCAAAGTAAAGAACTAAGAGAAGAATCTGGATCATACACATACAAGATCCTTCAGTCATAATGGCAGAGATAAGAAAGCAGAATGAGTCATGTGTGCAAACAATTCAATTTAAAAGTAAAATCTTTTCTTGGATTTTCCAGATATCAGCTTCAATTCATTGCTTTATTTTGTGTGTAGAGTTGACTTCTTAGCTTAGTTAATTTCTTGATGGCAAGTACCTCAACCATGGAACCATTTTTTTCAGGCCAGACACACTGATCTTTATTGTTTCCAGGTTCATAGCAGCATGGATAGGCTGGCAAACTATAGTTTACTAGCACTTTGTACTTCTTTCCTTTTCCTGCCCCAAATCCTGCCCACATCCCATCGCCAGATCTAGATCTGGTGCTATCAATTTTTTCCACAACTACTACCTTTTCTAGTCTTATGAACTGGTTACCTTTGCTAACACTTTGACTTAGATCTTAACAAAAGGTTATGTTTTACTGAGAAGTTACTACAGTTTGAGTCATGCCCTATTTTCCCCAGGTCTATTCTCTGAAATAGTCGAACAGGACTGAAAAATTGTCTACAAAAAATTGCTTCTGGAAATAGCTGAGCCAGCAGCAGAGCAAATCCTCTTGATCTGTTTAGCATATAAGTGGAGGATTTCACAAGGTGTCTAGTACAGTAATCTTTGTTTATGCATCTCTACCCATGGGGAAACCCCCGCAGTTCAGGTAAAGGGGGACTGTTCTATTTCACTCCATGAGGCATACTGCATATCTCTTGGAGACTAGGAGCTGAAGAAGACGTTTAGTATCAACCTACAATCTTAAATCACAAACCAACAAATTGCCTGGCTCAGAGAGGGGCAAGGTGGATTAGTCTGGCTTCATCAATGTCTTAAACCTGGTTTGGTCTTACATATATTATATATATATGTAATATATACACATATACACATACACATATGTAATATATACACACATACACACATATGTAATATATACATACACATGCACATACACACATATGTATATATGTGTATAGATATAGATATAGATATAGATATAGATATAGATATAGATATAGTAGCACCTGAAGCAAAGCCATGTTACTTTGAGTCCCCAGAAAAGGTACCCTAGGTTTAAATTATCTTTCGGTCTTTATCTACTAAATATCATAGCTCATGAACTTTTATTGATACATGTGTTTTTACTTGTCATGCAGAGGCTCAATAAATTTAGAGTACAGGTATTTAATGAAACATATCAATTCATCCATCAACAAGCATTTATTAAGCTCCTATGTGCCAAGCACTGTACTGAGCACTTGGGATACAGAGGCAAAAGTAAAACAATTCCTGACTTCCAGGAGCTTACATTTGGTTGGGGAAGACAGTATGTACATATATAGGGATATGTAAAATATTTTTCAAATATGTTCAAGTTCATTTTGGTAGAGAGGGTACTGATGGGATCAGCAACAGCCTCATGTAGAATGTGGCACTTCATCTAAGTCTTTTTAAAAAATTAAATTTTATTTTTCAATCCTCATTTTCTCTCTTCTGCCTCCCCCAAATCCCAATTGAGAAAGTAAGAGAAACAAAACTCCTGTTTTAGTCAAACAAAACAAATTCCTGCATTAACCATATCCAAAAAAAATCTCAATTTGTACATTGAATCCATCACCTCTATCAAGATGTGGGTAGCTCACTCACTGTGAATCTTTTGGAATTATGTTCAGTCATTGTGTTGATCAGAGTTCTTATGTCTTTCAAAGTTGTTTATCCTTACTATGCTGCTAGTGTATGTCTTGATCTCCAGGTTCTTCTTCATTCTATGTCAGTTCTTATAAGTATTTCCATGTTTTTCAGAAACCATCTGCTTCATCATTTCTTACAACGCAATAGTATTCCATCACATACAAGATTCTGAGCACGATCAATTTGTTAGGTAGGTTAGTAGTAACCAATAAATTGGGCCAATGGACTTTCTCTATGACCAAAGACCCTGAGTGAGAGCTGACGCTGTCTTTTAAATATGACTCTCAGTTGGCAAAGGTAACCAGACCATACTGATTGGTAGATATAAGAGGAAGTGGGTCAAGAGTCACCTCAGTTCTTCCCCATTATATCTCTTTGGGAGTTGGGAGTAACAGCTCAGGTGATAGGACTAGTCTGCAGACCTAAAGGTAGTAGGCAATAGTTTTGATTGAATCAATGTGAATTTGAATTAAGCGGGTAATGGGTGAGATTACTGTGGTAGATAGTACAAGGGTGGAGATTTAATCTACAATACAATTGAGTTGGTGTGGAGGTAACTGCAAGACAAAAGCTTGACCTTTAAGCAAATTTTTCTGGAGTGTAAGTGAAAGGTATAGTTGTAAGAGTAAAGATTATTAACCTATGCCAGTTTGACTAAGTCTTAAAAATAGAATTAAAATCAATTTTCGATTTTACAAAGTCCAGCCTCCTCATTTTACAGATGAGGAAATGGATGCTAGAGAAATTAGGTGACTTGCTCAAGGTCACAAAGCTACAAAGGAAAGAATGTAGAGAGAAAAGAGGAGAAGGTCCAGGACAAATCCTTGGGGATAAGGTGAATGAAAAATGAAAAGTAGCAATAGAACATTGCCCCATATACCTGGGGCACACTTTCCTATTGTTGTTGTTGTTGTGTTCGTCCTTCTTTGCTGAAGAAGACCATGCCATCAGAGAAATGATGACATGACTTGCACTTGACTTTGTTTTGAGTGAGGGAGGGCTGTGCAGGTCACCAGCCTCACTTCTCCTCCAGAGCCATCTGAATCCAGTGACCAGATATTCATCAGGATGACTGGAGATGGCCTAGGATGCACTGAGGGACCTTGGGCCCTTTAGGCCAAGATCTAGTCAGATACTCACTTAGGGTGAGGTAAACAATCAATAGTGGGAAGATTAGAAATGATTAAGAGTCAAGAAGTTGGGCACACATGGAAGGAAGATATGATGAGGCAGTTAGGTAGTGCTTGGATAGAGTTTTGGACCTGAAATCAAGAAGACCTGAGTTTAAATCCAGCCTTGGGAATTTACTAGTTGTGTGACACTGGGCAAGTCACTTAACCCTCTTAACTAACTACTTCCTAGGATTATTGTGAGGATAAAATTAGGTCAATCACTCAATAAATTTATTAAGTGACCACTATGTGTCACTCACTGTGCTAAGGACTGGAGATGCAAAAAGAAGCAAAAAACAGTCCCTGCCTGCAAGGATCTTACATTTGTAAAATGCCTTGCCAACCTTAAAGCACTCTTGATGATGATGATGATGCTATGTCAAGAATGTATAGAATATGCATGACCAGGGCATGTGTAGAGGTACATACATGTAAGTAATATGTGTGGCCAAATCACACACCTCGTACAATAACTCATGCCTCCAACTCTCTAAAATCATTGGTGTCATTTGGTGGTGCTATTTCTCCATTGTTCCTTCTTCTACTTCAAGTTAAGACTATACCTGAGAATTATATCTATAATTGCTCCCCTCTCAGTGCCACAATGTTTAGAGAGCTGGTATGGGGCAACTAGGTGGTGCAGTGGATAGAGCACCAGTGCAGGAGTCAGGAGGACCTGAGTTCAAATCTCACCTCAGACACTTGACACTCACTAGCTGGGTGACCTTGGGCAAGTCACTTAACCCCCATTGCCTCATTCTGGGTCATCTCCAGTCATCCTGATGAATATCTGGTCACTGGATTCAGATGGCTCTGGAGGAGAAGTGAGACTGGTGACCTGCACAGCCCTCCCTCACTCAAAACAAAGTCAAGGGCAAGTCATGTCATCATTTCTCTCATGACATGGTCTTCTTCAGCAATGAGGGACAAACACAGAGAGAGCTGGTAATGACCAGGCTGGGGGGGAGAAGGGAGAGAATTATATGCACACACACATTTTTAAAATTGATCTGCATTATTAACACTTTCTCAACTCTAGACAGTCATCAAAACAATAAATTGAGCTTTGATTTGTAGTTATTTTACAAACCTTTTATAGCTGACTCTAACATACCCCAGCTTTCTTCTATGAAAAAGAAATGCATCTTTCCATTATGAGAAACTATAAATTCCCAAAATGTTTCCAGGGTTTAAGTTCTTTTAAACACAGAACATTCAGCTAGATAATTAGAACCTATAGTATTTGGTCTATCTTTTGAACTCTTTTTCTTGGACTGAATTGCAGTACATTTTCTCAGACAACTCTCTGACTTACAGTCAGAAGTTTCATATAACTCCCACTTAACCCCTGATGAAGATCCTATGACCCCAAAAATAATTTCATCAGTGAGAGTATAGAGAAGTGATATGCCAAAAGACTTCACAAAAATTGTATGGGTCCAAGGCATCAAAGATTTTCCACTAAATCCAAGATCCATAGTTTCCAATGCAAATAAATGGGTATGGCAAAGCAATATGTTGAGGAGAAGGAAGATAACCTGGAAAAACAGGTTGGAGTAAGATTGTAAAGGGCTTTAAGTGCTAACAGAAGAGTGTGTATTTTGTCCTAGAGCCAATAGGGAGCCATTAGAGCTGTTTGAGCAGGGTCAGACCTATGTTTCAGAGATAACAATTGGGCAAGATGGATTGGAAGAGGCAATAGATATAGGGAGACCAAATAGAAAGCCAGTGTAGGAATCTAAGCAAGAGGTGATGAGGCCCTGAATTAGGATTGTTATGTGAGCAGAGAGAAGGATACAAGTAATAGGGTGGAGGCAGAATCAATAAAACTTGACAACTGAATGATTAGATATTGGAGGGGGTAGGAGTGAAGAGTCAAGGATGTCTGTGAACCTTTGTGACTTAATGAATGATAGTTGACTTAACAGAGCTAGGGATAAATTGGCAGGAGGAAGATAATGAGTTTGAATTTTGGAAGGTTTGGCCATGCCAATTCATGACAAATTAGTTCAAGTTCAGATTTCCAGGGACTTGCCCGCACTCATGAAGCAATATCTTTAATGGTCACAACTGAAGGTAGCAATTCTCCCAGTTTCCTTCCAGCCTACCTAATGGTAGTCCAACACTCAGTGCAGGAGACCTTAAATGGCCAAATAGCTTATTATGGTCAGCCTACCTTTACTGCCAGGGTCCTTAATACGGCCAGAGAGCAGTTCTATCTATAGACTAGACTTCTTATTGCATGGAAAATGGGGTCACAACAGAATCCCCAATTGTTGAGGTCAACCATGTTTCTATAGCTCCCCCTACAGCTCTCTTGTCCCTTAACCTAAAAAATATTCCATAACCACTGGATGCTACAGGTCTAGGTTTTAGTGTACTGAATGAGAGCAAATGTCCTTGAAATCCTGTGCCTTCTCCCCAGTAATTGAAATAATAGATGGTTTTTTACTTTGGCTCAGATTTGTGACCCAGGAGACCAAGCCCCTATAGGTCTGAGTGGGGAGAAATTGATCATCTGGAAGATCATCTTCTTATTCAGTGGCTATTGAAATTTGATGACAGACTTCGCATAACACATCCACTGAGTGAGTATCTAGCAAGATTACCTTCTTATCCTTATAGTGCAGGAGGGATTATCCAGAGCAAAGGTATGTGGGTCTAGTTATTCAACCCCAGTTTAGGACCTCAAGACAAATCTGTTTGGCTACCAGGCACAGGAACAGATTCTTCCCAGAAGAGTGGGACAACTTAGCTATTAGGTTAATCATGCTCTTCAGCTGGTTACTTATTCTGGGGGCACCAATTTTAACAAGATAGATCTACTTAGTGGCCAAATCTTAGGCTCAGGCTCTGCATATGTTTCTGAAAATAAATCAACAGAACTTGCAGCTTCCCACTTTTCCTGCTAGTGAATGGCACTATTTATCAAAAAAAAAAGAACTGGAAGTTATGGTTCTGTAGACTGCAGTGTACCATCTGGGCAAGCAGCAGGAACAAGATGCTTTTACCCAGGCACATTTGTCCACATTTCAAGCCGGCATATTTCTTGCAAATGCAGGATGATTCGTCTCTGATATGTTCGTACATCTCCAAATATGTTTGTCCTTCCCCCTTCTACCTCTGCCATAGCAGATTGTTCATCCATGTGGCCTTGTTTAAAATCCTCTCTACCAACACTTAGGCCTTTGGGTATCCATGTACAATAATGATAATAGTAATAACAACTTAAAAAACTAGTGCTTTAAGTTATTAATTATAATATAATTATATTGTAATGTATTATATATTATAATAATATAATTATATATTATACAATTTATTATTTATATTATAAATATTAGATATATTATATATAAACATATATAATATATAAAAATTATATAATATACAACAATAGATTGTAATATATTATATATATAAAATATCATATAATTATTATCTCATTTAAATCTCACAACAACCCTGGGAGATTTTTGTTCATCCTTTGTTTTCAAAGAGACCTAATATCCTCACGAGCGTGATGTCTTGACTTGCATGTGAACTGAATCTGAGTCAGCCTCATTCTTTCTTACAGCGTCATCGGTGCAGGGGAAAGACCAAGGCCAAGACGATTAGTGATGAGTGCAGTGAGTAACTGTGGCCTTTCTAAATTAAGGTCTTTCCTGGGCATCAGTTTGTCTGAGGCCACGCCCACTCAGTAACTAAGGGCTAGGCAAGAATTGAGACAAAAGATGGACCAATTGGTAGGTAGGATTATTATCCTCATTTTACACAAGATAAAACTGAGGCAGGCAGAGGTTAAATGATTTGCCACTTGCTACAACTGAGTGAGGGAAAGGATGTGGTTAGCATATGGCAGTAGTATAAAGATGCTACCTTCTGGAGAGAATGTCAGACAAACTGTTATTCACTGATCCCTTGTGTTTTTCCCACCCTCTTTTGTGTATCTGTTCAGAACCTACAGGGAACTAACTACATGTTTTGAAAAACTCACTCTGGACAGACTCTGAAACAAAAGTCCTACAGAACTTGCCCTTACTAATAGAGTGATCATCATAGCAGGAAATTAGATGTTCCCAGCATTAGATCAAGCCATTCAATGCGATGATTATTTTAATATGAGAAAACTTATGGGCTTTGTCGTTGGTAGTAGTAGAGTCATCAGTACAGCAGAGATTTAGTTTTACTATAGAGCCATTTTCTGTTAACAGTTTGCTAGTACTGGGAGTCACGCAGATTACATACATCCTGAGGGAAATTGGGATGGACCAGAAGGGAGGGTTGTTTTGACATTCTCTGGAAAGGAAAGGAGAATTTTCCTTAAGGTTAAGAATACAGGTACAAACCTATTCTGTGTGTTTTGTCAAATCAAATAAAATCTGTCCTATTTTAAATGCCACGAGAGCCCAAGTATTTTCAGGGAATCTGAGGACTTATTTTGAAGGGCAAAAATCCCTCAAATACATTCTATTCCCAGGGTTTAACTGGATAGGGCATAAACTAGAGAGATTTTATGAGAGACCCTCACCTCCAATTATATGCAGATTTGAGGCCCAGTTGATACACAGTTGACAAATATTTTTCTTTAATTAATGCAATATGACTGTAATGAATACTGAAAGAATATGGAATAGGATGATTAAAAGAGTGACAGGAAAGAAAAAGTAATAACGATGCCTAGCAAATGTAAATTTTGTATTGTCTTTTCCCTCTGGTTTTAAATTATGAATATTTTTGGTTCAAAATACTTTGGTGTACCTTAGGGGTCCATAACTAAAAATTTTAATGATGCCAATGGGAAAAAAGATTCACTTAAATGTTCAAATATAAGAAATAGTGTCATGATTATTTGTCCCAAAGGCATTCTTTGGCTAGCATCCTGAAGTACTAACACCCTCTACTGAGCTGTTAGACATATTACATTATCAGCCACATTTTCAAAAACTGGCTTCTTTGTCTTCAAACTGAAAAATAGGGCCTTTGTTTACTAAAAGCATGAATTCTGATTCTATCAATAATCACATCTCCATTTAGCAAACACTTACTAAGCAAATATGAGCAAGGCATTGTGCTATTCAAGGGGGAATAGAATGATGAAAAATAATATTCTGCCTAAAATTCCTACCCTCAAGGAATCCACAATATAATTTAAGAAATCATTGTGAATATGCCAGCAGATGAATTAGAATGCAATGAAATGTAATCTGGGGGAGCAAAAAGAAATGAGAGAAATAAGCTACTTGTCAGAAAGACATGTCACAAAAATGTGAATTTCAGAGGTTAGGGACTAGGTTTCACTGGTATAAAGAACTCAGGACAGGTAGGTGGCACAGTGTAGATGGAGTGCTGGGCCTGGAGGCAAGAACACCTGAGTTCAGGCATGACCTCAGACACATATTAACTATGTGACCCTGGGCAAGTCACTCAACCCTGTTTGCTTTAGTTTCCTCACCGGTAAAATGAGCTAGAGAAGCAAATGACAAACCACTCTAGTATCTTTGTTACAAAGAGTTGGACATGACTTAAGAGATGGAACAACAACAAAAAACGAACTCCATAGTGAGAAGGAAGCTCTCTACCAAGGTAGGTCAGCACCTTCTTTCCCACTTTTAGTGTTATTGAGGAGTTAAGTGACTTCCCCAGGGTCCCATAGTCATCATGTGTCAAAGACAGGACTTGAACCCAGGTTTTCCTCCCCCTTCTGCCCCAACTCCCACCTTGGCTGGCTCTCCAGACATTATGCCATGCTGCCTCTCTTAGGTCAAATATCCCTCAAAATGAAAAAGATGCATTTGAAATTCACCTATTCCTTCTTTTCTCCTTTAAAATTAAGTGCCAAAGTAGTATAATAGAATTTTAGTACAACACAGTGCTGGTTTTGGAGACAGAAGACTGAGGTTTAAATAGTAGCAAGAAAATTTACTAGCTATATCACATTTCAAAAAGTTATTTTTATCTCTCAGAACTTCAGTTTTCTTATCTGTAAAATGGAAATAATCATCCTTACACTAACAGCCTCATGGGGTAGTTGTGAAGAAGGTGGTTTGATAAGGGATTCATGATTGCATCAATAGAACCATTCTCTGCTACAGATCACAATGCTTCTAAGGAGGCTCTACCCAATCCATTGGGGACTTTCCAATTGATCTTATAACATATGGCAGGGAAGTGGTGGATACCAGTGAGGAACTCAGATTTGTCCATATGTTGACTTCATAAATCTCACTATGTGAAAAGTTGGCCCACCACCTCCAATAATCATATAGTCCCTCCAGAATATATTTTCTATCACTTCTTGTGTGAAAGTCATCACTATTAATATTCTGTAGCCTACTCATGCCCACCAGATACTTCTTCCCTATTGATGAATCTTTCTGGGCCTGGAAATAAACACATAAGCCACTTTTTGTTTGCTCTTTAAATTTCATTTCCCATCAGACTCGGATCATGTAAATTGTCTTGAACCTTCAATGAGACTAAAGTAGTCATTTAAGTAAATTAAGTAACTTAAGTAATATTGGAGGGGGAGAAGGGCTGGAAGCTTTCACCCTGAATTTCTGCCTTCACTAAAAAAGTTGTTCTCCCCTTATACTTGTAAGTTTCATCATGCTGTGTACCAAGATAGTGTCTCATAACAAACATCACCAGTGTTACCTTCGCTATGCCCCTGGGTTGGCATAGGAAAATAAGTTAGATCAACATTGTTGTTGAGTTGTGTTTGAATATTCAAGACCTCATAGCATGCCAGTACTGTTCATAAGGTTGTCTTGGTAAGGATACTGGAATGGTTTGCCATTTCCTTCTCCAGTGGATTAAGGTAAACAAAAATTAAGTGACTTCTCAGGGTCACACAGCTTGTAAGTGTTTGGGGTCACATTTGAACTCAGGTCTTCCTGACTTGAGACCCAACATTCTATCTACTGAGTCACCTAGCTTCCTCCTAAATCAACATAGCGTAGTTCATATGGCATAGCATAGGTAAGTGGTATAGATAAAATTGCTACAACTATGTCTTCAAGTCTTCATGTCTTCAAGTTGTGATTATTTGAAATCTTTTATGTTAGTACATTTATCACTTAATCTTCATAAAGTCACTGAATGGTATAGCATGAGCATAACTAGAATGAAGTACAATATAAGTAACTCTTTCCTAATACTATTTAAAATCTAAAACTAGTTTTAACTCCATAAAAGTAAAAGATTCTGACTACATTCACAGCCATTTTGAATGGTGAAATAAATGCATGAGCTGACAATCATGAGCATTTTTCCCCCAGAAGGATGATGATTCTGAATCTGGGGCATTATTTCTTTTAATGCTGATACAATTCAAACTCATGCTTTATGATGTTGTCATAATTTCAATTTCCATTAAAATGAAACCAAACTTACCACTGAGCTAATATAAATTTCTTTCCACACCAAGGGAAAATTTAACTTTCACATCCTGTAGTTTTCCTCAAATCCCAGAAAGAGTTGGCAACAGCTTTTAAACTAAATATAATGGAGTTAATTAGCGTAACTGCACTTGAAGTTGACTGTTTGAATATGCCAGCCTGAGTACAACTCACTTTCAAAAAATGCTTTATCATAACGAACTCTTTTTAAGATCTTATCCAGACCGAGGCCCCAAATGATGTTACATAGCTCTTTTTAAAGTAAAACCATCTGTTTCACTCAGAAAAGTAGAACTGAATAAAGCACTTAAGATCCAAAGAATTATGTATGTTAGAGAAGCTTTCTTTGGTGGCATGAGCCTGGCTTTATGAAGGAGTCAACTTCCCTATTAATTCCTGAAATTTCACCATTACCTATTTATTTGTTTGTATTAACAAGGCAAATAATCTTTGACTGGTGGTGATCTTTTTTAGAATAGAAATACCCTCATTGGGACTAACTACAGTTTTTTAAAAAAATTATATGAACAGCTACATAATATGAAATAAGTTTATTGACAGGGCAAATGAAAGTAGGGGTTTGGGTATATGAAAAGAGCAGGGGGAACAGAAAAAAGAGGTCAGGAGTCCCTCCAAACAAGGCAGACTGCTTCATCATTTTACCTACTGCTCCCTTGAGTTCTTGAGAAAAGACATGTAAAAGTCTATCAAATTTTTAAAAAAATCTTCTAACTTGATAGTCAGGCATTATAAGTGAGCATCGCGTTAGTATATTACTAGAGTTTATTTACTTTACCTTGGATGCTCCTAGACTGCTAGATGGTATTTCTATTAGGGAGGTAGTGGGAATAAGTATGATAATTTAGGATGATTCATTCCAGTTTGTTTTAAGCCTCAATTTTGTGACTAACTAGTTGTTATATAAGCTATTTTTCTGCAATAAGATAAGCACTTGAGTCATTCAGTTTGGCAGGAAGGTGTGTATATGTCCCAAATCTGGTAAATGTCTGATAAATATTTGCTAATGACATTAGGAAACTAAAGTTCTGATTGATTGTTTCTTATCACTATGAGTTTCAGAAATGGATCAATAGTCAGAATGTAGATATAAATTGTAAATGCCCTTAGCCAGAATCAGAGACCCCACATTGGAGACGCCACTCCTGGGTGGCAACTAGACCAGACTCCTATGTTCCCTGCACTTGGAAATATGAGCATCCTATGTTTAGTCAAGATCAATGCTGATTGATGAATACTTGTCACAATACCACCTAGGAAGGAGAAATGAATACTTGTCACTATATCACCTAGGAAGGAGAAATGTGACCTCTGGCTAGGGAGAAAGGGAACCTTGTTGTGAACATCCTTATGAGACATGCTCATCAGGACCTTTAGAAATCAGATTGGCAATTTGTTTCTAGAGGCATTCATGTTTATGTTGTGGAAAAGATATGTGCATGCTCTAGATTAATAAAGTTTGGTTTCGTGTATTGATGAATTGAAGCCTGAATTAGTGTTTTTTTGGTCATATCTGAGTACAAGTTCCACCTCAGGTCCTTACGTATTTAACTGTGAGACCCTGGGCAAGTCATTTGACCTCCCTCACCCTCAGTTTCCTCATCTGTAAAATGGGGATAATAATAACACCTCACCCCCAGGGTTGTTTATGACAAATGAGATCAGCCAACCAGCAAACATTTATGAAGCCCATACTAGGAAATCTTAAAGCATAAAATAAATGCTAATAATAATAATGGTAATTATTACTATTCCTGTGTGGCTGATGAATCATTCATTGTTTTTTTTAAAAAAGCATTATTTTTTTGTTGATATCTTTTGTTCTAATATCTTCATTTCAGTGAGCCATCCTTTGTAAAAAAAGAATAAAAAAGGAAAGTGCTGGGGGTAGTGGTGGTGGTGTGCAGTTTAGTAAAACAAACACATCAGCTGAGTCTGGTTGCATGTATTCTATTAAACATATATAGTATTTCACTTCCTCAAAGAAGGGAAGAAATGACATTTTCTCATCTCTTCTTCAAGACCAAGTATGGTCATTATAATTACACCGTGTTCAGTTTATTTTTATTTTTGTATTTACATTAATATTATTCTTACTGTGTACAGTCTTTTCCTGGTTCTGTTTATTTCACTTTACATCAGTTCATGTAAATCTTCCTAGGTTTTTCTGAAGGCATCCTGTTTGTCATTTCTTATGGGACAAGAGCATTCCATGGTAACTATACACCAAAACTTGTCCAGCCAATCCCCAGTTGATGGAACATCCTCTTGATTTCCAATTCTTTGCCACCACAAAAAAAGCTGATATACACACACACACACACACACACACACACACACACACACACATAAACATATAGATCCTTTTCATTTTCCTTTGATCTATTTGGGATGCAGACCTAGTAATGATATTGCTGGGTCAAAGGGTATGCAGAGTTTTATAACCCTTTAGGCATCATTCCAAATTGCTCTCCAGAATGGTTGGATCAGTTCACAACTCCACCAACAATGCACTTCCCCACTCTTCTCCAACATTTATCATTTTCCTTTTCTGTCATTATTAGCCAATCTGATAGGTGTGAGGTGATATATTACAATTTCTTTAGCCTCTCATTGCTTTAAATGATTGTTGTCCTGGGCTACCAGGGCACTATAGGAAATCCAAATCTCAAATTAATTGTTGTTGCCTCTTTAAATGTGCTGTCTTTCTTTACCAGGGCAATGCTACTGATTGTCTGTTAATAAGAAATGCACCTTATCCCTTGACCCAGCAATACCACTACTAGGTCTGTATCCCAAAGAGATCAAAGATAAGAAAGAGGACTTATTTGTACAAAAATATTTATAACAGCATTTTTTTTTGTGGTGGTAAAGAAATGGATATTGAGGTGGTACCCATCAACTGGAGAATGGCTGAATGAGTTGTGATATATGATTGTTATAGAATATTATTGTGCTATAAGAAATGATAAGCAGGACAGTTTGAGAAAAAAAACCTGGGAAAATCTATATGAACTCATGCAAAGTGAAGAGAGCAGCACCAAGAGAACATTGTACACAGTAACAGCAATATTGTAAGGATAATCAATTGTGAAAGACAACTATTCTGATCAAGACAATGATCCAAGACAATTCCAAAAGACCCATGATGAAAAATGCTATCCACTTCCAAAGAGAGATGAACTCAGCACACATTGAAGCATATTGAAAAATAAAACAACTTTCTTTTTATTGTTTTGTTTGTTTTCTTTTGCAACATGGCTAACATAGAAATATATTTTTTATGACTTCACATGTATAATTGATATAAAATTTCTTGCCTTCTCAAGGAGGGGGGAGAGGCAGGAGAGAGTGAGAGAATGTGGACTTCAAAATTTAAAAAAATGATTGTTAAAAATTGTTTTCCATGTGATTGGGAAATATCTAATGAAATAAAAATATTATTTAAAAATATGACATACCCGTTCAGCTATTTGTAGTGGTGGAATTGCAATGCATAATCCAAATCTACCACCTAGTCCTTCTTTTGAACTCAAATATCAGAAATATGGCAGGACCATGGAATAAAATTTTTCTGTCTGAAATCTTTCATTTTCCCCTCTAACCACATAAATTCTCAAGATTAAAAAAAGTATTCAATCAGATTGAAAAGCAAAAGGAGAGTTATGTGTTAACAGATTTTTTCAGCTGAAAGGGAGTTCAAAAGTCATTTAATACAACTTTTTCATTTTACAGATGAAGAAATTGAGATCCAGAGAAATTAGGTAGGAAGTAGTATAGCTAAGCTTTGAACTGGATCCTGTGATTAAATCTAGGGTTCTTTTCACTCTACCACAAGGAGCTGTGAACTCAGTAAAGTGATTATTTTAATTAATGTCTCTAAGTACACAGTGCCCACAGCCAGAATTAAGAAGAGCTTTGAAGGACAGAAACAAGCAGTTCATTGAAGTTGGGAGGTTGTTTCAGAGAGGCAATAACATCAAATTGGCCTGAAAGATGGATTTGGGGGTGATAATATGAGCAGATGAATTGGGTTGCAAAATGATTTACCTGTACTGATAGCAAGCAGGTAGAGACATTAATGAAAGGGGTCATAAAGATAGAATTATTTATTTACTAAGTGATTATATTAATATGTTAACTTTCTGGTGAAGTAATTATTGATTTCTCCTTTTAGTAGTTATTTTAGATGACTAAATAATAAAACATACAACTTGTTTTGTTTGAGCTTTCTTCATTGACTTTTGTCCACATTTAATATGTGCAGTTTCTTGTTACTGATAAAATGTAATATAATCAGAGTCCTGGAAGATTAATTCTTTAATTAACAACTAGAAACTTTCATTAGTAGGATTTTATATTCACTTATAAACTTGAACCTTAGCATACTTTCTCACTGGGAGGTCTGAATATTTTCCCTGAAGTCTCAAGTCAGTTTCTGAAAGAACTCCAGTTCCTGAAAAATTGTGTAACTCACATTTTTGTAAATTGAGTCATATTTAAGGCAGAACTGAAACAAAGAGAGGTCAATGTTAAAATAATCCTGTTCCTTATCCTGGAATGGGAACACTAAAGAACTGGATCCTCTTTATGGGGAGTAAATCCAGCCCTTCAGATATTGTTCCCCAGGGGGCAAAACTACACTGGCCCAGCCCTAGTTATCTGGTGAACCACAACTGAAATTGAAGTTGTCTGACTCAACCTGAATTTTTAAAGTTCCAGTTGTTTCGCTGAGATGGTCTGGGTGTCTTGTCTCTCTTCTAACCCCACCCATTCCCACATCAGAACTCTATGTGGCCATGGATGGATCCTGTCCAGAATCTCCTAACTCTACCATGGTCCAGTGAGCTATGAGCTAGTTCAGTGTATAGAGGACATTAAGAATTAGAGGTCAGTCTTGGTGGGGAAGGAGTCCTGCTGATAGAATGCTGAGTGTGACTCAGGGGAAGAGTGGTAGACAGAGCAAACTGATTAATGTACATTAGAAGCCTGAGGGAGTGAAGGGAAGGAGAGGCATAGTTGGTGTTATTGGTGGCATCCCATAGTGTCTTTGCCTGGGCTCCCCCTTTATCATGATATGCAGAGGAGTGTTCATGGGTGCTTGTCTGAGTTGGGATTTGCAGTTTGGGTGCTCTTGTTATTAGATGTCGTACACTAGTATACAGCCAGTTCATAATAGCTGAGATTAGATTCAAGCTTCTGCTTTTTATTTGAATTGTGTTCTCTGTTCTTGCTTTTATTTCCTGTGTGTGCCTGAGCAATTTGACAATATAACTGTATCAAGGAGAGAACCACGAGGTTCTGCTTTTGGCTCAGTCCTGCATTTTAATCAATAGTTCAGATGAATATATGGAAAGTATATATATCAGATTTGAGGACAACAGTACCTGCCTTGGACATAATGGGTATGTGATAAATGCTTATTGAATTAAATTGATGACTGAAATAAGTTTTAAAGGAATTCTGACAGGTTGAAATACTGCATTGAAACTAACAAGATGAAATTTCATTGGGACAAATAAAAACTTCTCCATTTAGGTTCCAAAATCAATTGCAAAGGACTGGAGAGACTTGTCTAAGGAGAAGCAGTTCATATGAAAGGCATCAATGCAATTCAATAAATACATATCTATTATTTATCTGCGGGTCTTAATTGACCACAAACTTCATAAGAACCAACAGTGGGTTTATGGCTGCCAAAAACTGATGCAATCTTAGGTTGTATTAATAGACCAGGAATCAGAATTAAATTTAATTGGCTACTATGAAGGTCCTTGTTCCATTTTCAACTCTATTACTAACCAGGTGTATGACATTGAGCAAATCTTTTTACCTCTGTTGAAGAAAGGGTTAAATTTAATGATCTAAAAATCCCTTTTCAGCTCTAACATTCTATGGAGTTTGGTATTTAGTTCATGGAAGTAATAATCCCACTGTATTTATAAAATCATAGATTTAAAGCTGGAAACAACCTTAGAGATTATCTGATATAACCTACTTATCTTACACTTGAGGAAACTTAGTCCCAGAGAGGTTTTGCAACTTGCCCAAAATCACACAGGTGTTCATAAGGGATTGAAATCAGGTCATTCTGACTCTAAATCCAGTGCTCCTCTCTCTACACCACAGTACCCCACTTGTGGCTGGTCAGACCATGTCTGGTATACTGTGTTTGATTATTAATGCTTTATTTTTTTTAAAGTAAATTTTGTTTATGACTTTTGCCTTTTCAATCTGTACTCTCCCTCACTGCATTGTTACTTTGTACAAAGAAAAACAATTAAGCAAAAACATCCCTTATAGTGACTACCTATAATGATGTGTCCAATATTTTGCCCAAGTAATCTTTGCTTCTCTAACGTGAAAGGAGAACACCATCCAACTCCAGGACTTTCAATGACGTTTTTTTAGTGACTCAGAATTCAACTTCCTTTTAGTGACCTTTAAAAATTTACATTATTGTTGTCATTGTGTACACTGTTGTCTTGGTTCAGTTTATTTCACTATGTGACAATTCATACCATCTCCACCCATGTTTCTCTAAATTTCTCGTGTTTATTTCTTATTGCACAATAATGGTTTGTTTCATTTACATACTGGATTTTCCAGTCATTTCTCAAATGCTGGACATTTACTCTCACTGTCCACCCCTCCTCCACCTCCACTTTGCTACCACAAAGAATGCTGCTTTGAATACTTTGGTATATATTGGACCTTTGTTTCTGTCTTAGAATTCCTTAACCCTTATACTCAGTAGCGAGATTGCTGAGTCAAAGGATATGGAACAGTTTAGACATTTCTTTTGAATAATTCCCATTAGAAATCTAGTTTGGTGGTGCAAATTCCCAGATTCACCAATAGGCTTCCACATTATGTCTAGGTAATCTCAATAGGACACCCACGTACCAGTTTTTCCACAGCCCCTCCTGCAATGATGTTCCCATCTTTTGTCATTTTGTCAACTGACATGGTGAGAGGTATTATTTCCAGGTTGTTTTGATTTGAATTTATCTTACTATTTGGAGCTTATTTTTATATGACTCTTGATAGTTTGCATTTTTTTTTTGAAGAGGTAGCTGATAATTTCAAATGGGCCAGAAATTAGATGCAACTAAACAGCATCATGGACAGCTAAGTGGTACAGTGGATAGAGGGTTGGACCTGGAGTCAGGAAGATGAGTCTTCCTGAATCTCAAATCTTCAACTACTTTTCAGGCAATTTTGAATTGGTTGTTTTGTAGACATGTTAAAGGACAGCAAAGTGGCTCAATAGAGATATGGGTCTGAATGCAGGTAGACCAGAGTTCAAATGTGGCCTCAAAGACTTAATTGTGTGACCCTGGGCAAATCACTTAACTCTGTTTGCTTCGGTTCCCTCATCTGCAAAATGAGCTGGAGAAAGAAATGGCAGACCTCTCCAGCATCTTTGCTAGGAAAACCCCAAAAGGGGTCACAAAGAGTTGGACACATGACTGACACAACAACAGATATCTTAAAACTCAACATGCTCCAAACAGAACTCATTATTCCCCCCCACCCCAAACTTTCCCCACTTCCAAACTCCTATGTTACTATTTCTCAGTCCTTCAAGGTTAGAACCTAGGGGTCATCCTTGGTGCCTTGCTATCTCTCACCTCCCTATATCCAATCTGTTGGCAAGGTCTGTTGATTTCACCTTTGTAACATCTCTTGACCATGTAACCTTCTCTCCTCTGACACTGGCTCCACTCTAGTGCAGGTACTCACCACTTCACATCTGGATTATTGCAATAGCTTGCCTCAAGCTATTGCCTCTCTCCACCCAGTTGTCAAAATGATTTTCCTAAAGCACAGGTCTGACTATGTTACCCTCCCCCCTCCCCTGCCAAACTCCAGTGGTTTCCTGTCATCATTAGGATCAAATAAAAAACCCTGTGTTTGGGCTTTCAAAGACCTTCATAACCTGCCTCTGTCCCCAAATTTTCTAGTCTTCTTATATCTTACACCTCTCTCTCCCATGAACTTTTTGATGCAATAATATTGGTCTTTCTGCTGTTTCTTGAATAGGATACTCAATCATGTGACTGCCTGAGTTTTCTCTTTTAAAGACTTTTTTTAAAAATAAATTTTCATAGATATTTTCAGTTTCTTCCACCACCATAGTATCCATATATACCTTCCCTTCTCCCTCCTAGAAAACTATTCCCTATGACAAATAATATTTTTTTGAGTAGAAAAAAAAGCACAACTAATTGATACATTGAAAAAGTTGGAAGATGTTCAATGTATAACACTTGTGAACCTCTTGCCTCTCCCAAGGGGTAGGTCAGGGGTATCATATCTTTTCATTTGAGTCCTATTTAATCTTTATAATTTTGTTGCATTTACTTTTGATTTTTTGGTATGTCGTTCTTTCCATTTACAATTGTTGTATTTTCTGCCTATATTGTTTTCTTGGTTCTACTTAATTCACCCTGCATCAGGTCATATAGATCTTTCCATGATTCTCTGTATTCATCACACTCATTATTTCTTACAGCACAGTACTATTTCATTACATTCATGTACCATAACTGTTTAGCCATTCCTCATTGATGAGCATCTACTTTGTTTCCAGTTCTTAACTACAAATGCTGCTACAAATATTTTGGAGTATATGTGACTTTTTCTCTTATCATCAGTGGTTTCATTGAAGATATAAGTCCAGTAATGGATTTTCTGGTTCAAAGTTTATGGACATTTTAGTGACTTTATTTGCATAATTCCAAATTGCTTCCCAAAATGGTTGTGTCATTTTATAGCTTCACCAACAATGTTATTAGTGTGCCCATTTTCTTATAACATTGGCTACTATCATTTTTGTCAATTTGCAGGGTATGAGGTGAAACCTCAGGGTTGTTTTGATTTGCATTTCTTTTATTATTAGTGATTTGGAGCATTTTTTTATTTGAATATTTTAAAATTCTTTTGCGAATAGTTCATATTCTTTGACCATTTATATATTTGGGAATGGCTATTATATATACATGTGTGTATATATTTTATTTATCTTGGATATTAAATCCTTATCAGAAAAATTTGATACAGTTTCCCCCCCCATTTGACCAATTTCCTCTTATCCTAGATGCATTAATGTTATCTATATAGAAACTTTTCAATTTTAAGTAACCAAAGTTATCTATTTCATCTTTTCAATTGTCTCTGTTCATGACTCTGAGAATTTTTGATGACTATGCCCCAGGCTTGTAATATTCTCTATCCTCATTACTGTGTCCTGGCTTCTTTGGTTTTCTTCAAGCCTCAGCTAAAATCACACCTTTTGTCAGAAGCACTTCCTGTTCCCTAGATGTCTGTTATCATTTTTGTATTCCCAACGATTAGCACAGTGCCTGGCACAAAGTAGGTCCCTAATATATTTATTGACTGAGTTACCACAAAGGGCAGAATTAAGACCAATGGACAGAAGTTATAAGGCAGAAAGTTGTAGATTGACCCTCTAATAATCAGAGCTATTTGAACAATGGAAAAAAGATGGCCCTAGGTGATAGAGGTCTCTCTGTCATAATTAGTTATGAGTTGGAATCAGTCTATCTGGATTCCTAGTACATCTGAATCAGCATAAGAAAGGCAGACTCCAAAGCTGAGTCCTATATTGCCTTTATCAGGACATAGTGAGGGATGAAAGAAACAATAACCAATGATTTGGGGTGATCTAGAATTCCCCCCTTTTCCTTAAGTCCTGATTTTAAAAGTTCAGTCTTTTGAAGGGCATTTCAGATAATGAGATTGAACTTTCTTGTTCAGACCCATTCAGGTATGGTAGCCATTGTGATCTACTCAGGTTTGTGCGGGGATAAATTCTTTGAATGGATTCCCCAAGGCTAGGAGTAACTTAAGAAGTAGATGAAATAGTCAAAGTTCAGGGCTAGGCTCTCATTGTAATATTCATTCTCTAATTAATTGTTAACTAATCAAAGTTGATTGGAGCTGCTCTCTTCCAATGGGCATATAAATTGTGAGCCCTACCACCATGATATCTTTGGTCTGAGAGTGATGGCCCAATGGCAATCTTTTTTTATTAAAATACTGGCATTATTGATAACATGATTGAATGACCCGGAAATCATGTCTCTCAAATCTTTTTAATTGCCATAGGATAGAGGTGATTTTGAGGAATCCAGTCCTTCTTGGACCCTGAATATGGCTCAGCTGCATTGGAGTTCCAATGCATAGAATGTATACATGCCATAGAATGTAATTTATGCATTGGACATACTGCTAACTTCATCATTAAAAATGTTAGACAAAGGCTGAGTAAGCATCTGTTGGGGATGCTATAGAACAGGAATTCTTAACCTAGTCTTTGTGAACTTGTTTAAAAAATATATTTTTGATGACTGTATTTCCATGTAATTGATTTTCTTTGTAATATTATGTATTTTATTTTATGCATTTGAAAACATGGTTCTGAGAAGTGCTCTCTAGGTTTCACTAGACTGTCAAAGAGGTCTGACACACAGAAAAAGATTAAAACCCCTGGTATAGAAGGTACTTGATAGGAAGTTAGATTAAATTAATCTCAGAGTCCCTTGCAATTCTAATAGTAATTCTAATATTCAATGATAATAAAATGAGGCAAAACTCAAGTTACACACTGAAACAGTGAGGGCCAGTGAAGAAACTCCCTTGGGAGACTATAGATGACTTTTCTAGGTGAACTCCTAAGAGCCTTCCCCAAAAGATCCTTTCCCTTTTTCTTTTCTCTCTCCTAATGTTGCCAATTCACCCTAGATCCTGGAGAAAAATGTTAATGGCCTACTGACTCTGAACTGGGAGTGACCAAGCCATTAATTTATAGAAATACGGAACCTCAGAGTTGAAGAAGAATCTAGGGGCAACTTAGTCAAATATTTAAGTGTTTAGAGCCTTGTAAAGGTTGGTTTCAGATTAGGAAATCTGATCTCTGTTGTCAGCTCTGACACCAATTATGTGACTATGGGCAAACCATTTAAACATTTCTGTGCCTCAGTTTCCTCTTTGGTGAAATTGGGGTAATGATACTTCACTACTGCTTCACAGGGTTGTTGTGAAGACAGTATTGTACAAACTGTAAAGTGCCTTACAAAAGTGAGGTATTGTCATTATCATAATTATTAATGTTAAGAATCCTGTCTACAACATTTCTAGCAAGTGTTCAAAGTGTCTTTGTTTGGCAATTAGAACTGCCTCCCTCGGAGGCATCCCATTCCATTTTTTGGAAAGCTCAAATTTTTAGGAAGTTTATTTTTACATCAAGCATAAATATGTCTTTTGGTAGCATCTATTTGTGTCTCAGTTCTGTTTTCTGAGGCCACACAGAGCAAAACCTTCTTCCCTATGAGTACACTCAAAGATACCTATCAACTTCTCCCTGTCTTCTCTTCTCCAGGCTAATATCTATTAATTATGAATTTATTTCAGTCTAGGAGATGCTGGGAACCCCAAAATTCAAGGGCAAAAGAATTCAACTCAAGCCTTATTTCAGTCAGGGACAAGGTTTATTAAAACACCAGTTGAGGTGGGTAAGATTTTAAGAATCCCTGTTATTGGCCAGGTTTTAAGAATCTGAGAACTTTAATGGAGGCAAGATGGACCTTTGATACCTGTGAGAAGATCTGGAGGTGACCTAGGAGTAACCAAGTAGTCTGGTATGACCAGGAGGTAACAGAAGGGGTTTAGATGGAATTAAGGAGTGGTAGTCTGGGGTGGGGCCAGGTGCAGACAATGAGAGCCCCAATGAAAGGGCAGTTGAAAGGATTATTAACTAGGAAGGGCCTGGGCATGTGGGAAAGTTCAAGGGAAATTCCAGGAGGGGGTGGTTCCTAGGGCCCATACCCCGTCAGATTGGTTGAAGGTATTGTGCAAGTTGACAGACCCTAGATCTTTTTCTGATTAATCACTGTCTCTCTAGCATTTGTGAAGATAACTATGAAACTCATCTTGTTAGATTTAGTCTTACTTTCTAATAGGTCATAGATATTTTTTAATCCAAACTGGGTCATCCACTTTGTTAGCTGGCCCTTTCTGCTTTGTGTCATCTGCCAGTCTGATAAAGTTGCTAACTATTTCTTTATTTAAGTTACTGAAAAATATTCAAAAGTATGGAGCAAAGAACAAATGTCTGAGAACTCTACTAGAGACCACCATCCAATATGATACAATGGCAGTATTAACTATTCTTAGAGTTAAAAGATCACTGAAAGGAGCTCAGAAGTCACATATTACAGTTCTTTCAAGTTTGGGATATAATTCATCTCATATTTAAACCAAATGTGTCAGAGACACATTTTTGATAAATTTGTAAGCATTCCACTTGGAGATTTGTGACACATAATTCTTACTAAATCAGAAAAGCCTCCTCTCTTTTAAGCAGCCTCAAAGTTTACGGTGTTTATGAAACAAAACATGAAAATAGCAATTATAAAACAAAAGCATATTTTTTCAGGCAGGGTTTTAAAAATTACTAAACGAAGAGATCAATATTCATATCTACATGCAAATACCCTAAGAGAAGATAGATCTTCCCAGAAACTAACTCCTCCCTCTAAAGATTCAACTGAAAACAAAAGGGGCACCTTTAGATCCCCACCCTTAGTTTAGTTAGCATAAACAAGACACTTTTCATTACTTCCTTAGTTATAGGTATAATCTCCCTCCTAACTAGTTCTGTTAGAAGAGAATGAAGATCACTTTTTAAATTAAGACTTCTACTCAAGGGAGTCAAGAGAGGTTAAAAAATATTGAACCAGAAACGCTACTATAATTTAAATTTTTATAACATATAAAGGGCTCTTGATGCTTTTTGTTTTCATTTTGGTGGTTTGAGTTCATTGAGGACAACTATTGTTCAGTCTTTTCAGTTGTACCTAACTCTTCATAACCCCATCTGGGGTATTCTTGACAAAGATCCTGGGGTGGTTTGCATTTCCTTCTCAAGCTCATTTCACAGATGAGAAAATTGAGGCAAACAAAGTTAAGTGACTTGTCAGAGTCACAAAGCTTATAGTGGTCTGAGAGTGTGTTTGAATTCACAAAGATGAGTCTTCTTGACTCGTGGCCTGGTACTCTATCCACTGTACCACTTATTTATTTATCTCCTGTCTTTAAATTTTCTCTTTTCCCCATCTAGCCTGAAGTTCAACCAAAGTTGGATTCTAAAAGATTTCCTATGGAATTAAAAAGGAAAGTTGGAACGTGCAGGCTGTAAAATTAGTTATCACTCTTGCAATAGCTGCATAGATCTGCTTCCTCTTCTGGTTATGTCAAATTAGCATACTTTACAGTAGATTAGATCCCTTATGAAACTTTTCCTTCACAGTTTTAGTTGACAATATGATACAGCTACTTCTTTTAACTGAATTTTGTTATGTATGCCTGGGATGAAAAACCAGTTTTTTCGTGGATTTTGTTTTACTTGAAAACTGATTAAGTCTGAATTATTCATAAAATGTTATACTCTGTATGCAAATTATATAGTATTAGTAGATCTTTTGGGGATTCCAGCAGTTTATAGTTTGTGGCTAGGAGGATGTCAGAGGTTGTTCTGACCTTGACTCCTGAAAGAGATGGCCGTTTGACAGGGGTTTGGGAGGAAACTTGTATAGTGCTGATTCACTGAAAGGAAGACCATTGGTCTACTTTGGCTAGCTTTGAGGAAAACAGCAATAGGGATTATAACTGTGGTTCTAGAGTTGGACAGAAACTTGTAAAGCAGTTAGGAAGGAGACTGATTATCTCAGTCAGTTAAGAAATGGATTTATAGCGGAATGCAACATGTGTTCCATGGTTTAAGTCGTGTTTAATTCTTCATGACCCTATTTGAGCTTTTCTTGGCAGTGATACTGAAGTGGTTTGTCATTTCCTTCTCTAGCTCATTTTATAGATGAGGAAACTGGGACAAAATGAGTTAAGTGACTTGCCCAGGGTCATTTAACTAAGTGTTTGAGTCTTCCTGATTCCAGGCCTGGCACTCCATGTGCTGTGTCACCTATCTTCCCAAATACAGCATAAATCTTAGATAATTATTTGTAGTATTCTTTTGCTTTTGTTTTCCTGGGTACTTCACATTCACTTCTTTTGTTAATTATTACTTAACTATTGTTAATTTATAAGCATATGACCTGAGTATAGTCCTGAAATGAAATATTCTGACTCTCATTTCTTTTCTCTTGTGTGTCTGGTTTGAACAAATCTGATCATGGCTATGTTATTCAATTATTGCACCTGCTTACATATGGCACCTGTCTGCACATGGCAGATATACCTAAGGAATTAAGGTAAATTATTCTTAATTAGGCTTATAAAAACTTAGATTAGAATTACTCGAAGACACCAAGGCAATAAATGTATCAACATCTTGAAATAATAAGAAACTTAAGTCCAGACAGAATCATGGATTCAGAGTTGGAACCCCTCATTTTGCAGATGAGAAAACTGAGGCAAAGAAAGGTTAAGTAACTTGGCCAAGGTCATACAGGTAGTGACAGAGTAGGGATTTGATGAACACCAAAAAAATCACCCAAAAAAACAAAACCAAAAGCAAACCCCAAAAGCAAGCAAATAAACAAAACCTCCCCCCCTGCCCTGATCCTGGCTTGTTCCTACAGGAAGATTCTTTTTATCCCTAGGGTATATGGAAGATGATACAACTAAGTGTTTGGACAAATCTGGAGTTAGAAAAAAGAGACTGGCAGTCATCCTAGCACTTTTGAGGTTTTAAATGCATTCCACAGCTTTTTTCTTTTTTTTGGCGGTCCCAAGATAATCTGGGATGACAGTTTCTGCTCATGTTTTTTCCCTAAAAAAATCCACTGGGGAAATGCACATATTCTTGGTGGGACTAATGGCAATAGTGGATGGAGAAGGGGATGGTGCTTTACTATATTCTCTTTCTTCTCCTTTCCATACTCTTTCTTGCTGACTTTTTACAATTTAATGAATTCAGCACCAGCACTGAAACCTATTTCCAGACATTTTCTTTGGTGGTATGTTCCTATTAATGCTATAAAATCAGAATTCTTATCCCAGGAACTGCATAGACACCTCTAGAGGGTAGGGTGTGCTTATTGTTATTTAGTCCTGTTGTGACCCCATGGACCATAGCATAGTAGGCCCTTCTAGCCTCCACTATCTCTTGAGGTCAGTTTAATTTATGTTTGTTGTTTCTGTGACATTATCTATCCATCTTGTCTTCTGCTGTCTCCTTTTCTTTCAATCTTTTCTAACATAAGGGTCTTTTCCAATAAGTCCTGTCTTTTCATTGTGGCCAAAGTATTTAAGTTTCGGCTTCAGTAGTTGACCTTCCAGTGAAGAGTCTGAATTGATTTCTTTAGTACTGACTAATTTGATCTCCTTTCAAACGTCTTCTCCAACACCAAATTTGAAAGTGGCCATTCTGCAGTGCTCAGCTTTCCTCATAGCTCAACTTTCACATCCATACATTGTTACTAGAAAAAAACATGCTTTTGACTATGCAGACCTTTGTCAACAAGGTGTTGTCTCTACTTTTTAGTCTACTGTCCAGATTTTCTTTCTTTTCAAGGAGCAAATGTCTTTTAATTTCATGTCTGCCATTTGCAGTGATCTTTTAGCCTGATAATATAAAATCTGACATTGCTTCTATTTCTTCTCCCTCTTGCCAACATATGATAGGACCAGTTGTTAGTCTTTTAGATGTTAAGCTTCAGTCCAGCTTTAATACTCTCCTCTTTCACCCTCATCAAGAGGTTTCTTAATTCTTCACTATCTGCCATCTGAGTGGTATCATCTGCATATCTGATATTGTGGATATTTCTCCTGGCAACCTTAATTCTAAGTTTTGATTTATCCAGCCTGGCATTTTATATAACGTTCTCTGCCTGTAAGTTAAATAAATAAGGTGACAATATTCAATCTCCTTTTCCAATCTTAAGCCAATCAGTTGTTCCATGTTCAGTTCTAATTGTTGCTTCTTAACCTGTGTCCAGGTTCCTGAGGAGACAAGTAAGAAGATCTGGTACTCCCATCTCTTGAGGACTTGCCACATTTTATTGTGATCCACACCGTCAAATATTTTAGTGCAGTCAATGAAGCAGAAGTAGATGTTTTTTTCTGGAACTCTCTTGCTTTCTTCATGATCCAATGAATGTTGACAATTTGGTCTCCAGTTCCTCTGACTCTTTGAAAACCAGCCTACTCTTCTGGTAATTCTCAATTCACATATTGCTAAAGGCTAGCTTACAGAATCTTAAGCATAACCTTACTAGTGGGTAAAGTGAGCACAATTGTTTGGTAATTTTAACGTTCCTTGTTATTGTCTTTCTTTAGGATTGGGACATAAACTGATCTTTTCCTATCCAGTGGCCATTGTTGTGTTTTCCAAATTGCTGGCATATTGAGTGCAGCACTTTAACAGCATCATCTTTTGGGCTTTTAAATGGCTCAGCTGAAATTCCATCACCTCCAGTAGCCTTATTGTTAGCAGTGCTTCCTAAGGCATACTTAACTTCATTCTCCAGAATGTCTAGATCACTAACCGTGCCATCTTGGTTATCTGTGATGTTAAGATCTTTCTTGTATGGTTCTCCTGTGTTATTCATTAACTTCTCAACCTCTTCTGCTTTCTGTTAAATCCATACCATTTTTGTCTTTTATCATGTCCATTTTTGCATGAAATGATTCCTTGATATCTCTAATTTTCCTGAGAGCTCTCATCTTTGCCATTCTGTTGTTTTTTTTTCTTTTTTTCTTTTTTGCATTGTTCACTTAAGAAAACCTTATCTTCTTGCTATTCTCTGGAATTCTACATTCAGCTGTGCTTTTTATTGTGAAATTCAGGGTGTGAACAGATTTCTATTCAATCTCTTTTTTCCTCTATATTAATTCGTTAGGGTCACAACCCAAAAAATCAATCAAAGCAGTGAAGAAACCAAAGTAAGCTACAGGTTACCTGTATTTCATTTCTCCTTCTCTGCCCTTCCTTAGGTGTCTCCTTTTCTACAGAAAGACTGATTCCCACCTCAAAGTCAAAGCCAAAACTAATCCCTGGAGGTAGCCTCCGCAGTTGCCTTTACATTTCTGAAGCTCCTACTGTGTGGAAAGCTCTGAGCCGGGCACCTGAATGGGTGCTGTCCTGTAGGCTGATAGGGACTCAGAAAGGATGCTCAGGGGAGAGACTTGAGCTCCAGGACTTGCGGCTCCCTGCCGGTCAAGCGTCCTGCGACCCCGAGCAATACCAGTCTCAGTCCCCCAGTTTCGTCCTGCCCCACCCCGGGGAGCTGGCCTGCAGGAACTGCCCAGCGCGTAGAAACGGACGCTGGACTTTAGAGGCCTTTTCCTCACTGAGTTCTGACGACGCCCCGAAAATGTGGGCCCTCCTTACTACAGGGCCACTCAGATCTATAGAACTAGATGGGCAGAGGACGCTCAATTCCGTGCAGACTGGCTAAGTGAGCTCCGCTGCCCGCTGCCGGCTGCCCGCTGCCCGCTGCCCGCTGTCCCGGCGCGGGTGCAGCTGCCCTGCCTCCGCGCGACCAGACAGCTCGTGCCCTTCTCGGTCCGCAGCCCGAGCCGCCACCGCCGCGGTCCTCGACCGGGCTGGGCGAGGGAAAGGCCGGAGCAGAGCCAAGGAGGGCGGGCTGAGGGCCCGGCTGGTGGTCGGAGGAGACTTTTCCCACGTCCCTTAGGGTGTCCCCCCCACTGCCTCTGGGTACGATGCTCCGCTGGGTGCGTGGCTTCCTGCTGACCGCCCGCAGCAACAAAGAAGACGAGTCCAACCGCCGCTATGAACACCTCTTTGCCCAGCTGGACCGCAACGGGGACGGGAAGGTGGACATCGTCGAGCTGCAGGAGGGTCTTGGGAAGTTGGGCTTCTCTGTGGGCGATGAGGCGCACCAGGTGGGCAGCAGGTGAAAAGGGGATGGGACAGAGGTGGGCAAAACCAAACCCTTTCCCCAAGATCTAGCGAGAAACCCATAGCTCTAGTGAATTTCTTTATTAAGAAAAACACCCTTTCCCCATCCTCATTCTTACATTAATTTAATGAACGAAAAATAATGAAACTTTGACCTGTCCTGGCCTCCTTTCCAACTTAGACCATGGTTTCATGATTGTGTGAGCAAAAGTGGAAAGATTTCGATCTGGGAATGCCTTAAGAGTGGCCCCTGCGGTTGACAGTGATAACACACGGTAGCCTTCCAGGAATGAGTTTCAGGAATTGTGAGGCCCTGGGAGAGGGGCTTCTTCCAACTACTGACCACTGCTTTTAGGAAGTCTCTCTAGATACCTAGTGGCCTAAATACGTCTTCCTGGCTGCTGCTTGCTGGGAGTACATATGAGAACCCAGGGGCCCTTGATAAATGGCTTCCGAAGGGAGAAAGTGCTGGCTAGGATCTGGGTTTGAATTCTTGTAGTACCACTTACTATTACTTGGGTGATCTTGGGTAAGTCATAACCTCTCTCTAGGCCTTCTTTTCTTTTTCTGTAAATGAGAGGATTGAATGAGATGACCTCTAAGGTCCAATGATTTAATTTTGGAAAATAATTAAGCTTTTAAGGCTCTGGTGTACAAATATCATCAAGAGTTTTGCGCAATTCAACAAACATTTGTTAAACAACTGTTCTATGAAGAGCACTATGCTGAATGCTGGGTAAAAGACAAAGTTTTGATATGAGGGTCCTGCTGTCATGGGACTTACAAGTAGGGGAAAAGATACATAGGACAAGTAAGTATCATGCAAAGTGACAGATGGTGAGCACATGGATATGCCAGCAAAGTGATCTATAGGGAGTGTGGGTGGAAAGATGAGGTTTCTTGGAGGAGGTGACATTTGAGAGGACTAGAGACTTGGGGGGGTGGCCTAGAAGAAACCTCTTAATAGAGCTTACGTAGCACTGACTAATGGGGATAGTAAAAGATGTGTGTGTAATTCCCCTAGTATCTGAATCCAGGGCATTATATTTCTTGCATTCTATCATTCTTTCATCCTTATAATGCTGGTGTTATTTCACTTTCCCCTTTCTTCTTCAAGTGCAACTTTAAGTAAAATTTCATTCAATTAAATTAATTAAATTTTCAATTAATTAAATTTCCAATTAGTTAATTAAATTAATTAAATTCAATAAGATTTATTAAGTATTTACCATTAACAAGTACTAAGTGATGGGGATACAATTGTACTAGGTGTTGGGAATACAACTACCAAAACTGTAATCTCCCAGAATTGTTCTGAGAATTAAATGACATAATTTAAAGCCCTTAGCACAGTGTCTGACACATAGTAAATGCTATATTATTTCTATTTATTTTTTTACTGTCTCTCTATATCTTTGCTTTAAAGTTCTATAGTATTAAATTATGAATGTTTTCGTAGAAATGTGTTTAAAATTTTTTTGAAAGATATATTGTTTGGGTGAAGTCTTCACAATGGATTTGCTGGGTTGAAAGGCATGAAAAGTTGTATTAGTTCTGGACTAATATATATATATACATATATATGTGTATATATATGTATATATTTACATATATACATATATATATATTGCTATATTGTCCTCCAAAATGTTTGCACTAGTCTTCAGTCCTACCAATAATATAATAGGGTACTTGTTTCCCCACATTTCTACCAATATTAGATTTTTATAAACTTTTTGTATTTTTCTATAAGATCATATCCTCTAATTCTCATTAGAGAATTTGTTTGTTTTTTTTTAGCAATCATTTGCATTTTTCTCAACCCTAAATTGCCTGTTTGTATGATTTGACTCATTTCATTGGGGATTATTTATGTACATCAGTTCCTTCTAGATTCTTATGCACTTAATATTTTTAAAAATATTTTGAAAGCAAGTATTTTCCCAATCTATTTCTTTCCTTTTAACTTTAGAGATACTGCTTTTTGTTTTTATCTTTCTGTTCTCATATAACCAAACCTTTTGATTTTGTGTTCTGTAAGTTCTGTTTGTTTGATAAAAATCCCTTCTCTGGCTAGTTAAGAAAAATAATTTTCTTCTATTTTTTTAATGAATTAAAATTTAGATTGTGGATCCAGTTAATTTATTATGGTTTATGATATAAAATATGTATCTAAACTATTTTTTTTTTTTTGCTGCATTGCCATCTATTTTTTTCAAAAAGTTTTTTTTGGAATGGTGATTGTATTCCTAATATTTTTAAAATATGGGCTTATCAAACATCAAATCTTTTATACTCATTGGGTTCTATTCTGTGGTTCTATTATGTTTCCTTGACTTTCCATTCTTTCCCTAGTACTAGACATTTAAAAAATAATTATCGCTTTGTAGTGTTTTGATATCTATGAGTGTTTGCCCCACTTTGCTGCTTTTCTTTTTGACTCTTTTTTGTATTCTTGTTCATCTTTTTAGCTCCCTACTTTAATACCTTCATTAACTCTTAATGTTGTTCAGTCATGTCTGACTCTTCATGGTTCCATCTGGGGATTTTCTTGACAAAGATCCTTCAGTGTTTTGCCATTTCCTGCTCCAACTCATTTTGCAGATGAGGAAACTGAGGCAAATAGGGTTAAGTGACTTGCCTAGAGTCACACAGCTAGTAAGTGTCTGAGGCCGGATTTGAACTCAGGAAGATGAATCTTCCTGACCAGTCCTGGTGCTCTGTGCACTATGGTGCTACCTAGTGGCTCTATCTTTGCAGCCTTTTTAATAGTGTCCTGGGCTCCAATCTCTCCATTCTTTAATTGATCCTTCAGATTGTTGCTGAAGTGATTGCAGTGTAGTGTGTTTATTGAATGTCTCTGCTGCTCAAAAATCCTTAAAAGACTCCCCACTGCCCTGTAAATAAAATAGTAACTCCAGACCCTGGTATTTAAGGCCTACCACTCTCTGGCTTCAATGTACCTTTCCAACATGACTGGCATAATGAAGAGAGGGGGTTTTGAGCAGGAAAATTGGGTTCAAGTCCTGACTCTAGCACATATTAGCTCGTGTCAATCTGGGCAAGTCACTTAACCTCTTAGTGTTCTAGGCAACCCTCTAAGACCCTTCAGCTGCTGATGAGGCACTTACCTGGTAGAGAGGGAATTTTCTCATTTTCTCATTATCTTTATGAAAATCCCAGATTGTCTTTATCACCATCTTCCCATATGACATTTATTATGATTTTATCTAATTCAGTGAAATCATTTATTGGTATTTTGCATGGTATTGCATTAAATCTGTAAGTTGGTTTGGGATATATTTACTATTTTTGCTATTTTTATTTGACCTGCACAGGGAGTATCTTTCTATTTAGTCATTTCTTCCTTGATTTCTGTTAATTAATTTGACTTTGTACAGGTTTCTTATATGCCTCAAGTCAATATTTGGTGCATTTTTTGATTTTTTTTTTTATCCTTAATGTTGGCATATGGTACTGATTGATGATTGGGGGAGGGGGGAGAAATTATCTTATGTCTAATTTCTTTAGTAAAGTCATTGATTACCATTAATTTTTGTTGTTGATTCCATTTTTTAGATATATCATTATGTATGAAAAACAGATATTTTAACTTCTTCAACAATGATTATTCTGTTAGTTTCTTTTCATGCCTTATTGATAAGACTTCTAAAACCATAATAAATACAAATGGCAAGTGAAAACTTCTCTTTTTAATGGGTATGCTTCAGTGTTTTTCCATTTTCCATGAAATATTAAAATTATGGAAATCTCCATTTGGTTTGTCCCTTTTCCACCTTGATTAGATTCTTTTTAATGTGACCAACTTTCTACATTTCATACCATTTCACAGTCAATCAGCATTGTAGCCACACAAACTTCTATCATAGCAAGAAAATCAATAAAACATTTGTTAAGAGAGACTCTGTGGAAGGTGGTCAGCTTAATTGCCTTCCACCATTTCTCTTGACCATTTCCCAAAGCAGAAAACCAGTTCCTGATGTCTTTTATACCCTCCCTGGGTAATGAATGGATTAATGCCAAGACTTATATGTGTGGGACCCCTTTTTAGGGGTTTGGGGCCTTAATTAATGGGGGCAACGAAACAATGTAGGAGATGGAAGTTTGTGTTTCCTCTGTCTTCCCTTTTTCTCTCCTTTTTTTGGGTTTAATTTTATTAATTTTTTTGTTACATTTTGTTTCAAACCATCTCCTCTTTCCTTCTTCACCTCACACTATAGAAGGCCACTATTTGGTGTACACACACACACACACACACACACACACACACACACACACACGTGTAAAACCATACTATGCATACTTCTATTTATCAGGTCTTTCTCTAGAGGTGGATGACGTGTTCCTCCAAAGGTCCTTTGTAGTTGATTTGAGTATTTATAATTCTCAAAATAGCTTAGTTATTATGCTTATTCTTTTAACAACATTGCTGTTATTGTATACAATGCTCTCTTATTTTTGTTCATTTCATGTCTCCTTCTTTTTGAATGGCTGACAAGGTTTTCAAAAGCTTTCATTTGCAACTTGTTCATATCCTACCTTTCCAGCCTTATTGTTGTTTAGGTGTGTCTGCTTTTTCCTGATCCCATTTGGGGTTTTCTAGGCAAAGATACTGAAGTGGTTTGCCATTTTCTTCTCCAGCTCATTTTATAGATGAGGAAACTGAGGCAAACAGGGGTAAGTGATTTACTTAGGGTCACACTGGTACCAAGTATCCCAGGTCACACTTGAACTCAGGAAGATGAGTCTTCTGATGTACAAGGCCTGGTATTTTATCCATGGTGCCACCTAGCTTTCTAGCCGCCTTATATATCATTCCTCTATGTGTACTGTAGTTCAGGAAAACAAGACTTTTTACTAGTTCTGAAACAGGACATTATGCCTCTCCCCTCCATTCCTTTGCACTGGCTGTTTCCTATGTGAGTGTGTGTGTTTTTATACATATACATATATACACATATACATACATATACATGTCCATCCATCCATCCATCCATCCATATACATATATATGTGTGTATATATATATGTGTGTGTGTGTGTGTGTGTGTGTGTGTGTGTGTGTGTGTATGCATATACACTTATTGCCTTCCCCAACTTAGGACTGGGAGATTTTGTTTTTTATCTTTCTATTTCCTACACAAGGCCTTGTACACAGTAAGAATTTAATAAATGCTTGTTGATTGATCTCCATTCCATGTTGGCCACGGCTGTGGAGTTCAGCTACAGAGATCTTTAGTAGTTTGCAATAGCATTTCTTTTAGGGCATTCAAGGGAGCCAGAGAATGGGGAAACTGTTAGTATATCTCTTGCCTATACTTGGATCAGTGGATGTGGTGTTAATAGTACGTGTTGAGGAAAGATTGGTTGAAGCTGTTGAAGACTCATCTTGCCTACATGTGAGAATGTTCATGGCTGTCTGTCATTTTTGGGTCATGGCTTCATTCTGTTCAAACACATAGAATGCACCAAATTTGGGGGATATACAGTGCTGAAAGCTGCGATCAGGTCCAGGTTAGCATTTGCCTTTCTGGATCACCCCTGATTTCTTTTTCCCTAAAGAACAATTCCTTAAAGAACATGGGTGCCCAGTGGTGGACAAGGGGCACTTGTTAACAGGGAACCTAATCAGACCTTATCAGAGACCTCTATTCAATCAGTCAATGAAACAATCCCTACTCTCAGGGAGATTCCATTCTGTGGGAGAGGCAACATGTCTGTATTATTCAGAACAAATACAAGGTAGTCAAGGGAGGGAGAGAGGGAAAAGCTTTGTGTAGAAGGTGATACTTGAGCTGCATCTTGAAGGTGGAGAGGTATTTGTTTCTAAGAGATAATGAATTTGATCTCTCAAATCTTTCTGGAATATTTGTTGTTGTTGAGTCATTTCAGTCATGTCACACTCTTCATGATCCCATTTGGGGTTTTCTTGGCAGAGATACTGGGGTGATTTGCCATTTCCTTCTCCAGTTCCTTTTACAGATGAGGAACTGAGGCAAACAGGGTTAAGTGACTTGCCCAGGGTCACACAACTAGTAAGTGTCTGGGGCTGAATTTGAACTCATGAGTATGAATTTTCCCCAATTCTAAATCCAGTGCCCTATCTACTGAACCACCTTGCTGCTCCTTCTGCAGCGTAAGTCATCTTTATTTCCCACTTCCTCTACAACAAGTCACTTTATCTAGCTTTCAAGAAGTGTTCCTTAAATGAATAAGGCATAAGAGAAGGATAAAAAGAAAATGTTCCTCTCTTACAGGGGAAAAACGAATGACAAATGGGATTAAAAAGGCAGAAGCTTTTTCATTCCATTTCCCCCTCATTGATCCTTGCAATAAAGATAATGCAGATGTGGTTTGAAAATTGCAATGAGCAACGTTGAAGTTTGGAGGGCAATGACTCCAACGGGAAACAGAATACTGACACAGAATACTTAAACTACATGTGTTCAGAACCATAAGAACTGATGGTTTTTATCTTTAGAATATTAAAAAAATTTGGTCAAAATCATCAGTATCATTTGAAGTTTTGAGAATTTGTTTTTTCACTTTCTTAGGCTGAAGATGAAAAATCCCAAAGTAGTTAGTGATTATATATGCATTTTAAAAAGAATGTTCTTAGAAATTATTCACTTATGCCCTTAATTTATATGTCCACACAATAAGTTGGTAGGAAGGAGAGGGAAAAACATTTATATAGCATTTACTATATATCAGACACTGTGCTAAATTTTTACAAATATTATTTCATTTGATCTCCTCAATATCCTTGGGAGGTATGTGTTATGATTTTATAGTTTACAGCTGAGGAATTCACAGTTGAGGAAACTGAGGCAGATGAGGTTAGGTGATTTGCCCAGAGTCACACAGTTAGTAATTGTCTGAGACTAGATTTGAACTACTCCTAAATCCAGGTCTAGCATTTTATCCATTACATCACCAGTTGCCTCTAGAAAGAAGGTAAACAATGAGGATCCTATCTCCACAACATTTTTCTTTTACTTGCAGCATCAGATGTATGTGAATTTATAAAAGGAAATTGCTCTGGTTCTGAAGAGTAGTTTTATTTATGGGTAGAGAAGAGGAAACAGGTGAAGAGTGTGTATCTGACAATAAGGAAAGGCATTAGATAAAGGGTTTAAAGATAGAGCAGTCAGAGGTGTTTCTAATAGGCAAGTCAGTTAAAACTTGCTCTTGATATAGGTGAACCAAGCTGGGAGAGAAAGAGCAAGTCATTTTGGCTTGCTTTGTCAATTCAATAATGTTTTATTAAGTGTGCCTTCTATTTGAAAATTAATCTGATAGTCACTGGGTATTCAAAGATAGTTGATACAGTCTCCAATCTTAAGGAGTTTATAATTTAGTAGGGGAGAGAAAGATGTATATAAATAATTTAACTACAGATGAGAATATATTTAATTATAATAAATTAAATATAACATTAAATTCACAGAGGAGACTATGAAATATTTGAGGAGAGGAGGATCAGGGGAGGCTTTAATAATGAAAGCTGGTTTGAAGAAAATATCAACAGAAGGATATATTGGGGGAATCCATTCTGGTCATATTGTTGTTTGGCTATTTTTCCATCATGTTCAATTTATCTGGGGTTTTCTTGGTGAAGATACTGGAGTGGTTTGCCATTTCCTTCTCCAACCCATACAGATGAGGAAACTGAGGCAAAAAGGATTAAGTGACTTGCCTATGGTTACACAGCTAATGTCTGAGGGCAGATTTGAACTCAGGAAGAAATGACTCCAGGCCAAGCGCTCTATCTACTGCACCACCTATCTGCCCTTCTATCCTGTACATCCTGAAACCCTCTGGTGGGTTGAAAGTGGTATGTTGTGCAGTCCTGTTGTAGTCCCTGGGGGTGACTGTTAGAAATTCAGGCAGAATGAGTCTTTTAGTTTTCTCTAGGAACTTGTAACTTTGCTTCAGAGTACTACTTTTACTAATTAATGTGACATTAGGGCAGCCTGCAGTAAAATGGGATAGTCATACTTTTGGATGCTTTGTCCAGCTTTTTTTGTTTGTGCTAAGTGTATTCCAAGTCTACGCTGCCAATCTGTACGTAAAAGGACTATGAATATTGAAAAGTAAAAGAGATTGATAGAGCTCAAAATGACCTTAATAAGTTTCCTTTCCATTCTTATCTGGCTGACAAATTCAACAATTACTACATGGAAGACACTGCGTTAGTTTCTGAGGGTATAAGGACAAAAAACCAAATCTAGGCACTATGCTCAAGGGGCTTATGTTCTTCAGGAGGATACATAAGCAATGGGTAATTAGATATGTAAACAGATGGATAAGTACTCCAAGGTCAGTGTTTTTTCCACTGTTATCATGCTGCCTTCTGTCTTAATTCTGTAAAATAAATAGGATGATTTGGGGATAGGATCTACATTTTGCAAAGAGGGCATAACCAGCAGAATGAAAACTGTAACATACTTGGGCATTAGTTAGAAATATCTTTACTTTTAGGACTTTTAATGTGCGTATCAGAGAACAGAAGGTATGACTATAATAACATTTGAAAATATGCCTTTTATTATTCATCCTGAAACCCAGATTTGTTTGCGTCTGATATAGTGGTGATTTTTTCCAGCGTGGATTGTCAAGTGAGAGGTGTGTCTAGGTGACCTTGAAAGTCTCTTTTCATTCAAAAAAAACATTTTAAATATAGGGCTTATGGTGTTACCCACAATACTCCTGAGTGCTCAAACCAGGTTAAAATGTAGTGGAGAAATCTTTAACAAAATAAAAGACAAGACAATAAAACATAGATAACATTAATATGTAGATTTTTATGTCATTATGCAGCCTTCAGAGATCTTTATGTGGAATTTAGTGATCCCTGTTTCTGTTTGAGTTGGACATCACTGTTTTGGAAGTCTGTAATTTTCATGTCTTTGGTTAGTTTAGCCATGGACTGACAAAATTGATTTACTTAATAGCACCAGTCTGGCTATACACTAGTACTAAAGAATTTCTCTAATGGTTTTCTTTTCTCTTGTAGCATCTTTTAAAGGCAGGTGATATTAACAATGATAACCATCTAGACTTTGAAGAATTTATGCAATACCTTAAAGACCATGAGAAAAAAATGAAGTTGGCATTTAATAGTCTGGACACAAATCAAGATGGTGAGTTTCATTTTTTCCATTTGCAAATGGCTTAAAGTACACACACATATACATATCAAATTTATGCATATATACATATATATGCTACCAGCATTGAAGGATGTTTCATTGTCTAATATGAAAGCTTTTAAAAGTTTTCTTTTTCCCCAGAGATTAGAAGTAGCCATCCATCCATCCATCCATCCATCCATCCATCCATCCATCCATCCATCTATCCAGAGTCATTTATTAGTGGTTCTATATGCCATGTGTGGTGCTGGACACTAGAGATACAAAGACAAAAGTGAACCAGTCCTTGTACTAAAAAGCATAAATTCCGTCTGAGGAAGGAGACATGCATATGGATGCATATGTAAAATGCATGCAAAATAAATTTAAGGTATTTTTTTTTTTGTAGAGGTGGGGAATGGAAGAGTGGAAGCTAGAGACATTAGCCACTGGGGAATTCAGAAAGGCTTCATGTAGAAGATGGTGCTTGAGTTGATTCTTGAAGGAAACAAGAGATTCAAAGAGATGAGGTGGGGGTACATTCTAGGTACCAAGGACAGTCAGTAAAAAGATGGGAAATGGAATGTCGTGTATGAAGAACAGCAAGAAAAACAGTTTGGTTGGCCTAGAGAATGTGGAAAGGTGAGTAATGTATTAATACTGGACATATAGGTTAGGGCTGACTTCCGAAGAGCTTTAAATATCTATTAAAAGAATTTATATTTTATCCTAGGGGTAATTGGAGTTTATTGGGCAGGTGAGTGAGATTGCCTAACCTGTGTTTTAAGAAAATCACTGGTGACTGTGTGGAAGATGGATTAGGAGGTGACAGACAAAATAGGGAGACCAGTTAGGAGGCTATTACAGTAGTCCATGTGAGAGTAGAGAGAATGGGACTGATAGACAAGATGATGTGTAGGTAGAAATGAGAATATTTGGCAACTAATTAAATCTGGGGAGTGAGAGAGAGTGAAGAGTCAGAAACCAAACCAAGGATGTTCAACAAATGGGTGATTAGAAGGATGATGGTGGTCTGAAAAATAAAATATTTCAGGAAGAGTTTTCTATAATGGGCTCAATTATGGGTGTACTAGGGGGAAATGATAAGGAAGGCTATTTTAGAAATGTTAAGTTTGAGATACTTATGAGATATTCTGTATTAAATGTCCAATAAGCATTTTGAGATTCACAATAGGTGCTCAGGGGAGACATTTGTACTTCATATATAGATCTGGAAGTCATCTGCATAGAGATGATCATAAAATGCACGTGATGGATCAGGATAGAGCCTTAGGATATACCCACAGTTAAGGTGTGTGTTGTGGAGAATAAGCCCCCAAAGGAGACTGATACCTGTGATCAGACTGGTAGAAGGAGAATCAAGAAAGTACAGGCTCATGAAAATTTAGAGAGGAGATGATATTCAGGTGGAGGAGATAATCAACGTTATCAAATACTGTAAAAAAGTGGAGAAGGATAAAGGGTTGAACAAAGGGCACTTTTTTTGTAAAGAGTATTTTGGTTTTTTCCAAATACATGTAAAGATAGTTTTCAACATTCATTTTTTTAATAAGATTTTGAGTTCCAATTTTTTCTCCCTCCCTCCTTTACATCCCCTCCCCTAAGATGGCAAGCAATCTGATATGGGTTATATATGCTTAATCATGAAAACATATTTCCACTTCAGTAATGCTGTGAAAGAAGAAACAGAATAGAAGAGAAAAGCCACAAAAACCAGAGCAAGTGAAAATAGTATGCTTCAAATTCAGACTCCATAGTTCTTTCTCTGAATATGGATAGCATTTTCCATCATGAGTCTTTTGGAATTGTCTTGGACAATTGTATTGCTGAGAAGAACCAAGTCATTTGTAGTTGATCATTGCACAATGTTGCAATTATTGTGTACAATGTTCTCTTGGTTCTGCTCACTTCACTTTGCATCAGTTCATGTAAGTTTTTCAGGGTTTTTCTGAAATCTGCCTGCTCATTATTTCTTATAGCACAATAATATTCCATTATATTCATATACTACAACTTGTTCAGCCATTCCCCAACTGATGGACATCCCCTCAATTTCCAATTCTTTGATACCACAAAAAGAGCTGCTATAAATATTTTTGTACAAGCAGTTAGGATACAGACCTAGTAGTGGTACTGCTGGATCAAAGCATATGCACAATTTGATTGCTCTTTGGGCATAGTTCCAAATTATTCTCTAGAATGTTTGGATCAGTTCATAACTCCACCAAGAGTGCATTCGTGTTCCACTTTTCCCACATCTTCTCCAACATTTATCATTTTCCTTTTTTGTCATAATAACCAATTTGATAGGTGTGAGATGATAACTCAGAGTTTTTTAAATCTGCATTTCTCTAATCAATAGAGATTTAGAACATTTTTTCATATGACTATAGAGAGTTTGATTTCTTCATCTGAAAATTGCATGTTCATATCCTTTGACCATTTATCCATTGGGGATACTTGCATTCTTATAGATTTGACTCTGTTCTCTTTATATTTGAGAAATGAGGCCTTTATCAGAGACACTGGCTGTAAAAATTGTTTCCCATCTCTCTACTTTCTTTCTAATATTGGTTGCTTTGGTTTTGTTTGTGCAAAGCCTTTTAAATTTAATGTAATCAAAATTATCCATTTTGCATTTTGTAATGTTCTATATGTCTTGTTTGGTCATAAGTTCTTCCCTTCTCCATAGATTTGACATGTAAACTATTCCTTGCTCTCCTAATTTGCTTATGGTATCACCCTTTATGTCTAAATCATTTCCTCATTTTGACCTTATCTTGATATATGGTGTGAAATGTTGGTGTATGCCCAGTTTCTGCCATACTATTTTCCAGTTTTCCCAGAAGTTTTTTTTCCCAAATAGTAAGTTCTTATGCTAGAAGTTGGAGTTTTTGGATTTATCAAAGAGTAGACTACTATAGTTATTTACTACTGTGTTTTGTGTACCTATCAATTCCACTAATCCACCATTCTCTTTCTTAACCAGTCCTAAATAGTTTTGATGATTTCTGCTTTATAATATAGTTTAAGATCTGGTATGGCTAGGCCACCTTCCTTTGCATTTTTTTCACTAATTCCCTTGATATTCTTGACTGAAAAGGGCATTGTTTTTGCCAATTAAGAGATCCTGGGTAACTTTGGAAAGAATGGTTTCATTTGAGTAATAAGGTTGGAAACCAGACTTAAAGGACTGAGAGAAGTGAATGAAAAGAGAATGTGACAAGGAATGTAGACCACTTTTTAAAGGAACTTGGCAGAGAAAAGTAGGAGAAATATCAGAGTATTACTTGAGTTAATGGTACAGTCAAGTAAGGTTTTTCTCTTTTTAAATTAAATTATTTTTTAAAAAATTAGCAATTTTTTATTTTCTTTCCCTACCACATTCTCCAGTTTCCAATAGTACTAAGACAGAAAAGAAAAATAAAACACTCATAACAAATATTCACAGTAAAAGCATGCTCCAGTATTGTGTCAGAATATATGCCTATTCTACATGGCATGGTTAGTTCATCACCTAGCTTGCTTCATCTTTGGTCCTCCTGAATTGTGATTTGTCATTGCATTGATCAGATGCCTCAAGTCTTTCTGAGTTGTTTTTCTTTTTAATTAATTTTTTTTCTGAATATAACAAACACCAAGTGGAATAGACATTTGTATACTCATAACAGAACAAAAGGATGGTACATGAAATTGCTTACATTTCATGGTTTTTTTTTTAAAGTATGTAATAAAATCAGTTTGTAGTTTTAAAAATATCCTGCTTGCCTGGATTTATTTCTTGCTTTCCTTTTGTTCTTTTTCTCCATTAAAAAAAAAAGATGCCTCAATAACTCTCTTTTCTTTTGCTACCTTATCCTTGTCTTCTCCCTTTGCCTTCCCACTCTTTCTCCCATTGGAAAAAAAGAAAAACAAATTCTTTGCAATAACTATACACAGTAAAACAAAACAAAACCCCATATTGTCTGTGTCTGAAAATGTATCTCATTATGCATCTTGAGTTCATCACCTCTCTTTCAGGAGAGTGGCACATTGAATTGTTCAAATTTATTAAGTCTTTCAAGATTTTCTCGTAATGTTACTCTATAACTAGTGTTTCTGGGTTCTGCTCACTTCTGTCGATATTATCTCATACAGGTCTTTTGGATTTTCCCTGAAATAAATACTCTAATTTGTTTATCTATTTCCCTAATATATGGGAACCCCCTGAGTTTTGAGTTCATTGCTGCTACAATAAGAGATACTATAAATATTTTTGTACATATGGATACATTTACTCTTTCCTTGATCTCTTTGGAGGTAATAGACCTGGTAGAGACAATTCTTGGTCAAAAGGGTTTGACACAAGTTTGTTGCTTTTTTGTACGTAGTACTAAATTGCTTTCTATAGTGACTCCCAATTCTAAGCTCTATTTTCAGTGTATTAGTGTGCCTGTTTAGTTCTAACCATTTTAATTTTCTTTTTTTTGTCATCCTTGTTAATCTGATGGATATGAGGTAGAATCTCAGAATTACTTTAATTTACTTTCTCTAGTTATTTGTGATTTGAAGCATTATTTTCATGTCTGTTGGATTTTCTTCCTTTGAAAAATGCCAATTTGACAATTTTTGGAGGAAAAAGTCTGAGCAACTAATAGCTGAGTTTTGTGTGCTGCTGACTGATTGCTTGACACTTTGGACGATTGTTGAATTCTTTCTGCTTTCATTTTGCTCCCTGGTCCTAAGATATCTACCAGTTTTCATTTATGATTTCTTAAAATATAACATATAAGCTTTTTTTGGTCATGATTTTCAGGTAGTCTGTTTGTTCTTTGATTATATCTTGTTTACCTGTTTTCTAGGTCATGAACAATGAATATTTCTCCAATTGTCTAGATCTATGCTTTGTTTTGTAAAAAAGTGTTTTGTAATTGTGTTCATATAGTTCTTGTGTATGTCCTGGTAGGATGGCCCCCAACTATTTTTATTGTTTGTATTTATTTTAAATGGAATGTCTCTTTCTCTTTGTACTAAGTTTTGTTGGTAACATAAAGAAATGCTGATGATTTATGCAGGTTTATTCTGCGTCCTGCAATTTTGCTAAAGTTGTTTTGACTATTTTTAGTGTATTCTCTTGAATTTTCTAATTATACCATCATATTATCTGCAAAGAATAATAGTTTTGTTGTTTTTGTTATTAATTTTTATCAATTATGCTTATAATTTTCCTAATATTGAATAAGCCCTGCATTCCCAGTATAAATCTCATCTGGTCATGGTATATGATATTTATGAGACATTATTACAGTTACCTTGTCTGGCACTTTATTTAAGATTTTTGTTCTCCCTGGTTTAGGTACCAAAACTATATTTATATCTAGAAATATCATTGGTAAGACTCCTTCTTAACTTATTTTTCAAATAGTTCATATAATAGTGGAATTAATTGTTCATTAAATATTTGGCAGAATTCACTTGTAAGTCTGTCTGGTCCTGAGGAATTCTTTTCTTCTTAGGTAGCTCATTTATTGCTTGTTTAATTTCTTTTTCTAATGTAAAGTTGTTTAAGTATTCTATTTCTTCTTCTGTTATTTTGGGCAATTTGCATTTTTGTAAATATTCATCCATTTCACTTAGATAACTAGTTTTATTGCCATATAATTGGAAATTGCTCTAATTTCATCTTCATTTGTGGTACATTCACCTTTTTCATTTTTGATATTGGCAATTAGGTTTTCTTCTTTCCTTTTTTGATCCAATTAATGAATGGCTTATCTATTTTATTGTTTTGTTTTCCATAAACAAGCTCTTATTTGTATTTATTAGTTAAATAGTTTTTTATTTTCAATTTTATTAATCTCTCCTTTGATTTTTTTAGGATAACTATTTTGGTGTTTAATTGGAGATTTTTAATTTATTCTTTTTCTAGTTTTTTTTACTTGCATGTCCAATTCATTGACCCATAATTTATCTCTTTTACTGATATAAACCTTTACAGGCATAAAATTTCCCTGAAGTACTGTTTTCCCTGCAGTGACATTTTGTTATGCTGCCTCATTATTGTCTTTAATGAAATTATTGATTATTTTTATGATTTTTTCATTGACCCATTCATTCTTTAGGATTAGATTATTTAGTTTCCATTTCATTTTAAATTTATACTTCCAAAATCCTTTGCTGAATATGATTTTTATTGTGTTATGGGTCTGAAAAGTGTACATTTAATGTTTCAGCTCTTTTTTTTTTTGGCATTTGTTTTTGAGATTCTTGGCCATGTACAGCTGAGAAAAAGGTATATGCCTTTTGATTTCCATCCAATTTTCTCTAGAGGTTTATCATATCTAATTTTTCTAAAATTCTGTTCATCTTCTTAACTTTTTCCTTATTTATTTTGTGGTTAGACTTATTTAATTCTGAGAGGGGAAAGTTGAGGTCTCCTACTATTATAATTTTACTGCATTTCCTACTGTAGTTCATTTACTTTTTCTTTAAGAATTTGAATACTTTAGAATATTTTCTCTTGTGTTATGTTTTGTTTTGTTTGGGTTTTTCTCATGGTTTCTCCCATTTATTTTAATTCTTCCATGCAACATGACTAATGTGAAAATGTATTTAATAAGAATGAATATGTAGAACCCATATAAGATTGCATGCCATCTTGAGGAGGGAGGGAAGAGAGAGGGGGAGTAAATCTAAGATTTGTGGAAGTGATTGTAGAAAACTGAAAACAAATAAATTAAAACAAAAAAAAGTAAAAAAAAAAGACTTTTAATGATTTGAGGGGATTCCCGTCAATTAGAGAATGACTGACCAAGTTGTGGTATATGACTGTGTTAAAATACTATTGTGCTACAGGAAATGACAAGCAGGTTAATTTCAGAAAAACCTGGAAAGACTTACATGAACTGATGAAAAGTGAAGTGAACAGAACCAGGAGAACACTGTACACAGTAATAGCAATATTGTACAATGATCAACTGTGAGTGACTTAGCTATTCTCAGCAATACAATGATCCAAGACAGTTCCAAAGGATTCATGATAAAAAATGCTATCCATATCAAGAACTGATGGAGTTTGAATGTAGATTGAAGCATACCATTTTTCACTTTCTTTCTTGTATGTGTGCATGTGTGTGTATGTGTATGTGTGTGTGTGAGTGTGTAAGTGTGTGTGTGTTTGTGTGTGTGTGTGTGTGTGTTCCTCTTGGTCTATATCTTCTTTCACACCATGACTAATATAGAAATGTTTTGCATATTTGTATGTGTATAACCTCTATCAAATTGCTTATCATCTCAGGAAAGTAAGATGAAGGAGACAAGGAGATTTAGAACTCAAAATTAAAAAAAATGTCTTTATATGTAATTAGGAAAAAATAAATTATTATTAAAAAAAGAATTTAGATGCTATGCCATTTGGTACATATATATTTAGCATTAATGTTACTTTATTGTCTATGGTACCTTTTTAGGAAAATGTAATTTCTTCCCTGATTATCTGTTTTTAAATAGATCTATTTTTGCTTTTGCTTTGTTTGAGATCGTGATTGTTACCCTGCAGTTCTGCTTTTTACTTCAGCTGAAGTATATAGATTCTTATTGAGGCCCTTATTTTAACAGTGTATGTGTGTCTTTCTATTTCAAGTGTGTTTCTTGCAAACAATATATTGCTGGATTCTTGGTTCTAATTCATTTGGCTGTCCATTTTCATTTTAAGGGTGAGTTCATTCCATCCATATTCACAGTTATGATTGCTAACTGTGTATTTCCCTCCATCCTATTTTCTTCTGTTTATTCTTCTCTCTCCCTCTCTCTTTTTTTTTAACCCTGTCCCTCCTCAAAAATATTTTGCTTCTGGTCATTGCCACCCTTAATTCGCCTTCCCTTGTATTACCCTCGTCCCTATTGCCTTACCTCCTTTCTCTCCTGTTTCCTTATTGGGTAAGATAAATTTCTATACTCAACTGGGTGTGTGTGTATATGTACATACACACACACACACACACACACACACACACACACACACACACACACACACACATATATTCTTCCCTCTTTGAACCAGTTCAGATGAGAGTGAGATTCAAGTGTTTCCTCTCCTCCCCATTTTCCTCTCCATTATAAAAACCCTTCTTTGCACGCCTCTTTTCAGTGAGATAATTTTCCCCATTTTTTTTCACTTCCACCTTCTTCCAGTACATCCCTCTTTCTCAACCTTCCCAACATAATAGACTCACTCCTGTGCTCATTGTCTAAATAGACTTCTAACTGCCCCATTGATGATATATTTTTGGGGGTTACATGTATCATTTTTCCACTTGGGAATGTAAAAAGCTTAACTTAATTAGCTTCTTCATGATTTCTCACTCATGTTTACCTTTTTATGCCCCTCTTGTGTTTGAGTATCAAATATTCTATTAAGCTCTGGTCTTTTCATCAAATCCTCTATTTTAGTTGTTAAATATCCATTTTTCTTCTCCACTGCCTCTAAAGCAGACTACTAATGTCTTCTGCTGTACTGCACCTCCAGTCAGCCCCCACCCCAGCACCACAGACCTCTCCTTCTGACCTCCCATGCTGTCCTGGGCTGAAAAAAATGACTCACTCTGATCTTTTGTTGGTTATGCTACTTTAGATTCAATTTGACATGCTATTTTAAAGTTGTTTAGAGGAGAATGTCAGGAGGGCTTAGCTAGAAAGCTCCCTTCGAAAGTTTGGCTCCACCATGTTTTTTGCTTTCATTTCTAGTAATCTCTTGTTTTATTTTCAGAATTTCTACTTTTGTGTTTAGTTGGAGTTCATTGTTTTTCTATTTCTTTTTTAGCTCCATGCTCAATTCATTGGCTCTGTCTCTGTTTCTGTCTCTGTCTCTGTCCCTCCCCATCCCACCTCCTCCTCTACTTGGGATGATGAATGTGTTTAGAGATAAATATTTTCTCTAAATGCTTCTTTGGCTGCCTCCCAAGAGTTTTTGGTTTGTTATTTCACCGTTGTAATTTTCTTTGGTTAAATTTTCCATTGTTTCTATGATTTGTTCTTTGAGCCATCATTTTTTTAAGGAGTAGGTAACTTAGTTTACAATTAATTTCTTAATATTTTCTTCAAGGTCCTTCATTGAATATTATTTTTATTATATCATAAGGATATGCTAGATATTGCATACTTATGAAGTTTTTATGCTTTATTACATGGCTAATATTTGTATGAGTGCCAGACATAGCTGAGAAATATATATACACTTTTCTGTTTCTGTTCAGTAACCACCAGACACTTACCACAACTAACTTTTTTTCTTATCTTTTGGTTAGATTTGTTTGGGTTTAAAATGGGTACATTGATATTCCCTAGTATTGTGGCTTCACTCTATATTCTTGTAAACTGATCAACTTTTTCTTTATTTGTAATATATATGTGTGTATTATATATATGTATACACTCATGTATAAGTATATATAAAATATTGATACTAATTATCTATGATCTCTTTAAGAATAAGTAATTTCCTTCTTTATCTCTTTTAATCAATTCTGTTTTTACAGTTGCCTTATCTGAGGCTATGCTTACTATCCATGATTTTTTGAGTTCATATGAAGCATAATAGATCTTGCTCCAGCTCATTATTTTTAACTCTGTGGGAATCTTCATGTTTCAGGTGTTTTCTTGTAAATAATATATTGTTGGATTCCTTTCTTTGCCCACCAAACTTCCCTTTCTACAAAGAAGAGGATGGTGAGAAAGGAGTATGCTTAGCTCTAACAATCTATATTTTATATTTGCTTCCATTCTTTGCACCCCTTCTCTTATCCTTGTCTATTCCCCAGACACAAGTTCTTACATTTTATTTCCTTTTATTCCCTCTTTACATTATCCACTCTCTGAAGTTGGACTTTGTTTTGTTCATGATTAATTCTTTCTTGAATCTACTTTCTCTTTTAATCTTCACTGCCCCTGTATCTGTTCCCACCTTATTCCCTATTGAGTTTAGTGTCATTCTAGACCAAACTCTGTATATATGTGTTTAACCCTCCTTTGTCTGGTTCAGATGAAAGTGAGGTATTAAGTGTAGTTCATTAATCTGTTCCCTCTACTCTTTCTTTGATAATTGTATAATCTTAGGAACCCTGATTATATGAGATAATAAATAGTGCCATCTTCCTCCATCGTTTTTTCCCTAGTGTATTCCTTTTTCCTTCTCTTTTCTATTTTGCTTAAGATCTTTAAAATACATCCAAAGTGTTCTCTAACTCTGTGTTATTTGCTCTCTCTGTGACCCTTGAAGATATTAAGTGATTACATTAAAGATTATATGGAACAATATCAGATATCTTTCACACTTATGGCTATAGGAGAATTTTTAACCAAATTAGAGATGGAGATGAATAAATATTTTTGTTAACAAATTATATGATATCAAAACTAATAAAGGTCTGATACTCAAGATAAATAGGAATCTAACCAAAATACATAAGATCAAGAGCCATTCTTTGATGAATAAGTAGTTGTAGGATGAGGAAAAGTAGCTGTCAAAAGAATTGCAAACTATTAGCAACCATATGAAAAATTGTTGCAAATAACTACTAATAAAAGGAGGATTAATCAAAGCAACCCTTAGGTTTCCCTTCACAGCCAGCAAATTGTAAAAGGTTACAAAAGTTGGGAATGGTCAGTGCTGGAGAGGTTGTGGAAAGGTAGGAACACTAATGGATTTTTGGTAGAACTGTGAATTAGTCTTACTCTTCTGGAAAGCAATCTTAATTTAGGCTAACAAATTGACTAAGGTATCCTTAATCTTTGATCCAGAAGTCACATTGTTAGGCATATAATATACTCCAAGGAGGTCAGTTTTAGAAAGAACTGCCCCATATGGTTTATAGTGGCATTTTTCAGTATTAGAAAGAAGAAAAAGTAGATGTCCCTTAGTTGGAGAGTGGCTATACAAATTGTAGTACCTGAATATGGTGGAATGTTATTGTGTTATAAGAAATGATGCACATAGCTAGGTGATCTGGTTGAAGTGGAGGACTTTGAGCCAGGAAGTCCTGAGTTCTTATTCTGCCTAAACTAGCTCTAAGCAAGTCACCTTATTGCTCTCAGTCTCATTTTCCTCATGTGTAAAAAAAAAAAGGAGCTGGAATTCCATGGCCTCTAAGAAGGTCTCCTCCTGCTTTAAAGCCTTGATACTATAAATATGAAGAGTAAAGAGAGACAGGGGAACACTTACACACGCTGAAACAAAACAAAGTAAGCAGAAGCAGGAAATCAGCATACAAATGATGGCTACACCACTGTAAATGGGAAAGAACAACTAAGAATCTACACGGACTCTTCTATGATCATAATGATCATACTTGGTCCTGAAGAAGAGCTTTGGAAATACACCTCCCATTCTTCTTTATGGAAGGATATATATCACTATATATATCACTATACACACACACACACACATATACACATAGGTGTGTATATCTAATATATATATATGTATGTACATATACATACGGATGTGATACACACACCCCCACACACACATATATATGGAAACACACATACTATGTATCTTGGATATATGAAACACGATATGTAATTAATATCAGACTTTGTTAATGTTAGTTTTGTTAAATTGCTTTTCCCCCTTTGTTATATGAAATGCCACTCTGGGAAGTGGGGGGAGGGATACATTGGGAAATGAAGGTGACTTGAAAATAAAAGATATCGATATCTATATCTATCCGATTGTTTTCTTTGATGTTTCTCTACAAGTTCAAATGAGGTCTTCATTTTTGAAGTTTTATTTAATTTATACCTTGCACATAAAGTCTTGGTACTATCCTGACTCTTGGGATTTTATAGATTGATATAACAATGCCCCTAAAATGTTGATATCATGGTCTTTTCAAAGACTTTCAAATGGCATATGTTTCTTTTCATTCTTTTAAAGGAATAATTGAAACCTCAGAAATTATCGAAGCTCTCAAGATACTAGGTATAGAAATTTCTGAACACCAGGCAAAGAAAATTCTTCAAAGGTTGGCACTTATTTTTATTTTTGATAATTTTTTTAAAGCTTTAATTTCAGCGTTCCATAATAGAAATATGGTCCTTTTTTCTTTTCTTTAATCTTATGAAACACTTATTTAACTTATGTATATTGTTTATTGAGTTGATTCTTTTATGTGTGTATAATATATATGTATATAAGTCCATGTACTTAAATATACATATATGTGGACTTGAAAAAAGAAACTGTGCAAATAAGCATTTGTTATGCCTTTACTATGTGCCAGGCACTGAGTTAAGCAAAAAAGGGCAAAAACAAGCCCTGCTCTCAAGTAGCTCACAGTCTAGTGAGAGAGACAACTTGTAAATAACTAGGTAATACAAGATATATACAAGGTAAATGGAAGGTAATCTGAAAGGGGAAGGCACTAGCACAGAAGTGATTGGGAAAGGTCCCCTGCAGGGAATGGGAATTTGAGCTGTGTCTTGAATGAAGCTAGGGAAACCTAAGAGGCAGAGGAGAGAAGGGAGATAATTCTAGGCATGAGAGTCAGCTGGTTCAAAGGTAGGGAGATGAAGGATGCGGTGTAGCTTGCCAGCATCAGTAAGTAGGTTAATGTAGTTGGATTATAGGAGGTCTGGAAGAGAGTTTAAGTGTAAGAAACCTGAATGTTATGGAGGGACAAGGTTGTGAAGAATTTTAATGCCAAACAGAGGACTTTTTATTTGAAATGGCAGTCACAAGGAGCCACTGGAGTTTAGGGAGTACAGAGGTAGAGTCATCAGACCCATGCTTTTGGAAAATGCAAATATCCAGCTTCCAACCCGAGGAGCTTGATTAGAATGAACCAAAACTAAGTGACATCAACCCAAGCTGCTAGTATATGAGTGCAGGCAGGGAAAAACAAACAAACAAACTCAAGATGATTAGGATCCCAGTGGATCAGAAGTCATGTTCCAAATGAGCCCAGTGGATGAGGCTTTCTTCAATAATAAGAACCACAGGGGGAAGGTTTTGTTCTGAAAGAGGATATTTACTTCAGAAAGAAAGTGACCAGTCTGTTTCAGTTAGGGGATAGTGGTGGTTCTGAAACTCCAAAGAAGATATCTGACCAAAAAAGACTTTCAGCTTTATGGCTTGTAACAGAATGGTGCATGGAAAACCAATTTTAACTTTGAATTATTGATGGAACATAACTATTTAAAAACTGGCTTTGAGTAGCCTGAGAGTGGGGAGAAATAAAACACCCATTTCTTATGTTTAACTTTTATTTTGTCTTTGATTATTTATCAACTTAGTTATACTTGGTAAAGTGAGTAACACACTTGAGTTTTTTGTTTTTTTATCCTTTAGTGAATTGATCTCATCACCTGTTAATTCCTTCTACCAGCCAAAACTACATCTTACCTTCTGTTTTTTCAGTGTATGAAGCTCTATATATGTAAGGCTAACATCCCAGTCTCTAATGAGCTTTATGAGAAAAGCAGAAGTGGAGCAAGATGACAGAGATAGGAAGAGTAACTAGTATAGACCAAGTATACATAGAGGAACTTTGTGCTATAGGCAACACATTTTGAGGGTATTGAGTGAATGGCAATCAACATATATGAAATAGGGAAAAGAATTCCTTAAGAAAGGTGACCAAGAAGATACTAATTACTACTGACTCATCTGCCTACTTCTCCTCACTCTGAAACCTTTAGGAAGACATTCTGCATATGTACTGCATATGTACTCACTAACAAGATGATAAGGGAGCAGGCAGGCTTTCACAAATAGTATATATAGCAGACAGCATCTTCACAGTCACATGTGTGACTTGGTTAGGCTGTATGGCATAGGGGAGAGGATGCTGGCTTTGTAGTTGTTGTGTTCAAGTCCTGACTCTAATAAATGGTAGCCAGGTAAACAGGAATAAGCTACGTAATTTCCTAGTTCTCTAGGTAGTTTCTCTTTCTCTCTGTCTCTCTCTTTCTCTTTCTCTGTATGTGTAGGTATGGGTAAAAAAAGCCATATTTTCAGTCACACAATTAACTGAAAGGTACAGAGAATGTAAGATCACATTATGCTTAATATTGGTGGATTACTTTTTAAAAACCATTTAATTTAAATGCATCCTGAAAGTGTCTCCTTCAACAAGGTGTATCCCATGATTAGGTTAAGATCAAATAGGACTCCTTGTAAGATGCAGCAGAAGAGTTCTGTGACCTTCTGATTATCAATATCAAGTAAGGCATAAAACAGGAAGACATGTTGGTCAGAAATATTTGCCACTGTCTTGGAGGACAGTTAGCTCAAGGTTCAAGTGGAAGAGGAACTCTGTAGAAGAGGAGATTCTCCGAGAGGTTTCTAAAGGGTGAGATTGTGCTGCTTTCATGAAGTCTTGGAATACTATGGAAATTCCCAAATGTACCCATAGGCACTCAAGAAAGTTCAGCCTAGCAAGCAACATAGGAAAGAAGAGGTGGGTGAAGAATGGCAAGAGACTAGATTATGACATGTAGTTGGTTGAGCATTCCATCTAGTTGGTTCATCAATTGATATATCTTGGGTAGACGCTGTGGATAGACAATGAATTGGGTTCAGAATTGAACTGAGAGGGAATGGGATAAATTTCTTTTGGGAACCTGCGCAGAACTCTCAACTATCCCAATCTTCTCCCTGAAACAAACATTTTTTTCCCTCTGAGTTTCCCCTGAGAAGTTTTTTCTCGCAAGTCTACAGGTCATGGAACAATGAGTGCCCTTTTTTCCAAAAAATCAAAATTCACACACACACGTATGTATATGTATATATATAGCATATATATACATATATGTATATGTGTGTGCATTTTATACATATGGATTTGAACTATGCATACATGTATGTGCATATTTTTTGGGGGGTTTAAATCTATGATTTCCTTGGTAATAGGAACTCCCTATGAGGAAATTCCCTCCACTGATGCAAACTAGTCAATATTCTTCAAGTTGGAGCACTGTATTGTTGAGTGACTTGCCCATGGACACTCAGCTAATGGGTGTCAGAGGTCTTGAACCCAGTCCTCCTTGACTCATAGACCAGTTCTCTACCCATTATCTCATGCTGTTACATATTTATGGAGCAATACTGTGCTTTTTTTCTAGATGTTTTGCTAGTTTCTCAATTCTGAGGCCCTTACCAATATATCAGTGTTGATTATGCCATCCTAAGAGATAGCTGCCTTGTAGTCAGTGAGTAAAGGAAAGGCTGTTCTCTTGAGCAGGAAGTCTTTTTAGGGTTTGTTCAAATTTCCAACAACTGGAGGATGAGATTTCCTCTACCACTTCTCTGTCTACCTACTGCTTACTACATTCTCTTTGTTTTATTTCTTCTTTCCCCTCCCTAGTTTTATGTGCACTTTTGTGCATTTTATATGTGTTTTTGTGATTTTGTTCTGGTAGACTGTAAATCCCTTAAAGGTAGGTATCATGCTTTAATTTTTTTTTTGGTGATTATCTCTCATTGATATATAGTTCTGCATACATATTATAATTGTTGATTGATTAGCATACAATTCACTAAGGCAATTTTCTTTAATTTAGCACTAAAGACTTTACAATGAATGAAGGACAAAGCATTTATAAAGGGCATATTATGTTGGAAGACATTATGCTACATGCTGGAGAAATAAATACTTAAACAGAGATAGGTAAATAGACATACAGATGTAGATAGATATATAGATAGATTAATAAGACAATCTTTGATGTTAAGGAACATGCATTCTCATAGGTAATATTGAGGAGAGTTTTGTACTGAGGAAGTGGAAAAGGGACTGGGGAACTCTAGTGGTAACCGAGGGTTAGTGACATTGCCTATATGGATGACTAACTGGAATATGAACTTAAAGCATAGCCTGATATCTAGTAGATATATTTGCCTGAGTGGGCTAATTTGCACACACTCAGTCACAAATCAACTTGGTTGGACCTTAGGGGCAGGAGCTCCAGAAATGAGTGGATTAACTTCCCCAGGGAGCAGGGCCTGGGTCTTAGCAGCTCTGGATCTTAGCATATATATAGAGGTCCAGATCTTAGGTTTGGCATGGAGAGTACTAGACATGGTAGAAGGAGGAGAAGGTGCCAGGCCTAGAGGCCTGAGGGCTACCCGAGTCTTCCCTTACCTCACCTCCCGAGGTCTTCGGTTGGCCAAACCGGATGCTCGTATGAGAGAAAGGACGTTCCAGAGTTGAACAAGGGTTGAGCTTTATTTCAGGGTCTAGTTACAAGTGCAGGGGAATTCTTCCTTAGGTGGGAAAGAGAAAGATCTCCCAAGGAGGCAAAGATCTTACAATAAGAGATTGGAAGTAGAAGTGTAAGTGGGGAGAGAGGGGGAGGGGAGAGAGGAGAGAGGAAAAGCAGAGCCTTGTTGTCCTGTCCGCTCCGCGCCCCTCTGCCCAAGAGAGCTTTCAGGCTTTCCTGATCCTACTTAAGCTCTGCAGTGGCATAGTTTGCATCTGAATACCGTGCCTGTTAGGTAACTAGATGTGCTCCAATCCAGGACAATCTCGAGGGCGGGGAGAGCTCTCTCCCATCACGTTTCTCACGGGAAGAGGTGGAAATACACGAGATAGCTCGGTTCACCTCGATTCCCAGCCGTTTCCTGGGGGGTCTCGTGAGAACTCTAAGATTTAGAAGTTCCCACCTTTACCTGCCCGAGACTGTCCACATGGAATTGAGCTTCCAACCCTAGCAAGAAGGTCTGTAGTGACATGTAGAAAGTGAGATGACTTTCTACATGGATGGATGGCTAAATGGTTGGTGAGATGTGAGCTGAAGCCATTTAAATCTAAAGCTGTAGGGGACTTTTTGATTTAGTACCACTTTTTGGACAAAATACATCATTAAAATAGTTGTAAAGAAGTTATTTTTCAAAAAAAAAAAGAGCAATGGTTGGTTGAGGTTTCTCTTGGACTAAGAGAGCCATGGATATACTGGAAGTTCAAGGCCTTGTCTTTGGTGGTATGCAAAAGAATATTTAAAAAGCTGTTGTTGGCTTTATCAGAGTTCTCATGGTGCCTCATGGATGTATGGAAATAATTCTGGATTCCTGAAGGTAATGTCAGTGGCATGCAAGCACTGGCAGGTTTTACCATGTTGGGAATAATGAGATAAAGATATGGTATACAATGAAGATTTAATCCTGAATTATTCAAGCAAGCTATTAGTAAGAAATGATAGTAATACTGACTATAATTATTTCATCCTGAAGTTAAACCAGTATAAATTAATTGCTACAGTAAGGAGTTCAAAAGAGCCTAGAAAATGCCTTTGTCAGAAAGCATTTAACTTACTTGACAAATGGAGAGAGATGGGTTAGAATATAAACTCCTTTGTAAAAATCTTAAAAAGAAGAATGATCAATGACTATGAGCAGTACTATCGAGTAGAGAGAAGCAGTAGGAGAGTAAAACCAGTCTCAAGAAGATTTAGCATGGTCTAACTTTGCAACTAAGCAGTCACCCAAGGACATTCAAGGACAAAAATGGAACAAGGACTACAAAGAAAATAAAAAGGAAAATATCTGCAAAAAAATTGCAAAAAAATGTTTTCTCCATCAAAGATAGTGGAGTCTCTACACTTCGACCCTAACATCACAGGCCTTCAGTTTCTTACAGAGGAAGTATAATTAATACTACGGAGAACAAAAATGGGTAAAGCAACCAGATTAGGTCAACTACATAAAGAGGAGATTTTGGGGAGGGAGAGAGGGCAGATGATACAATTGAGAAGGCATTGAGGGACTGATTTATGAGTGTCTAAAAGGGGGAAGTTACCAGAGGTGTAGAAAAAAATTTCAGACCTTGGTTGATTAAAAAAAAAAAGGTTTCTAGGAAGACTTTAATAACTACTGACCTATATGACTGTTCTCTCATTTATATTTATGGGGGTCATCTATACATCAACTGAAGGCATCCTTAATGAGGGCATTAGGGAGCAAGCAGGCTTTCACAAATGATATTCAACAATGGATCACATTTTCCCCAACTCATAACTGACAGAAAGGTGTAGAGAAGACATCATTGTGCTTATTGTTTATTGATTAAAAAAAATTAACAAATGACCAAAAAATTCTATTCTACCATATCAACATCATTCAGTACTCCTTGGAAGATGTTACAACAGAAATAATCCTGCTCACTAATTCTATGATAATAGATATTAGTGAAATCATAAAACAGGGAAATGTATACTTGTCAAAAGCATTTGCCACGAATGAAAAGAAGATGAACTGATCACATGAATAAGGTGAGGGACAACAGGTGGACAACAGAATGACCCCTTGCTACCCTCCAGATGTTGGGAGAAAGTGAGGATGGACCTCTAGCAAGGTGGGTGGACCTCTCGGTGGAGGATGTAGATGAGAGTCATACAGGACACCCAGACATGCATGCATTCTTTTATTCTTCATAAAAGAATCTCCTGAATTGATGAGATTACTGACCCATTAAAGCATTTGAGCATTTATTTGAGTTTTTGTCAAGAACTGCTAGAACTTGCTGGTGCTGGTTCTGAATGGTAGAGGATGTGATTACATCAACAATGCTGCTGTATTGTTGTATTACTAATTCATTACTAATTATTTCTGCATAATTAATGTCAGTAGTGCAGAAGGAGCAGTGATTTTACTGAAATAATAGAACTTTCTTTTCCTCCAACTTCATTAAGACTTGAAAATCCCAATAGAGAAAGCATCATATTTGGCTGCATTTCCCTCATTAAATCCTAATGTCAGAGAATTGTCTGTAATTCCTTCAAGTGGTTGTTAGTTTGCTTCCAAATGGTTGCATGTCATTTGACTCCTGATTAGGTACAGCTACTCTGACCTGTAGCTCAGAAAGGGAAAGCATATGTATGAAATCCTTCGAAAGTTGGGGAAATAACAAACTACAGATAGGCGGGTAAGAGAAAGAATTCTGTTCCCTTCAACAGGCATTTGTTAAGGGCTTAATGTGTTCCAGGCACTATGGTAGGTCCTAGGAATCCCAGAACCAAAGGACAAAGTCTCTATCTTCATAGTTTTCACTTGCACACAGATAAGTAAATGCTTAACACATACAAAGATGCTACAAAGTAATTTCAGGGTGGGGAGTATTAACCACTAGAAAGTTAGGAAAAGCCTCCCATAGGAGACATCTTTTAAACTGAGTTGAGAATGGAGCAAGGTGTTCCAAGAGGAGATGGGGGTGAGAAAATACTAGAAAATGAAAATGGTTCTAGGGTAATGAGCTGTGGTAGCTGCCATAAATACATAATATGAAACTGTTTTCCATCTAGATAGATTACTAATGCTAACTTATTTAATGCTAATCACTGATGTTAATTTTATTTATAAATTAGAGCATAGGTTTTAAACATGTCATTATTTCAGCATTGATACTGATGGGACAATGTCAGTGGACTGGAATGAATGGAAGGAATACTTTTTATTTAACCCAGCAACAAATGTTGAGGAAATTGTACGGTTTTGGAAACGTTCTACTGTAAGTGTGCTTTGTATTTTACCTCACACTTATTTTATGTTATAAGCCAAAGGTATAGCTATCAATTATGGAAACCTTAAGAAGCTTGGTAGAGTAACTCTTTACCTGGTAAGTTTTGAACTGTGTCAGTCAGACTGATGAGACTAGGGGCCAGGGCATATGGTTTCCAATTTTCCTTCCTGCTCCCTAGCCAAGGTTTTTAAATCTTTTTGTGTCTCAGAACCCATTGGCAGTCTGGTGAAGCCTATGGGACTTTTTCAGAATGTAAAAGTAAAATAAGATTTCAAATAAAACCAATTAAATTGAAATACAATTATCAAACTATTAAAAAAAAAAGTCAGGGAACACATACAGGCTTGATATTCCTTCAGAGAGTTCTGTGTTAAAATTGTATCTTGTTCTGGTCCTCCTAACCCCACTCCCCCAAGCATAAAAGGGCAATAGGGGCAACTAGGTGGCATAGTGGACAAAGCGCCAACATGAGTTCAAATCCAACCTCAGACACTTACTATCTGTGTCCCTGGGCAAGTCACTTAACCCTGTTTTCCTCCTCTGTGAAATGAGCAGGAGAAGGGAATGGCCAACCACTCCAGTATAAGAAAACCCCAAATGGGGTCATGAAGAGTCAGATAAGACTGAAACAACTGAACAACAACATAAAGCGGCCATAGCAGGAAATAAGATTGCAAGGGGAACCTGGGAGTCATGTACAAACTGTTCCAAAGATTGAAGAAGCATAATTCACAAAATATGTCATATATTAACTAAAAATCACATCCTGGGAATATTTGTGGGCATGAGGAGAAACCATCAAGGTGTTCCTGTAAAGGTTTTTGATCCATATTAACCCTCCTATGTAAGATAGGGGAAAGTTGATTTACATTGGAAGAAAATGGTGCTTCTTATGGGCGAGGGGGATTTATAATTGAAATTAGTCCCCATTCTATGTGAATTGACATTGCATTGATTTATACTCATGTGCTTGTCTTCTTCTATTTGATATATATATATATTTCTGCAAATTTATTTCCCTGACTGGATTGTAAGCTCCTTGAATATAGGAATCGTATCTTATTTAATTTTATATTCCCGACACCTAGTACCATACTAGGCGTTGCATCATACTAGGTAACCGTATGGAAGTTATTTTTTGTTATGATTCCTGTTTCACAGATAACACACAGGAGGCACTGGAATTCTCATTCTCTAGCTTCTAAAAGGTTCCCTCTTGATCTGGTCAGATAGGCAGATAGCTTTGGAGGGGTTAATAATCAGCTTTATTCTAGTCTACTCAAATGGTTACTAGGAGAACCAGATCCTACAGCATTCCCTAATCACCCTTCTCACAGGGACTGTCTGGAAGGGGTGGTAACTACTCTTTTGTCTCAATGGGGTCAGTCGATACAGGTACACTTGTGCACTCCCCTAAATCCCCACAAGGTGCAATGGGAACCAGTTGAGGCACACTCAGATTCCTCTATGGGTTCCCTGTGGGATTCCCTCCTGCCCCCCCCCCCCGCTCGACCAAATCCTATTTGCTTTTATAGGACAACAGACAAAGAGGGCATCTTGCCAACATTAAACTCACAGGTTAACTTTAGCAACATCGTCATTCTGCACAGGCATAGTAAATATTACATTGTCACTCCTTTTCTCAAGGCACAGCCTCAGTAGGACTGTCTGTCACTATAATTCTAAGAACTACCATCTAGAATCCTTGGGGCTATTCTGGGGGTTATTATTTAACACCTAGAAACTAGACATTCCCATGGCCATGGATCCTGAGAAACTAACTCTACAAAGGATAACAAAATCCCCTTTATATACAGTCCCCATGACCACCTGTCCAGTAAGTTGCCAGTATAAGGTAACAATAAATAGGATATAGAAACTAAGAGAAAGAGGAACACAGAAGCTACTTGCCAAATCTGCTTCCAGAATTAAGGCTACATCCAAATTCTATGTGCTAAATTGAGAGATGACAGCTAGGCCCCAATGTATGGCTCTTGATCTGTGCAGAAAAACCAGATAAATGATATACTAATAAGGCAACCCTAAGGAGGTACGGATGAGACTTAGCCTGTCTCCGTCACTGGAACCTTATAAGAATGGGATGGAAACAGGATCTGAACTCAGGCCCTCTGACTTTCAGTCTCTTCCTTCATGCTAGCTTCTTGAGATGGTCCATTTCTAATTTTAATAATTTGGTAGCTTCCTTTTCATTTAGGGAATCGACATAGGGGATAGTGTAACTATTCCTGACGATTTCACAGAAGAAGAAAGAAAATCTGGCAAGTGGTGGAGACGCCTGCTGGCAGGTGGGATAGCTGGTGCAGTCGCTAGAACCTGCACAGCACCCCTAGATCGGGTGAAAATCATTATGCAGGTAGGTGGGTGCATGGTTCACCTGTCTGTGTTTCCAAATAATACGACAAGGGGTTGGTACTACTTAAAAGAAATATTTCAGATCTTACTAGTGCTTTTGATATGTGAGTTTGACTTTATTAAGGAAATACAATTTAATATTGATTTAAATACAATTTACTATTAATTTAGTCTTCTCAATGCTCTTAATGCATAACACTTGGGCTATGTAAATTAAGGATTTTATTAGAAATTATGGTAGGATCCATAAGAACAAGACTTTTAGTGCTTGTTGGTTGGAATATTGGACTTCCTTGAAGAATACTTTCATGTTGTTTCATGTCATGAAAACTGTTACATTATAAGTACAGGCACCTTTCCTCCACATGCAGATCACAGCCTTTCCATGCCTCATCGGTCTTGGATGTCTGGATTCTTCTCTTGTTTTTCCACAGATCTTTCATAAGTGATTTACCAAACTTGTTATTTTGTATCCAGTAGGGGATTGGTTTGTTCCCAGCGTCTTAGCCAGAATGTGTGTGTCTGACTGTTCATGACCCCATTTGGGGTGTTCTTGGCAAAGATACTGGAGCGGTTCGTCATTTTGTTCACATGAGTAACATATGAGTTACAGAAGCAAACAGTTAAGTAATTTGAACTCTGGGAGAAGAGTCTTCCAGACTCCAGGTCCGGCACTCTATGTACTATGGCACCATCTAGCTGCCTTATGAATTTATGACTAGTCCATCTTATTTTCCCATCAAATATTTTCTTGATATCATTTATATCACTCCTTTCACAGAAGTCTGTCAATGAGGAAATGAAAGGGGTTGTATTATAAAATAGGCCTCTGAGGGATCTTTCAGCTTTCCATCTATGATAACATGCTTAGGTTCATCATTAATCTTTCAATTACCTTTGGGTTGGCTGTCAATTTTATTCTGGAAATTCTGGAGTACTTTCTGCTAGTAATCCTTGTTTGTAGCATCAGTGTTTGTAACTTTGAATTTGCTTTGCTTTCTCTAAAAATTTTTTTATTCTGAACTTAACAAACACCAAAAAAAATTTCCATGCACAAAGTAGAATATAAAAAGGAAATTTTTATGAAGCTGTGGATCTCAATTACATAACACTTGTTTTGAAATGTATATAATAAATTCAATGTATTACTTTTAAAGTTGGACTGCAATTCTTCTGAATTTTCTTCTATTCTCTTTTGTGCATTAAAAAAAGTTTCCAAAATATCCCTGTGTAACAAATGAGCATAGTTAAGAAAAACAAATCCACCCAGTGGAAGTTATTTTTTAAAATGTATATCTTTTTCTTCACCTTGACTCCATCATCCTTCTGTCAGGAAGTGTATAAAATACTTTATTATTGGGCCTCTGTTGGTCATTGTATAAGTCTTTCACTGTTGTTTGTCTTTACAATGTTGTTACTGTATAAATTGTTCTTTCAGGTCTTCTTTTATCATTCTGCATCAGTTTGTATAAGCCTTCTAAGGTTTCTTTGAAATCATCTTTAATCATTTATTATGGCACAATAATATTCCTTTACATTCCTAAGCGATAATTTGTTCAGCTATTCCCCAGTGGATATGTAGCCTTTAGTTTCCAATCAGGAAGTTTGCTTTGCCTATGACCAGCCCCTCCCTGATATTATCCTGCTTAACTACTCCCATCCCTATTCCTAGCTATTTCTCTGTTGAGTTTGGTGTATTTGTACCAAATATGTTGTGTGTTTATGAGTGTGTTCAGACATTGAGATAGATTCATTGCTGCACCTATTCCCTTTTCTATGTTTGTATACTCTTTAACAATATCTACTTCCTTCTTCCTCCTTTCTATACTAGTATATTTCTTTTACCTTTTTTCTCTTTTCCCTCTTAAAAGTCCCAGAACAGAACTAGTCTACCCTTATGTCCTTTGTTTTTCTTATCAAACTCCCTCAAAATTCTTTGAAGATTCGGGTTCTGAAGGGATACTTGTGTCTTCTCCTCCATCTGACCATCATTATACAGCCTTTTCCAATTGCTTAAACCAATTTATATTTCTAGGTTTCTCTTGACTTTTATGCTTGCTTTCCAAAGTTCCAACTCAATTCTGGTCTTTTCATCAGAAATGCATTAAAGTCCTTTATTCCATTAAGAATCCTTTTTTGCTCCTGTAAGATTGTACTGAACTGTAGGGTAAGTTATTTTTGGCTGTAAGTTGATGTCTTTTGGAATATCATCTTTCAAGATCTCTGCTCCTTTATAGTAGTACCTGCCAAATTTTGTGTGATCTTGAATCAGTTTCCTTGGTACTTGAACTGCTACTGTTGTTATTTTTCTTTGATGTGGAAGAAATGGATTTTGGCCAAGATATTCCTAGGACTTCTCGTTTGGTGTTCCTTTCAGGTGGTGATCAATTATATTCATTCTATTTTCATTTTACTTTCTGCTTAATAGATCTGCTAATAGATCAGCACAGTTTTCCCTAATGATTTTTGGGAATGTAGTGTCCAGGCTTTTTTACAAATCATGGTTTTCAGAGAGTCTATTATCAAGTGATCATTCCACTATCTGTTTTCTAAGTCAGATATTTTTGATAGCAGATTTCTTACATTTTCTTCTATTTTTTTGCTCTTTTGATTTTGTTCTAATATTTCTTATCTTGTGGAATCATTGATTTCTGCTTAGCCTACTCTAATTTTGAGTCCATTAACTGTATTAGGCTCACTATTTTCTCTTCTAAGCTATTTATTCTCCTTCCAGTTCTTCACTTCAAAGATTTTATTTGAGGTAGCCTTGAAGGATAGTGCTGAAAGAGCAATCTCATTTTTCTGACAAGAAGGCTAGATTCTGTGGTTATACCACCTAGGAAATTAAAATCCCCCTCCTCTAGTACACATGAGGTTGGCATTCAGGTATATTGTCCATGAACTTCCCTTTTGGGTAAATATATCTTGTTTCTGTCATGTGCTTCTCAGGAACTTTATTGTTGCCCTGACCATGGGCATATCTTGGGCTAGGAATGTCCATTCTATAGAACTCAACTCCCGGGCCATTTGGATAAAAATAAGTATGATTCTTTCCCCAAGTGCTATTTACCAGTTTTAATGGAGAGGAAAGAGAGAAATACCCTCTCTCACTCTACTGTGAAAGACCAATTCCAGGGGTAAGACATAAGGGCAAATAAAGCAAAAAGGACTAAGTGTAGTATATTCCTTTCTTTGATAAATTAGCAAAGAGGTTAATCCCTGCAACCAGAATCCATCCTTCTGAGTTCCAGTGAGCTATTCATATTGGGGTCACCTCAGTCACTGAAAAGCAGTCAGGAATTATCCACATCCTCTCCATCAGTGGGCATACTGACCATCACACTGTTTCAGGGGAGCAAGTATGTTAATATTAGTTGGGGTGGGGAGGTACTACTCTCTCTGCACTCTTCCCACCTTAGAAAGCTACTTGTGAAGGATTAAGATTAATTTCTTGGATTAAGAGGTACCTATGTAGGAAAATCAGTTTTTCTTTAGGAAATAAAGGAATTTCTTTAGGAAATGAAAAGTAATTCTTAAATCCTATGTCTCAGTACTATAATATTTCTTATTTTGACATACAGAGATCCTTCAGTTAGTGATTCTTCTTGGAACAAACTACCTTTTGTTTTGTTTTTTAATGAATTCAACCAGCTGCTATTAAAGTTATATTCCTTTGAAGGTATGAATTCCGACAGATATAACAAACACATGTGGCTACCCTTAGTTATAACACGAGCAGGTCTTACTTGTTTGATTCCAGTGACTCAATCTCAAGTGTAGGGGTCAGCTAGTAAGTTGATAAGCATTTATTAAATGCTCCTGATGTGCCAGAATCTTCACTATGAAGACAGGTGAACGTAGACAGAGAACTTACATTCAAATAGAGAAGACAACATGTAAATAACTACACATAGGTGATATATAGTAGATGGAAAGTAATCTCAGGAAAAGATGCTAAAAGGTGGGGGTGACCACAGGGAGGGATGTAAGTCCTTGGCAAGGGACAAAAATATCCTCAGAAAGGGAATAAACGCTTAGTGGGAAGCAGAGTAAGCAGCACTGGGGTCTGTCAGAGTTGAGACATCATGAAACAAGGACAGATGGAAATAATTGGGGATGCACTGGAGGGAAAAGATGAAGTGAAATGAGAAGATCCAGAATGGGGAGAGAAAAAAGAGAGAACTATGGGGAAGTGGGAAGAAAAGAAAGAATTGGGATATATAAAGAGGACAGAAATAAGGTAGAAAAGATGGGAATGGAAAGACAAGGATGGAGAAAAGATGAAGAGAAGGACACAATAGTTAAATGCTGAATAGATGAAAGAAATGTTTCTCCTTTGCTGTCTGCTATGCAATTCTTCTACGGCTTCTTAGGATGTATTCTTATGCCTTCTATATGGTTGCTCTCTTATAACATTTTGTTTGCACCTTTCTGATTCACTTATAATTATTTGTGAAGCAATCAGGGTTAAATGACTTGCCCAGGGTCACAGAATTGGTAAATATCTCAGGTCAGATTTGTACTCTATGCAATTCTCCATTCTGATGCCTTTATTGTTCATTTCATGTTTGGGTTCTTTATGTATCTCATCATTTCCTCTGCTAGATTTTTAATTCCTTGAAGGCAGTAATTATCTCTACCTCTCTAGTCAGTCTCCTCTTCCTCCGTCCCTTCTAAACCAGTGGCTTTGCACATGGTAAACACAGTTTGATAAAAAGAAGCGTATTTGTTAGCAGTATTTCTGACTACAAAGTGTATCACTGGACCAGAACCACTTTATTAATAGAGCTTTGGGTAAGCTTTCACACAACAGAAGGAAAGATATGTATGTAATAGAAATGAGAAATACTCTCTACTAATAAAATAGTCATTTTCATGAGTTACAGCTGTACTGATGTCTGCCAAAGTTAGCCATTCCTTTAAAGAGGATTTGTTATAATTTTTTTGAGGCATTTGGGATCAAGTGACTTGCCCAGGGTCACACATCTAGTAAGTATCAAGTATTTGAGACTGAATTTGAATTCAGATCCTCCTAATTCCAAGGCCAGTTCTCTGTCCACTGTGCCACCTAGCTGCTCCTCTGCTGTACTTTTCAATAACTGTGCTGTTTTAAGAGTAATCATAAATTTCATATAAGCTCAAAATGATTCAATAATGAGATAAAATCAAACAAGATAATCGTAAACTGCTTTGGTCAGTGTCTGGCACATAGTAAGTCCTATATAATGCTCATTATCATAACTGTTATTAGTTGAAATGGACCATGGCTGCTAAAACACATTGAAAATAGAAGGTGCCACCTGTATGTGCTTTGTAAAGAATAATAACACTCAGGCCATTTCTTTTCTTTTTCATAGGCCCAAAGTGTAAACGCAAAGGAAATTCATATTGTTGATGGATTTAAAGATATGTTGAGAGAGGGAGGCATCCTATCCCTTTGGAGGGGAAATGGTGTGAATATTTTAAAAATTGCGCCAGAAACGGCTATTAAGGTCTTAGCATATGACCAGGTAGGATATTACCAAAATTCATTATGAAGAAGCAATTTTTGAGTTTTAAAAAACAGTAAGACCATTTTAGCAGAACAGTGAAAGTAGTTTTTAATATGACAAATTAGCCAATTGCTTTATTTTTCTTAGCATTTATTAGAGCTCTATTAATCATACTATTTATAAAATAACTAAACTAGGTCTTTGAATAATTCTAGAAAGATTGGCATTATAAATTTAGGCTAAAATTCTTTGGTTTAGAAATTGGAACTTCATATAGTAGTAACCTAGCAGGTTTTATTAGATTATCACTGCCTGGTGTCCAAGAAGAATCCATTCACATAAAATATCCTTGCATAAAAAAGCCATTGCCATACATTGCATTATTAGTATTACTTTTGAAGCCACTTTGCTATCAAAAGGGGCATATAAGATGCAGACCTCTTTTGAGTTTCTTTGCTTTTATTTCAAATGTAGTATCTTATATCTGACTGTGCATACACAGCAATAGTGATGTGATACAGAAAAAAATGAGGCCCAAGGTAGGTAATTTACTTAATATTCTAGTGAATTAAATGCATATACATTTAAACTCTACATATTTTGCTGGGTGTGGGCTCATAATAAGTGATATCTTATAATATATAAGATATTTACATAGACATGATATTATATATTTGTACAATGGAGAATATATTATATAATACTTATAAAATAATACTGTATGCTAGAATAATATAACAATAATAATAGCTAACATTTATATACTTTACAAATTTATGTTAGTAAAACCCTATAATATATTATCTCATTTAATCATAATAATAGCTCGTATTAAATAAGTGGCATTCTTTTTAGAATTAATCTCTCTCTTATTTCAGCATTTATATATGTGAACTATTTTATTTACACACACAGTATAAGAAGTTGTTGACTCATGACAGTACCAAAATTAACAATACTCAGAGATTTGTTTCCGGTTCTTTGGCTGGAGCGACCGCACAGACCATGATCTACCCCTTGGAGGTAAGGACCATTGTGAAAAATTGATTATTGAAATTGATGATTTTAATGTAAATTGTAAAATATGTTTTTTCCTAATGAAGCCCGGATTAGGTTTTTGAACTTTAAATCTAAGCAGAGGAATGGTAGGATTTGAAGCTGATGTCATTAAGGCCTTGAATGTCTAATATTCAAGCCAAGTTCTTCCACAGTCTGGCACCACCCCTGCCTCATATTATTTCTCTCTGTGCATTCTTTTTTGTCTCTATGCAGATGACACCAAGATCTGTTTTTCTAGCTCTAGGTAGACTCTAATGCTTTGTACTGACTTTACCCAATGACTCTTGTGCATTTCAAACTGGATGTCCCAAAGGCATCCCAAACTTCAAAATGCCTCAAATGGAGCCCATTATCTTTCCTTCTCTTTGCCAGTGTGTATTCCCTTAATTTCCATTTCTTGTCTCTCTGCAGTGCAGAGCAGGATTTCAATACCTGGCTTGTAGTCTTCTTTTCTGCCCCAACCCTTGATCTCATAAACTCCAGACGTCAACATATATGTGGATGGTCCCCCTCAACACCCCAGTTTCCCAATTCATTAGCTTCCTCAGTCCTAATGCCTTGTGCCTTTGTACTACCTTCATGACACACAGCAATGTTAACCCTTTAGCCTAATTCATCACTCTTCTGTTCCATGATATGGAAATGTGAAATTTCTGTCTTTGATCACAACTTCATATCCTCCATCCACCCCTCTATCACTCCAGAACCTAGTCTTTGTTCTCATTATGATATCTCATTATTCTATCTCTCTCTGTTCTTCCAGCCCATTACTTTCCTCCTTTTTCAGTGCTGACCCTAGAATTAACCAGTTCAATTATACACTGTCATCTACTTTGAAATTCTTTGCTTCTGTCAGTCTCACTGCTCAAGCCTTACTAAACCACAACTGTGGCTTACACTATCATCCTCCTCTCCTGCTGGGAAAGTTGCAAACCATGCCAACTGGATCCACCACAAATTGATGCTACCTAATCTCAGATAGTCCCTCAATGCTATGTCCAACCCCACACTAAATTCAAACAGAGGATCTTCAATTTCAAACTTGGCTTACTATCTTCTGCATGACCTTGGGTAAGTCATTAAACCAATCTAAGCCTCAGGGTTTTTTTTTAAATCTTTAAAATTAAGAGATTGAACTGGATGACCTTTAAGGTTCTGTCTGGCTCTAAATCTAGGATTCTGTATTCTCTTGTACTGCCCACAACCAGCCTCTGGAAGTGTTGTCTTCAGGCTGTCCCACACTACTCCTTTTCTTCTCCCTCTCAGCAGAAACCTTTGCCTCTTAACTTTCTTGAAAAAATGGAGGCCATCTGACTGATCTTCTTGTTCACCGCTGTTTTATGAATCAACATCATTCCCCATCATTCTTTGCTCCAGTCTCTAACAAAGAGGTGACCTTTCCCCTGGTTATACCTTCTACTCATGCCAGTAATCAATTCCCCATATATTTAACTGCTACTCATAAGCCTCCACATTTTCCTCTGATTCTCTTTTCCAACCAGCCAGATTGAATCATGTGACATGATAGCAATGTAAAAGGACATCTACTTAAAATAGAGTGCAAGATGTAAAACAAGAAATGAGTCAAGTAGCAAACATTCTCACCACTCATTTCCCAAGGCACAACAACCTTCTGAACTTGTAAAGAATGTGTGTTATGAGGCCTCCCAGCTCTTCTTCCCACGCTCACTTATTGGTCTTGCCTTCTAAGCTAATAAGTAGAACAAGAAAAGCAGAAGACGGGTTTATGAAGCAGCTCTTTGTGCCTCCCTGTAGCTGTTCTAGCAATGTGTTGTAGCAACCTGAGGAAAGGGAAAAAAGATGTTTGCAGCTTGCCCAGAGGGAATCTAGCAACCTTGGATTCTGAAAGGTCTTGTATCTCAGTGCCAGATGAGTGATATCTTGAAGTCTTGCAACTGTGGCTTCTCAGAACAAGATGTCCATTTGGGAGTATGTCTGGAGCTGTTGTTTGTGGACATAGAAAAGGAAAAGTCTCCTGTTAATGGTGGTGGCAATTAAAAACCACTATGTGACAGCTTTCTGTCTCTCTATTCATTTTTTCTCTCTATCTTTTCCAGATCATTGCCCAAAGTTTTCCAAAATTCTATCCCTTCTTAGAGTTTGGATTCATTCTCCTACTAGTTGTGTTGCAAAATTTTTTTGTAATCAGAATCAGCCTAGAGGTGGTATCTGATATCATCTGTTGTATTTTGAGTCATAGAACTAGAGCTGGGACTTCAGAGGATATATATATATTTTCCAACCCTTTTATTTTATAGATGAAATTGAGGCTGAGCAGAGGTCATTCTTGTCACACAAAAGTGGTCAGCATCACAGACAGGATTTGAACCCAGGACATCTGTCTCCAGAACCCATTCTCTTTCCACTGTTTCTCATTGTCTTGCACTTCATGCAGTCCTGTGGGAGATGGAGCTCTTAAGAACATGTTTCACCTACATTTAGAGTTAGTTCATGCACTCATCTCCATTGGTAGTCTTCTGAAACTTCTGCATGATGCCATCAATTTTTCCATTGTCCTTTGGGTCACTTGCCACCTTGATAATGCTCCATGATTTGCAGTAGGAATTACACTTGACAAAATTAAGTTGGGAAGAAGAGTCTAGTAACACCTGAACCAAGTATGTTCAGAAATAAATTTGCAGGCATCAAAGGATCATTCTTCAGGACATCTCGAAGCAGAGAAGATACCACATAAAGGAAAAAAAAACCCATGGAGGTCTGAGGCCACCAAGAAGACTGGACATTATTGACCTGTATGAATATTTTCCCATTTCTGTAAAATCACTGTGAGAACAGTCTATGGATACATTGATGATAACATGAGTAAGCAACAGACAGCCTTTTCTAGTCAATTTTCCATGCTAAGCCAAATCGCCAAAATCATATGACTGATAGAAAGGTGTGGAGAACATAGTGTTTATTGAATTTATTGAATATAGTGTTTATTGCTTTTGGTATTTATTGATGATAGAAGATTTGTTTCAGTAGGGCAAAGGCTGTCCTCTAAAAAGGACATGTGTTATGATCATATAAAATCTTATATGATTATCTTAGGGAGATGCAAGCAGTGGGATAACTTGGTTCAGCAATCTTCTGAATATCAACATGAAGTGAGCCCCAAAACGTGGACACATGCAGGTGCTAAAGGCATTTGCCACTGTCATGGAACATGCCTTTCATAGAGTTCTAATAGACTCTGGGGAGACCCAAGAGAACCCATTTTAAAATATATGACAACCTTTCTTTTTCTTTTTTTTTTAAAAACAATTTATTTATTTAACATTTAAAAAAGTTTGAATTCCAAATTCTCTCCTCTCTCCCCCATCCACTGAGAAGGTAAGCAATATAATACCCATCATCCACTGCCTTTCTAGTCCATGTCACCTTATGAACTTTCTTCTGCACTATTCTCCATATTGTTAATGCATTTCATTGATATGCTTTTCTTCTTTTTTTTTGCATCTCTATCACTATCTCCTTCCCTAGTACAACATTCTCCTTCCCCAGTAACAGCGTTCTATTGTAACGAATAAGTATAATCAAACAAACAAATAAAAAAGTGGCATTGGTTATGCCTGAAAATTAGTGTCCCATTCTGTATCTCTCCTCCATCACCTTTCTGCCAAGGGATGGGAAGCAGGCTTCATCATCAGTCTTCTGGACTGGTCATGACATTCATTAGAATTCTTAAGTCTTTCAAAGTTGTTCTTTACAGTAGTGTAGTCAATGGTACAATTGGTCAATGGCACAATTTGCTCACCTAACGATAATAACAGTAATGACTGGCATTTACATAGCACTTTACAAATATTAGCTCGTCACAACTTGATGATGTAGGTGCTGTTATTATTTCCATTTTACAGGTGAGGAAACTGAGGCAGACAGAAGTTAAGGTGACTTGCCCAGTGTCACACCATTAGTAAGTGTCTGAGGCTAGATTTGAACCCAGGTCTTCCTGATTCCACTTACTAATGATAATAACAGCTAGGATTTATTTAGCACTTACTGTGTGCCTGAAAATTAAACAAGCCCTTTATAATTATTATCTCATTTGATCCTCATAACAATACTTGGAGGAAGGTGCTGTTGCTGTTCCTATTTTACATATGAGGAAACTGAGGCCACTTAGCCATCCGGCTTATGCCATTTTGTCTCAGTTCATACAAATCTCCTCAAGTTTCTCTTTATTTCTTACAAGCACAATAATATTCCATTACATTTATATATCATAGTTTGTTCAGTTATTCCAAAATTGATAGATATTTTCTTTGCAGTTCTATAGGAAAAAGAGTTACTATAATTTTTTTTAGTTATGGATTCTTTCCCTATGTTGTAGAGTGTGGTATTGCTCTGTCAAAGGACATATACAATTTAGTGACTTTTGGACAAGATTCAAAATTTCTTCCCAGAATCATTACATGGTGTCACAGGTCTAGCCATTGTGCATCAATGTGCTTGTCCTCCCACAACTCTTTGCTTTCGGTTTTTGTCATCTTTGCTAGTATGATGGTGTGAGGTAGGATCTCAGAGTTGTTTTAATGTTCATTTCTCTTATTAGTAGAGATTTGTAGCATGTTATATATACTTCCAAGTCTATTTTCTTATTCCCTAGTAAGTTCAGTGCCTGGCACACAGTCTTCTTTCCTGAAACTCCCACCTTCTTTAAATACCTGAGCCTCCCAATTGATCAACCTTGTCAGCTCTCAAAGCTTCTGTCTCCAGTTTACTGTCTGCAGGAAGCCTGCCCCTTCCCTGCCTTGCCAAATTTGTCTCAGGGACTGGAATTCTTATATATGACTCTGGATAATATGAATTTGTAGTGGACTCAGTCATCACGCTTTCATGACTTCCTTAAGTAGGATTAAAGTCAGCAGATGTTGGCAGTGACCCCGGGCTGAAGATGAATAATGGAAGGGCAAAGGAAATAGGGATTCAAGGAGACTGGGCAGTGTCTTGTTGAATTAGTTACTTACAAGATTGGGGCAGCTAGGTGGTGCAGTGGATAGAGCAGCAGTGCAGGAGTCAGGAGGACCTGAGTTCAAACCTCACCTCACACACTTGATACTCACTAGCTGTGTGACCTTGGGTAAGTCACTTAATCCCAACTGCCTCATCCTGGGTCATCTCCAGTTATCCTGATGAATATCTGGTCACTGGATTCAGATGGCTCTGGAGGAGAAGTGAAGCTGGTGACCTTCACAGCCCTCCCTCCCTCAAAACAAAGTCAAGAGCAAGTCATGTCATTATTTCTCTGATGGCATGGTCTTCTTTGGCAACGAAGGATATGATGAACATGCATACACATATAAGGTTAGTCTTATAAAGTCAAGACTATGAAGGGAAGAAAATGATGTTAGAGATGATAGAATAAGAGCATCGAGTTGTGGAGGGACTCAAGATTGCAGGAAGAGTGAAGAGAGAGAGAAGTGAGGCAGGAGGAGAGGTGGAAAGGCATCAGAGAGGGGAATTTCCGAGTTCAAGATCATTGGATGCTAGTGAGATTTAATATGGGACCACCTTGGTGGGTGGCTGAAGTAGAGTGAAACTGGGGCAAGTTGAAGATGTCAGCACACTAGGAGAACAGGGTGTTCTAAAGGACATAAGCATGAATATTGGGATGTCCAAGAATGAAGGTAGGGGGATAGGATAGAGAAGATTAGGTCAGCTGGTTAAGTCATTGAGGGAAAGAAAGAGAGTGACCTGAAGGCTAGTATATGAGAGCAACAAGGATCTAGGTATGGAGGGATGGAGTGAACTTCAAAAGAGAAATTGCTGAGTGGAAGTAGGTGGGTCTGGAAGTAGCAGTGTAGAACAAGAAGTAGCCTTATTATTCTTATTGGGCCAGTATGCCGATGGGCATGAGAGCAGGAGAAGCTGGCAATGAAAAAGGGAACAGGGAAGAGTCACATTTACAGGAAGTCTATAAGATAGGAAAAATATACTATGAATAGATATTAATAATAAGTAATAGTTGTAATAAACATAATTATACTAACAATTATATTATGCATAAATTATATCTGTATACATCATACAATATAGATAATATGGTATACACTAAGAAATATTTAATATATAAATATAATAAATAATAACAGTAAATAAAATAAAAGGGAGTTTTCTAGTAGAGCAGAAAAGTTACAGAAGGCAGAAAGGAGGCAGACAGTGGATTGAGGAGGGAAGACTGAGCTTGATAAGAATGAGAGTATGGGGACAGTTATAAGGGAAAAAAAATCACCTTGGCAGTTTCTGAATCACAAAGATTTAGAGGAGCAGTAGCAGAATGTACTGTCCACAGGACAAAGGAAATAGAATAGGAATATACCAATAACTCATGGAACTTTGATTATTAACAATAATCACTAATATTCATGTAGCACTTTAATGCTTCAAAGAACATAACATGCTTTATTTCATTTGGTCTTCTAAACAATCTGTCTTTCTAGTCTTCCATATGATTACCTTTCATGTCCTTTGTGATTCTGCCATATTGGCTTATTTGCAGCTCCTTGTACATGACACCCTCATCTTGTGCATCTGGTTCTTTGCACTGACTATTCCACAGGCCTGCAGTGCTCTGCCTCCTCTCTTTTGCCTCTTGGAATCCTTAGTTTCCTTGAAGACTCAATTCCCATGTCACAGTCTGCTTGAAACCTTTCCCAGTATCCCCTGGAACCATAGTAGGATTTCACCAAGCTCAGTTTGAACAGTCTTGCTGTAGACACTTGCAAATATATGCCGCTGAGAAAATGATTCACTGTAAGATTTCTTCCTTTCTGGAATTCTATGTATCAGTGAAAAGAATCCATTAGATTGTGAGCTTCTTGAGGCAGGGGTGGTCTTTTGACTCTTTCTGTATCTTGAATGCTTAGTACAGTACCTGGAACCGATGCTTAATCAATGTTTATTGACTGACTGAAATGACGTAATTCATTAGAGTGCTTTGAATTTAATCAATCTGATCAGATATTTGACTATATTCTTTTGCATTCAGGTTATAAGGACCAGGTTGGCTCTAGGTAAAACTGGACAATACTCAGGAATGTTTCATTGTGCCTTGCAAATTGTGAAGAAAGAACACCTTGGAACTTTATACAAAGGCTACATCCCTAATTTTCTGAGCATCCTTCCTTATGCTGGCATAGATTTATCTGTCTATGAGGTGAGTTTACTCCCAAGATGAGTTATAGCAGTTGAGTTAAGAAGAAATCTAATCTTCAATTATATTTAAAGAAACATACTGGGCCACTTTGGCTTTTGATAACAGACCACTTTGGACAGAACAATATTTTGTTTGTCTGTTTAATATGTTGAGTCTCTTTTTGCTAATGGTACTCAGTTTTTGGTTATCCTTATGAATTATTTTTGGCTAAAATGATGCTTGACCCCAAATATACATATACATATGCACATATATACATACACACACATATGTGCATCCATATATCCATATGCACATATATATATATACATATACGTACATACACACATATACTCAAATTTAAAGATGAGGAAGAAAAGAAAGTGACAGTGGAACATGTCTGTTAGAGTGGGTTAAAAAATGAGGCTGGTCAAACACCGTGGCCAAGATCTCCTATTTTGATTTCTCTATAGTCTATTTGATTTTAAGTGGTTTGGTGGACACAGCGTTTTCCCTCAATCCTGATAGATCATCTCAAAAGTATATACTACTGGTCAGAAAGATCAGGTAAGAGTGGTCAGGCAATCCCACAAATGCATTAACCCTACTGGAAAGCCAACCCAAGGCACAGGCTCACTGGTGGTTTTGCCTTATTCTCTGTGAAGCAGAGCATATTACTGTGGTTTGTGGTGATTAAAAGGGTCTGAAATTCATAATTTCTGGATAATTTAATCATTTTTATTAATAAAGCCAGCACATTATTAATAAAAGGATGGTCATTTGGCCATCTCTCTTAGATCAAAGTCAATAATGGTGGTGGACTCACAGTTTAATATACCTTTCAAAGAGAAAGTGTTCCTGTGGGGTGTCAATCAACTGATTGGATAACACAATAGGAGGTCAGCTATATTAAAATGGGGGACTGAGAATGACATCATGTCATCCCTGGACAGAGAAACTATCTCTGTACTCAGACCACCTCCAGCCTTGGGCTATCTAGACAAAAGCATCTGTCTCTACCCAAGCTTGATAGAATGGGATTCACCTAAACTAGAGATTCCTCCTAAGGCTGAGTTGGTTCATATAGAGGAAAAGTTAATTCAGTCTCATTATCAGTAATGTCCTTCAAGAGACTGAGCTTCTTACTTTTAAAAATCAGAACTTTAGACAAAGGGAAAAACTCTGGTCCTCCCCAAGATATTAGTTATTGCAAATTATTTCTCTCAGGTTGTTCATGCAAAGATGAAATTTTATTTGCATAGGGAATTCCCAGTGAGGAAACACACTCTAACAATACAGATCAGCACCTGCTTTGCATCTTCTAGTCTTTGGAAAATTGCCTGGGGGTACTGAGAATTTAAGTAACTTACATGGACACCTAGGTGGTGCAATGGATAGAGTGCGTGGCATGGAATTAGGAAAACTCATTTTCCTGAGTGAAAATCTGGCCTCAGACACTCACTAGCTGTGTGACCCTGGACAAGTCACTTATCCCTGTTTACCTTAGTTTCCTCATCTATAAAGTGAGCTGCAGAAGGAAATGGTAAACCATTCCAGTATCTTGGCCAAGAAAACCCCAAATGGTGTGATGAAGAGTCAGAGGTGACTGAAACAACTGAGCAATAATAGCTCAGGATCACACGGGGGAACTTCTGGATCCCAAAACTAGATCTCTACCCTTTAAACCTCTCTATTATTGCTTTTTAGAATTTAATGCAATGCATTTATAGTTGTATACAATTTTAAAGCATTAACTTTTAGGAGAGGCAATGTGGCAGACAGGAACACCTGAGTTTGAATCTCTCCTCTGTGGGGACTAGCTGTGGGAACCTAGGTAAGTCATTTAATTGCTTAATGCTCTAGACAACTTGAGACTAACGCACAGAGAAGGTGCTGACCTGCATTGGTAGAGGGAATATTCCTATTGGGAGTTACCTGTCCAAATGAAACGACAAGTTCAATCCCTATCTTACATTTTCTGAATGCATTTTTTCTCTTGCCTTCTTTGTACTACTTATACTCTAGTTTGAATGTCAAACTACTTCCATCTTTGCGTCTCACTCATCTAAACATTTTGCCTCCAAATATAGCTGACCCAGACTCTGATGGCTATATTTAAAATAATAAATACTGAATAAAGACACTCTTGAATTTAATGATTTATTTTCTCAATTTTGTGAAGCTATAGTATTTTCAATAATGACTTCAGGACTCAAGTATGAAGTTTAAAATCATTCAAGAAAACAGAGACAATTTAAAATATCTGTTAGTGTAGTGGCCCTTTCAAGAGAGTTTTAGACATTATAAATGTAGACACCATCTATAATCCAGGGTATAGATGATTCCATCTATAGCCATTTAGAAGTCACAGAGCATTTTAGATGGAGGAGATGATCTACTCTGGAACAGTTCCCCAAATTGGCTTGCCCTGAAGAAACAATGGTTAACTGAAATGGTTTGGATGTATTGGATTTGAAAACAATTTCAGCATGTCAAAAAACACCCTTTTTTCTAAAATGTGGCCAATTATAATTGCTAGAATGGTACATAGGGAGTGAGGCAATTGACAACTGGTTTTATTAAGCTTAAATATTACTTCAAAGTCAGTGGGGGAGCTAGTGAAGAATCTGAGAACTCTGTATGTCTACAGCTCCCCACATTTATCATTGAGTTACTATATCCTACAGTAGCTGTACAAGCAGCTTCTCTCTTTCTCCCCACTCTTGGCAGTAGACTTGTCTACAAACATCAGAGTCAGCATGGCAGATGGTGATTTCATATGAAAGAGAGAAAAGTTGTAGTAGTTAGTTTTTCATTGCTATTATGTGTTGCTTCTTTGTTCTCTAACAGTTTTTGAAGAATTATTGGCTCAATAATTATGCAGAAGACTCTGTAAACCCTGGGGTAGTACTTCTGCTGCTATGTAGTGCCTCCTCCAATTTTTGTGGTCAATTAGCCAGCTACCCTCTGAACCTAGTAAGGACTCGGATGCAGGCTGAAGGTGAGTTTCTGTCCAAGGTCTCACAGATAGTAAGTGGAAAAGCCAGCATTAAAGCCCAGTCTTCTGATTACCGATGGAATACATTTTCCTTATGGCCAGATTGGCAGCACCAGAAAAACAATATGTGCAGAAGGAAAGGATAAGAATAAGAAGTTAAGTTATAGATCTAGCTCATGAGAGAGTACAATTATCCCTTCCACATGGTGACTTTCCCCAACCAGGTTTTGATATGTTGTGGGTCAGCATAAGAAATTAAAAGGGAATTTTTTGGGGAACTTTTGCTTGAAGCCCCAGATGACACGTGAGGGTCAGCAGATGACACAGAGCCCATGATCTAGTACTTAACCCAAATTTTACAATTAGGTACTGTAAATTCACCACAAAAGTAAAAGAAAAAGAAAGAATTCAGACTTCTTTTCTGGTACAAAGGGAGGACCAAAAATTTTATATGGATTTTCCAGATTGTGGGGATACTGCGCCCCTAACCCCTGTGATGTGGAAGGGAGAACTGTATGTAGGGAAGGGGACAAACATTTAAGTGCTTCCTATGTGCATTGTATGTATTCTACAAATGTTGGCTATTTTAATACTATGTGCTAGGCACTGTGCTAAATATTTTAATCTGAATTATTTTGGTTTGTCCTCACAACAGCCTTGGGTACTATTATTAACCCCATTTCTACAGTTGAGGAAATCGAGGCAGAGGTTAAGTGATTTGCCCAGGGTCACATAGCTAACAATGTCTGAGGCAGAATGTGAACTCAGATCTTCTTGAAGCCAGGTCCAGTGCTCTATCCACTGGGCCACCTAGCTGCCCATGTGGGACAAGGCAGAGAAGAACTAGGAGTTGTATGTATGTTTGATGGATTCTTTTCTCAGTGTGGTATAAGAATAGGAATCTGCATTTAAGGAACCCTGTAGTCCTGTTGGACTGCAGGAAGCTGAATGAATGAAAAAGCATTTACTAAGTGCTTTCTGGCAAATTAAGGTTCTAAGGTCGTTCATAAAGAACTAAGAGTTTGGGGTAGGGGGAGGGACCAAGAGGCCAGCAACTTGTGGCAGGGATGGCAGAGTGAAGGATGATGGGAGGTTAATGAGGAAGGTGAGTTCTGCTCTTAAACCTCTTGTGGAATGAACTGGTATATATTCGGGTGGGATGTTAGGGACTGATGGTTACTGTAAAGAAGTTAGGCCACCTCTCTAGGGTGTCTGATATAGGCAATCTACTACACAGTGTAGGAAAGGCATTGGGGACACCAGCCAGAGCCCAGGGTCATTGGGGCTACACTGGCTAGCTTCTTGTATCAGTGGAATAGATTACATCCACCAACAGCCTGGGCACTAATTACTCAATCTTAATCAAGAAAACCTTTTATATCCTCATTTCTAACAAACCTCTGTTTGGTAGGTTATAGTTTGAGGAAGAGGAAAATGAGGGAGGAAGTGCATTTCAATGGGAATGGAAGGCTTTGATCAGTCAAGAGGAAGGAAGCACTATTTCACTGTCACAACTGCTTCCATGGAGTCACCTATTTCTTTTAAAAACATGTCTTATTGATACTTTTGCTTTCTGTACCGTCAGTATTTCCTAACAGCCTTTCCCTGGCCCAAAGAATAACTGTTAAATATAGATCATTTGTGACATGGTATATAGCATTTTATATCCATTGCTCAGGGAAGCTAGGTGACTCAGTGGATAGAAGGCTGGGCTTAGGAAGGTAGGAGGACCTGAATTCAAATCTGAACTCTGTGATGCTGGGCAAGTCCATTCACCCTGTTTGCCTCAGTCTCCTCATCTATAAAAAGAGCTAGAGAAGGAAATGGCAAACCAATCTAGTACCTTTGCTAAGAAAACCCCAATTGGGGTCACAAAGGATTGGGCATGACTGAAAAACAACAACATATCCATAGCTTACCATCTAATTGCCAAGAATCTGGAAGTCACCTGTTATTTCTACACGTATTAGACACAGAGACAGAGAGGGTCAAAAATTAGGTAAAGTATTATGTTAGGTAGGTGAGAAAGAAGGTTCCTTAGGATCAGAATAGGGACTAGACCTATGATTTAATCGGTATCAGGAACTCTCGGTGGGGAAACTATCAGTGCAGCTCAGCACCCTCTCTGTGACTTACAGCATTAGAGAGCTATCTAGAGAGTTAACAGGTTAAACAACTTGCTAAAGGTCACATAGCCAGAGGCAGGATTTGAACCTTCTGCTTTCAAGGCTGTGTCCCTTTTCCAACATGCTGCTTTATCCATATGTATCATAATGATCGTTTTATTGTAAATAGTTACATTTATACAGTTTTTAAGATTAGTAGATACTTTACACACATGATCTCATTCTATCCTCACAACAACTGTTTGAGATGACACTATTATTACCCCCATTTTACAAATGAGGAAATAGACTCATAGGTGAAATGATTTCCTTGGTGTCATAAGACTGTTAAGTGACTGAGATGTGTTGGCGCGTAGAAGGTGATTAATCAATGTTTATTGATAATTTATTGACCACAGGTCTTCCTTCCTCCAAGTACATCATGTTCTCTACTCGGACACCTTGCATGTCGGATGGCATTCAATTTGAGTTCTTTAGAATGTTGCAGGTTTTGAATGACTGTAACTGTTGATACGGTATGATCCTGAGACCTGTACTTGATGGAGTAGTTGAAGTTCAATCATCTAGAAGATCTGCTTTTTCCTTCTTGTTGGTTACGACTTTATTTCCTGGATAATTTTAGCAGAGAAAGTGCAAGCTTCAGATGTCTTTCTGGTGCATTGTAGTTAATGACACTGTGTTTAACTTTCTTTAGGGTGATGATAAAATTAGGTTGGGAAGGTAAAATTGTAGAGTTAATTGCTACGATATACAATAGCATTGTATATAATTATAAAACATTTTTCAGTGATTTTGATCTGTGATTTCATTCTTTCAGTGAAGATACACAGCTGTTCTTCACCTTTAGAGTCCTATCTGAGGGTACCAAGTGCTTAAATGATTTGCTCCAGAGCAGGGGTGGGGAACCTGTGGCCTCAAGGCCATACATGGCCCTCTAGGTCCTCAAGTGCAGTCTTTTGGCTGAATCCAAACTTCACAGAACAAATCCCCTTAGTAAAATTACTTGTTCTGTAAATCTTAAACTCGGTCAGAAGGCCTCACCCGAGGACCACATGTGACTTCAAGTCTGCAGGTTCCCTACCTCTGCTCCAGACTCACATAGTCAGTGTGTGTCAGAAATAAGATTTCAACCCTTGAGGCTGGCCCTGCATCTGCCCTGACCCTTGGAATACCATAATAAAAATCTGTTACAAGAAAATATCAACAACATCTAATGGAATTTGACATTGTGAAGACCTCCTGGTGAACGGTGTAGGTTTTTAAAAAGAATTAGAAAATGTCCCTGCCATTTGCTACAATCAAGGAGTCTATTCCAAAATGTCTTACAAGGTTTTCTACAGCAGTACAAAGATCCAAGCCAAACTCCCCGGCATCACAAAAGAAAAAGGCAGAATAACAGTTGAGAAACCAGGAATCCAAGTGTCACTAAAACACCCATCTAACAGTGAAGAACTGTTGTTCTTCACACAGGCTCTGGAGGGGAGATGCTCATTGTCAACTTGTACTTGCACTGCAAGCTTTTAAAAAATGTTGGTATTATACTACACAATAGTGCAACTATATTATATGAACGTACTAGGTTAAAATAACATTAAAAATGTGCAAAAACAGACTTGGAAATTAATGTTACAGTAGTCTGATTTCTTTTCATTTTTTTTATCTTCCATAAAAGGAGCTCTGCAGAGGAACATCTTTTATTTCTTTCAGGAAATAATTGTCAAAGATGGGCTAGCAGGCTTATTCAGGGGCATCACTCCAAACTTTGTGAAGTTGTTTCCTGCAGCTGTCATCAGCTGTTTGGTTTTTGAAAATGCAGAAAACATTTTGGGATCATCCTAGAAATGAAATGTGTGAACTATTGTCACTGAGCAGAAGGGCTTAGAAACATGGCAATTCCTGGATTGACTTTTTCTTTTAAAATGTAACAGGCCCATGTGAAGAGATGTGGTATCTTTTATCCAAGAGAAAGGAAGGTGTCAAATGTCACACAACATCTTACTTTAATTTTGTGTATTCTGAAATTTAAAAATTAAATCATAGATTTGATATTATTTGTAAACTAAATCCTTACTATGTTTAGAATTCTATTCTCCTTCCCAACTGAGATCCCCTGAGTCCTAATCTGAGGCTTGCATATCTGAACTGAAACACATTTTAGGGTGAGATTTGTAGATATAGAATATAAACTTATAGAGTTTTATATAGATATTATATATAGGTATATAAAACATACCTATTATGTAGGTAAGTAAATTACAAAAGTTTTGGTCTGTCTTGCCATTGATGTTAAATGTTTTATTCCTTAAAGGGTGTATGGAGAAATACTGTATACATACAGCCTTTAAAGACCTTAATATTTCAATGGATCTCTACATTTGGGTATTTCTGTCAATGATGTAGATCACAAGCCTAGTACAGTTTCCTCTCCTGTGTGTTTCTTGTCACTTGAACTTCTCCATTGGTGGTCCTCCCACAGTGTCAGGGCCCTTCCTCTAGATCTCTTGACTCTTTGTGGGTTGCCAGCGTGGGCTGTCCATTGTTCCCTTTCTCTCTTGCTACTCCAATGACCTGCTTTCTTTGCCAGTTATGCATCTCTGTTATGTTTCTGCAGAGGTGTCTAGTGTTGGTGTGCCACAGCCTACTCACACTCATTGTGCTATATTTTGGGGCTGTTTGAAACTTTTTTTGTTTAGAGGTATTCCATGCCTCATAGCTAATCATTACCACAAGAAGAATATTCTTTTACTTCCAGGGTCTTTGAAACTGTTATATAATTTCCTGAATCCATTTCAGTGTCTGTTGAAGACAAATGTAGTGATGGACAGGTTCTATGGGTTAACCAGTCATCTAATTGCATTCCATAGTCTGGACAATAAGCGTTCTTTATATAGCTTAACCAAGATGTGCAGAAAGCATTTGATTGAAGATTGGTAGTGAATCTAATTGATTATTCTTATCATTTCTAATTTTTTCAAATGAGTATTAATAATGAAGATGATAAGTACAACATATTCCTGAAACAAGCTGAATTTAGAGAAGCAGTGTACTGTAGTGAATAGAGGGTTGGCTTTTGGAGGTAGGACAGCTTGACATTTGACAGGTACAAGCTCTGGGACCATGGCCAAATCACATATCTCTCAGTGCCTGAGGCAGCTCTTTAAGATTGAAAATTGCAGTAGATTTTTGTTGTTCTGTCATTCGGATGTATCTGATTCTTTTTGATAACATTTGGGTTTTTCTTGGGAAAGATACTGGAGTGGCTTGCCATTTCTTTCTCCAAGTCATTTTAAAGATGACAAAACTGAGACAAACAGGGTTAAGTGGCTTTTACGGGTTCACACAGCTTTTAGGTGTCTGATGAGCTCAGGAAGATGAGCCTTTCTGATTCCAAGCATGGCGCTCTATTTAGTGTAGTACAGCTGCTTGAAGTAGATTGACTAATCTGCATTAGTGGAGGAAATTTCCCCTAGGAGCTCTCCAGGTAGATAAAATCATAGGTCTGACCAAACAAGTTATGGTTTTATATAACCTGATTTTCTAGACAGTTGTCTTTTTCTTTCCAAATTTTTTGAATAGGACTACAGAATAACTAGTTGAAGGAATCTCATTGGTTTATAATTCAGGTCCTAAAAGTCATGCCAATAAGATTGATAACTCTTGATAAAGTTTGTTATAAAGTATTAGAGCACGTATCAAAGTCCAATTATAATGAATATTTGCTGATTTAGACTACTTTCTGAATTTTTTGAATCAAAGAGAAATAATGCATCTGAAACATTTTAAAACATCAATTTTTTGCTTTCATGAAATCATCCCTAATATAGACATCTATTTATTTATAACAGATGATTTCTAGGGCACTTAATTTCAACTTTCAACTCTTCCCCTGTACTTAGGAATTAAAAATTCTAAATAGCAGTGCGTAAGAATCACGTTTTAGTTATTTACTAAAAGATGTATCAAAATGGACAATTCGGTTTAATCTGTTAGAATTTTTGTCTGTAGAAAAATGAAAGTATTTGTACCTTTATTTGTTACCATTTCTCAAAGACATTTAATTTAATTACCAAGGAATGAAAGTGATTTGTATGTAATTGATACATCTGGACTTCAGATTATCCTCTTTCTGGCAATTAAACTGTGTTTTCAGTTCATATTAATAATTCACATGTGGTCTCCACTAAGTCCAAACCCAATGTATTAAATGATGAAAGGGCACTAAGTGAAATCCAAGAATTGCTAGACCTGACCAAATATACTTAGAAGAAATTTTGCTGGAGGTGATGTAGTTCTAAAGGCATTCCAGAGATTGATTTTCAAGATGTCTCTAAGATAGAAGATTCTAAAAGACTGGACAAATGGAGAAGTGAGAAGATGCTAGGAACTTATTCCTATGTGCCTACTTTTTCATCTTGAGGATATTTTTATTGATTCTTACAAGGCTCAAGAGTCCCTGTCATGGAAATGTCAGAAGGGAACAGACAAATTTTTGTAGGGAATTTTCTGTATCTTTATATTCAGATCACTTATAGGAAGATGTAGAGGATATTTGTTCCTGCAGTGTCTACTGTTTTTTGATTATGAAAAAAAAGCAACTTAAAACATATTCCTTGGTATGAGAAAGTGAAAATGCTTGAAGTCTTTTCCTAAATATCTCTCATTTGTAACAAGATCATATAAAATTCTCTAACAGCTAACATTTATAGAGCACTTTAAAGTTTACAAAGCACTTTACATATATTTTTCATTTCATCCACACCACAACCATATGAGGTAGATGCTAATGTTATTTGAATTTTACAGATAAGGAAACTGAGGCTGAGAGAGATTAAGTGACTTGCCTAGGGTCATGCAGTTAGAAAGTGTCTGAGGCAGGATTCAAATTCAGTTCTTCCTGATCATCTCAGTGAGACTCAGGGTCACTCAGAAGATATGAACTTAACCATCCAAATGGGAAACACAAAGTGCATGGAGAATGTATACTACCTGGATTATGATTTCTAGTTGGAAAGGCAACCCATGAGTTACTTCATCAGTACATGCATTTTATACAGGTATTACAGATGACTTGTGAAGAAAGCCCAGAACTGAAAAGGAAGAGGATGGGCCAGGAGAAGGCTCAGAGCATTCAGTGATTCTAAGCTACTAGCTTTCAGAAACCCATCTTTTTTTTTCTTTTTAACACCACTGTTGTCTCAGTGTTGGTATATTGCTGTGAATCATGAAGCCCTACATTTCTCAGAATGACATTTGTAGGTGACTCAAAAGGCATTGAAAATATGCATGGTGTCCAAGCATGCTGGGGGATTTGATCAATGATGACTTCTGAGCAAAAGTGGCGTTGAAGCCCCAATCAAAAATGTGTGACTGATAAAGAGGTGGGTTGGCCACTTAGCAAGGGCAAGATGGAACAGATGGGTAGCCTGAGTAGGGCAGGAGTATTCAGGATATACCTGAAGATGCGGAGAAACCCTTCCAGTGTGTTGGGTATATCTGGAGCTTTCAGAGGAAGTCATAGACAAGAATCGCATAAAATGGGAGGGCATGGTTACATTTCTATATATACCATTGAGGAGGATATCTGTGGGAAAGAAAGCATGGATCCACTGAAATAAAAATATATCTCTTTTTTTTTGTAAATAAAGTTTTATTGATAGCTTTTGTTTTTTATATATCACCAAAATTTCTCCCTTTCTCTTTCTACCTCCTCCTCTCAGACCCATCTCATACAACAAATAATATTTATGAAGGAATAAAAAGGAAAAGAATTGGAAAAACTGAACAAAATTAATTAATACATTGAAAAAACTCTGAAGATAAAAATAGCTTTATATAGTGCTTTCAAATTTGCACAACAAATGTGTCCTTTGTTTCTCCCACCAACCCTTAGAGATACGTGCTATCGTTATCCTTGTTTTAAAGATAAGGAAACTGAGGCAAACAGAAGTTAAACATGACTTTCTCAGGAACATGTGGCTAGTATCTGAGGTTAGATCTGTATTCAGATCTTCCTTAATCCAAGACTTTATCTTTGCAACTTTATATGCACTTTATCTACTGTACCACCTAGCTGCCTCAGAATGCAATTTCGCACTTCTGCAAAGGAGTGGGGTAAGGTGTGTTCTCATGTCTCTTCTTTGGAACCATGCTTATTCTTTGTAATTTTGCAAAATTCACTTTTGATTGTTTTGTGGTTGTTTCTATTTATAGTATTATACTTATTATATAGACTGTTTTCTTGGCTCTGCTTCACTCTATAACCAATGTCGGAATGCTTCATCATGCTTCTCTGTCTCCATCATAATTGCTATTTCTTAATCTCAGTAACTATATTCATGTACCATAATTTGTTCCTGAATCCATGGTTCTCTACTTTCTACTTTGCTACTACGAAATTCTACTACAAAAATTTTGGTTTATACAGTAACTTTCTTCTTAGCAATGATGTTTTTTGAAGGTGGGAATGCCTTAGGGCAGCTAGGTGGCACAGCGGATAGATTGCTGGACCTAGAGTCAGGAAAACTCAGCTTCCTGAGTTCAAATCTGGCCTCAGACACTTACTAGCTCTGTGACCCTGGGCAAGTCACTTCACCCTGTTTGTCTCAGTTTCATCATCTGTAAAATGAGCTAGAGAAGGAAATGGCAAACTAGTCTAGCATCTTTGCCAAGAAAACCCCAAATGAGGTCACAAAGTGTTGTACATGACTAAAAATGACTAAACAACTTATACGTAGCTCACCATACCAAGAATCTGGAAGTCATCTATTATTTCTATACCCATCAGAGACAGAGAGGATAAAACGTTTGTTAAAATATTATGTTAGCTAAGGGAGAAAGAGACTAGAGAGTAGATTTATGATTTAATTGGTATAAGGAACTCTCAATGGGGAAATTATCAGAGCAGCTTGCTACCTTCCCTGTTGCAGATAGCATTATAGAACTGCCTAGAGGACCAATAGGTTAAGTGACTTGTCCAAGGTCACATAGCCAATATGTCAGAGGCAGGTTTTGAACTTAGCTCTTTCTGCTTTCAATGCTGGTTCCCTGTTCCAATATGCTGCCTCATCCAAATGTGTTATAATAATAGTTTTAGTGTAAATAATTTCATTTGTATAGTTTTTAAAATTTGTTGATGCTTTATGCACATTATCTCATTCAATCTTCACAACAACCTTTGACGTGGATACTGTTATTATCCCCATTTTATAAAAGTGGAAGTAGACTCAAAGGTTAAATCATTTGTCTGGTGTCATAAGATTGCTAAGTGACTGAGACATATTGGCACACAGAAGGTAATTAATCAATGTTTATCGATAATTTATTGACTACAGGTCTTCCTTCCTCCAAGTACATCGTGTTCTCTACTTGGACATCTTGCATATGAGGTGGCATTCAATTTGAGTTCTTTAGGATTTTGCAGGTTTTGAGTTACTGTAATTGTTGGCATGGTATGATCCTGAGATCTGGACTTGATGGAGTAGTTTCTTCAATAATGAAGTTCAAACATCCTAAAGATCTGCTTTTTCCTGGCTTGATATCTAACATAAGAACCTTCATAGGTAGTGATGACTTTATTTCTTGTATACTTTTAGCAGTGAAAGGTCTTTCTGGGTCACTGTAGTTAATACTACTGTGTTTAACTTTCTTTAGGATGATGATAGAATTAGATGAGTAAGTTAGAATTATACTGGTAATTTCCATTATATATAATAAGATTGTATATAATTGGAAAACTTTTTTTAGTGGTTTTGATCTGTGATTTTATTCTTTCAATGCAGATACATAACTATTCTCCAACTTTAGAGACCTATCTGGGGGGCACCAAGTGCTTACATGATTTGCTCCAGAGCCTCAAGGCCATACATGGTCCTCTAGGTCCTCAAGTGCAGCCTTTTCACTGAATCCTAACTTCACAGAACAAATCCTCTTAGTAAAATTACTTGTTCTGTAAATCTTAGACTCAGTCAAAAGGTCACACCTGAGGACCTAGAAGGCCACATGTGGCTTGGAGGCCACAGGTTCCTCACCTCTCCTCAAGACTCACACAGTCAATGTTTATCAGAAGTGAGATTTCAACCCTTGAGGCTGGCCCTGCATCTGCCCTGACCCTTGGAATACCATAATAAAAATCTGTTACAAGAAAATATCAACAACATCTAATGGAATTTGACATTGTGAAGACCTCCTGGTGAACGGTGTAGGTTTTTAAAAAGAATTAGAAAATGTCCCTGACACTTGATACAATCAATGGGCCTATTCCAAAATGTCTTACAAGGTTTTCTACAGCAGTACAAAGATCCAAGCCAAACTCCCCGGCATCACAAAAGAAAAAGGCAGAATAACAGTTGAGAAACCAGGAATCCAAGTCCTCACTAAAACACCCATCTAACAGTGAAGAACTGTTGTTCTTCACACAGGCTCTGGAGGGGAGATGCTCATTGTCAACTTGTACTTGTATTGCAAACTTTTAAAAAATGTTGTTATTATACTACACAATAGTGCAACTATATTATATGAATGTACTGGGTTAAAAATAACATTAAAAACATACAAAAACAGAATTGGAAATTAGTGTTAAAGTAGTCTGATTTTTTTCATTTTTTTTATCTTCCATTAAAGGAGCTCCGCAGAAGAACGTCTTTTATATCTTTCAAGAAATAATTGTCAAAGATGGGCTAGCAGGCTTATACAGGGGCATCACTCCAAACTTTGTGAAGTTGTTTCCTGCAATTGGCATCAGCCGTTTGGTTTATGAAGAAGCACAAAAAGTTTTGGGAGCATCCTAGAAATGAAATGTGTGAACTATTGGCCCTGAGCAGAAGGGCTTAGAAACATGGCAATTCCTGGATTGACTTTTTCTTTCAAAATGTCACAGGTCCATGTGAAGAGATGTGGTATCTTTTATCCAAGAGAAAAGAAGGTGTCAAATGCCACACAAATTTTACTTTAATTTTGTGTATTCTGGAATTTAAAAATTAAATTATACTTTTGATGTTATTTGTAAACTAAATCCTTACTATGTTTAGAATTCTATTTTCCTTCCCAACTGAGATCCCCTGAGTCCTAACCTGAGGCTTGCATATTTGAACTGAAACACATTTTAGGATGAGATTTATAGTAGTAAGTAAATTATAAAAGTTTTGGTCTGCCTTGCCAGTTGATGTTAAAAGTTTTATATTTTAACTCTTCAAAGGCTGTATGGTGAAATACTACATACATATAGCCTTTAAAGACCTCGATGCTTCAATGCATCTCTACATTTGGATGTTCCTGTCAATGATGTAGATCACAAGCCTAGCACCATTTCCTCTCCTGTGTGTCTCTTGTCACTTGAACTCCATTGATGGTCCTCCCACAGTGCCAAAGCCCTTCCTCTAGATCTCTTGACTCTTTGTGGGTTACCAATGTGGGCTGTCCATTGTTCCCCCTCTCCCTTGCTACTCCAATGACCTGCTTCCTTTGCCAACTATGCATCTGTTATGCTTCTGCACAGGGGTCCAGTGCTGGTGTGCCACAGCTTACTCATACTCATTATTTGTTCAAACAACTGAGTTGTTTGAAACTTTTTTCTTTAGAGGCTCTGTTATTCCATGACTCACCATTAAACATCACCACCAGAAGAATGTTAATATGACAAAGACAGTCTTTTATTTCTAGGGTCTTTAAAACTGTTGTGTTTTTTCCTGAATGTAACTGAGCCCACTCTTTTCCTCCTGCTTCTGAATTCATTTCAGGGCCTGTCCAAGATAAATGGATCAACTCTATGGGTTAACCAGCCATCTAACTGCATATCCTAGTCTGGACAACAGGCATTCTTTATCTAGCTTAACTAGGGTGTGGAGAAAGCATTTGATTGATGATAACTAATGAAACTAATTCACTATCCTGACCATTTCAAATTTTTAAAAATGAGTATTTATAATGAAGATGATAAGTACAATATATTGCTAAAACCAGTTGGATTTAGAGAAGTAGTGTGCTGTAGTGAATAGAGGGCTGGCTTGTGGAGTTAGGAAAACCTGAGTGTACATTCTGTCTTTAACAGGTGCAGGCTCTGAGACCATGGCCAAATCACATATCTCTCAGTGCCTGGGGCATCTCTTTAAGATTGAAAATTACAGTAGATTTTTGTTGTTGTTTAGTCATTCAGTTATGTCTGATTTTTTGTGACTCCTTTTGGGGTTTTCTTGGCAAAGATACTGGAGTGGTTTGCCATTTCTTTCTCCAGATCATTTTACAGATGAGGAAACGGAGGCAAACAGGGTTAAATGATTTTCCCAGAGTCACACAACTATGAAGTGTCTAATGAACCCAGGAAGACGAGTCCTTCTGATTCCAGGTCTGGTGCTCTATTTACCATGGTACAACTGCCTGTAGTAGATTGAGTAATTCTACATTAGTGGAGGATATTTCCCCTAGGAGATCTCCAGGTAGATAAAATCATAGGTCTGACCAAACAAGCTATGGTTTTACATGGCCCAATTTTCCAGGCAGTTGTCTTTTTCTTTCCTATTTTTTTGAATAGTACTTAGGAAATATCAGCTAGTTGAAGGAGTCTCATTGGTTTATGATTCAGGCCCTAAAATTCATGCCAATAAGCTTGATGACTCTTGATAAAGTTTATTATAAAGTATTAGAGCACATACCAAAGTCTAATTATAGCATAATTTGTTGATTTAGATTACTTTCTGAATTTTTTGAATCAAAGAGAAATAATGCATCTTTGATGCAATAAAGCATCAAAAGGTCATTTTTTTTGCTTCCATGAAATCATCTGTTACATATACCTCTATTTATAACAGACCAGATTTAAGGCACCTAATTTCAGCTTTCAAATCTTCCTCTATATTTCGGAATAAAAATTCTGAATAGCGGTGCATAAGATGCAGGTTTTGGTTGTTTACTAAAAGATGTATGGAAATGGACAACTCAGTTAATCTGTTGCAATTATTCTCTGTAGAAAAATGCAAGCTTTTGTACCTTCATTTGTTACCATTTCTCAAAGACATTTAATTTAAATTGCCAAGGAATGAAAGTGATTTGTATGTAATTGATACATCTGGACTTCAGATTATTCTCTTTCTGGCAATTAAACTGTGTTTTCAGATCATATTAATAATTCACATGTGGTCTCCACTAAGTCCAGACCCAATGTATTAAATGATGAAAGGGCACTAAGTGAAATCCAAGAATTGCTAGACCTGACCAAATATACTTGGAAGAAATTTTGCTGGAGGTGATGTAATTCTAAAGGCATTCCAGAGATTGATTTTCAAGATGTCTCTAAGATAGAAGATTCTAAAAGACTGGACAAATGGAGAAGTGAGAAGATGCCAGCAACTTATTCCTACGTGTCTACTTTTTCATCTTAAGGATATTTTTATTGATTCTTACAAGGCTCAAGAGTCCCTGTCATGGAAATGTCAGAAGGGAACAGACAAATTTTTGTAGGGGATTTTCTATAGCTGATCACATCTTCGTGTTCAGATCACTTATGGGGAGGTGTAGAGGATGTATGTTCCTGCAGTGTCTATTGTTTTTTGATTATGTAAAAAAAACCCTTAAACACAACAACTTTCTGGGTGTGAGAAACTGAAATCTTGAAGTCTTTTAAATATCTCTCATTTGTAACAAGATCATATAAAATTCTCCAACAGCTAACATTTATACAGTACTTTAAGGTTTGCAAAGCACTTTACATATATTGTTTCATTTCATCCACACCACAACCATATGAGATAGGTGCTATTATTATCTGAATTTTACAGGGGAAGAAACTGAGGCTGAGAGAGGTTAAGTGACTTGCCGAAGGTCATGCAGTTAGAAAGTGTCTGAGGCAGAATTCAAATTCAGTTCTTCCTGATCATCTCAGTGAGACTCAGGGTCACTCAGAAGATATGAACTTAACCATCTAAATGGGAAACGCAAAGTGCATGGAGAATGTATACTACCTGGATTATGGTTTCTAGTTGAACAGGCAATCCATGAGTTACTTCATCAGTACATGCATTTTATACAGGTATTACAGATGACTAGTGAAGAAAGCCCAGAACTAAAAAGGAAGAGGATGGGCCAGGAGAAGGCTCAGAGCATTCAGTGATTCTAAGCTACTAGCTTTCAGAAACCCATCTTTTTTTTTCTTTTTTTTTTTTAACACCACTGTTGTCTCAGTGTTGGTATATTGCTGTGAATCATGAAGCCCTACATTTCTCAGAATGACATTTGTAGGTGACTCAAAAGGCATTGAAAATATGCATGGTGTCCAAGCATGCTGGGGGATTTGATCAATGATGACTTCTGAGCAAAAGTGGCGTTGAAGCCCCAATCAAAAATGTGTGACTGATAAAGAGGTGGGTTGGCCACTTAGCAAGGGCAAGATGGAACAGATGGGTAGCCTGAGTAGGGCAGGAGTATTCAGGATATACCTGAAGATGCGGAGAAACCCTTCCAGTGTGTTGGGTATATCTGGAGCTTTCAGAGGAAGTCATGGACAAGAATCACGCAGGATGGGATGCACTTTTTAATGTACCATTGTTGAGGGGGGGGGCTTCTGTGGGAAAGAAAGCATGGATCTAATGAAATACAATTTCATCTTTATAATAAATTTGTATTGATTGCTTTTATTTTTTATATCACCAAAATTTCTCCCTTTATCATTCTACCTCCTCCTCTCAGAGAGCCATCTCATACAACAAATAATATTTTTGAAGAAAAAAAGAAGAGAAAAAAATCAATACAATTTATTAATACATTGAAAAAAGTCTGAAGACAAGAATATCTCATACACAGTGCTTTAAAATTTGCACAACACTTTACATATATTATTTCCTTTTTCTCTCACAACTCTCAGAGACAGGTGCTACTATTATCCTTATTTTAAAGATAAGGAAACTGAGGCAAACAGATTAAAGTGACTTTCCCAGGAACACACAGCTAGTATCTGCAGCTGGATCTGTATTCAGATCTTCCCCACTCCAACACCATCACTTTATCTACTGTGCCACCTAGCTGCTTCAGCGTGCAATTTCCCACTTTTACAAAGGAGTGGAGTGAGGTGTGTTCTCCTGTCTCTTCTTTGAAACCATACCTATTCTTTGTAATTTTGCAAAATTCACTTTTGATTGTTTTGTGGTTGTTTACAGTGTTGCAATCATTGTACATACTGTTCTAAAGGCTCTGCTTCAGGCTACATCAAACCATGTGAATGCTTTGTCATGCTTCTTTGTCTTCATTATATTTGTCATTTCTTACATCTCAGTAATAGTTAACTACCTTCATGTACCATGATTTGTTTAGTCATTCATGAATCCATGGTTCTCTACTTTTCTAATTTGCTACTACAAAATTCTGCTACAAATGTTTTGGTGTATATGGTGACTTTCTTTGTTTTGCCTCAGTTCCTCCTCTATAAAATGAGCTGGAGAAGGAAATATTAAGCCACTGAAGTATCTTTGCCCAAATATCCCCAAGTGAGATCATGAAGAATCTGACACAACTGAAAAATCACTCAACAATAAGTGGAATCCTTTGGTCAAAGTGTATGGACATTTTAGTCAATATATTTGCATAATTCCAAATTGTTTTCCAAAATTATTTTTTTTTATCAATTCAGAACTTCACCAATACCACACCAGTGTGTGGATCTTCCCACAGTCCCTCCAACATTGACCCTTGCCATCTTTGATCATCATTGCCGATTTGCAACAACTTTAGCAATGTTTTGATTTAAACTTCTCATATTATTAGTGATCTGGATTTTTCTTTCATGTGATGTTAATTCTTTGCAATTCTTCTTCCACAGGTGTATCTTCAAATTGTACTTTCTCATCTCATTCTGCCTGCTGTTAATAGAGCTATAAACGTCTTTCTATACAGCATCCTCAGAGGTTCTGGTATGATATATCCCATTAGCCTTGATCCTGTTAGTCAGGCAAGCAGCATGTTAGTGACTAGCGAACTGCATCTAGCAGTTAGGAAAAACTATTAGTTCCCAAAAGAGAGTTGGTCATTAGAATCAGGAGCAGAGACACGCGATGATAGTAAAAATACAGGTATTCCAACACGGAGATAGAGAGTAAGCTGGGTCCTGTAAACTAAGTTCCTTAAAGAGACAAAATGTCAATGTAATCACTTTTCTAAGGGTGGTTACACTTATCTTGGTTGGTTGGTTGTTATCCTTTGTTCTTGAAGAGGACAAAAGTGACATTACTATGTTGGGGTCAAGGTACAGTGTGTCTGACTATGGCTGATCAGGTCAATAGGAACTCAGAAGGCTCTACCACAGATTGGACACAAATAGTCCATATGAACATTTGGAGTGGAGATGTGCACATCTCATGTTTCTTTTGAGATATTGCAATTCTGTTTTGCTCATAGAGCACAGGCCTTTCTCTGATATGGGCATGCCATACTGGGTGATCCTATACCAGTGTCTCCCATTTCTCAAATCAGTATCAAAGTTCTTCAGAGAAACCTTGAGAGTGTCCTTGTATCACTTCTTTTGACGTCCATGTGAGTGATTATTATGAGTGAGTTCTCCCTGAAATAGTCTTCTAGGCAAAATAGTCTTTTGGCATTCAGACAATGTGGCCAGCACATCAGAGTGGTGCTCTGTGCAGTACAGTTGGAAAACCTGGCATTTCAGCTCGAGAAAGGACCTCAGTGTTTGGTACCTTCTCTTGCCTGGTAATCTTCAGAATCTTCCTAAGACAATTCAAATGAAAGTGATCCAGTTTCCTTGCATGGTGCTGGTATGTTGTCCATATTTCACAGGCATACAGCAATGTCAGCGTGTAAGGATGATGTGGTGCTGGCTGGTGGAAAACTTTTGTTTTCTTGCCTAATGGCAAACAAAACCTCTTCTTTGTTAGGAAATTCACCTGGAGAGATATTGACTTCAACCTGGGGTATGTGGTCAATGGCTTCAGTATGGATTAACGATAGTCTGTTGAGGACACTAGCCCATCTCTCCAGAATCATGTCCTTATTATTTATTAATCAATGTGACCAAAGTTGAGGTACACTCCAGGACTGTAGCCCATAAGTAGCTTTCAGGGTTTCATAAAAGTGTTTTGGATTGTTAATATCATAAAACTGAATTTCATCTGTGTTCTTACAAAGCCAAGAATCTTGCATCTTTCTAAGCTTTGCTTGAACTTTACTTTTGATGGAATTAAATGCTACCTTCTTAAAGAGACGAATGAATTGTCCTGCTGATAAAGTCTGTGGAGTTCTCGTTTTTTGTTTAGTGGCTTCTGAATTTCCCTATCATTTTCATCAAACCAATCTTGATGTTTATGAGTGTCTTGACCCAGATGAGTAACCAAATCTCTGAAAGCTGCCCACTCCTTTTCTGTTCCACTGTTGCCACTTGTGTGTTGGCTCAGCTTTCCCTCCAGAAATACTCTAATCTGTTGTCACTGAGTCTTGCCTTGGGGCCACCACCTTGCTAAATGCGAATACTTAGTTTGGAGAGAATAAGTCTGTAGTCAGTCCTTCACTCTGCAGCTCCCATTGCCTTCATCACTCTCACATCCTGTTTATCTCTTCTCCTTACAATGACATAGTCTATTAAATGCCATTATTCACTACAGGTGTATCCATAAAGTTTTATTGCATTTAGGTAAACAGAAGACAGTGCTGGTGCATAACAGCAAGGACCCTGACATACACAGGAAGGCCTGCCATACAGGTTCTTAGATATGCTTTTCTAGAAGGAAAGCAACTTTTGAGGAGTCAACAATCTACTTTAATCAAGTTCATGTGGTATTTACTTAGCTCAGGGGAAAAAGTTAGCACCCTGAACTTCAGGGAAAATACAAAGAGAGAAATAAAGATCAACAGACAGGGCTTCCAATTGTCTGACATAAGCAATAGATACATCATAGATCAATAGACAGATCCAACTGTCTGATCATTACATACATACGTAGTCACTCTAGAGAGAAGCACCAACATCTGGATTTTCAAAGCCAGGGGGCTCCTTAGCAGCTGCCCAGAACCTCATCTGGCCAAACAAACACTTTCATTGAGTAAGCCTCAAAACAAAACTTCCCCTCAGAGGATTTATACACTTTTTGGAGCCAGAGGGGCATCATAATCCTTGAGAACTAGTGAATCAGAAATTAATAAAAGGTGTGGAGCTCCCCTAATCAAGCTTTCCTTAATGGGTAGGCTCATTTAATGGGTGGAGAAAATCTTTAATCTCATTAGCATAACATGGTGACGAGAAGGTCATGAAATATACAAGTCTTCAGTAGGTAAGTGAGATAATATCTGAACTCTGGTCTTCATGACTCAAGGCCCTGCACTGTATGGCACCATCTAATGGCCTTATGCTTGGTAGTTTATTTAGTCTCTCAGGTTCTTTAATCAAACCAGTAGTCTCCCAGTCAATAAGGTACTGGGGCATTTAGAGCTCAAGATCTCTTTCATGATAAGCTTTCCTGGTTATTTACAACAACTTGGTGTTGGTGTTTGGGTAGTGGTGGTGATGGTAAGTGGGTTAAACCTGGGATCTAAGCATGCTCAAAGCATTAGGAATTAATTGAACATGTCTATAGTAGAGATGAATCTAGATTGAAGTGGAAAGTTTACAGATGAAAGACTACTGGGCTCATCGACTATGCAATCATGAAGAAGTTAATGGTATCGTTCTTCAGGTTCCTGGATGACTAATCTGTGTGACTCTGGCCAAGTCATCTGACCTCAGTTTGCCTCAGTTTCCTCATCTGTAAAATGGAGAGAGTAATAGCACCTATCTTTACAATGTTGTGAGATTAAAATGATTTTCAGATTAAAATGTTTTCAAAGTTCTTAGCAAACCATAGTTATATAAATGCTAACCATTGTCATTTTATTATTATTGAATAAAAAAGAAAAACTAAGCAAACCCAATCAGTGCTTTGAAAAATTTTAACATTATATGTGATGTTCCTCTTCTGGGTACCTAGCTCTGCAAAGGAGCAGGGGGAAGGTGTTTTCTCATATGTCTTCTTTGGGGCTAGGTTTAGTCATTACAATTTCTTAACACCCAGTTTTAACTGTTATGGTTATTCTTTCTGTTTGCATAATTGAAGTCATTATACACATATATGTATGTATACATACATGTGTACAAGTATGTATGTGTGTACATGTGTTTATGTATATGCACACACACATGTATAGGTTTCCTGGATCTACCTAACTCATTTTGCATCAGTTCACATAAGCCTTTTTATGCTTCATCATGTTCACTGTTTCTTATAATAGTGTAATATTATTACATTCCCATACCATAGTTTCTTTAGTTATTTCCAATTGGTCATGCTTTGAGGTATTTTTTGTTACAAAAAATGATGTTATATATGTTTTGGTGTATATGGAATCTTTCGTTTTGTTAATATAATCTCTCTAAGTCAAAGAGAATGGACATTTTTGTCCCTCCCCACCCCAATTCTAAATTGCTTCTCAGGACATTTGGATCAATTCATTGCTTGGCCAGTAAACGCATTAGCATGCCTCTCTTTTCATCACATTTCCATCTTTTGTCATCTTTGCCTGTTTCCTGAGGGTGAGATGAAATCTGAGGGTTGCAATTTGTATTTTTCTCATTATTAGTGATTTAGAGCATTCTTTCATGTAGTTAAAAATATGCAATTCTTTTGAGAACTGTCTATTCATGCCTTTTTGACTATTTTATTGGGGAAAGCCTTTGATCCTATATATTTTTGTTAATTGCTTATGTATTTTGGATATCAAACCCTTATCCTAGATATTATATACAAGGATTTCCACCACTCAGCTTTTTTCCTACCCTCATATTACTTTTGTTTGTGCAATTGTTTTTCAATTACAATAAACATCAATTTTTAACCTTTTGTTTTTATCTCCTTTGGATAAGAATTCATCACCAACCTAGATCTATTGAAGAAATATAATCTGCTTCTCTTTTAATTTTTTATGGTATGATTTTTAATATTTAACTCATATTCCTTTTGAATTGTTGTGGAATATGGTATGACATTAATTTTTGCCAAAATGTTTTCTAGTTTTCTCAGCAGTTCTTATCAAATAGAGAGTTCTTTCCTATGCAATTTTTGTTTGGGGGGGTTTATTAAACACCAGGTTACTGAGTTTCATTAGTATTGGATTTGGAACTGGAAAGATGAGTTTAAATCCTGCCTCATGCACTTATGAAGTGTGAGATTGAGGGGCAATCCATTTAACTATGCTACGCTTCAGTTTCCTCATCTGTAAAATGGAATAATAATATCATCTACCTCAGAGGATTGTTGTGAGAATCAAACAGATCAAATTTGTGAAGTACTTTTTAAACCTTAAAGAGCTCTATAAATGCTAACTATTACTATTTTCCTGATTTACCCTTCACTAATTTAAGTATCAGGATTATACTTTTCTTATCAAAGGATTTTGGTAGATTGCTTTCTGAATGTTTTAGAATGATTTATGAATATAGGTTTTAATTACTTTACAAGTTTGATATTATTCTCTTTAAAAGTTTGACATAATTCTGTAAATGCATCTTGATCAGGAGCTATTGTTATTATCCTTTTTGTAGTGTCTTACATCTACTTCTATTTCCTTTTCTGAGAATGAATTATTTAAATCTTTAATTTGTTTTTTGTAATTTTGTATGTTTTATATCAATTTCTTCTTTGTTCTCATGTTTATGGGCACATAAGTTTTAAATTAGGGAATTATAGTTCTTTTTCTCACTCCTGGCTTTGTTGTTTTATCTTGTTCTTTTTTTATTTTGATGATTTGATTTTTTACCTTTTTAATCAGATTGGCTAAATCTGTATCAATTTTGTTAGTCTTCTCTAAGAATCATGAATTAGTTTTGTCTTTCTTCTATTGTATCCTTTTCTTCTCTAATTTTCCAGATTTCCTATTCTGTGATCATTTGGGGTTTACTTAATGATTTTCTAATTCTTAAAATGAATATTCAGTTAATCTACTTTTAAAAAATCTTTTCTTAGTGCTTATTTTTTTCATTTTTCTTTTGAGGATGACGTTAGTGATATCTCAGAAATTTTACTATTTTGTCATATCATTAGCATTGTCTTTCCCATAATTATAAAGTATTTCCATGCTTTGCTATTCTACTCACTTTTTATTTCATATTTTATTGTAGTTTTCGCCCAGATTGAGTCTTTTGTTTGTGCTCCCTGAATCAATTTTTATTTTTATTGTGTTGTTTTGTTTCTTGTTTGTCCTTCATTCTTAAAGAGAACCAATGACATCATGAAGGTGATGTCTTGACTTGTGAGTGAATTGGATTTTAATGAGGCAGAGTTGTACAAAGTCATCAGCCTCACTCTCTCCTCCAGAGTCATCTCAGTCTAGTGGCAAGACATAAGTCAAGATGACTGATGATAGCCTCTATTGTGTTATGGTTGATAAAAGTGTTTCTTCTTTCTAAATATTCATTTGTAATTTCTCTGTGGCTTAACTCATGTTTTATTTCTGTAAAAGTCATTTTTTAGTTGTCCCATTCAGAGGATACCACAATATTTTTTTAGCAACAACTTTTCCAGTAGTCTGTTTAATTCTCTATTTGCCCCTCTGTTTATCTTTTTGTAGATTTGTCCAGCTCTACAGAGGAATATTAAAGCCTATTACCGTTGTGTTACTATCAATGTCCTTTTGCAATTCAGTTAATTTTTCTTTATTCATTTAGATGTTATGCTATTTGCAGCATATAAATTCAACATTGTCATTGGTTCATTGTCTTTGGTTTCTTTTTTTTTAATTAAATTTATTTATTTAACTTTTAACATTCATTTTCACAAAATTTTGGGTTACAAATTTTCTCCCCTTTTCTCCCCTCCCCCCCCCAAACACCAAGCATTCTAATTGCCCCTATGACCAATCTGCTCTCTCTTCTATCATCCCTCTCTGCCTTTGTCTCCATCTTCTCTTTTGTCCTGTAGGGCCAGATAGCTTTCTATACCCCTTTACCTGTATTTCTTATTTCCTAGTGGCAAGAACATTACTCGACAGTTGATCCTAACACTTTGAGTTCCACCTTCTTTACCTCCCTCCCTCTCCACCCCTTCCCTTTGGAAAGCAAGCAATTCAATATAGGCCAAATCTGTGTAGTTTTGCAAATGACTTCCATAATAGTTGTGTTGTATAGGACTAACTATATTTCCCTCCATCCTATCCTGTCCCCCATTACTTCTATTCTCTTTTGATCCTATCCCTCCCCATGAGTGTCGACCTCGAATTGCACTCTCCTCCCCATGCCCTCCCTTCTATCATCCCCCCCACTCTGCTTGTCCCCTTATCCCCCACTTTCCTGTATTGTGAGATAGGTTTTCCTACCAAAATGAGTGTGCATTTTATTCTTTCCTTTAGTGGAATGTGATGAGAGTAGACTTCATGTTTTTCTCTCACCTCCCCTCTTTATCCCTCCACTAATGAGTCTTTTGCTTGCCTCTTTTATGAGAGATAATTTGCCCCATTCAATTTCTCCCTTTCTCCTCCCAATATATTTCTCTCTCACTGCTTGATTTCATTTTTTTTTAAGATATGATCCCATCCTCTTCAATTCACTCTGTGCACTTTGTTTCTATGTATGTGTGTGTGTGTGCATGTGTGTGTGTGTAATCCCACCCAGTACCCAGATACTGAAATGTTTCAAGAGTTACAAATATTGTCTTTCCATGTAGGAATGTAAACAGTTCAGCTTTAGTAAGTCCCTTATGACTTCTCTTTGCTGTTCACCTTTTCATGGTTCTCTTCATTCTTGTGTTTGAAAGTCAAATTTTCTTTTAAGCTCTGGTCTTTTCATCAAGAAAATTTGAAAGTCGTCTATTTCATTGAAAGAACAATTTTTCCCCTGAAGTATTATACTCAGTTTTGCTGGGTAGGTGATTCTTGGTTTTAGTCTTAGTTCCTTTGACTTCTGGAATATCCTATTCCATGCCCTTCGATCCCTTAATGTAGAGGCTGCTAGATCTTGTGTTATCCTGATTGCATTTCCACAATACTTGAATTGTTTCTTTCTAGCTGCTTGCAATATTTTCTCCTTGACCTGGGAACTCTGGAATTTGGCCACAGTGTTCCTAGGAGTTTCTCTTTTTGGATCTCTTTCAGGCGGTGCTCTGTGGATTCCTTGAATATTTATTTTGCCCTCTGGTTCTAGAATCTCAGGGCAGTTTTCCTTGATAATTTCATGAAAGATGATGTCTAGGCTCTTCTTTTGATCATGGCTTTCAGGTAGTCCCATAATTTTTAGATTGTCTCTCCTGGATCTATTTTCCAGGTCTGTTGTTTTTCCAATGAGATATTTCACATTATCTTCCATTTTTCCATTCTTCTCTCTTTGTTCTGTGATATCTTGCTTTCTCATAAAGTCATTAGCCTCCATCTGTGCCATTTTAATTTTGAAAGAACTATTTTCTTCAGTGAGCTTTTGAATTTCCTTTTCCATTTGGCTAATTCTGCTTTTGAAAGCATTCTTCTCCTCATTGGCTTTTTGAACCTCCTTAGCCAATTGAGTTAGGCTAGTTTTCAAGGTGTTAATTTCTTCAACATTTTTTTGGGTCTCCTTTAGCAGGGAGCTGATCTGCTTTTCATGCTTTTCTTTCATCTCTCTCATTTCTCTTCCCAGTTTTTCCTCCACCTCTCTAACTTGATTTTCAAAATTCTTTTTGAGCTCTTCCATGGCATGAGCCCATTGGGTGGGCTGGGACACAGAAACCTTGATTTCTGTGTCTTTGCCTGATGGTAAGCATTGTTCTTCCTCATCAGAAAGGAAGGGAGGAAATGTCTGTTCTCCAAGAAAGTAACCTTCTATTGTCTTATTTCTTTTCCCTTTTCTGGGCATTTTCCCAGCCAGTGACTTGACCTCTGAATATTCTCCTCACACCCACCTCGCCTCCTGATCCTCCCAGCCAAAGTTTGGGGTCTGAGATTCAAATGCTGCTTCCAGCCTTAGGGCTTTTGGCAGGGGCAGGGCTGCTATTCAGTGTGAGATTAAGTTCAGGTGGTCAGGTGGGGGCAGGGCTGCCTCTCAGGCTCAGTTCCCTCAGGGGGTTTATGCACAGACCTTCCACAATGGATTCAGGCTCCCGCCCGCTTGGGGAGCCCCTGTCTGCGTCCGCCTCTCAGCTTCTACCTCCTGGGGGGGCCCGAATCATGGGGGCACCCCACTCCCCTCTCGACCTGCCAAAGAGACTCTCTCACGGACCCCCGTCACCTGTGGGTGGAGGTACTTGTGCGGCCGCTGGTGATCCCGTCCCTGAAGCCCGCTCGGATCTTTTCCTCTCGGTGCCGCGACCACGGCAGGGCTGCACTCAGCTCCCAGTCCCGGCATCCAGTCCACAGCGCGAAGAACCCCCCGCGAGAGGTTTGCAGGTCTCTCTGGAACAGAAATCTCCCTGGCTCCAATGTTCCGTGGCCTCTGGGTGCAGAATTCGCCGTGAGTTACTTCCTTGTAGCCGTTCTATGTGTTGTGGGTTCGGAGCTATGTGTATGTGCGTCTTTCTACCTGTCTTTGGTTTCTTAAAGTTCAACGTATCTCAAATGTCTCCCTTTTATTCAATGTCCTCCTATGTCATTGCTGATGAGACCCTGATTTTCAGGATACTTCATTTAGTGGGGGATGCACCTTGACTTCCTTTGCTTTTTGGAAAAAAATATATTTTCCCATTCCATTCTTCAGTTTCTAATGGGTATAGAAATCTAATGTTATACAAATTTTCTTTCCTTTATATTTGAAATTCTTTCTCCTGTTTATTTGTTATTGGATTTCTTAAATTTAACTACTATGCATCTTGGAGTTTGAAGTATAGGTATGCTTATTTTATTTTATTTTTTTGCCCCTGATGCAGTCTATTGATTCTTTCAATTGATGCCTGGTTTTTTCTGTTCAGAGATTCTGGGTAGTTTTTTTGTAATATTTCTTGTATTATGACGTTCAGGCTTTTAAAAATGTGTCATGTTATTCTAGAATAGGGCTTTTTAAATGTTATCCACTTGTGGCCCCTTTTCGCCTTTTGGAAGCATAATTTGGCAGCATTAGTTGCCATTGTGTGGCCTAAGTGCATGCCAGTGCAAAGTGTGCATGCTTTGTGTTCGGAACCAAGGCTATATTGAAGTTGCGCCATGCAACACAGGCAAGTGCTGCCTGCAACACGGGCAAGTGCCTCCTGAAACACCTCAGATTCATTACCTGTTTGATTTTTAATTAATTTTTGGTCATTGTGCATTCAGAAGCCTTTTAACTGTTGCCAAATTCGTCTCGACCCACAATTTAAGAAGCGCTGTTCTAGAAGACCTGTGTGCCTGAAAATGTCTCTGTACACCTTACCTTGAACGTCAATAGCTTTTGTTCACATAGAGATCAAGGTTCCTTTAAAGTTATTGCTTCTTGTACCTCTTCTTTTTGAATGTCTCTCATGTAAGCATTTTTGCCTTTGAAATCTGTTTTTCTCTCTTGCTTCTTTGGTGAAACTTACCACCATGGGTTCCAGTTTTTCTAATCTGCTAACTATTTCTGCATTGAAAAATATGTTTTGCCATTTGTTGTCTTCCAACTTCTTAGGGTTTCAATTTCTCTTGAACTATTCTTGAATGAATTATTGCTGTTCATGTTCCTTTGGGATTATTTAGAATTATGGATTTCATCAGGCTTTGGTTCATTTCTTTTGCTTTGTAATTATTCAGAGAAATTTGTAATCTTTTGGGATTTAATACTCAACTTATTTTTCCTTTCTAACTAGTATAGGAGCAGCAAGGTGGCATAGTGGATAGAGCACTGGACCTGAAATCAGGAAGACCTGAGTTCTAATCCAATCCCAGATACTTACTAGGTTGTGTGATCCTGGGCAAGTCACTTAACCCTGTTTATCTCAGTTTCCTCATTTATAAAATGAGCTACAGAAGGAAGTGGTAAATTGCGGCCAAGAAAACCCCAAATGGGGTCATGAGGAGTTGGACATGACTGAAGTGACTGAACGCAGTAAAACTTTAGTATCCTCTCTATTGATTTATCTGCTTGTACATTAGTTATTAGTTTTTTTAACTTAATTTTTATTCCTCTTGAAATCTTTGGTGTTTCTGCCTTTCTTGCTTATCTGTCACTCACTTTATGACTTTTCTCCCCTTTGGTGGTTGGAAACACCAAGATGCCCAAACAGCAGAGTTGCCTTGGCTCCTCCCACTCCCTCTTCCCTCCTTTTCATTGTCCTCAGTCCCTTTCCCAAGTTACTTTTGAAGTTACAGGAATGGATCCAACTGGATTTTGGTCTCCTTTTCTTCAGGCCTAGTACAGTTGTTCATACTGGTCTTTTGTTCTCTTTTTCTCTGATTGAGATGAAGCAGCTTCTATTGCTTTTTATGGGATTGGAGAAGAAAGGCCAGGTGTTCATGGCAGTCTTTTCAGCCTTGGGTTTCCCTAACCTAAATGGAAGGTAAAAGGAGGCCACTTCTCCTTTCTGTTCAGTTAGCTAGACAGAATCAATGTTGACGGCTTGTTGCAGTGACATGGAGGATGATGTGCTCTGCATCAAGAGAGAAAGCTCAGGATGTATCACAGGTACAATCTTTGAGTTGGTTTGTATGTCTCTGACAGAACATGGAGACTGATGGGGAGGGGTGCTGAATGAGTTGAGTTAGCTTTTTTGAGTGTTAATCCATAAAGCTTTTACCTTTTGTGGACTTCTAACTATAATTACGAATGTATTATTTCTAATAATCTAATGTGACCATGAATCTCATGGTATGTGTACAAAGCTTGCAAATGGCTTTCTCTAAAAACATATGTTTAGACAGGGAATAGAGGACTGGGATCCCATCAGCTATGGAATGCCCTTTCAAGGTCAAGATAGAGTTGTCTTTTAGATTTATCACTTGCATTTAGTAACAGAGTTCTCACTGTTATTTGCATTGGATAAATCAATTACCTGTATCCAACTGAGTATGACCAAATGTTGTGATAAAATTCTCCACTTACATAGGAGTATTGTTCGAGGTTGACTCTCATATTCTGGTTTCTGAAGAGTGCCTTAACCTAGGGCAAGACAAACTCCTATGTTGTCAAAGAGTTCATGTTTTGTCAAGAAGGCACCATCAGTGTCAGAGCAAAAATTTCATGAGTGGGGAAACAAGGAGCCAGTAAAAGGGAAATGTATGCCTCATCAAGTATCAAATTCAGCTACCTGGGCACACTAACTACAACTATAATGAATTAAAACTGAGAATCATGGAAAGTTAATTAGTGGAAAACATTAATTAAATTGATTAAAAATGTGGAAAATTCGTATTCTATGTGTATAATGTATACCCATGTATGATACACAGATATATGTGGTATATGTCCTATAGATCAGGATTCTACCTAATTTCCTTCATTTGGTTCAATCAATACTTGTCAATAGGTATAGGGTACAGAAAAACAAAATGCTATGTAATTGACTATCAAGCTCACTTTTTATTTCTACCCAAATAACCTGATTATTGACTTACATCAAGTTTTGTGCAGCCTTTTATGCACCTGTGAGATTGAATCTGTAAATCTGATGGAATATCTGTTGCCTGCCACCTTTGTTACATAACCTGTCTAGGATCTGCCTGCATTAATTGTCTTCATGTACCTACTTTTCCTGACCTCCTGCAGAGCTCTTGACACATCCTGTAAGTGCCTGCAGAGAACTGTCATTTCCTTGGCTTGTTGGGTAAACTCAAGCTGCTGTTCTTTGTCTGCAAGTGGATCTTTATACTCTTAGCCCAATAAATTGTAGAATTTTCTTAGTGTCACTTTTTGACTCGCAGAGTATTTGAGATATTTACCTTGTTTTTCCCCCCCAGATTCAGACTGTTCAGGAAGACAATCCAAAATACCATGAAATATCTTTATTTCCAGCAAAAGAAAAAAAATTTCCAGGAAAGCAGTGTCCTTGCTAAGAATGGACTTAATTTTGAGAATATAAAATAAGACTCTATATGAAATTTTGAGGTATTCTTGACTTCCTTGGTATTAGGCATTATTTCGTTGCATATTTAGCAATGCCACATTGCCTTTTTAGTCTTTGGTTCTGGTTCACATTTTCCCATAAATCTTCCATTGACAAACTACTTAATGAATTGTAGATATTTTTAATTAGATTAAGTTGACTATGGTTAACTAGTTAAAATACATAAACTATGACCAATGCAATAAAATTTGCTTTTTCAATTTACAAACATTATCCCTCATTTATATAATCTTTTCCAAAAGAAATTTTTAGCTTTCAGGAGAATTGGTCAAAAGTTGAAGGATTTTACAGTGGTTAAAGAAATTGTTGCAGCCTAACTTAAAATATATGTGCATAGAAAAGCTCCTTTGTAATGCTAAATGATTTAAACTGTACTTATATCTGCTCTTTGTAAAGTCTACCCATCGTACCTAGTTGTTCTGTCTGGAGCCAAACAGAACAAGCATAATATATTCATGATAGCTTTTCAAACCTACATCTTTTCTTCTCCAAGCTTTTGCTGTTCAGTTGTTTTTTCATCCTGTTTGACTCCTCCTGATCTATTTGGGGCTGCCTTTCTCTGGACACTGTACAACATATCCATATTCTTTCTAAAACATTGTTTCCAGAATGGAACATAGTACTCTTAATGTGCTCGGAACAGTTTAGAGCAGAGTGGGCCCATCAGCCTTGGTGCTTCTGGACCCTGAACCTTTCTTAGTGGAACCTGAGATTACATTTTTGACTTATACTTAAAGTACAATAAAAACTATCTTGCTCATTTGTTCACCTTCCTCATTTGTGTGAAGATTCCTGATTCTACCATCATCATGAAGTTATTTTCTTGAATTAAAGTGTTAGATTTTACACTTATAGCTTTAAAGTATATCCCAATCAAATCCTATATCCACCCAACTATTCTTGTTGATTTTATGTCTATAATGTTTTCCTTCACTCACACCAAATTCAAGCCTTCATGTGCTTTCACCAGAAGTATTGAAATAGCCTTCTAATTGGTTTTCCTTTATCCATCCTCTTCTCCAATTCATCTTCTGTTTAGCTGCCAAATTGATATTCTTTTTTTGAAAATTGGTTTTTTTTGGATACATTTTAAGTTCCAAGTTGCTCCCTCCCTACCCACCCCATTCTTGAGAAGGCCACCATTTGGCACAGATTATAACTATATCTATATCTATATCTATATCTATATCTATATCTATATCTATATCTATATCTATATCTATATCTATGTCTGTGTCCGTGTCTGTGTCTGTGTGTGTCTGTGTCTATGTCTGTATCTGTGTCTATATCTGTGTCTATGTCTACGTTTATGTCTATGTCTATGTCCATGTCTACATCTATACCTAAATCTCTATATATCTGTGTAAAACCATACTATGCATACTTCTGTTATCAGTTCTTTCTCTGGAGATGGATAGCATCTTCTTTCATAGGTCCTTTGTAATTGATTTGGGTATTTATAATACTCAGAAAAACTTAGTCATTCACAGGTATTCTTCAAACAATATTGCTGTTACCGTGTATAACATTCTCTTGGTTCTGCTCATTTCACTATTCATTATTTCATGCAGATATTTCCATATTTTCCTAAAACTAATCAACTAATCATCTTTTACAACACAGTTGTATTCCATCACAATCATATACCACAACTTGTTCAGCTATTCCCCAACTGATGGGTATTCCCTCAATTTCCACAAAGAGAGCTGCTAGAAATATTTTAGAATATATAACAGCAATATAGTTATCAGTTATCTGTTATTACTAATAAATCATTTTTGTCCCACCTTTTCAGTCCAATGATTATTCTTCTCAGCAAAAAAAAAGAGAAGCAAAATGAGAGATGTCATCTCTGGTTCTACAATTCCTTTGATCTTCCCCTTTTTCCCAATATAACCTTAAAAAAGCTCTTTTTATCTGTTCTATGGGAGGTAGCATTGTGTAGTGAATAAAGGACCAGCTTTGGAGTCCAAATGACTGGTTCAAAATCTGCCTCTGAGATATATCTATATCTGTATCTATATCTATATCTATATCTATATCCATATCTATCTATCTATCTATCTATCTATCTATCTATCTATCTATCTATCTATCTATCTATCATCTATCCTAGCTGTGATCATAGGCAATTCTCTTAGTATCAGTGCCCAGGGCACTAGAGACTTAGTTGGAGATGCTGACTTAAAAACTGGAGGAAATAATGTTAAAGCTTTGCCATTGTACTCAATGGACCATGGGGTTTATCCATCTGACTTGTTGCTGAAACCTCCTACACATGTTGCCTCTCCCTCTTATAATATGAACTCCTTGAGATTAAGGCCTGTCTTGCTTTTCTGGGTGTCCCCAGAACTCAGCTCAGAGCTTTGTGCTGTTGGGGAACTTCCCAGCCTCAGTTCCTGAAGAGCCCTCAGAGATCTCACCCACCAGCTGAATCTGCTGACAGGGATAGAGGGTTTTGGGGTGGGGGTGGGGTCTCATAATTTGAGTAGCCAAACTGAAAAGAGAAAAGATTTATTGGCATTAAGGAAGACTTTGAGGGTCAGTAGCAGCTTCATCTTCTTCCAGAACTGATAGGGTTTTTAAAACTTTTCAGAGAATCTAGCCAATAAGCAACAGTCTGTGATTTTGGATAGATAATATCTTTTATAGGACAGGGAGGGGTAGAGAAAGCAGAAATCTTTCAAGAGATTAAAGGAGGAAGTATTTATAATGTAAGTGGCAAGATTTAACAAAATGAGAAAATAATTCTTGTTCAAATTAAGGAAAGAAGAGATGACCAAATACTTTTCCAACTGTTAAATAAGTTTGTTTGATTTAAGAAAATAGGGTTGAGGTTGCGGCTTATCCTTTGTTCTCCAGGAAGACCATGACCTCAGGAAGATGATGCCATGATTTGCAAGTGAATTGGATTTCAGTGAGGAAAGACTGTGTAAAGTCACCAGCCTCACTTTCTCCTCCAGAGCCATCTGGGTGCAGTGGCCAGATATTGGTCAGGACAACTGCAGGGGTGAGATAACCACTATGAGAAAGTGATGGGCATATCTCTTCTCTAAAGTCAGGAAGTATTAATGGATGAGATCATGTACTTTACCAAATCCTTGTATAGCTTGTAATATTTTATTTTTCCTTCAAAACAAAGTAAGTGCTTAATAAATGCTTTTTCATTTCTTTCATTCATTCATTCATTTTTATAGTGGAGTTTCTTGACTTGGATGACATCACAAGTCCAGATTAAAAAAAAAAATTATTCTTTGTAGGAATAGTGAAAGATAATAACAAGGGATCTGCTAGTTCACCCTACAAAGTTAAATGATGGTAAGGAAGGCCTTCAGTCAGTTGGATAGATATCATGGATATCTATATCTATACATATAGATGTAGATATCATGGAGGTCTTATGGAAGGACAAAGGCAATTTCACAGGAAAAGAAAAGTATGGATGACCTACAATCTCCACTTTGATGGTATTCTATGTCCCTTGAAATCCACCAATGTAACTCGTGGAACTGATTGCCTTTGGTAACAAGGTACTATCTAAAGTCATGTTTTCACAGTCAATTAAAGATGTCAGGTGGTTTTCTGATTGTTGGGGGAGACAAGACCCAATTACAAGAAAATCTTAACAATAGAGTGACTAATAGATCAAATAACAATAGAAATGTAGTCACTTGGGAATGCAAGATTAAATAAATCAATGAGTGGTATTGATAAGGGTTGTAGAAGATTAGCACCTACAGTCTTACCTGGTCCTGACAGCACTCAAGGGCACACCCTTATATTAATTTCGCACCTCTTGAACGCCATAAATTGAAGAGAAGGTACTGACTTGCATCAATACAGGGAGTTTCCTATACCTCTGAAAGTACAGACCCAGTCTCTAATCCTTTCATCTAATCAGATGAAACATGATAATTAGTTTTGTAATTTTGCATTTAAGACCTAAAAGAACGATAGTCTGATAGACTAGTAAGTGCTTTCATGCTTGCAAAGGGCCCAAAGACTCCTCCTTCCTTTGTACTGCCAATCCTAGTGCTCTGATTCACACTTTTCTCCCAGCAAAGCATCCTGGAAATCTGCCTGGATAAGCAGAAGAGATATTTTGCAGATCCATATCCTGGTATGCTGTCTTGATAAGGACTTTTACCCTAACCTGAAGATAAATGAGATTCTGGTGTAATAGTAGGAGACTTACTTCTTGGCAAATGTGATTCTTGAGTAGGATTAAAAGCTTTATAATTGGCAGACTGCCACTACCTCAAGTTGGGGAGAGAGGAGGACCCAACTAAGATTCTGGGATAAAACTTTAATTGGAAAAAAATGAAGTGAGCTATCAGTTCAAAACTATTTGATGGTTTAAATGTATTCCCTCATCTGTAAAATGGAAGTGGGCATGGGCTAGATGAAGTAACATTGGTAGCCATGAAATTCTATAACTATCTCCAACTTTTTACTGCTTGGTCAAAAAGCTTTTAGTACTTACTATGTGCCAGACTCAAAATGTGCCGAGGATACAAATAAAGGAAAGTCTTCCTTTTTAGATTGTAAACTCCTTGAGGGTCTTGATAATGTTTTGTTTCTCTAGCCCCAACCATAGTACCCTGTACTTTTTTTGGGAGGGGAAGTAGGGGTGCTATTTAGGACCTCTGATTTCATTGAGGTAGGGAGTTCCTGGTGTGAAAACTCCCTTCACCAATACCTTTCAGCAATCTCACAATTTGCTGAAGAAGTTTTATGTATTTATAAATAAGATATTTATATTAAATACATTTTAATAAATTTTAAATAAAAATTTAATAATACTTTTTTGTTATTGAATTGAAAGCATTTTGGTATAATAATTTTTTTTTAAACCCATCTTTTCTCTAAAGAACATTATACCGGTGCAAATACAGTACAGGATAGTCCCTGTGGACTGCCTTCTCTGGGCAGTGGGCAAAAGGACACAGTGGGACACATTTCTAGGATTGTGCTGATTTCAGGGCAACTCTTTACTTACCCTGTCCACCTCCTCCTAATCTTCCAGTATTTTCTACTCTGAATAACGGGGATACTGGGAAGGGATAGGGATCCTGTTCCGTTTTGCGAATGAGAGGAGGGGCGTGTAAAAAGTACGTTATGGGCCGAATGAAGGTCAGTAAAAGAGCCTCAGGTCATAGCATCCCCGAACCGAGGGAGCGCAGAGCGGCTGTCCTTTCCGGAGCTCCAGTAATGCCTCCCCAGGAGGCTGATTCCACCGGGAGCCCTTTCCCCTTCACTGCCACCACCTCGTGTGGACAGCGACCAGAGGCCCGGGCCGCTACCTCCTTCCGTTCTCCGCCAGATCCGGCGGCTGATGGCAGGAGAAGGCTTTCCCCTGGTCCTCAGGACCCCCCAGCTCTGTCTCTGGGCGCGATGCTCCGCTGGGTGCGTGGCTTCGTGCTACCCACCAGCATCAACAAAGAAGACAGAGAAGCCAACCGCAGGTTTGGAAACGTCTTCAGTCCGCTGGACTGCTACGAGACCGAGACCGAGAAGGTGGACATTACCCAGCTGCAGGAGTGCCTCCTGAGCACGGTGCCCAGCTCGGTAGTAGAGGTGGGGGGTTCGGGTGGGGGCAGGGAAGGAAGGAGGTGGGGCCAGCAGAGACGTTGGGCTCAGCCAAAGAAACTTCCCTGGAATTCTAGCCCCCACACAGCCTACTCACTCCTACAGGATGCGTCTTTACAGGGATGTAACAGAGATGAGAGAGGGGAGCTCCTCACTGGCTGTCCAGGCATATTTCTCATGGACCTCTGATCCTCATGGATCCTGATCACCTCATTATATACCGTGAATAACCGCGTTAGGAAACCTTTTGTATCCTACTTCTTAAAATCACTTGCCATAATGAACCCATATACAGCCTCACCGACTTCGGCCAGTGGAGAGTCTCCTGGTGTGAGAACTCCTCCTATAACAACCCAGATCACAACCCATCTTACTGATTTAGTAAATTACCCAGGAAATTAGTTGTCTGGGGATAGGAGACTTTAAATGCGAGAGATACATGTAAACATCAGGGGCAGGATTTGAGTTCTGGACTTTCTGTCTCTAACTAACGTTCTCCATCCACTATGCTGAATTACCTCTTCACTCTGTTGTAATGAAAAATGGGTATTAAAAAATGACTGTACCCCAGGTAGAGACTGTTGCTGTGTTATCCACCAGTGTGACCCCTTCAGCCTTATCAATAGAAATTTCAAACAATGAATAACGTCAACAACAAAGGTTTATTAAGGAAGGCACCGAATTGGAGGATGAGGTAGATGCAAAAACCTGGGCCAGCATTGACACCAACTGCCAACGGGGTAGGCAAGCTGGTTCAGCTGAAGCAGAAAGGCTCCCTGAGTGAGAAACAACAGGAACCATGTGCCAGACAAGAAGAGCTACCACCACTTTGCTCACCATCTCCCCAAAGAAGACAGCTCATGACCCAGAATCCAAAAGCCTTTGGAATAGCAATGCTAGCTTGGTGTCTGCAGCCATCAGCCGTCAGCCTGTGGAGATGCAGCCTGGCTACTCTTTCTGAAGGTACTGCAGCTGCATCTGTTGAAGATCCAGAAAAGAAATTTCTTAAAACCAGTCTTTGGCATTGTCAACCTTTGCAGCATCAGAAACTGATAATGATTTTATCAGTGGAAATTACATTAAAGAAGAGGAATGACCACCTGCTTTGCTGCTACACCTCAAGGACTATGGAACCTTTCCTTCAATCTGATTTGTATCTGAAATTTACCATATGCATTATCTCTCCAGTTGGAATGGGAGGTCCTAGGGAGCAGGGACTGTTTCACTTTTCTATTTATATTTCCAGGACTTAGGACAGGACATTGAACATAGTATTATTCATTCATTTATTCATCCATTCAAAACACAGTTCAGCTTAGAATAGAAACCATTTGGAGGCCCAGTGGGGTTCAGGTATTCAGTAATGATGTTTGACTTTAGTAAATAAAGCTTTTTTTGTTGGCATTATTCTGAGGGTTTTGTTTAAAATAGTTGACATATTTTCCATTTCGTAGCCCAAATGGCCTGGATATTCTTCAGTTAATTAAAAAAGTGACGATGTGTAACTTTCATTTTTCATTCTAAGGCACTTTTAATTTGCTTAATCCTCTAGTTGACTTATTTGGGAAAGCCTGGCCTATCCTAGATGGTACTGCACATATGTGCACTTATCTAACTTAAAACAATTTTTAAAAACACAACAAAGCTACAACTGTTTGCACATGCCCTATTATTGATTTTAATACCAATATCAGACAACATTATTTGTTTTCTTTATATTATATAGCATTTTATATGTCATGACATGCACATTCATATATTATTAATATTTATATGATACAATGTTTATATATTCATATAATATATTTATATATTTCATGTATATATTTACATGACTTTAAGGGTTGCAAAGATAGTAGAAAATAAGAGTGATGAAGACCTTTTGGTATCTAGTGATGCCCAAAAGGGGCTTAAGCATCAAACTAAAAAGGCCTTTTTGAGCTATCCTGTATTGCCTGTGTTAAATAGCAAATCGTTTTGAAGTCAAGAAGACTCGCATTTGAATCTCACCAAACATAATTAATATGTGATTCTGGGTAAGCCAATTAGCCTCCTGCACCCTCAATTTCCTCATCTGCAAAATGTGCAAAATAATAGTCTCCATCTCAAGGATTGTTTGGAGGATCAAACGAAATAAGGTAGAGAAGATACTATAAATCGCCATCATTGTTATATTGAAGTTTTTTCCTTTGTTTATTGTTCAGAAAACTGCTATTAGGTGAGTGACAACATGATCTAGTGGTTAGCAAGCTGGCCTAGAAACCAGAAAGAGTTGGGTTCAGATCTCACCTCTGATACATTCTGGCTCTCTGATCTTGTCACTCAAACTTTTCATGTCCTGGATGACTCTCTGAGACTATAAATTGCTGAGAAGAAACTGACGTGGTGGTAAAAGGAAGTTTTCTAAGGCAATGAAATCTCTGGTGTGGGGTGGAACCTCCGGGTTGTTTTCAAGGGTGTGCTAAAACCAGGTGGAGCTGGCTCAGGAGAGCAGATGGTTAAATTTACCCTTAGAGCATTTACACCTTGTAAATCAGCAAACACTATAAAGCAGAGCTTGGTTTTCTTTTTAATATCTAGACTTAAGAAAGTGATGAGTAAAATGTTAATAAGACAGATCAAACTTAAAAGGTGTCATGGATACATTTTGTTTTTACCCAGAGAGCTGGTTGTTAAATATTTACCAGTATATTTCCTGGTTGCTTTGATTTGTATTTCTCTAATTATTAGTGACTTGGAGCATTCTTTCATATAGTGGTTAAGAGTTTGCAATTCTTCTTCTGAAAGCTGTTTAATCATATTCTTTGAGCACTTATCTCTTGGACAGGAGATTTAATTATTAGTTTGGGGCACAGCAAGTAGGCCAAAAGTTGGCTAAAATGGACAGTGCATGAATTAGGGTAGTATGAAATAAGTCTGAAGAGGTAGGTTAGAGGTATATTGTGAAGGGCTTTAAGTATCAGGCTGAGGACTTTTTATTTCATACTAGAATTACTGGGGAGACATTGAATGTTTTTGAGCAGGGGAGTGACATGATCAGAACTGTCCTTTAGGAAAATCATTTTGGAAATTAAATCATTTTGAATTAAAGTCAGGAGTGCCTAAAAAGTAGGGAGATCATTTAGGAAACTGCTACTGTCCAGGTATTATAAGGGTGAAGGAGACAGAGGCAGAGACAGTGAAAAAGAGACAGAGGAAAAGAGACAGAGAGAGAGAGAGAAACAGGGAGAGTCTCTACTGATATATTTTCATTTTTCTGTAACATTTCAAAAATATCTTTTTCAAATAATTGCTCATTTTGATAGAGCACTCTACAATTTACAAAGCATGTGTTTCTTAATAGCTCAATGAGCGAAGTAGCTAGGGTAGGTAGGTCTCTCAGTGAGTAGCATGTGGGACTTGGAATCAGCATGATCCGAGTTCAAATCCAGCTTCAGACACTTATTAACTGTGTGTATCTGGGCACACTTAACTCCACTTTGTCTTTTTCCTTAACTAGGAAAATAATAGCACCTTGTCCTCAGGGTTGTTGTGAGAATCAAATGAGATGAATATATTTAAATATATTAATATATATATTAAAATACTATATTTTGTAAACTTAGAGCTCTATGTTAATTAATTCCAACTGTTATCATAATATATTTTAAAATCTAGACCTTTCATTGACATAGGGAGCGCTTGGTGAAGAAACTGTTGCTATCAATGTAAATCTGTAACTGCTCTTAGTTACAGATAGTCTTAGAGTTGCTGGAATACTTAGGGGTTGTGTCTATAGGACTGTACATCAAGTGTGTATCAGAGGCAGGACCCGAACCCAGTTCTTCCTCACTCTGGGGCCAGTTTTTATCTATTCTTCCATGTTGCCTCTCAGTAAAATGATTACCATCTCCATTTTACAATCAACAGAATTGAATTTGAGAAAGATTAAATGATTCACCTGTGATTAAAAAGCTAGTAAGTGACAGAGCCAAGACGCTAAACTAAATTCTTCTGGCTTTTTAAACTCACTGGGCTTTTTAATATATCACATTGCCTTCCAAGCAAGTAGCTGCCAGACTGGTAAGGTCCACATGTCATAAAGATTGAGTAGTAATTATAGTTTTCTTTTCTGTGGCACGTAGATGGTTTGGTGAATAAACTGCCTAGGTCCAGAGTCAGAAGACTTGAGTTCAAATCAGATCTCAAACACTTACTGGCTGTGTGACTTTGGGCAAGTCACTGAAACGATTTGCCTCAATTTTCTCATCTGTAAAATGGGTATAATAATAATAGCACCCACCCCGCGGGGTTGTTGTGAGGATCACATGACATAATATTTGTGAAGAGCTTGGCATACAGAAGGTGCTATATAAATATTAACTGTATTATTATTTCTCAGTGGCAGGAAAAATTCTGTCTCCTGTAAATTTCATGTAAGTCTTTCTCTGAAGTTGATTTTAATATTAAGTCGAAAGACATGCAGTGGGCAGGTCAGAGAACTTAGCCTTTGACTCTAATCACATTTGAAAATGCAATCACACAATTTTATGTAAATTGCTGCTTTATTATTTCAATAAAATATCAATCACAAATTTAGGAACCAACTGCAATAAAGCAAAGGTTGCTATTTCAGGTAGCAGATTGAAGGCAGGGTTTTAAAAATTTTTTTCTTTGTATCTCTAGCACCTGGCACAGGGCCCCTGGTACATAGTAGGCACTTTAAACACCTTTGTCAAATTGTTGTATAATATACTTAGTTGCCATATCCATGTCCTGAAAAATAGATTACTGGTAGTCACTGATTTTCTTGGACAAAACCTGCCAGTCATGTAAATTGGCTTGGCTATCATTACATTTCTGTGATTTTTTTGTCTTTCTCATAGGGTACTGTGAAATCTGGAAATTCTAAAAAAAAATGTGAAGCTAGCCTTTGACGAATTTAAGAAGTATCTTAAAAACCATGGGAAAAAATTGAAGCTGACATTTAAAAGTCTCGACAAAAGTGGCAGTGGTATGTCTTATTTTTTTAATTCACAAGTGAACTTATAAAATGAATGTTACTTGGATTTAAGAATATATTTCAGTAGATGTCTTTTAGTGATAGGGAAGGGATCTTAATCTGTGATTTCTTTGGTATAGGGAACTTCCAAATGAAGAAACTTCCCTTAGTACAACAAGTAGACACTTACTTTGAAATGTATAGTTTTAGAGAGTTGCCCAGAGCAGTAAGACATGAAATGACTCACCCAGCTAGCCTATCAGAAGCAGGACTGGAGGCCCAGTTTCCTAGGCCCTGAAGACAGTTTTCTCTCGACCTCATCATGTGGCCCCTCCAAGTGTCTTTTATAAAGAGCTATGCCCCCAAAATATTTTTAAAGAACCTAACTCCATATGTTTCTTTCATTCTTTTACTGTGTTAATTTCATTTTTAAGAAAAGAGGAAAATTCTCATAGGATCTGGTTTCAAACCTTCTCACCATCTAAGTTGCCTACCTCCGGATGTATTCCAGTCAATAAGTCCTCCTTAAAATGGCTCACCTTGAACAAAACACAGAACTCAATGCAAGGTAACCAGGGGAAAGTACTGTACATCCTCTTCTCTCTTCATTTATTTATCCTTGGATCGCATTCATTTTTTTGATGGCCTCATCATACTGTTGACTTCTATTGAACTTTCAGTTCCCTAAAACTTGGAGTTAATTTCCACAGAAACTGTTGTGTAGTCATGAATCATGATCCTATACTTGCACAGTTGACTTTTTTAAACCTAAATATAAGATTTCCCATTTGTTCTTGTTTAACTTAATTTTATTGGAGTTTATGGTTGAAGACAAGAAATGAAAGAAGCCAAAGCCTTATAGACCACTCAGAAGTCTCAAGCCTACATATCCTTGCTTCAAGAAGAGAACTGGAAACATGAAACATGATAGGCAACCAATAACATCTTAAAAAATGAAATGGGCTCTCTCTTAAGAGACAGGAAATTTGATTCCATGGCAGTCATCTCAGAATCTTCAGCCTCTGTGCGAGCAGATGATTGACTAGATAGCACAAGTAGGTCAAATGGTAACATGGAAACAAATGTTCAGGAAGCTTGGTATCAGATCCAACTAAGCCAGATCATGCCAAGAACATTTACATATGAAAGTGGAAGAAAACCAAAAACTGGATGCAGTTCATCAGTATGCAGTGAGGCATAAAGCAGGGAGAAATATATTCACCAAAACTCTTTTCTAGTGTCATGGAGGATGTTATGCAAAAACCCAAATGGACAAATGGTTCTCTCTACATGGAGCTGTTCCATAGGTCCTGTTTGTGCATGATGTTGGACTGATTTCATCCATCTCTGTCAGCATCATGGCTGCTGCAAATAGATTGACTAAGGAATCTATACAGGAAGTAAGCTTAGGAGAGAGGAGAAACTCTCAAGCATGAAATTCTGAAAGCACAAAGAGAAACAATTCCAATAAGGATAAGAAAAGGCAGTTGCCTAAAGAGATTAATATAGATGTACAGCTTACTTGGATTTTTAAAAAGATATATGTATTCCCTTTCCAGTTTGATATATATATATATATATATATATATATATATATATATATATATGTTTTATTAAAGGGGCTGTCCCTTGAATAACTTAAAGAAGCCTGTTCATTTAATGGGTGTATCTCATTCTAAGTGATAATGTGATAAGATCTTAGGCTGAAAGGGCCAGGGCCTCCCATTGCATCCTGGGCCATCTCCAGTCATCCTGAAGAACATCAAGCCACTGAACCCAGATGGCTCAGGAGAACAAAGCAAGGTTGGTGACCTTGCACAGCCCTCCCTCACTCAAATCAAAGTCAAGTGAAAGTCATGTCATATGGATGTCATGGTTCTTTTTGAGAATGAAGGAGAAACTCAACAACAATAGCCAGTGAAGGCATGGTCAGGAAATAGGGAATGAATATAAGATCATGTTATAGTCATGAAAACATGGGATCAGTAGTACTAAAATGTCAACCAAAAGGGTGGTTATTTTATAGTTTTTTGGTTTTTGGTTACATAGAAGAAGGAGGAGAAGAGGATGGAAGAAGTATTGCTTGAGTCTATGGTGAATGATAAGTCAGCATAGAAGAAGGTAGAACTCATAGAACCAATGAAGTCTTACTATGTTTCTGTTTTCTTTGCCAAGGAAAATGAATTTTACACTGGAAATGATAGAGCAAATATGGCTAGCAAGTAGCTGATGCACAAAACATATAAGGAGAGATAAGAAAGCACTTAGCTGCTCTTGATAAATTCAAACCACCTGGAACAGATGTACTCTATCCTTGTTCTATAAGAAAAATGCTGATAAACAAGCATACGTTAAGTGCCTACTATGTACTAGAAATGTATTGGAAAAAAATCTCCTTTTTCATCTGTGCCTCTTGGCTTCCTTTGTTTTCTTCAAGTCCCAGGGAAGATTCCCCCCACCCCAATAAAAATAAATTTCAAAAGAAGGCTTTGTGATCTCCTTGATACTAGTGACTTGTCTCTGAGATTTTGTATGTAGTTGTTGGCATGTTGTTTTCCTCATGAGTTAGACTGAGTTCCTTGGGAGAAAGGATGGGTCTTTTGCCTTTGTTTTTATCCCAGTGCTTAGTTAGCATAGTGTTAGTATATAGTAGACACTTAATAAATGCTTGTTAACTAACTTGTTGATCATGGTAAACATGGAATACACTGAAGAGTTAGCAAACATTCAGATTTTCAGAAAAGGAAATAAATGGAGTCTGAAAACTATTGGTCACTGTGCTTGACTTCAATTTCTGGGAAATTTATAGAATGGATCATTAAAGAGGTGGTATGTTATATTAGGGCAACTAGGTGGAGTAGCAGAGAGAGTTCTGGACCTGGAGCAAAGAAGACTCATCTTTGTAAGTTCAAATCCAGCCTCAGATACTCACTAGCTGTGTGACTCTGGGCAAGTCATTTAACTCTGCCTCATTATCCTCATCTGTAAAAGGAGCTGGAGAAGACAAACCACCCCAGTATCTTTGCCAAGAAAACCCCAAATGGGGTCATGAAGAGTTGGATATGACTGAAAAGCTATAGCATTATATTAAGAATTCCTTTCAGGTATAGGTTGGACAAGATGGCCGCTTAGGCTCCTACCAACTCTAAAATTCAGTAATTCTGTGATTTTGTGCTTAAGCCAAATATAAACAGAAGAGATCTGTCCTAGGGGTGATATAATTCTGTAGATATTAAGGAATCCACTCTCAAGTTCTGTGTAAGAGGAGAAGGTACTAAGTTCTTGGGGAAAAAAATCAGACATCGTTACTACCATAATAAAGTTACTAAGAAAATGTCAATAACTAACAAGTCTTCTTTCCCAGTCTCTACAGAAAATGAGAATAACTTATACACATATCAGGGGCTTCCTCAGTGAAGACAGGAAATGGGAAAAAGTAGATATTTATAAGTGATGTCTTAGAGCAGACAACATCTTTAGTCACACTGTCAACTGAAAGGCACAGAAAACACAAGATCCAATAGTTGCTATTTATTGTTTGGTGATTAGAAAAAAAGCATTTGATTTAAAATGGATTCACTTCAGAAGTTCTGCAAATAAGTATTTTCTGTGTAGGTGTCACAGTCACATAAGATTACTTGAAAGATGCCACAATAGAGATAGCTATGTGACATCGCCACAACTATACATACATACATACATATATATATATGTATGGAAGGCATAAACAGGGAAATATGTATTTGCCAAATGTGTTTGCTCCTCTCATGGAGTATGCCCAGTAGAGAATTCACGGATGGTGAGGTCTTCTACGTACTTCTGTTTGCACATAAAATTGTCCTGATTGCAACAAGCTTGGGAATATTGTTGTCTTTTAAATGAATGAGATCCATACTTACTCAAAAAATCTGGAAAAAAAGAAGAAAAAGAATTTGGACTAAATATCCACACAAGAAAAACCAAAATGAGTGAAAAATGCCTAGTATCCAGACTATGATATACAGTAGGATGGATAGCCTGTGGAGCTGGCTCTTCAGTATGTGCGCCTTGGACTGATACTGTGAAGAACAATGAACTGGTACCAGAATTGAATAGGTGGACGGGAGTGGGTTGGAGTGCTTCTGGGAGGTTATGCAATGCTTTTAATGTCCTCAAACTCCTCCTTGGATGAAAGGTCTATCTTTTTAACACCAATATTTTTCAAGTGATGCCATGTGGCTATGGATTTTGGAATACCATGGTTTTCAAAGAAAAGTTGTGTTACCCAAAGGATAATGAAGAGATACATGGTAGAATAAGCAAACTGAGATGTACTATCAATAAACAATTACCCACATGAAGGAGTGTTAAAGATATCGTTAAATATGTATGACTGGAAAAGTTTGGTTGGGTGTGTAAGTAATAACAGGATTTGATCTTGACAGCTAGCAATGTCCACTTAGATATACCCATAATGTGAAAGGGACAAAAGGAAGGCCCTCAGTGCATTGGTTGGACTTCCTCATGATGGATTTATGGAAGGACATGGGTAAGAATTATTCGGGCTGAGAAAGTATGGCTGGGTTGTGATCTGTACTGTTGATTATCTGCACACTGATATCAAGGATTCATTGAAGTATAACTGCTATTGTAATGATAGACTTTTAAGCTAGAATCTCTCCTATCTTGGCAGCTAGATGGTGCAGTGGACAGAGCACTGGGCTTGGAAACAGAAGGACTCATCTCCGCGAGTTCAAATCTAGCCTCAGACACTTGGTAACTGTGATCCTGGGCAAATCACTCAACCCTGTTTTCTTAGTTCCTCATCTGTATAATGAACTGGAGAAGGAAATGTCAAACTACTCCAATGTCTTTGCCAAGAAAACCCTGAATGAGGTCATGAAGAATTTGACATGGCTGAAAAACAATTTAACAACAATTTTGCTACCTTTAGAACATGATGTAATATTCCTTGTGCAGAAGTTCTTATGTGTCTTCTCCATTCATCTAAAATCTACTTTTCTTTCAAGGACTAGTTTAAATTCCACCTCCCTCAGTACTTCCCTGATAGTTTCCATCATCAATGACCCTGAACTTTCTCATCACCCATAGTGTATATTGTCAATATCTCACATTTTACCATTTCATTATTTTACGCCTTATGTTGTAAGAGTAACACAAAATAAAATTGTAAGTTTGGTGGTGTTTAGCATTATTTCATAAAGTACATCGTATTCCTTACTGCACCTAGTCACACTCTAAAGAGGCATATAGTAGACTCTATTAATCCTAGTTGAATTAAGTTGATATAAAATATAGATATTTACTATATAAGAAATATGTAGGTTTATTGTTATTTTCAAGTTCTCTTATGATGATGTTGAGAGAACTTTTCATACCTTTAGGTGGGATATTCAGTTATTTTCTTTTTCTTTATAAGTAGATTCAGTGATAAAGTATCTATCATGGTAATACAGTTTTGCAGAATTTTGTAACATCCCTCCTAAAACTTCCCCCTATCATTGTATTTTCAAAGGCTTTCAATTGGCGCATTTATCTTCTCATTCTTTTTAAAGGAAAAATTGAACCTTCAGATATTGTCCAGGCTTTGAAGATACTGGGTACAGATATCTCTAAACTACAGGCAACATACATTCTTTGAAGGTCAGCTCATTCTTAATTTGGAACATTACTTTGAGCTTTCATTTTAATATTCCATATCAGAAAACTTGGCTACAAATTTATATTTTTTTCTTAGTTTATGAATCCTACAAAGGTACCATTTTGACTTATGCAAGTAGTGTGTTGGTTAATTTTGTATACAGTGTGTATTAGCTCTATATTAAAATTATTCTGTCCTTTTTTTAAAAAAAGGACAGCTTGGAAATTCATTTACAATCTTCAGCTTGAGAAGCTGGTTTGCATCCAACTGAAGCCAAGTAATAACACACTCATCTTAGTTTCTAAGGTCAGAGAAAAGATTTGCTCAGTGGAGAATCTCAAATGGAGGCGATTGATTCCAGTTTATTAATTCAGATTTTTTTCCAGAGACTTCTTTCAAAAGAATCTCAAATTGAAATATATTTTCAGTTATTATTTTTGTTCCTCTGTCCCCCTCCCCCAACCCCCATTCTCTAATCAATGACAGAACAATAGATTTGGGAAAGGATCAGCTCAAATAGGGTGATGGACTGAAGGTGAATTTTTTTTGTTGTTGGCCCTGCTTGAGTTAAAAGGATCATGTCACCTGAAAAAGGTTAGATGTCTCCAGTAACTCTTAGTTCTGTGAATGCAGAAGGTGTGATTTTTGTCTTGAACTCTCAGGGGAGATGAGTGGAGGAGGTTTACAGAGTAGGGATTCTTATCCTTTTTTTTGTGTCATGGATTCTTAGTGGTCTATGATCCACAGAAGGCTGTGGATTGATTCCTCAGAATGTTCTTACATATATAAAATAAAATACATAAAATACAAAGGAAACAAAGTATATTGAAATACAGTAATCAAAATATTTTTAAAGACAGGTTCATGGACATCAGTTTAAGAACCTCTATTAGGCAGTAGCAAGAAGGAAGATGATCTGACTAGACTGTAAGGAGTGGAAAGCCCCGGGGCAGATTTACATCTCTTTTTCCTCTATGTACACCTGGGATATCTATTCTCTCTTTTTCCTCTATTTACATCTATTCTTGCTTTCATCTCTTTGTCATTTATTCTGCGTTGGGCACAGGAGATCCCCTGTGCAGCTCATCTCCCTTTCTCTTTGGATCTGAGCCAGAGGCCAAAGCTTTCTTTTTTGGAAGGAAGGTCTTTCTTTTCTAGATAACCAGAGCAGAATCAGGCCAAGTAATCTAATTGCATCCCATTTGCAACATTCTTGTCTGTATTCTTGAGGAAAGAAAGAAATTGGTATTATTACTATAAAAATCAAAATGTCTCCAGTCTCACTATCTTAAGTCTTTGGTTTTTGTTAAAAATTCTGTTCTCTATTTTTTTTTAAAATTTATTTATTTATTTCACTTTTAACATTCATTTTCACAGAATTTTTGGGCTCCAAATTTTCTCCCCCCTTGTCCCCTCCCCCCACCCCAAAACACTGAGCATTCCAATTGCCCCCATCACCACTCCACTCTCTCCTCCATCATTCCTCTCTGCCCTTGTCTCCATCCTCTCCTCTGTCCTGTTGGGCCAAATAACTTTTTATACCCCTTTACCTGTATTTCTTATTTCCTAGCGGCAAGAACAGTACTTGACCGTTATTCCTAAAACTTTGAGTTCCAACTTCTTTTCCTCCCTCCCTCCCTACCCCCTCCCTTTGGAAGGCAAGCAATTCACTACAGGCCAAATCTGTGTAGTTTTGCAAATGACTTCCATAATAGTCGTGTTGTATAAGACTAACTATATTTCCCTCCATCCTATCCTGCCTCCAATTACTTCTGTTCTCTCTTTTGATCCTGTCCCTCCCCGTGAGTGTCGACCTCAAATTGTACCCTCCTCTCAATACCCTCCCTTCCATTGTCCCCCCCACCCTGTTTATCCCCTTGTCCCCCACCTTCCTATATTGTAAGATAGGTTTTCATACCAAAATGAGTGTGCTTTTTATTCCTTCCTTTAGTGGAATGTGATGAGAGTAAACTTCATGTTTTTCTCTCACCTCCCCTCTTTTTCCCCAAACTAAAAAATCTTTTGCTTGCCTCTTTTATGAGAGATAATTTGCCCCATTCCATTTCTCCCTTTCTCCTCCCATATATTTCTCTCTCACTGCTTGATTTCATTTTTTTTAAAGATATGATCCCATCCTATTCAATTCACTCTGCGCACTCTGTCTCTATGAGTGTGTGCATGTGCATGTGTGTGTGTGTAATCCCACCAAGTACCCAGATACTGAATAGTTTCAAGAGTTACTAATATTGTCTTTCCATGTAGGGATGTAAACAGTTCAACTTTTATAAGTCCCTTATGACTTCTCTTTGCTATTTACTTTTTCATGCTTCTCTTCATTCTTGTGTTTGAAAGTCAAATTTTCTTTTCAGCTCTGGTCTTTTCATCAAGAATGCTTGAAAATCCTCTATTTCATTGAAAGACCAATTTTCCCCCTGACGTATTATACTCAGTTTTGCTGGGTAGGTGATTCTTGGTTTTAGTCCTAGTTCCTTTGACTTCTGGAATATCCTATTCCACGCCCTTCGATCCCTTAATGTGGAAGCTGCTAGATCTTGTGTTATCCTGATTGTATTTCCAAAATACTTGAATTGTTTCTTTCCAGCTGCTTGCAATATTTTCTCCTTGACCTGGGAACTCTGGAATTTGGCCACAGTGTTCCTAGGAGTTTCTCTTTTTGGATCTCTTTCAGGCGGTGATCTGTGGATTCCTTGAATACTTATTTTGCCCTCTGGTTCTAGAATCTCAGGGCAGTTTTCCTTGATAATTTCATGGAAGATGATGTCTAGGCTCTTTTTTTGATCATGGCTTTCAGGTAGGCCCATAATTTTTAAATTGTCTCTCCTGGATCTACTCTCCAGGTCTGTTGTTTTTCCAATGAGATATTTCACATTATCTTCCATTTTTTCATTCTTTTGGTTTTGTTTTGTGATTTCTTGGTTTCTCATGAAGTCATTGGCCTCCATCTGTTTCATTCCAATTTTGAAAGAACTATTTTCTTCAGTGAGCTTCTGAACCTCCTTTTCCATTTGGCTAATTCTGCTTTTGAAAGCATTCTTCTCCTCACTGGCTTTTTGAACCTCTTTTGCCAATTGAGTTAGCCTATTTTTCAAGGTGTTATTTTCTTCAGCATTTTTTTGTGTCTCCTTTAGCAGGGTGTTTACTTGTTTTTCATGCTTTGCTTGCATGTCACTCATTTCTCTTCCCAGTTTTTCCTTTACCTCTCTAACTTGATTTTCAAAATTCTTTTTGAGCTCTTCCATGGCCTGAGCCCATTGAGTGGGCTGGGATACAGAAGCCTTGACTTCTGTGTCTTTCCCTGATGGTAAGCATTGTTCTTCCTCATCAGAAAGGAAGGGAGGAAATGCCTGTTCACCAAGAAAGTAACCTTCTATAGTCTTATTTTTTTCCCCTTTTCTAGGCATTTTCCCAGCCAGTGACTTGACTTCTGAGTGTCCTCTCCACCCCCACCTTGCCTCCAGATCTGCCCAGCCAGCACTTGGGGTCTGAGATTCAAATGCTGCTTCCCAGCCTCAGGGCTTTGGGCGCAGGCAGGGCTGCTATTCAGTGTGAGATTAAGTTCAGGTGCTCAGGTCAGGGCAGGGCTGCCTCACAGGCTCAGTTCCCTCAGGGGGTTTATGCAGAGACCTTCATCAATGGATCCAGGCTCCTGCCTGCTTGGGGAGCCCCTGTCTGCTCCCGCCTCCACTGCTGCCTCCCAAGGGAGCCTGAGTTATGGGGGCACCCCACTCCCCTCTCGACCCGCCAAAGAAACCCTCTCATCAACCCCCATCACCTGTGGGTGTAGGGACCCGCGCAGCCGCTGGAGATTCTGTCCCTGAAGCCTGCTCGGATCCACTCCTTTCCATGCCACGCTGCCGAGGCAGGGTTGGGCTCTGCTCTGGGTCCGGGGTCGAGGGACCTTTTGCGAGATGTTTTCAGGCTCTCTGGAGCAGAAATCTCCTCTGCTCCATTGTTCTGTGGCTTCTGCTGCTCCAGAATTCGCCGGTGGTTCTTTTTTTACAGATATTTTATGGGCAGTGGATTTGGAGGTAGCGTATGTGCGTCTTTCTACTCTGCCATCTTGGCTCCGCCCTGAGACTTTCTTAGAACATAGATATTGGATACAAAGATGCATTTTTCGTTGACAATTTCTTGTTCATCTCTGCTGATTCAATATATGCAAAATATTTCAACTTATTTTAATTGAAGTTTTCTCTTATCTAAAGATCTTCTCTATTAGTTAGTTAAGAATTTTACTCTTAGCTATAATTGTGAAATGTATGTTCTTTATTCTCCCAGTTTATAAAAATCATTTAATGTTTTATATTTAAGTTTTATCCATTTGGAGCTTATCTATGGTGTGTGGTGTAAAGCAGATCAATCTGCATAAATCTGACAATGACTTTTTACTTTCCCTAGTAGTTCTCATGAAATAAGGCTTTTATCCCCTGGCAGTTTATTGAATATGGACTTGTGTTTGATTACTTCAGAGTCTTGAATAGCTCACCTGTTCCACTGATTTCTTTTCCTATTTTTAAAAATCAATTCTATATAGTTTTAATCATTAAGGTTTAATAATATAATTTGTGATTTGATACAGGAAGACACTTTAATTCCTGTTCACCTCTCCCTCCCCACCCAATATCTCTTGGCATTCTGGAACTTTCTCCACTTTGAGTAATTTTTTAAAAATCTTGACTATTTGTACAAAATAGCTCCTTAAATGTTTAGTTGATATAGCACAAAATCTGTCATTAATTTAGTTGGTATCCTCATTTTTATTGTAGAATGTAAGCTATCCAATAGAATGTTAACTTGTTGAGGGCAGGTATTTCATTTTTGTCTTTGTATCTCCAATATCTAGTACAGATGCTAGGGATACAAATAAGAAAAAGATAGACAGTCCTTGCTGTAAGGAGCTTACAAAAGTGGGGAAGAGAACACACAAGAAGAAGCTGGAAGCGGGGGAGGAGTTGTGCCTGGGGGAATCTTGTTACATGGATTTGAGACCAAGAGAGCTGCTGATACAAATAAAATACTGGTCAGTTTGACATCTCTGTAGTTATCTTAAGTGTTTCCTTACTTCTGTAAAGAATGTTTTATAGCTCTTGGTAGATAACTTCCCACATAATGGATGAATTTTGGAGTCTTCTGAATAGAATCTTACTTTCCATCACTTCCTGCTGTTTTTGTTACTACTTTATTGAAACACTGATTTTTGTAGATTTTTTAAATATCTTGTTTCTTTACTGAAACTATTAATCATCTCAGTTTGTTTCTTTGGTGATTTTTCCAGAGTATTCTTAGTAAAAGAATACTTGTACTTATAACCTTTCTACCCTGGCAAAACTTGTTATAGCTTGAATTCTGCTGGTGTAGCCTTCAAGAATATAGAGGTCACCTCCATTCTACAATAAGGCACTAGAGCAGAATTTAAATGGAGATTGTCATTTGTAATTGCTATTCATTCCAATTCCATCTGAATGGAAATTGTACTGTTTAGTGTCTGATGGGTTATTTAAAACAATTTATACTTAGCAGATTGCTTACATTCTAGGAATAATTTGGTCTTAATTAACTGCATTGAGTTCTACATAAATTGGCACTTCATTTGAAAATAAGAGATAAAATCTTATCCTGGGACAATCTATTTCTAATTTTAATATCATAGCATTCTCCTTTTTACTTTTCCAGATAATTGACATAGGGGAGAGTTTATCTATTCCAGATGAATTCATTGAAGATGATAAAGTCTCTGGTCAGTGGTGGAGACAGGTGTTGGCAGGAATGATAGCTGGTGCCTTCTCTCGAACATGTACAGCTCCGTTAGAGCGTCTAAAGGTCTTAATGCAGGTGAGTACGTGGTTCACACATGTCTGCTGTTTTCAAAGCAATCATTTCAGATTTATGAGCAACATTTCTGCCAAGAGGAGCACAGGCAGGTGTGTCAGAACTACACTTCTTTAGCAGTATCTAATCAGGCCTTTAGGGATCACGATTAGAGCTATGCAAGTTAGTCATCGATCAACAAAGCCAAATCGAGGGTGTGGGGGCACAGCTCTAAGTAAATCTTTAAGTAAATATCTAAAACAGCTTAGGTGAGCCATCAGCTCCCCTCCTCTTCCAAGGGAGTTATGACTGGGTTACATCTAGCAGCGTTGGGAACTTTTCTGAAGTTCTCTGTCTGATCAGTTGCCATTTTTAGCTTGCTGAAAAAAAAGGAATTTCCTAACAGGGGCTTTTTGTAATTCTACAGCTCAGATGATTGTATCATCGCTCAGATGATTTGTCCCTGTAGTGTCAAGGATCCCTTCTTTGAATAAGTCTGCTGCTTCATGTCTTCCCCTCAGTCTCAGCATTTCAACTCTGGAACCATAATCAAATTAAAAATGCCACTGCTACTGATAGAGTGTGTTAGCCTATTCCCCTGTGACTTCACTCATCATCCCTGTGACTTTTCTTTTTATTTATCTATCTATCTATCTATCTATTTATTTATTTTTATTTTATTTGTTTTCAGTGTTCTACAATCACTTCCATATATCTTAGATTTTCTCCTCCCTCTCCCTTTTCCCCCTATCTCCCCACTCCTTCCTTGAGATGGCATACACTTTTATATATGTTCTACATATACATTCTTATTAAACACATTTGCACCTTAGTCATGTTGTACAGAAGAATTAAAATGAATGGGAGAAATCATAAAATAAACCAAAACATAATACAAAAGAAAACTATCTGCTTCATTCTGTGATCGAATTCCATAGTTCTTTCTCTGAATGTGGAAAGTATTTTGCCTTAAGAGACCATTGGGAATTATTTAAGTCCTTGCATTGCAATGAAGTACTAAGTCTACCAGAAAAATTCCTCAAACACTGCGCTGTGTACAAAGTTCTCCTGGTTCTGCTTCTTTCACTCAGCATCAATTCATGTAAGTCTTTCCAGGCCTTTCCAAAGTCTTCCTGTTAATCATTTCTTATAGCACAATAGTATTCCATTACATTCATATACCACAATTTATTCAGCCATTCCCCAATTGATGGGGATTTCCAGTTTTTGACCACCACAAAGAGAGCTGCTATAAATATTTTTGTATATGTGGGACCCTTTCCAATTTTTATGATCTCTGGGGGATACAGTCCTAAAAGTGGTATTTCTGGGCCAAAGGGTATGCATATTTTTGTAGCCCTTTGGGCATAGTTCCAAATTGCTCTCCAGAGTGGTTGGATCAGCTCACAGCTCCACCAACAATGATTTAGTGTTCCAACTCTCCCACATCTTCTCCAACATTTATCATCTTCCTGTTTTGCCATGTTAGTCAGTCTGATAGGTATGTTGTGGTACCACAGAGTTGTTTTGATTTGCATCTCTCTTATCAATAGTGATTTGGAGCATTTTTTCATATGACTATAGATAGCTTTAATTTCTTCCTCTGAAAATTGCCTGTTCATATCCTTTGACCATTTATCAGTTGGGAAATGACTTGTATTCTTGTACATTTGACTGAATTCTCTATATGTTTTAGAAATGAGACTTTTATCACAGACACTAGTTGCAAAAATTCTTTCCCAGTTTTCTGTTTCCCTCCTAATCTTGGTTGCATTGGGTTTGGTTGTGCAAAAACTTTTCAGTTTAATGTAATAAAAATTATCCATTTTGCACTTCATAGCTTTCTGCCTCTTGTTTAGTCAAAAGTTCTTCCCTTCTCCATAAATCTGATAAGTACACTATTCCTTGCTCCATTAATTTGTTTATTGTATCAATCTTTATATCTAGATCATGTACCCATTTGGACTTTATTCTTGTGTATGATGTCAGGCATTGCTCTATACCTAGTTTTCACCATGCTGTTATCCAGTTTTCTCAGCAATTTTTGTTGAACAATGAGTTCTTATTCCAGAAAGTGGGGTCCATGGCTTTATCAAACAGTAGATTGCTATATTCATTGACTACTGTGTCTTGAGTACCTAACATATTCCACTGGTCTACCCTTCTGTTTCTTAGTCAGTACCAAGTGGTTTTGGTAATTACTGCTTTATAATACAATTTGAGATCTGATAGAGCTAGGCCACCTTCCCTAGCATTTCTTATCATTAGTTCCCTTGATATCCTGGAACTTTTGTTCTTCCAGATGAATTTTGATGTTATTTTTTCTAGCTCTAGAAAATAATTATCTGATAGTTTGATTGGTATGGCACTGAATAAGTAAATTAATTTAGGCAGAAGTGTCATTTTTATTATATTAGCTCGACTTACCCAGGAGCAAATGATGTTTTTCCACTTACTTAGATGTGACTTAATTCATGCAAAAAGTGTTTTGTGATTGTGTTCATATAGTCCCTGGATTTGTTTGGACAGGTAGACTCCCAGATATTTTATAGTGTCTACTCTAGCTTTAAATGGGATTTCTCTTTCTATCTCTTGCTGTTGGGCTTTGTTAGTAATATATAGCAACACAGATTTGTGTGGGTTTATTTTGTAACCTGCAACTTTGCCAAAGTTGTTTATTATTTCCAGCAGTTTTTTACTTGACTCTCTGGGATTCTCTAAGTATATCATCATATCATCTGCAAAGAGTGATAACTTAGTTTCTTCTTTACCTATTCTAATTCCTTCAATTTCTTTTTCTTCTGTTATTGCTACAGCTAACATTTCTATGTTCTGCTCCAACCTTTTACCTTTACCCTGTGTGTATCCCCCCTCAAGTGTGTTTCTTGTAAACAACATATTGTTGGATTATGGTTTTTAATCCATTCTGCTATCTGTTTCCATTTTATGGGAGAGTTCGTCCCATTCACATTCAGTTATGATTACTATCTGTGTCTTTTCCTCCATCCTCTTTCCCACCTTTTTTGCTTTTAGTTCTCACTTCTCCCTTCCCCTCCACAATGGTTTTAATTTTTGAACACCACCTCTTGCTGTGTTCACTTCCTTCTTTCAGCCTCCCTCCCTTTTACTCACTTTTACCCTTAATACTTCTTTCCTCCCTTCTAGCCTCCCCTCCTCTTTCTTTCCCTCTTCCCCTCCTACTGCCTGCATAGCTAGTTAGATTTATATGCTTAATTAAATTTGTTGTTCCCTCCTTGAAACAAATCAGATGAGAGTACCTCTCAAATAATGGTCATCTTCCTCCCCTCTTTCCCTCTACTGTAATATAATTTTGTGCCTCTTCCTGTGAATTTACCATTTTCTTCCATCTCCTTTTCACATCTCTTGTTACAATCTCTTCACATCCTTAAATCACATTTTTTTTATCACATCATTTACTTTATACCCACTACCTCTATCTTTGTATATCCCTTTTATATTTCATATTAAATATACAATTCTCAAGATTAACGAGTATCATCTTCCCTTATAGGGAGGTAAACAGTTTTTCCATATTGAGTAACAAATTTTTTTCTCCCTGTTTACCCTTTTATGCCTCTCTTGAGACCTGCATTTGGAGATCGAATTTTCTATTGAGTTCTGGCCTTTTTATCAAGAAGGTCTGGAAATCCTTTATTTCATTGAATGTTCATCTCCTTGCTTGAAATATTATGCTCAACTTTGCTGGGTAATTGATCCTTGGTTGTAGTCCCAGCTCCTTTGCCTTATGGAATATAATATTCCAATTCCTTTGATCTTTTAATGTAGAAGCTGCAAGGTCCTGTGTGATTCTGATGTAGCTCCTCGATATTCAAATGGTTTCTTTTTGGCTGCCTGTAGATTTTCTCCTTCAGCTGATAGTTCTGGAATTTGACAATGATATTACTTGGTGTTTTTAGTTTGGGATCCCTTTTGGGATTATTTTGCCTTCTAGATCTAGGACTTCTGGGCAGTTTCCTTAATGATTTCTTGGAAGATATTGTCCAGGCTCTTTTTTTCATCATTGCTTTCTGGTAGGCCAATAATTAGATTTTTTTTCTCTCCTGGATCTATTTTCCTGGTGGATTGTTTTTCCAATTAGATATTTTACATTTTCTTCTATCTTTTCATTCTTTAGATTTTGTTTGACTGATTCTTGCTGTCTCATAGAGCCATTAGCTTCTACTTGCCCAATTCTAATTTTTATCATATTGTTTTCTTCAATTAACTTTTGCATCTCATTTTCTATCTGTCCAATTATTCCTTTTAAGGAATTATTTTCTAGAGTTAATTTTTGTGCTTCCTTTTCCATTTGTCCAATTTTCCTTTTTGAGGAGCTGTTCTCTTCAGTGAATTCTTTTTTCATACTTGTAAGATCATTGGCCAGTTTTTCTTCTTTTTCTCTAATATGGCTTTTAAAATCCTTCTTTAGTTCTTTCAAGAGTGCTCTTTGTGCTTGCAACCAGTTCATAGTCCCTTCTGAAATTTCAGATGGGAGTACAGCCTCAATACTGACCTCTTTGGTATTTGTGTTTTGGTCCTTGTCCACATAGAAAGATTCTATGGTCTTTTCTTTTCTGCTTTGCTTCATATTCATGATGATGAGGCTTTGTGTGTTGTGGCCTCTGGTTCTTTTAATTAGAAGCTAAAGAACCTGGTACTGACCTGGCTGGTGTAAGAAAGCAGAGGCAAGGTGAAGTCTTTTTGTGTTTCCCCAAATTTGCCCTGGAGCTAGCTTGTTAAGTGTGGGGGAGTGGTGGTCTGGCCATGGGAGATCTCTTCAGCTGAGCTAGAGCAAAGGCAAGCTCAGCAGTTGGTGATCCCAGCTGCCCTAGTGTCTTCTCATTTCCCCTGCAGTGCTGATGCATGCCTGGGGTCCTGGTGTTGGTGGTTCTGAGGCTCTATCCCCTGGGGCTCTGGATCTTCTCCTGGCTTGCTGAGGAGGGGGCTGTCTGGGACAGCTCTGGTTTTGCACTGTTCCCCTTTCACCACAGTAAGAGGAACCTTCCTTAGCAATTTTCCTAGCCTCATGTACTATGAGACTGTTTGCTCCTTCTGCTGATCCCACTGATCCAGGATTTTTCTGGGGAAATATTTTATGGTTCTTTCAGGGTCAACAAGGGGAGGGGCAGAGAGAATTTACTGATCACTCTGCCATTTTGGCTCCCAGAAGTTCAAGTAGGTGACTTACAGACATTTAATCTGCGGGTTGATAGTCTCAGGAGTAGCTGTTGCTGCTGGGGCTCCATGGCTATCACTCGCTTGGTTCCATTGGACTCCTGTCCTGGGCTGATATGCTTGAGGTTCTGCAGTGCTTTGCTGCCTCAGACCACCCTAGGGCTTCTTGCTTGGTCTGCACTCCATCCCTGTGACTTTTTGAACCAAAATACCATATCACCCCTCTCTGCTATGATCACCACTTACAACATGTGCATTTCTGAAGGACAGGGATTAATCTCACTTTTTTATTTGTATGCCCAGAATAGTGCTTTTAATAAATACTAGTATTTAATAAATGATTTTTCATTCATTCATCTAATTATTTTTTCTGAATTAGATCTGAGACTGGCACAGGACACATACCCCTTTTTATGATCCCTGGGAAAGTAGGAACCTCTTAGATAGATCCTGGTCTAGGGTTATCAGCAGGTACTGAGTTAGATACTGAGAAGAAACCAGGAAATGGCCTATCAGGTTGGCTTGAAGTGAAGTCTGCTGATAAGAATTGTCGCTACATTAAAGAGACAGTGTAATTAGGGGTCAGAGGGCCTAGGTGGTAGACATAGCAGGTGGTAGGATCTCTCTTTAGAGCTCTGATCTCAATCACCAATTGCTTATTGGACATTTCAAACTGAGTGTAGGCATCTCAAACTCAACCTATTAAAAAGTGAATTTGTTATGATTTCTCCTCAAATCCACAGTTCTTCTTTCATCATTGTCAAGGATACTGCCATCCTTTTGGTCACATATGTTTGAAACCTTGGTGTCATATTCAACTCCTCAGTCTCATTCCAGTAGAGAACCAGTTACTGTCTTATTTTTTTCCCTTCAAAAAACTTGCTTGTATCTGTTTCCTTCCCTCCACTCCCACTCTCACCCTCATTCAGGCCTTCTTGGCCTCTTGCCTGGTCTGTTGCAATAACAATGGGTTTCTTTGCCTACAGTCTCCCTTTCACTCCAATCCATTATCCTCACAGCTGTCAGAGATGTTCCTAAATAGAGACAGAGAGTCTGTCCATACTACTCATCAACTCAGTAACTTTAGTGGCTCCCTATTACTTCTAGGATCTAATATAAACATTTCTATCATTGAAAGCTCTTTGCAACCTGGCTTCTTCCTATCTTCTGCTTTTCTTACACTTTATTTCCTTCCAAGTTTTTTATGATCCAGTCATATTGGCCTTCTTACTATTCCTCACAAACAGTGCTCTTTATTTAAAAATCAATGATCTTCCCTTGGTGTCACATACTCTAGTTATCTAGGTGGTCCATTGGATAAAGCTCTGGACCTAGAGTCAGGAAGATCTGAGTTCAAATCCAACCTCAGACACTTACTAACTATGTGACCTGGGGAAGTCAGTTAACTCTCTTTGCCTTAGTTTCTTCATCTGTAAAAAGCTGAAGAAGGAAATGGCAAACCACTTGAGTCATGAAGTTAGATACAGTTGAAAACAACTAAGCAACAACAACATGTAGTTACCTCACTGCTGATGTGGATGCAGGGGGAACTAAATGACTAAGCTAGAGTTAAAAACCACATAAACACAAAGAAAATAGAAGGAAGAAAACAGAAAAAAGTAATGACTAAGAGAATGACTACAAGGTTGTGTCATTTAGGGGTTCTCTGGATCCAGTGGCAACTTCCCTAGTCAATTGCTAAGCTTTCTTTGTGAGCACTTGCATCTTAGAAGTCAGCAGACACTATGTACAAATCAACGCTTCATTTATTGTTTTGTTGATTGTCTTGAGACTTAAGAAAGTGATAGAGAAAATATTAATAAAGCAAATTAAAGTGTTTCCTGAGCAATTTTTTGGGGGGGAAATGGTTGTTAAATATTTACATAGCATTGTTTGTGTCAGAGTATTAACCGAGAAGCTTTATCTCAGAATGAGCTACAGTTAGTAAAAAAAACCAAGAACCATAAAAAGGGCATTTTTTTCCAATTGCTCCTCAGTAAACAACACTTTGAATTCTCATGGTTGCTTCATCTAGACATCAGTTTGACAGTGTCCCTTCTAAAATGTGGCACCCCAAACTGAACTCTGTACTTCAAATGTGATCTGACTTGGGAAGACTGCAGTGAAACTTATTTCTCTCAGTTACTCTGGCCACTATCATCTATTCTTTTAGCTGAAAGTATCATTAGACTTTTTGTCTGCTATATTGTAGTACTAAGTCACATGAATTTGCCATCCATGATGACTAACTTTATCCTGCCCTATGCCTTCAGTATAATTTCTGCCTTTGGCTAATAAGACAGAAAAGGAAAATGACAGTTATTGGAGAGGATGTGGAAAAACAGGGACACTAATGCATTGTTGATAGAGTGTGAACTGATCTAACTGTTCTGGAGAACAATGTAGAAATATGCCCAAAGGGCTATAAAACTGTGCATACCTTTTGACCCAGAAATACCACTACTAGATCTATACCCCAAATAAGTCAAAGATAAAGGAAAAAGACCTATATGTAAAAGGAAAAGGACCTATATAGCAGCATTTTTTTGTGATGGCAAAGAACTGGAAATTGAGGGGGGTACCCATCAATTGGGGAATGACTGAACAAGATATGGTATATGATTGTGATGAATACTTTTGTGCTATCAGAAATGATAAGGAGGATGCATTCAGAAAAATCTGGTAATTCTTTTTTTTGTTTGTTTTGTTTTTATTATTATTATTTTATTTGTTTTAGTGTTCTACAATCACTTCCATATAACTTAGATTTTTTTCCCCTCCCTCCCCCTCCTTTTCCCCTTCCTCACCCCTCCCTCCCTGAGGTGGCATACAATTTTATATAGGTTCTACACATGCATTCCTATTAAATACATTTTCACCCTAGTCATGTTGCATAGAAGAATTAAAATGAATGGGAGAAATCATAAAACAAACCAAAATGTAATACAAAAGAAAATGATCTGCTACATTCTGTTCTCAAATTCTATAGTTTTTTCTCTGGATGTGGAAGGCATTTTGCCTTAAAAGACCATTGGGAATTTTTTAAGTCCTTGCAAGGCAATGAAGTTCTAAGTCTACCAGAAAAAATCCTCTCACACTGTGGTTGCTGCTGTGTACAAAGTTCTCCTGGTTCTGCTCCTTTTGCTCAGCATCAGTTCATATAAGTCTTTCCAGACCTCTCTGAAATCTTCCTGTTCATCATTTCTTACAGCACAATAGTATTCCATTACATTCATATACCACAATTTATTCAGCCATTCCCCAAATGATAATTCTTACATGAAGTGATACAAAGTGAAATAAGTAGAACCAGGAGAACACTGTACACAGTAACAGCAATATTTTATGTTGATCAACTGTGAACGACTCAGCTCTTCTCAGCAATACAATGATCCAAGATAATTCCAAAAGGCGTATGATGAAAAATGCAAAAACAAAAACAAAAACAAAAACAAAAAACAAAGACTGATAGAGTATAAATGCAGATTGAAACATTTTTACTTTATTGTTCTTTTTTTGGTCTGCATTTTTTCAACATGGCTAATGTAAAAATGTTTGGTATGACTGCACATTTATAATCTACATCAAATTGCTTGCCTTCTTAAGGAGAGGGAAGGGGAAGGAAGAAAGGAGGGAAAGAATTTGGAACTCAAAATTAGAAAAAAATGCATCTTAAAATTTTTTGTTTACATGTAATTGAGAAAAAGTTAAAAAATAACTTTCTGTCTCCAACAACAAAGTTTCTGACAAAGTATATCCAAAAGAAACTTCTTAATAGAGGCGTTAGTGTATGAATCACACCCTAGGAGGAAAAGTCTGAATATCATACAATGATAGGGAATTAGTCATTTAAAACAACTTTCACTTTATGACTCACTGCCACTTCAACAGCTTCCAAAGTTATATGATTCATAGATTACTTTTACTGTATTTTTTCACAATTGTGTATTTCAGTCATAACCACCCACGGAGGGGAGTGTAATACGATTCCTGCTGGATTGTTAAACTTTCTAATTTCTTTTTAATGGCTACTGAATTGAATTAAATAATGTTTATATTTAGTACCTTCTAATGTTTTATGTATCTCCTGGGGAAAGCTGAAAACCATAGGAATGTAAAGAATGTTGAACAAAGAAGGTGTTTTATAAATATAAGTGCTTTCTATAAACAAGTAGAAAAGGTGTTGTTTTATCAACTAATTAGTCCGATCTTTTCCTTCATTTCTAGGCTCGAGCTTTACCACCAGTGACAACTCTCAAGAGTGGCTTTGAGACTATGTTGAGGGAAGGAGGGTTCTTTTCCCTTTGGAAGGGAAATTATGTGAATGTTCTTAAAATTGCACCTGAGACATCAATTAGATACTGGTCATATGAAAAGGTAACTAACTAACTAACTAAATTTAACTAACAAAGAATGCTTAAACTTTTTTTTTGATCCTTAGGACTATTCTCACAAAAACAAAGAACATTGTTTTTAATATAAATAATAAGAACTGCATTGTTTTCTCCACAGGCATTTTTATTAGTAATTATCACAGACATCTTCCTTATAACACTTCAGTATAGGATAAGTGATTTTGGCAGATGGGGATACCCCTTTCACCGGTGACAGTTATAATAGTTCTTTTAGTTGCCTTAAGGGCTTCTTATGAGCTGCCATGTCCAAAATATTCATCCCCTTTTGACCAACCTGATGATTCCAAGGTATCTTCCACATCTTGATGGTTCCAGCTTTTAACTCGTGTAACCTCAGTTCCCAAACCTATTGGCATGGGATTCTCTCCTCACTGATGGAGAGCAACACCCTTTGCTGGAGTAAGGGATTACACTATCGTTTGCTAAGGTACAGAAGCTGAGAAGAATTAGCCAAATGACCTTGGAACATCTGATCAGAACCTTTAAGGAGTATTTGAAAATGTGCATCTTTTGGTTTTTGATTAAAAAGTTGACATCTTGAACATTTGCCATTATAATGAATGAACTAATTTCTTTTTTGCTGGTGCTTTTATTTTTTTCTGTCAGAAGGTCTTTTTAAATTATTATTCATGAAACAATAATTCAATATATCCTTATTTTTTTGGTCTGTAATGAAAGGAATAATACATTTTTGCTAATTCACTTCGGATTCAGAATGGGAGTCACATATTAATAACTGCTTAAAAAATAGTAATAATTAAGTAAGGAAATATACTATAAAAGATAATATGTTATCTCAAGTAATAAATAGGAATCAGAACTTGGAAGATCTAACTTTTGCAAAGCTTGATGCTGACTGTAGGTACAGAGATTAGCCTAACTGATGAGTCAGAAGTTTTCAAATGCTCCTTGGTTCCTGCCTCATATTATTATTTTTTAAAAAAAATATTCACTCTTTACCTTAGGCTGGGGTGTGGAGGGGAAACTGTGGCCTTGCGTTCACATGCGTCTTAGACTGTCAAGAGCATTAAATTAAAATCCCTTTCTTTATTTTCACTTGACTTGAAATAGAATTCAAATAACTTTTTCCAGAGTCTTTTCCTGAGTGCCACATTAGTTTTGAAAAGTCAACAAGTCAACAACTAATTATTAAGCACCTACCACATTCCAAGCTCTGTGCTATACAAAAAAAGGCAAAAAAAAAATAATCTCTGGGAACACAACACAAAAACAATTACATACCAACAAGCTATGTACAATATGAATTGGAGATTTGAGTAAAGGACAGACATGACAGACTTTTGTGATTTAGAAAATTATTTTGGCAGCTGGAAGGAGGGTCTATTGTAGAGGGGAGAGAATGAAAGTGGGAACCTTTATTAGGAGTCTGTAGTATGGTTGTGGTCCATTTTCCAAGAGGATCAGAGTGGTGTGACTATGTTGCAGTCAAGGTACAATGTATCTGATCAGACCAATATGAGCTCAGAAGGCTCTACTGTAGGTCAATCACAAATAGTCCATATGAACATTTGGAGAGAAGATGTCTCTAAGTTTGTGTATCTCACGTTTCTTTTGAGCCACTGCAATTCTGCTTTGCAGGAGACTATTGTAGAAGTCCAGGCAAGAGGTGGTGAGGGACTGAACTAGCATTGTGGCAGTCTGAGTGAAGACAAGGAAATATATTTGAGAGATGCAGTGGAAGTAGAATTGATAAGGTTTGTCAACTGATTCGAGATGCATGGTGACAGAAAGTAAAGAGTCAAGGATGACTTCAAGATGAGAACCTGAGCAAATAGGGAGATGATGATGACCTCAACAGAAATAAAGAAGCTTGGAGAAAGAGCAACTTTGTGGAGGAGAGTTTGTGAGATCTGTTTCGGACATGTTGAATTTGATATGCTTGCTGGACACTCAGAGATGCCTGACTGGTAGTTAGTGATGCAAGACTGATGTTTGAGAGAGACATAAGGGCTAGATGCATAAATATGGGAACTTTCTGCTTAGAGATGACAATTGAATTTATGAAAGCTGTTGAAAACATAGAAATAATGCAGAGTTAGAAGAGAAGAGGACAAAGGAGAGCCTTGTGGAACACCCCTGGTAAGGTGATAGATACTTGTTGAAATGAATGATGTTCAATTCAGGTTCATATTTTTTTTAAATGAGAAAAAATGTTTTCACTTTGATTCATAACTGTTTTAATGACAATTTTAGTTGTCTTTTTTTAGTCATTTGGCATCTTGAAACACAATGACCTAACTGGCATTAGCAACACTTTTTGTTGTTGCTGATGGGGATGACCTGCACTTGTGATTTCATTTATGTAGGGGATTTCTCAGTGAGAGCTTTGTCAGTGCATACTGACAACTGTTTTACCACTTAGGGTCTGGGAGAGTTGACTAAGACACAGAGAGATTAAGTGAACTGTGTCAGAAGGGCTCTCTCATGTGTCAGAAGGAGAATCTGGGTTGTTCTGACTCCAAGGCTAACCGCCTTGCTTCTCATCAAAACCATTATTGTAAGGTAATAATTTTAGAACCCTTGACGGTGTGTAGCAGGCCAATAGCCTCCTCAGCTTTTATTAGCAATCCTTAGAGGCAGATAAATAAGTGATACCCTAGCTAAAGTGCTGGTCTTGGAGTCATGAAGAGCTAAGTTCATATCTTGCACTAGGAACTTTGCTGAGTAGCCCTGGGCAAGTCATTTAATGTATATGAGATTCTGTTTCTTTGTAAAATGAGGGTGTTGGACACTATGGCTTCTAAGATCCCTTCTACTTCTAACTCTATGAGCTGGCGAGCACCCTTTCACACAATATTACGTAGCAACTTCTGGTAGTGGTACAAAGGTACCCCTGTTCAAACTCTATCTTGAGGCATATTCTTCAGTATAGACATGGTGATGCAGAAGGAAACAACCGCAGAATGGTCAGAGTTGGATAAGACTTCAGACACTATTATGATTCAACCCCTTACCTGACCTGACACCCCTTTACAAAGTATTCAACAAAGGATTATCTGGATTTTGCTTGAATGGCATGTAGGTCCATGCACTCAACATGTGTTTTATTGGATACCAATTCTCCTGCCAAATGTGGAAAGAAAGTAACCCAAATGAGGCCCTTTGATCAATATCCTAGTGGATCAAGCCCACAAGCATACAGACCATACACATTCTGCTAGGTGGATGGTACTGTTAAACAAAGTGTGATTTCAGAAATCATACCTCCAATGACAGCTGTAAATTTGAAATTTGCTCTCTGTTCTCAGCATTTATGTGCTTTTGAAAATCTTTATTTACACAGTATAAAAACTTGCTTGCTACTGAGAGGAACACTATGGGAATTATGGATAGGTTTGTTTCTGGATCTTTGGCTGAAATCACTGCGCAGACCTTGATCTACCCGTTGGAGGTGAGTGTCTCCATGAAACAGCTGGCAAGCCTATGTTTTTAATGTTGAATATGGCTTATATTTCTTTCACACAAGCCCTAGGTTGTGTCTTAGTATACACTGGCCATTGGAGCTATAGGATTTGAAATTCTTGTCATTAAGTGCCACTGTCCTGATGAAAGCTAACTTTCCTTTAGGACAAGCATAATGTTGCAGTTGTGCTAAGAACATTTCATCTAAGTTGGTGTATCTGTGAATAGAAGAAGGGACTTTTCACTGGTTGCTGTGCCTAAGAGGTTTAATAGCAATAGCTGACAATTGTACAGGACTTTACAAACTGTGCTCTTCACAAAAGGCTCCATGAGGTAGGAAGTGCAGATATCATTTCTTCCGTTTTAAAGAAGAACAAACAGTCTCAATACAGGTTAAGTGATTCGCACGACTTGTTTATGTTACTGGTAAGTTTCAGAACTTGGCATCCCATTCTGGACTTCTGCCCCTGAGAGAAATGATTATCAATAAGCGGTGATTTGGGGAGATTAAGAGTTCCCCTTTTTTCTTTTATCCTTGTTTCAAAACCTCAGGCTCTCAAGGCTGAGCTACCTTTATCCAGACCCCACCCAGGTGGGGCATCCATTGTGCTCTTCTCGGCTGTGGCTAGGAATACATTATTTAAACGATTGCCCAAGTGTGGGGGTAATTTAAGAAGTAAATGACACAATCAAAGTTCAGTTCCAGCCTCTCACTGTAACAGTCATCCTCTCATTAACTGTTAACCAACCAGAGCTGATTGCCACCCTCAGGAACACTTCTCTTCCAATGGACCTATATGCATGAGTGAGTCTGCATTGGCCTAAGACACAGAGGCTAAATGACCGTTCTTTTATTAAAATGCTGGCATTACTAATAAAATGACTAAATTATGCAGAAATTCTGTCTCTCGATCATTTTTAAATGTCACATCCCTACCCGCAGAGATACGTTGCCTTCCCATTTCCCTCAGTCCCTCTTGATTGATACTCCACTAGGTTACAAACTCCATGAAGGGCGGGACTATAATTTATCTAATAATAGCTAACGTTTGTATAGTGCTTTAAGGTTTGTAATACACTTTACATATCATAACAACCCTGGGAAGGAGGTGCTATTATTATAACTTCCCATTTTACAGATGAGGAAACTGAGGGACAGAGAGGTTAAGTGACTTGCCCAAGGACACACAGCTAGTAAATGTCTGAGGCTGGATTTGAACTTGAGTCTTCATGAATTCTAGTCCGGCATTCTTTGCCCTGCCTTCTCCAAACTTTGTTTCTCCCAGTGCGAAGCATAATGCTCTGTTCTTTAATAAGTGTTGAGTTGTGTTGAATTTCCACCATAACCAGCCGCTTCTCTAGAAAGTCTTCATATATATGCACATTTTAGGGCCACTAACATTAATACAATTAAGAATTACAGTGATTCAAGTTCTTCAGACCTTTACACAGAGCTCTTTCTGAAGTCAATGGAATTTTAAATAGGCAGAGAATAGATACTTATCAGCAGAATTCAACGTATTAGGAGACAAACAAGTTAGACCTGAACATAGGTGGATTTAGTAATTTAAAAATCTCTGTTTCTATGGTCGTCTGGATCCTGCTACTGCTTCTAGGATCCTTGCCATAGAACTTTCTATAATAAATGTGATTTTATACTTTGATTTTGAGTTCCTTGGATGGGATACAAAATGGGCCCATCTTATTCTAAATTTAGTGTTAGAGCAAGATTCTAGTATATTTATTTTTAAATGTTTTTGAAATATCTTTTTCTTCTTTGGTGTTTCTTCATTCTGCACTTTGCTAGTTATAGTTAATGTGTAAGTTGGATTCTTTTACTTCAAGGTTTACTTATAGTCACTTGATATTTATTTTTAAAAATATAATATTTTATCTATATTATATTTATAGAATATATTATTTATTATTTGTAATACACAATATATTCATATAATATATTATATATTTAGTGTATGTAATATGTGATATATGTTTATATACCATATATTTCATATTTATTAAATGTAATATATAATATATTAATATTAATATATTATTTTATTTTATTAATATATGAATAGTTATTAATTTTCTCTTAGGGTCTACAAAGTGATTGGTTGTTTTTGTTATAGTTTGTAAGTGTGGATAAATAGCCAGAATTTGCTTTAAGGTATTGTATAGTGAGGGAAGTTGAGTTAGATGTGACCCGCAAAGCCAAGATACCTTTTTTCTTTCCTTACTTAGTAGTTCCATTCCCCACTCCTCAAGCTCTCCTGGAAATAGTGGCAAAAAAGACATCAGAAGTTGGTTGGTGAAAACGCAGTTCCATTTTAGATGGTTACCTATGAGTTTTGTGTAACTTTGCGAGATAATATAGTTGTGACACAGTTCTGGTTTGGTAAAATCTGATAAATTGAATTTCATTAATTTAGGTTTTAAAGACCAGGTTGACTTTAGATTCAACTTCAAGATACACAGGAATATCTAATTGTGTCCAGAAGATGATGAAGTATGAAGGATTCAAAACCTTTTACAAAAGTTATGTTCCTAACATACTGGGCATCATACCTTATGCAGGTGTAGACCTAGCTGTGTTTGAGGTGAGTTCATTCCCAAATGGAGTTTACAACCAATCTGTTGCAATGGAAACTGTGGTCTATAAACAGTTACTCATTAGTAGAATCTCATCTCATATTCCTTTTTTTAAAAAAAAGGAACAGAAAAGTAATGTCAAATATTTTCTGACTAAATAGTAGATTGAATTATGGTACTATTTGGCCTTTTTTGGCATGTTATTGGTCTGTTTGTCCTGGGATTCCTTAAGAATTATTGTTGTTCAGTTGTTTTCAGTTGCGCCCAACTCTTCATGACCCCATTTGGGATTTTCTTGGCAAAAATACTGGAGTGGTTTGCCATTTCCTTCTCCAACTCATTTTACAGATGAGGAAACTGAGGCAAACTGGGTGAAGTGACTTGTCCAGGGTCACACAGCTAGTAAGTGTCTGAGGTTAGATTTGAATTCATGAAGATGAGTCTTCTTGACTCTAGGCCTGGCACTCCATCTACAATGCCACCTAACTGCCCACCTTAAGAATTACTTGATGGTAATTAAAATATTAGACCCCAGTTCAGGTATGAGCAGCTAATCTTGGAGAGAGTGAAGGGGAAGGTAAAGAGGCTTTCTTTAGAAACATAAACAGTAATAGCTGGTCAGTGCACAGTACTGATTAGGTCAAGATCCAATTTAATCCCCAAATGTGTCAACTTGCTACATTTTGGCCACTCTGTGTCATTAAAGCCAGTAGGACATTTTGAAGTCAAGTGCTCCTGATTTCAAGGAGAATTTCATGACTGAGTATGATCAGATCAGCACAGACCCATCCCCACTATTACAAAACCAAAGAATATTCTTTGTCACACTATTTTCATATTTGAAAGATAAAATATTACTCTTATGGATTTATAAAAAGGCATTATATTTTACAGAATTTTAAAGTATTCACCATTTTTCTAGATGAATCTATTTATTTGTTTTGCTTTTTGCTTCCTTTATTTTGCTTTCATAAATGTAAGCGAGTTATCACCATTGGTGCTGGGTTGGGCCACTTTTAGCCTTTTGTCCTTATAGCCGAAAACATTTTGCCTTTAGACATGGCATTTATAAACCCTAACAGCTGTCTTTATTATTGCGCTATGTTATGTGCTATGGTGATATATGCACATTGAATAAAGACATCATTAAAATTTATTATTCACTTAAAAATTATGTTTTACCTGAGGATATAAGAACAAAGTTAAAATCTCATCAATAAAATATAAGGAAAAAAGAAAGTTGTCAGTGACATAAGCTTTTTGTTTTTTACATTAAAATTTATTTCTCAACTTAGTATCTCAAATTAGTTTCTGGGAGATCTGATTTGAAAAGATTAGTCTTTTTTGAAGGTCAGGAAATTGAGGTTTTGTGGTCCAGGACTAATAGTGAGGGTGCTCTTGTCTATGATACTCTGTGACTTTTAATTGCACGTAGATGGACTACCCTGACCAATCTTAATGTTACGACAGTGTAAATGGAGAAGAGCAAAGTCCATAGTAATTTAGGTCAATAAACATCTGGGTTTTATTGTCTTTACATTGTATTTTAAGACATACAGGCAGACCATACAACATGCAAATGTTAGATGCCTTGGGCTTCTCTTTCTTTGTAGATGAGTCATATTCTGTACAAGTTGTAGTTTTAAGGAATATTCACGTACATATTCTTTGAAGAGATCTAAGTGGGCAGTCAGAAGATTGTGGGTTGTTGTGTTGAGGTCTGTACTTGGCTGAAAGAAGATGTTGTATAGGTAATATATAGTTTTCACCTTGCCTAAACTTATATAATGGTTAATTCATATTTAATACTTTTTTCTTGGGCAGACGTTGAAGAATTTTTGGTTGCAGCATCATTCTAGAGACTCTGTAAACCCTGGAATTGTAGTACTACTGGCTTGCAGTACCTTGTCTAGTACTTGTGGTCAGTTAGCCAGCTACCCTTTCACTCTAGTGAGAACTCACATGCAGGCGGAAGGTGAGTTTTTGCTGAATGACCCTTATTATCTTAGTATGTATCTTATTATATAGTCCCAGTACCTTCTCTCTCATTCCAATCATGGGCTCCCCGAAAGCTATGTCAAGTTTAAGAGACACTTTAGGTCAGTATTTAATCAAAACCATCCCTCGGTAATGTTTATTTTACCATACCAAGCAAATACGTTAGTTCAAAGCAAAACGCATTTTAATTAAACAATATAGTACAATAAGACACAGGAAACATTTCTTTCTACACATGTAGATGTGATGTTTAAGAAAATAGAGAGACATAGTTTCTGAATAAATAATCATTTTATTAATAATGCTAGCATATTACCAATAAAATGGATCAGTGACACTCTAGACGAAAGACAAATCATGGTGGTGGGCTCGAAGTTTATATACTTTTGGAAGAGTGGGTGTTCCTGAGGGTGGCAATCAACTCTGATTGGTTAATAATTAATGGGAGAGAATGAATATTACAATCAGAGGTAGACCTATTCTAAAGAGGAGCTGGGGATTTAACTTTGATATTGTCATTTATTTCTAAATTGGCCAGCCTTGGGTAATCTAATCAAAGAATTTATCCCCATCCCTACCTGTGCAGAGCATAATGGACTTCGCCACCTGGGTAAGGTCGGAATGGGATTGAGGAAAAAGTTAATTCAGTTGCATTATCAACAGTGTCCTTCAGAGAACAACCTATAGGCTTCTGAAAAAATCCTGGTCCTAGTTCAGTAATTGATTATTAATGTGAGAGAGAAATAATCATTTCTCTTATAGAGGTACACTTTCCCATAGACTCCCATACCAGTGGTGGGAGAAGAAGTTTGAAGCCAAGTGAGAAAGGGCTTGTATAGGGAATACACATAAACAGGGCACCTTGTACTCCTTAGGGCTAGATTCCTCCACCCCTTCTATTACCACTTGTTGCTTTCCTACCGAGCCATGAATGTGGGTCTAGAGATGTTATCAAGTTGGTTGCAGTCCTCTGGGCTATTCTCTCTGCTGTATCGCCACCTACTGGTCTTCTGTTTTATTGTCTTCTGCTGGTCTCTGCTGGTGGCTTTCTTCGGGTCCTCTCCTACTTCCTCTTTTGCCATCTTCTGGTCCTCTGTTGAGTGGTAGGTTGCTATGTCACCTCTCCACAACAGGAAGGGCAGCTCAGCTCTCTTTAGCCGTAGTCTCAGAGGCTTTTTCAGCAATTTTTGTGGGTCAAACCCAGCAGAAGGCCAGATAGTCTATTCCTTTGTTTCGACTTAATCTACCTTCTCTTTGGGTTGTGGTGACAAATTTCTTTTTCATAAATGATCATTGGGCCTAATGACTTTTGGTTCTGCATTCCTGTTGCTGTCCTCCCTACAGCTGGAATCCTTTATCTCTCCTTTAATTCCTACTGGCTCCTTTGAGAAGACTGAGATGAAGAGCTACCCTGCAGGATTATAGCAAAGATGCCATTTACTTTAAACAAAATTTTAGAAAGGGAGGAAGGAAAACAGAGGGAGGGAAGAAGCATTTCTGGAGTATCTACTCTGTTCTAGGCATTGTGCTAAGCAATTTACAAATGTTATCTCATTTGATCTTCACAACAGTTTGGTGAAGTAAGGGCTACTATGAGCCTCATTTTACAATTAAGGAAAATGTGGGCAGAAGTGATGTGCCCTGCATCACACATCTGATAAATGCCTGAGGCTGAACTTAAACTCAGGTCTTCCTGCCTCCAGCCTCTCTATTCACTGTACCACCTACCTACCTCAAAAAAAAAACAATTGGCACCTGTTTCTTTTCCCCATTTTGCCACAGACAACTAAGTTCAAGTCCCCTCTTCTGTTCTGGCTAGGCAGTCGGAAGGACAGATAAGAGGTGAGGAATCCATTTTGTTTTCTTTGCTTACAACTGTAGCCACTTTGGAATGGGATACAAAAACAGCCTTGCAAAAGATCAAGAAGCACTGATTTAAATGCTAAAATACCACTTCATGAATCATGCTCCTTTCTGTCTGTGATGGACTTTGGTATGATCAGTTTGGGCTGTGGTTCAATATCAGATAAATGTCTCTTACTTTGATATAATGGGTAAAGTACTGGTCTTGGAATCAGAAATACCTGAGTTCAGTTCCCGACTCTTATTAATTTTGTAACCCTGGCAAGTTGGGTAACCTTGCTTCATCTGTAAAAGGAGAATAATAGTAACATCTACCTCACACAGTTGTTGTGAGGATGAAATGAGATAATGTATGGAAAGAACGTTGCACAGAAAAGTACTAGCTAAAAGCTAGCTCTCATAATTATCAAGGTTTAGAATATTTCAGTATTTTAGAATGAGTGAAAGGTACATTTTTTCTTAGTTTGACATAAGTTTTAGTAAAAAGCTTACATTTTATTTATTTTTTAAGTACAGAGTGCTTGATGATCTATTATATCAGGAATTTTAGATCTACTTGGGAACTGATTCCAAGAACACTTATCTGCTAGGAATTTGATAAGGGTACGCTATGCTAGAAGAACCAAGTGTTATATGATAGGAGCCTGCATTTGGACTTTGGGATATTGTGTGACATTCTTTACGTTTTGGCTCCTCATCTGAGACTGCCAAGAAGGAATTCCCATTTTGGTGTGTAGGTAGTTCCAGCTTGCTGCTCTTGAGTCATTATGGAAATGATAACGCTAGTCTCAGGATGGTTTCTGGTTTAGCATAGTCCTAGTATGGTTATGTCAATCTGATTGAAGCCAGTGTGACAGCACAAGCCTGCAGTCTTTGCTACTGGGGACACTGAGGCTGGTGGATCATTCAAGTTCAGAAGTTCTGCGTTGCAGTAGGGGGTAACATTAGTTCCAGCATCAATATACTGGGTTGACTCCTGGGTAATAGAGGACCTCCAAGTCACCTAAAAAAGGGATGAATGAGCCCAGACTGGAGTCGGAGCAGGTCAAAACTTCAGTGCTAATCATCAATGGGGCTGGTCAATGAGTGACCATTCCATTTCTTTTTTTTTTTTTGCCATCAAGAAAACATAGAACCATTCCATTTTAATAGTCACAAGAGTTTGTAGAGCTGGAGGAACGGGACATTTGTCTTTAGATATCTTTTCCTGGAGGCACGACCATTTCATTTCTAACTTAGGTAAAATAGGGACACCCATTTTCAAATAAATAAATGGGTGGGGAGGGAGAGAGCTGGCTCTTTGTGGTGCTTGGAGGACTGGAAAGGCAGAGAATTTTAAATAAGTATACTTAGAAATCATTAGAATTATAATTCTGTAATTAAAAGATCATCATCAAAAATGTTATCACTATCTGGTAAAATCTATCATGAATGACCTACTTGTGAGTGGGACTCTTTCTAAGGGCAAAGGAGTAGTAAATGTTGAATTCTAATATTGTGTTCTTTTTCAACATACAGATTTGCTTAACCAATGGAGAAAAAACAAACTTGAATTACAATATTAGGCTGAATTTTTTCTTGTTCCTCATTTTCTAGAAACATTGAGAGGAATTCAACCAGTGAAGATGATCCGTCTGGTTAAAATAATAATTGTCACCGAGGGAATGACAGGATTCTACAAGGGCATCATACCTAGTGTTGTAAAGGTGCTTCCAGCAGTCTGCATAAGCTATTTCATGTATGAGAAAACAAAGAGAAGGCTGGGAGTAGACGATGTGTGAAACGTTGAATTGCGGTTATTAGCACAACTGCTTAAAAGAATGACAGTTTTGATTGATTTTTCCCTTAAAATTGTAACAGCTTTTGTGAACAGATCTTATATCTTTCTCCCTCAAGGGAGGAATGTATCATTTAGCATTTATAGCATTTTTATCTTAATTTTATATGTGACAGAACCCATGTTAAAATCCTTAAAAAACACACAATTCTATTTATCTTCCTTCTGATGTTGCCTTGTAGAGACTTGCGCTGGTATGGATTGAAAAATATCTTAGGTGCCCTTTATATTTATAAAGTACAGCCGTAAAATGTTTGGTCCCTCATATCAATTCGTGTTGAGCCATTTGTACTTAAATAACATTTAAACCTTAATTTGAAAAATGTTATATGCATTTTGAATATATTTTAAAACTACCAAGAGAAATCAGTGCATTTGAAATTGTATTCACTAGCAAAATAAAATATATTTAGTGTTTTTGTTCTTAAAAAATGAAATAGAAGGTTCTGGGAGGATGTTTTTAGAGAATTATACTGTGTGATGACAGAAAATCTTTTAATTGGCTGCTGAACTGGAACTTCATGGATATAGTAAATGGTGTATTGTCCAACAGGCCTTTCCAAACTAGAAAATATTTGTAAAGTGCATAGCACACAGTGCCTGATACGTAGCAGGCACTTAATAAATGCTTATTTCCTTCCCTTCCTCCATTTCCTTTCTCCCAGAAAGCCACTTGGGACAACCTGTGGAAATCTTACATTTCTGAACTTCAATTTTGTAAAAAGTGACCACTATCTTCATTCTCTCTGCTGATTGGAGCTTTTGTCATGTCTAGTGCCCATCACTGGACGTCCCAGTTCAAGGGATGGGACAGAGGGAACTGACCACAGTAGATGAAGGTCAGATATACAAATCTGAGGCAAAATCTGTGATATATCATCATTGCTTAGATTACCCTTTTTAAAAATTAAATTTTATTGATATCCTTTGTTTAAACATCACCTAGATTTCCTACATTTCTCTTCCTTCTGTTTCTTCCCAGGGAGCCATCTCTTGTACCAAAAAATAAGAAAGAGGGAAAAAGAGTTCAGCAAACTCAACCAACATATTAAAAAAATTCTGTTGCTAAGGGCAGTGTTCCACCCTCAGCGTCCGCCATTTGTACCAAGATGCTTCTGTGGGAAGCATCTTCTTTGGGGACATACTTGGTAATTAATTTTTTTTAAACATTCAGTTTCAAATCTTTGTTATTCTTTCCATTTACATTTCTGTCATCATTGTGTGTATCAGTTCACATGAACCTTTCCATGCTTCTCTGTATTTACAATTTCTCATAGCACAGTCATATTCCTTTACATTCTTAAATCATAATTTGTTTGGTCATTCCACAATTGATGGGCATCAACTTTGTTTCTGGTACCATTACCCAAAGCACTGCTGGTGCTGCCCTTGATTCTTATTCACCTCTCTCGTGTGGTTGTGAAATCAAGGATCTGAACTCTTCTTGAGTACAATAGAATATATCTAGTGGCCTACTGGCTAGTTAGGCCTCTAACCACTTAGGATCTCATGTCTTCTAAGGAACAAGGAAGACCCAATTCATGGACTTAAAAAGTAACATGCTCCTTTCACCTGATTTTTCTTATTTGCCACAGGTTCCTGATTTTGACCTTCTTGGTCAAAGTTAGGATTAGGTAACCTGTGTATCTCATCCTACAATACTGTCCTTCTTCTTCTTTTTAATAGCCCTGTGGTCTGACAAAAAATGTATGCCAGATCCTTTAAATTGTGCTTCAGTTTATTTTTATGATGTCCCCAATCATATCATTGAAATTAAGTACGTGCACAACACAGAACCTCCAACGGTATTCAGGATTTAAAGACAAATTGTTGACTTTCCCCCCTCCTTGGTAGCTTTTACCTTCAAAGCTTTCTCTTACTTCAAAATAAAGATGGTATATTGATCCTAACAACTCTATTGGGAATAGTGTTTTTTCTTGTTAAATCACAAAAATTAATCTCAACTGAAATTAGAAGGAATTTAATTTTCCTAGGGAGAGGGTCAGAAAGCTAACTGATGATTAGTGTTGTAATTAATGGAGGAGGTAAAGAATAGGAGAGAAGCACTAGGCAGTGGGAATTACATGCCTGCAGTGTGTGGGAATGTGGAATAAGTTTTGGGGTTGAAGGAGAATAAGGTGAGTAAATCCTAAGCTGAGCATAGGAGTGAAAGTGTAAGAAACTCGGTGTTTGTGTGAGAGAAATATATGTGTATATATATGTAAGTCTATGGAAGATGGTTCTGAACAGGGAAAGAAATGGGGAGAGGGAAAGATCTTATCCTTTCTTCTCTTGGGAATTTCTGGGGTTGGTAGAGAGTAGAAGTATATTAAGGATGTATATGTTCCATGTCCTGTGTGTTCCAGAAGCTGCAAACCTATGGAAAGTATCATGTTCACATGTTCCCAGGGAAGTGAGTAGATCAACTGTGAACAGTTAAGGGTCTAATTAATGGGCTTGCATAATTGGGGGCAACACCTCTTCCTCTTATGATTTCTTTAACACCCATCCACCAAGAAGTATCTTAGTTTCCTCAGGAGGAAGGAGGAGGAAGGCAGAAAGAGGAGGAGTCCTGTGTTGGTGTTAGATTCAGATCCATTTTAGATTCTGGCCAGTAGAATGTAAACTTTTTGAGGGCAAGAATTGTTCGGATTTTTTTTTTTAATTCACAATATCTAGCACAGTGTCTGGAACATAATAGCTGTTTAATAAATGCATATGTATTAATAACTAGTATTTAAAGCTATTTGTAACCTGGTCCCAACCTATCTTTCCAGCCTGATTATATTCCCCTTCATGCACTCTACATTCCAGGCCAAACTGATTTTCTTGTCCTTATATATTAGAGCATTTGGCCGATGGTGGAGGGAGTGGGGCGTGGAGGGAGAAGAAAGAGAAATCCTTTCCCCTCCACTGTTTCTATTTGTCCTTCTTTTTTGAAGAGGACCAATGACATCACTGGGTGATGTCTTGACATGTGCATGAATTGGATTTAAATGAGGCAGAGTTACACTGACCTTCTCTCCAAACTGCTCCCATCCTGCACTAACTAACCCAAACTCCCCCAGGCTAGCCTACTTGAAGTCCCCAGAGGCATGGATTATTTCCAGCCCAGTCCACCTGATTCATTCATAGAGAAAGGTTCACATTTATTAAAGGAGTCCCTGAATGTTAACACCTTGTCAACATAGTCAACATCCCTCTGTTATCTATGTTTTGCTTTGGGAGTAGAAGGAGCAGTGGAGAAGCAAATCTTCCCTCCCTGAACAGAGGAACTTTATCCCTGCTAAATTTGATCTTATAAGATTTAGTCCTTTGTCCTAGCTTATCAATGTCTTTTTGAATCTTAACTATTGTTAGTGGTCATCTTTGTGTCATCTGCAAATCTGACAGACACGCTACCTTGTGCCTTCCTCCTCATCACTGAAAAATGTTGAATAGTACAGGTCAAAAGGCAGATCCTCAGAGCCCACTTTGAAAGATCTTTTCCAGTTAACAGCTATACTGATTCCTAGCAATTAGTTTCCCCTTTTAACCTCAGAGCTTTTATAATATATTCTAAATATATATATGTACATACACACACATATATACATATACATACATACATACATATACATATACGCATACACACACATATATATGTATATAGAGGTGACTATCTTGGCATGCCCTCCATGTTCCCACAGTGTTTGGGGCCAAAGAGAGCTTCATTTGTTGGGGGGAATTCTCTTTAGAGGCCTAAGATTCCCAGTGGCCTTAGGGTAGCCTCTGCAGTATGCAACACCACCTAGCCTGTTTTCTAACTGCATACTCACATTTCTACTTCCAAGGATTGTAGAAGGTTTGTGAAGCAGGCTGACAAAGAGGAAGAAGGGAGATGAGGAAAAATGGCAGCCATGTCTATGCTGAGACTACTGTTGTGGTAGAAGCCATGGAAACACCAAGAGAGATCAATATATCTAAGACTACTGTGCTAAGAAGGGCAGTTATTTAGCACAGTGGATAGAACACTGGACTGGGAACCAGGTAAAATCTAAAATGAGCTGAAGAAGGAAATGGCAAACTATTCCAGTGACTTTGCCAAGAAACCCCAGGTGGGGTCAAGGAGAGTCAGACAGGACTGAAATAACTGAACAACAAGTCTATGCCAAAAGAAGTCAAGGAACCTCAAACTACAGTGGGGAGAGAGGTCAATACAGCTCAGACTGCTGCTGATGTCCCATGAAAGTTGCCAGTAAACTCTATAGGTGCCATGCCAAGAAACCAGGGCTCCCAAGACTGCTTTTCCATGAATTTCTCAATAGGCAGGTGGGTCTGCTTAAGAACACACCCAACATGTGATTGCTGACCTCAAGACAGAGATATCCTTTCCTTTAGTTTTAAGCAGCCTTCTTGACATGGACACATTGTTCAGAAGTGTAGTCTGTCTCCAAGGAGGGCAAGGTACTGGTGATTGAGGCAGAGGGCTCAGCCTGCTCCTCTGGGTAGTACTCATAGCTTTAAAGACACTATAGACATATCTCTCCTATCCTCTTGATCCATAAGATTAATCCAATATGTCTTAGTGTATGTAAGCCTCCTATAGATCTATACTAATTCCTACAGCTGTTCAGAACAGATATGATGGTTTGCTTAGTATCATGTTCTAAAAGCATCTATCAGCTGCTGTAAGTATTCTGGGAGACTTAATGCCAAGATTAGTAAAACTTTTGTCAAAATTTTATTAACGGGATATCTGGAATGGGAAGACTGTTTCTCCAAAGATTCCTCTGTTGAGATAATTACTTGATCTAGAGAGGAAAGCATCTGGTTAAACTCATTAATCTTATTACATTCAATAGCAGCTCTTAGAAGACTGTAGGGCAGGTGTATACACATCTTTAACCAAAGAATCATCATTGAGTATTTTAAAATCAGCTTTTTGTTGGCTATATTTACCCTAAAGGGGGATGTATCAGACTTGGTTGAAAGTATTTCTTTTCTCCCCCTTTCTCTCCCTACCCCATCAACTTATCTTGACCCCCAGTATCACTGGGTCATACCACACATAAGAACAGAGTTATGAGGATGCGGCACTTAAGGTGGAATTGGAGATCTTTCCGATTCTTTTAGGTAAATTTTGTCAAAGGACCCTAAATTCTGATTTTATAGAGATAGGGTTCAATCTGGGAGATTTCTCACAAATCATACTGACTCATTTCCATGCAGAGTTTTCCCTGGCAACCTCAGAAGTTGTCTCAATTTTTTTTTTCTGTGACTCAGAGTCTCCTCTGAGAATACCAAATATAGATTGTATCTACAAGGGGCAGCTAAGTGACATAGTAGATAGAGTGCTGAATCCTGGAGTTAGAAAGAGACTCATCTTTCTGAGTTGAAATCTGGTCATTTATCAACTATGTGACCCTTAAGTCATTTAACTCTGTCTCAGTTTCCTCATCTGTAAAATTGACTGGAGAAGGAAATGGCAAATTGCCATGGCACCAGTGTCTTTGCTAAGAAAACCCCTAATGGGGTCATGAAGAGTCAGACTGAACTGAAAGAACTGAATAATAATTAGGTCTCTACCATTATGGGTAAAAAGTACTCTCAGTTACCATTCAAGCACTCAAGTTAGCTAAATATATTGGATACAGGTCAGCTTTTATTTCACCCCACAGATTTTGTTTTAAAAGGCTTCACATATTCTATCAATAATCAAGGCTAACTTTCTTGCCCTCTCCAAAGTTCTATTTTCTATGTCAGTGGCACATTTCTTCAGACTCATGGTGCTATGCTGTGGTTGTGACTGCTCTCAAAAAGAATTGCATTTGAGGCCACTGGGGATGACTTCTTATCCTTTGGTGAGCACCATTATCCATTAGGGACCATACATACAGTTCTCTAGACTTAGAGAGTTATCCCATGTTTTAGGGATCTCTTGAAAGAAAATCTGCAGTCTGTTAATCCCGCTGACCTGCGCAGTCCATATAACTCATGGTGATAGTGGAGGCTGAGGTTGAAGTTCACTGGATGCTGGCTTCATCCCACTGGGAATAGAACCCCTTCTGTGTTCATGTTCTCAATCCAGCTGGGTTCTGGGTACTCTCATTTATAAATTCCAAGGATTGTCTCCAGTTGTCCCCAACTCCATTTGGGGTTTTCTTGGCAAAGATACTGGAGTGGTTTGCTATTTCCTTTTCCAGCTCATTTATAGATGAGGAAACTGAGACAAACAGGGTTAAGTAACTTGACCAGGGTCACACAGCAAGTAAGTGTCTGAGGCTAGATTTGAAGTCACAAAGATAAGTCTTCGGGACTGAGGCCAGGCACTCTATCTACTTTGCCACATACTTGGCCTGGGATTGATTATCATTATCAAGCATTAATAATAGTCATTATCAAGCTATTGACCTTAAATAAGAAGATGGAGTATAAATCTAAAGTAAATACTATACATACATAATAGAAATACAGATTAACAATGGCTAATGAAGAATGACTGCATGAAGCTTTTCAACTAGTGTGTAACAAACCTGAATAATTTGCCTATTGTTACAAGTAATGACTGTTTCTTACTGGTAAGTTTCCCATAAATTAAGCATTTTTTTTTTTGTACTGAGATTCCACAGAGAGGCAATATGGCACAGAGTAGAGAGGATGGGCTTCGGAATTAGGAACCTCTGGGTTCAAATCCTGCCTCTGAACCATATCTTGGTAAAACCTCTCAGTCCACTCTCTAAAACTATACATACATTGAAGGAAAGTTGCTGATTTGTGTTGCTACAGAGGATTTCCTCTCCCTGCTTTTCCCCCAGGAGTTCTCTACTGTGATAAAAATCACATCCAAACTACAACTAGACTTCAAGTTCATTATGAATGCACACAGGTGTAGATTGGGAACTCCAAGTACACAGAATCCAGTGTGAGACAGAGAAATGAACTACTAGGCAGACTCAAGTCACACCTAAGAGCCACTCCACTCCAATTAAAAGGGCCCATTGCAGATACGTAAGGGATATTTTTATTATAAATAGACATTGAGGTGGAAGGCAACCACTCTGGAGAGTATTTTGGGACATCCTTTTTGAATGTGTGGTGAGTATTTTTAAATGTATCCAGGATGAACATCTGAGAGTACAAGAACAGGAAGAAAAACTAAACTAAACTAAAATATAGGGTTTTTTTTCTTTTTTGAGTTTGCTTCAAGTAACTATCTCTTCATTCAGGGATTTTTACAGATTAACTTCCACTGTTTTTCAGGGAGTTCCTAGGAATAGGTGGTAGTGGTGGTGGTGGTGATGGTGATGAAGGTGGTAGTGAAAGGGATTGAACACTGGCCCTGAAATCAGGAGGATCCAAGTTCAAATCCAACCTCAGATACTTAAAAGTTGTGTGATCCTGGGCAAGTCACTTAACACCCATTGCATCCAAAAAACAAAAACAAAAACAAATTAATTAGAAGGGGGTTTCAGTTAAGATAAGCTTATTCAGGGAGATTCTTAGAACCTCAATTCTACCTAAAAGGATAGAATTTAACAGGAAAATCGATCACCTAATCCTGTATAAAAAAGTTATTATACTGAGACATCCTCTTTATTGGGTTGAGGGAGAATAACTGTGTTGTCATTTAAATTGAATTTAAATCAGAGAATCTTAATTTGAAATCCTGGAAGATCCCTTTATCCTTGTGTCTTCTTTCTCCACTGGGTGAGTTTGTGCTGGAACTTCCATTTTGAGGAAGGTTGCAGGCCACTCATGCTCATACCTTCTCCCCTCTCCTGGCTCTGTTCCCATCTTCTTCCAAGCAGCTTTCTTACTTTAGAAGATTCCTTAGTTTCTGTGGTCACTAACTCTTCCTGATGAGTACCTCATCATGGCCAGGCCAGCTACGCTTCTTCACTACTCTCTCAGTCCCACTCCATACTCTCTGAACTTCACTATGTCCCCATGTGGATACCTTCTCCCATTCTCCCTCCCCACTTACAACTCCTTTTTTATGTAGTATTCTCTCCCCACCTCCAACCCCCATTAGAATGTAAACTCCTTCAATTCAGGGATTATCTTTCTGTTTGCTTGAATTTTTATTCCCAGGGTTCAGCACAGTATCTGGCACATGGCAAGCACTTATTGTTAACTTGACTTGAATTCAGAATCGGGTAGAAGTGAGGATTGGATAGCACATTTTTGAATTCCATCCTGCAAAAGCCATCCAAACCCAAACTTGCTTCTTTGCAACTTCCATAGTTATTTCCAATTTGGTCCAGAAAGCAGAGCTTGAAGCAGTGGATGGAAGGTAAAAAGAGCTAAATTTAGTTTTGATGTAAGGGAAAACCTCCTCACATTAGGGGTGCCCAAAAGTGTAATGGGCTCCCTCTGAGGAGGGTGGTGGTGGTGGTGAGGTTCCCCTTCCTTGGAGGTCTTTAACCAAAAGTTTGATGACAGATTGTTGGATATGTTGTAGTGAGATTTTGGGGTGTGGGAGTGGAGTAGAGGAGGAGGAGGTTAAGGGTTAGAGTCAGGCTAGATGGATCCCAACCCTTGAGATTCAATGAGTTAGAGTCAACACTCACCTGACTTCCCAGCTACTCCCAAATTCATTCCAATGGCAAAACTTGGGTTTTAGGGGAATTGGATTTTTGTCCCCTTGACTCTCATTTCCCATGATTCTTGTATCTTTGTTCTTCTGGTATTTCTTAGTTGCTTCCTTTTATTCCTCCTTATTTATTTTTGTTTGTGAGTTCATGGTTCAAGAAGTAGTGATTAATTCTTGTAGGCAAGGTTGACTTCCTCAGAAGAAAGAGCTACAGATATCAAATAGACAAAGAGATAAAGCATGAACAAACCAAAACCACAAACCTCAGCCAAGTAGTTTCTACTTTCTGGGCTACAGCTTCATCCTCTGCAAAATGGGGAGGCCAGATAGTTTAATGATTCAGATCTCTTTGGCTCTCACAGTCTATGACTCTATGAAATCTAGATTCAGTAAATTTAGTACTTCCTTACCCAGACTTCTCAAATGATCATTGAGTGCTGGGTTCCTCTCTTCTTTCCCTCCAACTTAAAGAAAAAAAGCCAACTTACTGTGTCAAAAGGGAATCAAAAAGATGTTGTGGAAAGGGGCTAGGGCTGACATTCAGTGAGATCCTATCCTATTTTAGCCAGAGACACAATTCCATTTTCTAAATGCTTGATATTTAGCACTGTATTTTTATAAAGAAAAGTATTCATTTATTCAGAATTGATTAAATATCTGTGATATTCCAGGTACCATAATAGGCACTAAATGAAATGTATGATTTGTAAATTTTATTAGAAAAGTAGAAACTAGTTGTTTCAGAATGAGAGATTGAACTAACAAGGTCTAGTCAGTCTCATGATTATTGATTAACTCATCCCCCCAGCATACAACACTTTCTTTTTAACCATTTCAGCATTATTTTGGGGGAATGATGATGGTGTTCAATACTGACATATGCTGAGCATTTAATCTCTGGTTTGTGTTAATAAGTGCCACCAGATCCCTTTGTCTCTCTGTGTTTGTCTTCCTTTTTTATAAAAGGGACTTATTGAAAAGAATAGTAATTACAAAGACACTCCCTCCCATTTCCATTACAAACTTACTTTCCCCTAGCACACTCTAGGTTCTTGGGGAGAGTAAGCTCAAATTTAAGGAACAATCACAGTGAGGCATTGTAAAGAACTCCTCACCTTGTAAGTCCTTTTCTCACTTCATGGATCTTCTTATGAAGTGCCCCCTTAGATGTAACTGTTAGCTGATATCTGAGGAACAGTGCCTTTCAAGAATCCAGTCAATACTTTTTCACATTACCCTGAGTCGTTAACCCTGAAGCTGCTACAACCATCAGGTGACTGTCTGTATCTATCTGTAGTGACTTCCTCTGTTTTCAGCCACTGCTACTTCCTCTGGTGGACTATGCTACTAACTCTGATTGCCTGGGGACCATCTAATGGTTCTTCTGATCTGAGGTTCACAAGGTTATAACCTGAGTAGTTCTGTCCCTGAATCTTTAGTTGCCTAAGATTAGAGAAGAACAACCCAAATAACAGAGGTAACTTGCTCACAGTCACATGACATCTGGGCAGGAGAATGCCACTTAACATCACAGCAGTACTTTACTTGCCAAGAAGGAAAAGATATGCATTGACCGAAGCCTCCATTCTTGTTTATACATGAGTGGACATCATCAATTACAGTTATAATTAAGTCTTCCCTTTGTTCTAAATATCCTTTGACTATCAATCAAAAATTTGATCCAAAGACCATGCCTGATAATTGTATTCTAGGATCAATGAGTTGGATCAATGATATTTGTAATCTTAGTAGGAACTTCTTGGTTAACAAAGTGTCAAAGACACCAGAGACATAGATTTCTTAGTGCAATTTGATATAGGCTATATATGTATAATCCTGTAAAAGCTCTCTCCATATTAGTCATGTGAAAGAAGAAATAGTTTTCAAAAAGAAAAAACATAGAAAATTAAAGAAAGTAAAAATAGTGTGCCTCAAGCTGCATTCAGACTCCATCAGTCCTTTCTATGGATATGGATAGCATTGTCCATCATAAGTATTTTAGAATTATCTTGGAATATTGTATGTCTGAAAAGAACTAAGTCAATTACAGGTGATCATTGTACAATGTTGTTACTATGTACAATGTTCTCCTCGTTCTACTCACTTCACTTTGCATCAGTTTGTGTGTTTCCAGATTTTTCTGAAATCTGCCTGCTCATCATTTCTTATGTTGGCTAAATATTTTAAAGGTTATAATAAGTGGGGCAAAGAGAAGAAGGATGAAACAGCAGTGGACAATCAGTGAAGGAAAATTAAGAGAGAAAGTTTAAAAAGACCAGATGTGATACTCGATGAAGTCTGTAAAGTGCACAGAAACCAAAGAAGGCTAAAAGGGTCAGGCAAACATCGGGAGAACTATTAGGTCCGAAAAGCAAATAATATTAGAATTTAACCTATCCCCTATCACATTCTCCCAATGTTTACAGCAGAACTGATAAGAATGAAGAGTATGCATTAACAAAACACTTCAAATACAGGTGGATGGAGAAATTCTCTTAGTAGGAAATAATAGAGTGTTAGACAACAAGTCAATGAGACCTAAGTTCAAATCCTGCTGCTGACACAGTAGTTATATGACCATGGCCAAATCTCTTGGACTCTCTGAGTCTCACTTTTCTTATCTCTAAAAAGAGAATAATAATTTCAAGACTCAGTTACATTGGTGGCACTGTGCCCATGTGCCCTGTATACATACACATACACACATCAATCTTGGAACTCACTTGCCTAGCTTGCACTGTCAGTTTGGTCCCCATCGAAGTGACAGTTACTAATCCTATAGTTCTAGGTATATACTTGCGCGTGGCTATCTTCATACCCATTGACTTCAGAGGCCCCCAGCAGTTTGCTTCCCTTTAATAATGTCAGTACATTTAGTTCTTTAGTAAAGGCATTTATTCAATTGGCATAGCAAGGACAATAGTTACAAAATATTTTTGAGAAGTGTCAGGTGCACACTCTCCCACAAATCCACCCAAGTTCAGAAAGGACAAAAGTGGGCACAAACCTAAAATACCATAGTTACGAAACACACATTTAGGGAATGCACAACTCCAGAATCCTTAATGTTCTTTCTCCAGAAAGTTGCCATGAAATTCATTATGGGTTGTTCCATTTCTCAGGAGGCTGGATCTTTGTAGGGCACCTTGTTCAGATGAATTACATCCTAGAACACTGAAATGAGTAACGATGTGATTTTTGAGTCATTGAGATTAATCTCCCCCCCCCCATTTCACACATACACATACACACACACACACACACACATACACACACACACACACTCTCATTCAAAACAAATGTCCACATTGGCCATGTTCTAAAAATAGTTGTATCATTCTGCATTCTGAGTTCTCCACCCCTCACCCAGAAAGTAAGCAACATGTTTCATCATTGCCCTCTGGAATCCTGGTTGGTCATTATGCTGATCTGAGTTCAACATAATAGTACATCACATTTATATAACATAACTTGTTTGTATTTTCCCCATGGGCACCCCTTCCCATTCCCACTCTCTGCTGCCTCAAAAGGAGGTATATATATATATATATATACTTAGAATATGTTTTGTTTAGGACTAATCCCTACTTAATCTACCCTCCCCTCCCTTTCCTTTCTCTCCAATTTCACTGTTGAGTGAAATGTATTTCTACATCCAACTGTCTCCTTCCCTTTGTGTGTGCATGTTCTTCCTTCTTTAGACTAATTTAGATGAGAGCGATTCAAGTGTCAGCTGTTCCTCCGTCCCCTCCTCCTTATATAGACATCTACTTGTTCATCCTCGTTATGTGAAATAGTTTTCTCTAACCTTCCTTTCCTTTCCCTCTTTTTTCTTTTTCTTTCCCTCTTTTTCCACTCAAGAGTAGACAAATTAGGATCACTCCCAGACCTTGTCTAATTAGACTCCCTACATGGACCCTGATGATAATAGGGTTGTATCATCTATCATCATATGTATCATCTCCCCATATTTGAATGTAAGCAGTTTACCTTTGTTTAGTTGCTTATCAGTGTTTATTCATATTTACCTTATATTTCTCTTTTCCTGTGTTTGAACTTCAGAATTTCTGCACAGAGTTTCTCTGGTATTTTCATAGGGAATGCTTGTAAACCCACCATTTCATTACAGTTCTATTCCCTTCTCCCTGCTCCCCACTCCCACCCATAGCATTATTTTCAGTTTTGCTGGGCAAGTTATACTTGACTTTAACTCCATATCTTTTGCCTTCAAGAATATCACATTCCAAGTTCTATACTCCTTTATAATGATGGCAGTTAAATTGTGCACTCTGGCTCCTTGGTACTTGAATTCTTTTGTTTCTGGCTGCTTGCAGACCAGGAAACTCTGGATTTTGGCTATGATCTTCCTAGGACTTTTCATTTTGGGGTTTCTTTATGGAGGCAACTGGCAGATTCTTTCTATTTCCACGTTGCCCTCTGGTTCTACGAGATCTGGGCAGTTTTCTTTTAAGATTTCTTGAAATATGATACCTATGCTATTTTTTGCTCATAGAATTCAGTCAGTCCAGTGATTCTTATATTTTTTTCTTCTCAATGTATTTTCTAGGTCAGTTGTTTTTACTGTAAGATAACTTTCATTAACAAAAATTTTTTTTCAGCCTTTTGACTTTGTTTTAGTATTTCTTGTAGCATCATGGAGTCATCGGCTTCTCTTTGGTCCATTTGAATTTTCAGGAATTTTGTTCCTTAGGTAAGATTTTGTATTTCTTATGCCAAACTATTAATTCCCTTTCCAATTCTTACTTCCATAGCTCTCATGTCTTTTCCATTTTATCTTCAAGTGCCTTTATTCCATTTATAAAAATATTTTAAAATTCTTTTTAAAAAATCCACCTCTTCCGCCATCTTTTCAAAGAATTCTAAGTTGGTGGTGCCTAAGCTGTGTTTCATTGAGGGGTTTTGGAGTCATTCTTTTCTTATGTATTTGTGCCTTGAACGTCTCTGCCACCCTAAAGCTCATGATGGTAGGGTTCTTTTTTTAAGTTTGTTCATTCTTCTAGCCGACTTCCTGACTTCAGATATGATGTTATGGCTGAGCTCTGTAGCACTTCTGGAGGGAAAGCTGGAGCTGGTGCTGTTGCTGCTATGTTGGAGTATAAAGTGTTAAGTTATTCAAGGAATTCAGGGACACACTGCGGACCTGCAAGCTTTCAGTGTCCCCTAAGTGTTCTGATCTGGGGCAAAGTCTGATTGCTGGCCTCTTTAAGTTCCTGACCTGGGTTTGCCAGGGTGGACTTCAGCTGGCTCCACTTCTATCAGCCAATTGGAAAGCTCTGTTGTTAGTTCAGAGCAGCAGAATTATAGAGTTTCCTATATTCTGGAATTCCCATATTGGCTATTGCTTTCCTATTCCCCTTAATAAAAAAGAATTTGTTGTGCAAAACTTGAACTCAGTCAAAAGACCACACCCAAAGACCTAGAAGGCCACATGTGACCTCCAAGGCCGCAGGTTCCCCACCTCTGGTCTCCACTCATATGGGACTGAGGTTTCCTCTTGCCCTAGTGCATAAGCTCTCCCTGGGTGCTACGGTGCTCCACCTGAAGTACACTCCTAGCCTGACCCCATCTTCAGCATCTGCAGACCTCCCTGTGCAGAGCTGAGCTGAACAAAAGACTCACTGAAACCTTTCCTGGATTTTTCCATCAGGATTTGATTTGATGTATTTTCTAGATTTGTTAGGAGTTTATGGAGAAGAGCCTACTGCATTACTTCCTTTCACTATGCCATTATGGCTCTTCCTCTTTTCAATAATCTTTGAAAAATCAAGGAGACTGGGAGAGGTGCCACAGGTTTAGAGATAGGCAGGTACTATCCTGATTTTCAAAAAAGGGATAGGCTGGGGAATTTAATTAACTTCACTTCCTGGGAAAATATAGGACCTATAAATAAAGAAACAGTTTGAAAACCTTCGGAAATGGAAGCAGCAATTATTAAGAGTCATTATGAGTTTGACAATAACAGGTCATACTGGGGTAATCTCATTTTCATTCTTGATAGGGTTATTAAACTGATAGAAGAGAGGAAATGCCCTATACATAGTATAGGTAGATTTCAGCAAAGCTTTTGACAATGTATCTCATGTCATCTTTGTATACATGAAAGAACTGGGTTATATGATCATAGTAATGCAGATTCAGAATTGATTAGTAATTATTAGTGAATTCACTGGTCAATCTGGAAGATGGTTTCTAGTGCCCTGTGAATCTTTGCTTACCTCTATTCTGTTTAAAGTCTTTTTTTTAAAATCAAGTTTTCGTTGAAGGTTTAGGTTGCATGCTCATACAGGCTGGAGAGTGTACTGTTAAATTTTAAATGTGAGCACTTGCATCTCAGGAACTGGCAAATGCTACAAATCAGGGATTGATTTATTGTTTCATCGATTGTCTAGACTTAAGGAAGTGATGGAGAAAATGTTCATTCAGATTCAACTTAAAAATGAGTCATGGTTTCATTTTTTTGGGAGAGCTAGTCGTTGAGAATTTATTGGCACATCCCTGCTCCAAAGTCAGGGCTCTATTGTACCATGCTGCCAAGACTGTGAAATGAGTTTGTGGCAGAGGCCTGACTTCTGACCTCCCAGTCAGATGTTCTCTCTGCTCTATCCTAATTATACAGGAATCATATTTTTCTACTTTGTTATAAAATACAAAATAATAGATAGATGGACCTAATTAGGACTCTCAAAATGTCCTAAATTAATATAGATACACATTTATACAACATCTGCATATATGTACATAACAGGCTCAGCATTTATCATTTAGTAGATTATATCTTTCAAGGAGAGGAATTTCAATTTAAACTATCAAACAACACTTCTCTCCCCCAACCTCCTACCAAATACTCACAGCCTTTGAGGGTCACTCATGAAGAAAGCAACACCTTTTGACAAAGGGAAATTTTCTTGGCATAAATTCACATTATACAATTCAGTTCTATAGACGATGAAAGAATAAAAATTAGTGCAGTCAATTGATAATCATTTATCAACAAGCCTACTCTGTGTTGGACATTGTACAATGAATGAGTTTCTATGTTTTGAAGAGACAGAATTTTATAAATATCATTAGCATAATTTGCAGCTCAGTTTGCTGATATAATGAGTGTGAATAAATTTCATACTGCAGCAAGAAACAACCCACTGGGATTAGAGAGGGCATTAACTCCATTCTCATCAACATGCAGGACTGGCTTAGTTTATCCCTTAGGTTTCATTAGACAGCCAGCGATGGCGGAAGGAAACTGATGAGCTTGATCTGATGCATACACTTGTGTAATACATACAAAACCCAACAGTTGTACAATTCTCAAATATATTGTGTTTCCTCAGTTAATTTATTTTAATTGGTCTAAATATAGTTAAATGATGCAGAGTGAAAGAAAATGGGTGGGAAAGTTTCCAAACAGCAGGAAGGAATAAATGTTACAGCTGGGAAATTGAAATTTTTCCATTATGTTTTTCCTGATTTGTGATTTAAATCACAAATATTTTTTGCTCAGAATTCCTCAGGGCACCTTGGGCATCCACAGCTAAATATGCTGATGAATCCAATGAAATAAAGATCCATTTAACTTCCTGATTTAAACAAAAATAGTACCTCCGTCAATTCCAAAGGCAGCTTTTACCCAGCATTCTGAAATTATGAGACCTCCTGCTGAGCTGTTAGCCATATTACATTATGGCCACTCTTCCCAGACTGAAAGTAGCCCTCTGTCAATTTATTGAGGATTTCTATTCACATTTATGTAACTAATTTTTTTACCTTTTTGCATTAAACAATTCATAAACACAGCTAGCAATGTGGACACTGTTATAATGATATGAAAAGCAAATTTAAGTGTAAATAAATACCCAATTTTGGCACCTTTATACTTTGGGGAATCAAAAAGGCATGGGAGATAGAGGTAGCATGGGATATTGGGAAGGCAGGAGATAGGACTGACTTGAATTTGAATCCTGGCTCTTTTTTGCTGTGTCTGGCTCTTGGAGACCCCATTTGGAATGTTCTTGGCAAAGATACTGGAGTAGTTTGCCATTTCCTTCTCCAACTCATTTTAAAGATGAGTAAATAGGCAAACAGATTAAGTGACCTGCCCAGGGTCACACAGCTAATAAGTGTTTGAGGCTGTATTTGAACTCAGGTTTTTCTGAATCTAAGCCCAGCACTCTGTCCACTGTGCCATATAGCTGCCAGCCTGACTCTTCTACTTACTACTTATATATCTTGGTCATTTGACTTTTTTACATTTTACTTTCTGCTTAGGTCTAGTATTCCCAGCAATAAAATGAGTCATTTTCTAGAATGTCTGCTTGAGAGGCAGCTTGGTGTGGTGCATGGACTCCTGCATCAGAGTCAGAAAGATTTAGATTTTAGATATTAGCTAGCCATATAAACTTGGATAAATACCTTTGGGACCTAGTTTTGTCAATTATGAAATGGAGATGTTAATAAGGCCTACGCCATGGGATTGTTGTAAAGACCAAGTGAGAAAAAATGAGTAGGTCCAACTCCTGCCCATGTAGATTGGGCATTAAAAAAGGAGGCAGTTCTGTGAAGCTTCTACATACTTGGGTGAACATGTGACTCCTGATAACCTGAGAGAGTACTGAGGACCAATTCCACATACCAGTGTGAGTACAGAATGGATTGATTCTGGTTGTTTGGAGGAGATTTCAGAGGAGTACAAGAGGAAGTCAGAGAGGTGAGGTACATATTTTTTTAATAATAAACTGGAGTCACAGAACTATGGACATACAGGGAGAGCTGACATGTTCCTTGAGTTCTATGATATGTAACTCTAGGGACTGCAAAGAGCAAACTCTCCGAGAGATTGTTCCTGAAGTAGATGGAGGCTGGGCTGGGACTCAGACTGGCTGCAGACACTTAATAGCTTTGTGACCCTGGACAAATCACATACCTCTCTCGGCCTCAGTTTCTTCAGCTGTAAAACAGAGATAATAACAGTACCTGCTTCATAGGATTGTTGGGAGGATCAAATGAGATAAAATTTTTAAAGCCCTGAATACAGGGTCTGGCACATAATTGGTGCTGTATAAATGCTTATTCCTCTTTCCCCTTTCTACGTAAAATGGAGTTTTTCACTTGCTTTGGAAGAGCTCATTTATTTTGATGTTATTTTATTATCCACTTGAATCTGTATAACTTTGAAGATTTCTGTTTCCTGTTTGCTTTAATAAAGCAAAGTAAATTTATATAATTTATATGTAATAATACAAATAATTTAAAATAATAAAGCAGAGTAAAGATAGCTGATAGCTATTTGTGACGGTTTTTGGTGTAACCAGTGTTTGGTGGGAGGTTGCAAAGTTTATGAATGTAAGCTAAGTGTTACCCTCCCTTTGGGGGAGATAAGGAAGGCATCATTGCTCTTGGGTTTTTCCAAAACAGTGCTGTCAATCCCTGACAGAAACAGGGATCACTAAATTGTACAGGGCAGCTAGATGACAGTGGATAGAGTGCTAGGCCTGGAGTCAGGAAGCCCTGAGTTCAAATTGAGCCATAGACTCTTAACGGGCTGTGTGATCCTGGGCAAGTCACTTAACCTCTGTTTGCCTCAGTTTCTTCACCTGTAAAATGAGGATAATGATGGCACCTACCTTCCAGGGTGTGAGGATCAAGTGAGATAGTAATTGTAAAGTACTTGGCAGAGTGCTTGACATACATTAGGTACAATATAAATGTTAGGTATTATTATTATTATCATGATATTTATTATATAAGGATCTCTGCAAGATGCATATTGACTTCGAAAACTACACACTAACATTATTTGTTTATTGTGTTTTTATTTGTTTTGTTAAGTATTTTCTAATTACATTCTGGCCACATTCTCATGCCATTTTGACACCTTTCTTCCAAGGTATTGTACTGCTACACTATCGACACTTAAGGTATCATGGACAGAGATAATTTCAATAAAGTTTCTCTCTTGAAATAGAAACAAGGGAAAATACAAGTACCCAACCATGGCCCTCCTCCTGCTTCTCTACAAAAGCAGAAACTGTAGTTTCTCTTGGAGAGGGGTGGGCTAGATCGCAGATCTGATCCACGTTACATGTGAACTGAACTGTCTTTATATTTAGACAATAACCACATGCATATATCTATATATTTAGAACACTTTGAATATCTTAAAACAATATACAAATGTTAGATATCGATACACTTCTAATACATATGCTGCCATGCAAAAGGGGAGAGAGAGAGGCTTACTATGAAAAAACGTGAGTAAAAGACAAATTGTTCAAAACCTAAGTGAGAATTTAAAATTTTGCTATGCATGTTAAATCATTTAAAATGAATTTCAAAATAGTTTTTTGTGATTTAGTTAAGTGGTAATTAATCATCTTATATTGCTATTCTTTGGATAAGCAACTGCAAAACTACCTTGATGAAAATGTGTTTTGTGCACCAATATTTGTTGTAGAGAACAAGGAGGCAGAAAAATCCTACCAAGAACTTAAAAATAATCCTTTGAATAAAGTGAAGTACTTTAATTTTCTGTAACTTCAGTGCAAAAGGGGGATAGAGAAGCATGGTAACAACTGTGCTGAAAAACATGACCAGGAATAAATGGGAAGGGATAAAAGCTTGTAGACCATCCAGAATTGGCCTCAGACCTATGGGTATATTTTTCATGGAAAATCATGAAGTACTGTACATAGTGAATATCAAATAACATCACAAAAATGAAATAGATTATTCTAAAAAGACAGGGAAGATTGACTTAGTGTCAGTTTGGTAGTCATTTCATTTTAAATAATAGCATTTTATTGACATCTCGTTTTTTACATAGCCCAAATTTCTTTCTGTACCCTGCCCCTCTCATCCAGAGCTATTTCCTGGAACAAATAACATTTTTTAAAAGAAAAAAAGAGAGAAAGAGGAATAAGAAAAAAATCAGCAAAACTGATCACTATATCATTTTATTACATGTATTACATTACTATATCACATATACTGCCATATCATATATATGTCATGCTATTACATATATCCCAAAATATGAAAATACATATGCTACTCCATAGCGATGGATTTCTTACCTCGTCAGTGAAGTTGAGGGATGTTGTCTCCTCGTGCCCCTTCTCTGGGGCCATGCTCATTCTTTGAAATTGTACAATGTTCACTTTCATGGTTTTACTTTGTGGTTACAATTGTTTCCATTTACTTTGTCATAGTCACTGTGTGGAGACTGTTTTCTTAGTTCTGCTTATTTCACTTTGTATTTGTCCATGTAAGTCTTTTCATGGTTCTCTGAATTCATCATATTCATCATTTTTTACAGCAAAGCAATATTCCATTACACTCATGTACCATAATTTGCTTAGCCATTTCTCAACCAATGGGCATCTGCTTTGTTTCCAGTTTTTTTACTACTATACAAAATTCTGTAATAAATATTTTTGTATATATGGAGCTTTCTTATCAATGACCTCTTTGGAGTACATGCTTAGTAGTGGAATCTCTAAGTCAAAAGCTATGAATATTTTATTCACTTTATTTGAATGATTCCAGATTGCTTCCCAATAGTTCTGATTCCTAGCTACATCAAAAATAGACTAGTGTGCTTATCCTTCCATATTCTTTCTAACATTCACTGCTCCCATCTTGCATCATTTTGAAAATTTTCTGGGCTTAAAGGAAATCTTAGAGTTGCTGAAGCCAGACAAAGCACCAGATGCAAAGTGGAGTCAAGCCCTTTGAAGAGACTTCAGCAATCATGTAGTCTAAACCATACATTAAGGAATCCCCACTATTAATATACCCAATAGGTGGTCATACAGCTTATATGTACACTTGGGAAGAAGGGTTACCCACCATCTCTCAAGGCAGTCCACTTCAATATTGGACATCTCTAATGGTTCAGCAGTTAGACTGTGCATTGGATTGAGTGCTGGAAGATTCATCTTCATGAGTTAAAATCTGACCTCAGATACTTCCTAGCTGTGTGACTTTGGGCAAGTCACCTCTGCTTCAGTTTCCTCCATCAAAAAATGGAGTAATAATGGTACCTACCTCACAGGGTTGTTGTGAGAATCAAATGAAAGTTCTTCACATAGAGGCTGGCACATAGTAGGTGCTACATAAACGCTTATTCCCCTCTTTGCAACTTCCGCTCACAGCTCATGGTTCTGCCTTGTAGGGGCAAAAATAATAAAGTCTATTTGCTCCCAAAACATGCTCAGTTCCTTCCATCATCATTGTTATTTTCTCTGGACACTCTCCAAATTATCAATGTGCTTTTCAAACTGTGGTATCAAGAACTGAATGATCCTCTGAATAAAATGAAGTACTTTAATTCTCTGTGACTGGACATGATACATCGTATGAGATCTTATAAGGACACATTCATCTCTTTTGTCCTGGAAGCTTTTGTTGAGTAGTTTCAATTGTGTCCGACTCTCTGTGCCCTGGGTCACACAGCTACTAAATGTCTGAAGCCACATTTGAACTCAGGTCCTCCTGGTTCCAGGGGCTGGTGTTCTATCCATTGTGCCACCTAGCTGCCTTAGAAGCTGGGCCTCTCTTAATGACTGACTCACTTAACGCCACCCAAGATCACATTAGTTCTTTTGGCTGCCATGTGGTACCACATACTGAGACTGAGATTTCAGTAAACTCTCCTCCACTTCCTTCCCCCCATCTAGATCTTTTGAGAATAACTGCTGTATAGTCATGCTTCCCCTATCTTGTACTTGTATAGTTGATTTTATTTTATACCCAAGCATAAGACTTTACACTTACTCCTACTGAACTTAATTTTATGAAATTCAGTCCACTGCTCTAACCTTTTCAAGATTTTTTTGAATTCTAATTCTATTGTCTGGTGTGTTAACAATAATAATAGCTAATATTTTTATATTTATTAAATGACAACTCTGCCAAATGCTTTACAGAATTCTTTCATTTAATCCTTGAAACAATGCTGGGAGGTAGATGCTAGTATTGTCCCAGCTTTATAGCTTGAGGAAACAGAGGCAAATAGAAGTTAGGAGATGGGTCCAGGATCACACAGTCACTAAGTATCTGAAGCTGGATTTGAACTTGGGTTTTTCTGACTCTAGGTCTGGAGCTCTATTCACTACACTGTTAGCGATCCCTCCCAGCTTTATGTCATCTTCAAATTCATTGATTGCCTCATCCATACCTTTATCCAACTGAATGATAAAATATTAAGTAGCACAGAGCCCATCGTAGATCTCTAGGGTACTTTCCTTTAGAGATTGCAGACTCTTAGGCCCACAACTCTCTCTAGCACCAACCAGATTAAAATGTAATTGAGAAATACTTAACAAAATAAATAAAAATACAACAAAACACAGATAATGTTAATTTGTGGATTTCTAAGCCAACTGTAGCCTGAAGGGACCCTTTTGTATGACTTCTCTTTGAGTTTGACACCACTGCTCCCCAATGGATCCTCCTTCCATGTTGACAATGGTCCATGAACACTTAGTCATCAACTCAATTCTGAATCTATTTGATTATACTAGTATCTGGTTCACACCTCTCCATATTCTCCATAAGAATAATATGATATATTATATACAAAATTTTGTTTATATCTAGGTAAATTATATACACATTATTCTTCTCACCTACTTGCTTCATAATCCTGATAAAAACTGAAGTGAAGTTAGCCTGGCAGGATGATCTACTCTTGATGAAGCAATGTTGGCTCTTTGTAACCATTACTTCCCTTTCTAGTTGTTTGAGAACTATTTCTTCAATAATCTAGTCTAGAATTTTACCAGTAATTGAAGGCAAGCTCACTGGCCTATGGTTTCCAGCCTATCCCCTCTTATTTTTAATTTGAGAATTTGGATATTTGACCTTTTCCAGTCTTGTAGTACCTCTCCTATTTTCCATGTTCATTCAAATACTGAATGAACTGAGAGTGGCTCGGAAATAGCATCTGCCAATTCTTTCAGTGCCTAAGGATCCAGGTTATCTTAGCCAGGTGACTTGAATTTATTAAGGACAACTAGGAGACCTATAAATAGCTCCTTACTTAACCTGAGTATCTACTTCCTGTTAGTCAATTTTTATTATGTCATTCCAAGTTCAAAGGTCTTTAGAAAACAGAAGTAAAATAAAAGATTTATCAGCTCCTTCTTCTCTCTGTTGTCAGTTATCCATCTCAAGTAAAAGGCCTTTAATCCTTTTTTACTTCATATGGCCAACAAATCTCTACATCTCTTTTCTATTGAACTTGGCTTCCCTTGCCAGCCAGTTCATTCTGACCATTAGCCCTCTTTATGCTACTTTCACAGGACTGTGCTACACCTCCCTGATAATTTCTAGCTAAATGACCACAATAAATCACTATCTTTCTCCCTGAGCCTTGGTTATTCTCTCTCTCTCTGTCTCTCTCTCTCTCTGTCTCTGTTCGTTTGAGAACGAAGAATGACAATAACAATCTTATATTCATCTTCTGTCACCTGATTTTGCTTCCATGTTCTGCTCATTTCTCTTAAAAATTTTTATTAGTTAGTAGGTGTATGTAATGTAATGTAGTAATGTATCCAAATAGGTCTCTGTGGATTCTGGATGGGAGCATCTCCCCTCCCTCTTGAGTTGAATTTACCTGAAGCATTTTACCCCTTGGATTCCTACCTATTTTTTCTTTTAACTCTTTGAAAAATGCTTTCCTAAAATCTAGGGTACCTGTCACAATATGCCCAGATTTCCTCTTTTTTATCACAAATTCTAGAAGGATGTGGTCAATTGCCCCCAGGCTTCTTGTTATTTCCACTCCTACATCTTAAACTTAACATGTCCATAACTGAACTCATTCTCTTCCCCCTCAAAGCTCCCCTATTACTGCCAAAGGTACCATTCTCCCATTCATTCAGGTATTATCCTGGGCTCCTGACTCTTTCTTACTCTCCAATTCCACATATTCAATTTGTTGCCAAGTCCTGTTAATTTTTCCTTTGTAGCATCTCTCATATATACCATATTCTCATCTCTGATACCGCTATCATCCTGGTGCTGCACCTTATCACCTCATGCCTGGACAATTGCAAATATATGTATACATACACACATATGTATACGGAGAGAGAGAGAGAGAGAGAGAGAGAGAGAGAGAGAGAGAGAGAGAGAGAGAGAGAGAGAGAGAGAGAGAGAGAGAGAGAGAGAGAGAGAGAGAGAGAGAGAGAGAGAGAGAGAGAGAGAGAGAGAGAGAGAGAGAGAGAGAGAGAGAATAACTGAGGCTCAGGGAGAAAGATAGTGATTTATTGTGGTCATTTAGCTAGAAGTTATCAGAAGCAAGATTTTAGCCCAGGTCTTCCAAGACCTTCAGTTTCAAATTTCTTTCCACTATCCTGCCTAATTAATGTCTATTTAGTGATTTTATCCTGTTGGATTTACTTGAACTCTTCCTGTAGAAAATAATTGGGTGAGAAATCACTTTAATTAAGAAACATTGAGCACCAGAACTGTGAAAGGGCCAAAGTACTGAACATGATATCAGGGAGACATAAGTTCAAATCCCACCTCAGGCACTCATTCTTTGTTACCACAAGTAACTCACTTTAATGTCTCTAAATCTCAGTTTCCTCATCTGCAAAATCGAGATGACAATAGCTCTCACCTCACAATTGTATTGGGTAAATCAAATGAGATAATGCATGTTTTATTAGAGATTATCTCCAATTTATCTTGTATATATCTGGTTTGCACATAGCTGTTTGCATGTTATCTTCCCATCAGACTGTAAGTTCCTTGAGAGAAGGGATGGGTTTTTTTTCTTTGTAGCACAGTGCTTGGCACATAGTAGGTGCTTATCAACAATGCTTACTGACAATTTGACTTGAAGCACATTGCAGATGTTCCAGCTATTAGTAATACAGCTATCCTAAAAATCATGCTCCCATGTTTCAATGTAGCTTGAACGTGGCCAATTACTTGTAAAGTTATACCAACAGAATGCAAATTATGTTAAGTCCTATCAAGATGGAAAGGCTTTGAATATGACTCCAGTCATAGCTTCTATATGTCATTCTAGGGCCAGGCTCTTCAATGATATAGAAGATTGTAATCTTCATCATTCACATTTCTATAATACTTTTAGGTTTGCAAAACCCAATATTCACAATAACCTTGTGGGGTAGGTATTCCAGGAACTATTATCCCCATTTCATAGATGCAGAAACTGAGGCCCAGAGAGGTCAGGTCACAGAACAAATAGGAATCAGAGGCAAAGTTTGATCCAGATCCTCTGACTTCAGATGTGGAATTTTATTTCCTGTGTTCCAGTCTGTCTATTGATGAAAAAATTGTAGCCATTGCAATTCAGGATGAGTCTGCTAAGATATAAGGGACGTTGTGGGTTGTGACTTCTCTTGGTGGAGGGAGTACTTGCATTGATGTAATCATAATTTTCTTGAAGAAATTCCTGTATTCTTACTTATTCCATTATGTCGTTAGTCTAATGAGTTCATGAATATTCCATAAACATCTAGTGTGACCAGGAGATGGTTTGGGCACTGGAAAATTGGATTGATCTTTCATCCTTCCTGTGGCTGACTTTTTCAAACTTCTGCCCACAGAGGTTGGGACAGTGTGTCAGTGTTCCTGTACCTCTGAAATTGGCATGCCTAATGAGAATAGGGAAGTGCTCAGAAGGTGTAGTCAGGGACGTAGCCATCACACACCCTGTGACACAAGACTTACTATATTACCCAAGCCTTTAGTGTACTCAGTGACTAGTCAAGCAAATAGCTCTGCTCAGCTCAGTAAACAAGAGCTTTTCTACCCTGGGGATGCACACTAAAATGGGGCAGTCAGACACACAAGGAAGGTTGCCCAGAAAACTAGATTCCCTTGGGCTTCCATGTTCAGCCAAAAAAAAAAAAAAGTCTCTCATGGCTTTCTTCTTTCTTGTTCTTCCTGTTTCCAAAAGCTGGGAAGGAAAACAAACTGCTAAATCAGGATACCAAATGATTTAAACCTGGGTTGGGGAACCTGTGGCCTCGAGGCTACATGTGGCCTTCTAGGACCTTGGGTGCGGCCTTTTGACTTAGTCCAAGTTTTATGGAACAAATCCTTTTATTAAGGATTTATTTATTTAGTATGTATAATAATATTTAAAATAGTAAAAATAATTTAATAACCAACATTTAATTTTATTAATATTTAATTTATTAATTTTATTATTTAACTTCAAAAAATTAATTTATTATTTAATTTTAAATAAATAAGTTTAATATGAAATATTACTGCTTAAGTTTTAAACAGTAGAATGTTGGGACAAAACTAATAATAATGTGATTTGTCAGGGAGAAATGCAAAGTCCTTTCCTTGAATTAAAAAAAAAATCAAATTCTCACATCAACATGGGGAAGGTGTAGGTGTAGTTAAACAGTAGTTCATATGAAAAAGATGGGGGGGGTGTTAATTTACTGCAAATTTAGTATGAGTCAATAAAATAATATGGCAGTTGAAAAGGTTAGGCTGTATCGAGTGTTATGCTGTCCTACTGAGACCAACTTGCCTGACTAGCTATCCATCTACTCACCCACCCACTCATCCATCCATTCATCCATCTACACACACACACACACACACACACACACACACACACACACACACACACACACACACACAGGCATAGGCAGCTAGGTGGCTTAGTAGATAGAATGCAAGACCTAGAGTCAGGAAGACTCATCTTTCTGAGTTCAAATATGTCCTCAAACAGTAGCTGTGTGAACCTGGGAAAGTCACTTAACTCTGCCTCAGTTTCCTTATCTGTCAAATGAACAGGAGAAGGAAATGCCAAACTACTCCACTCTCTTTGCCAAGAAAACTCCAAATGGTGTTATGAAAGGTAGGAAACAAATGAACAAAAATATTATTGGGAAGATAGGAAGTATGCAGAGGAGACAACAAGTATTGGGAAGGGTCTCCTGATCATGCTGTGTGAGGATTGTTTGAAGGGCCTCAAGTTACAGAGCATGGAGAAGACTTAGGAGAGACATGATAGCTGCCTTTAAGTGTTTGAAAAGTTTTCATTTGGAAGGTGAATTAGACTTTTTCTGCTTGGTCCCAAAAGGCAGAACTGGAAGCAGTGGGTAGAAATCAGAAAAAGGCAGATTTAGGCTGGATGTAAGGCAAAACTTTCTGATAATAAGAACTTTCCAGATACATAATGGGCTTTCTCGGGAGATAGGGCATTTTCCCTGTTTAGAAATCTACATGCAGATGTAGTGGTCATGATGTAAGGATTTTATTGCTGAAAATGCCTGGATGGTGACATCTCCAGCTTAATAGATTGGGAGGTTTAAAAAGGAGATGCCAGAGCTTCAAACAAAGGGAAGATCAAACAGACGGGAGAGAGAAGCAGCGGGCTGCAGTCAGAGAAGAAAGAAGGGCAGTAGGGTTTGGCATGGTTCGAACAGAAGGCTTCCATCTGCATTCTCAGACCTTTGTTAAGGTGAGAGGCTTCAGCTGCTCTCCAGTCTTTCCCTGAGGTTTCAACAGTCCCCCAGCCTGCCATGAAAGGTTTTTGAAAACAGCCCCAAAGGAAACAAAATTGCACAGGAAGCATTTGCCCTCAAGGTCATGAGTTATGAAATGATTGTGTCCCTTTCTTGCCAAGCTGAGGAGTCGGTGAAGATTAGGATAGAATTAGATTATAACTATTTAGCAGTGGAGATTTTACCTTTCTGTATGTTGTGCAGAAAATGCTTTTATGACTTGATTCCTTTCCTTTTTTTCATACTGCATCATATATTAATTAAATATGCATATTTTGCAACTATCTCTCTTGTATGGTGTGGCAAACAAAGGTTGAATGAATGGGATTTGAGGTATGAATCACATGATTAATCCAAAACAGTCACAGTAAACCTGGGGGTAGTGAGGGAGTGCCAGGCAAAGACACCATTGGTGATGTTGCAGGTGAAATTATTGGTCATGTACAGGTTAGACTAGCTCTTAGATCCCTGGATTTGACCTAAAAGTCTGTGAGTCCAAAAAAAAAATCATCCATGTAGCTCTATCATTATAGTACAATAGCCCAGAACAGGGGTGGGGAGCTTGCAGCCTCGAGGTCACACATGGTCTTCTAGGTCCTCAAGTGTGGCCTTTTGACAGAGTTCAAATTTTACAGAACAAATCCTTTTATTTAGGGGATTTGTTCTGTGAAGTTTGGATTCAGTCAAAGGGTTGCACTTGAGGACCTAGAAGTGGCCTTGAGGCTACAGGTTCCCAACTCCTGGCCCAGATCAAATATCAAAACATAGACTTGGGGTCCTTTTAGATGCTCTGTGCTGCTTGTAGACAGCCTAAGACAGAGAGGAGACAGGCTGATGTCTTCATTGACGTGAATAGCATGTTCCTTTTGAAAATGTCTAACCATATGAAAAAGCATAAGAACTGGTGTGATCTGGCTGGTGTCAGAGGCGTGCCACATGAAGGGTACAGGTTACTCTTCTGGTGGCGTCCCTTCTCTTGGCCTGAGTTTTCAACCAGAAATCTGGCAAAAACTCTTGACTGGACCATATAGCAGGTACTAATTCCCACTTGTAAGCAGACAAGTTGTATAATTGCTAATATTTATTTTACACTTTAAGATTTCCAAAGAGCTTTATTGTCTCATTTGATAATACAACAAAAATAACATAATACTATAGAAAAAATTTTATTGAAAATAAAGGATAAACAAGCATTCCATATGCTATAGCTGGTGAACCTGAATTCCAGTTCTCACACATGTAGCCCCATGCAAGAGAAAAACAATGGGCTCCTTCTGAATTATCTGAGGAGACCGTGTGGTTGTACTATATTTGCAGTGTGCTAGAGAATGTTTAACAACAGGCTTTGGGAGAGGGATGAATACACAACACACTTTAAAGCTTATTCTGCATTGCTGACATTTTTTTTTTCTCAGTACATTCTTAAATTTAGGCAATCGACAAAACAATGAACCAAGATCTGACCTGTAATGTTTGTCTTCCTGACTCCAGGCCCAGCAGTCAGTCTATCCACTGAGCCACTTATCTGGGTTCAAATCCTTATCTTGCAATCTGACTGACCTTCACCATTTGGACTTGAGTTTCCTTTTCTGTAAAACAAGGAAGTTGAACTAGATATTTAACTTAGGTTCCTTTTCAGTTATAAATCTATATTTCTAAAGGAATGGAAGTTTTGAGTTCCAAACAACTGAAGTATGGAGAAATTTCAGAATTTAGTCCCAGAGGAATAGGTAAGGGGATGATGATTCCCTTAACAGGGTTTTTAAAAAAAATGTTTTAACTTATTGACTACAATTAATGGGGCAGCTAGGTGATGAAGTGGGTAGAGCACCAGGTCAAGAATCAGGAAGACTCCTCTTCCTGAATTTGGTCTCAGGCACTTACTAGCTGTTTGACCCTGGACAAGTCAATTAATCCTGTTTGCCTCTGTTTCCTCATCTGTCAATTGAACTGGAGAAGGAAATGTAAAACCACTCTACTATCTTTGCCACAAAACCCCAAAATGGGGTCATGAAGAGTCAAGTCTGAAACAATCGAACAACAAAATAATAATGTTCCCATGAAACACTGTTAATAATTTTTACCACTTTCCCCCCAGCAGTTAAAACCCAGATGAGTATTGGCATCTCCCCCACACTGTTGTCCCTTTTGGCTACAAAATCTTTGGTTCAGGATTCTGGTTACACCTATAGTGACATTTGCCCTACTTTGCCCAGCATGTAAGTGACAGAGTATATTGAAAATTCTTCTCTGGGAGGTTAATTTTTTTAATTAATTGCCTCTCTGCAAAATTTTTAGTATTGGTCTTTAGGGTCCACTAGAAATCTCATCTATAAGAATTCCACTGAGAGACTTGGCCTCAGAAATTTCAAGCCGATTTCTAACAAAGAAATACCTTACTTTCCTTAACAATAATTTTTCTAAAAACAACAATGACAACAACAAACCATGGGTAATATTTTTGCAAACTGAGTCACACTTGGAAGTATTAATAGATTTCAATTCTTTGGGCTTTCATGAAACAGGGACTAGTTTGGGATTCAGAAGGTGGGAGTTCAAATTCTGTCTCTGCTCATTTCTCAGTGTGAAAGTTGTGCCTCAGTGAAAAGGCTAAACTTGACGGCCTCAAGGGTTCTTTCTCCGCCCCCCCCCCCCTCAGTCTTAGAAAGGAAACAGTCTTAGAAAGATGAAATACTTATTGAAAGTCCCACCAATAGTGAGTAGCCAAACTGGAACTCCAACTAAGGTTCTCAAAGTCGAAATTCAGTGCTTTCCCCTACTGTATCAGTCATTTATTGATTATTAAGCATTTATTGTTTCCTATGTGCCAAATCCTGCACTACCACCACCACCACCACCACCACTAATAATACTGATGATACAGCCCCTGCCCTCAAGTAGCTTACTTTCTAATGGGGAAAGACAAGGTGTAACACCTAGAAGGAAGATGAGAAGCAGCAGGAAGATGATGAGTGAGGCTGGGGGAGGTGAGAAATGGTAGATTTTAGAGGAAGTGCAGATTTCAGCCTGTAGAGGAAGGAAACATGGATGCTCTGGGTGTGCCACATGATTCAGCTATAAATCCCATGAATAATCACAATATAATTAGCTTCGTAGGTTTCGATTTTGGCATAATTAACTGAGTGATTCATTCATTTGCTGTGAAAAATATATTGAAGATCTTCTAAGTTCAAGATACTGTGCAGGAATACATAAAATTAGAGACAGTCTCTACTTTTGCATATCAAACTTTTAAAGGTTCCTCATGTCTGAGAGTTTTTCTGAACAGCTTTGACAGTCTGGTGGCTACCCTCTTCCCTCCCCCAGCTATGGCTCATCGTTCCTTCCCTCCTTTTGTCTCTTCTGCACTAGCTAGCTCCTGCCTGGGATAATTCACTCAGCTCCTTCAGTCTCTCACCTGCTCCCAGGATCTATTACTTAATTGGTGGCAGGGATGTTAAATGAAAAGATTAAAACCCCAGCTTGCACCTCTCCTTCAGTTCTCCCAGTCTCATTTACCAGAAGTGCAGAATTCCCATCCACTTCCTGACCCATCCTATACCCCTTTGAAGCACATCTTCATTCCTATCGTTTCCTTGTCTATGCTCCTGCTTCTGTGAATAAATGTCCAGAGGAGCCCAAGGCTGTTTTTCATTGGAAGTGAAATTCATACAATCATGGGCTTTTGAGGTGCAAAGGTCTAAATACCTACTTCTTCATCTGTAAAATGAAGAAACTAAATTAGATGATGTTTAAGGTTCTTTACAACGAGGTAGCAAGCACTGGGCTTGGTATCAGAAAGACTCATTTTTGTGAGTTCAAGTCTGGCCTCAGACACTTACTGGCTGTGTGACCCTGGACAAATCACTTAACCCTGTTTGCCTCAGTTCCTCATGTCTTGCTGGAGAAGGAAATGGCAAACCACTCCAAGATCTTTGCCAAGAAGACCCCAGAATGGGGTCATGGAGAGTCAGATACAACCGAACAACAACACAACTGTAAAATTTTGATTTCACTTTTTTTGTCAATCTAATAGCATTCTGAAAATTTATCTCCTATTAAAACACAGTCTACAGAACAAACACAGAGATTCAGGACCATCTTTCAGGGCTGTGTGGGGCAAATTACTGATTTGGATTTGTTCATACTAGATATTATGGGAATGTTCATCCACTGAACAAAGGTAGTAGAGGAAGGACATTCCCAACTGGGATAGGATGTTCAGTGTTGCTAGACTCTCAGCTCTCCCACACTATTATTGGTTGGTTCCATGGCTGGTCTGTGGTCCGATGTTTCAGCAGGGAGCTGGAGTCCCTCATGTCTTTCCTGTTTCTGTACTGAGATGACCAAGGAACTTTATCAATGGCCATAGCCCTTTAAGGAAGAAAAAACTAGCCTAATATGCATGGGCAGGGCCTTAAGATACTGCTCTTACCACAGTGGCAGACTGAGTGACTGTACTTTAGGTTAAAAAGTGAAGGGCTACTATTAGAGTTTTTATCTTCAAGAATTTTGTAGGAATTTGTATTCCTGTACCATGCCTTGAGGGGCAGCTAGATGTCACAATGGATAGAATGTGAGGCCTGGAGTCAGGAAGACTCATCTTCCTGAGTTCAAATCTGGCTTCAGACACTTACTAGCTATGTGACTCTGGACAAGGCACCTAACTCCTATTTGCCTCAGTTCCTTCATCTGCAAAATGAGCTGAAGAAGGAAATGGTAAACCATTCCAGTATCTCAGTTAAGAAAGCTTCAAATGGGGTCACGAAGAGTCAGGTACCACCGAATACCACTGAACAACAACAAGCCATGCCTTGAGCACAGAAGGAATTTCATGTATGTTTTTGAAGTGAATGAATGAATCACTCTCTTAAAAATGCCAAAATCTAAACCTAGAAAACTAATCATAGAATGATTATTTTACATATAAAGAAACTTAAGTTTTTGGGGTTAATCAAGTTCTCCCAGATCATAGAACTAGTAAATGGCAGAGCTGCACTAACTAGCTTTAATCAGAAATCTGGTTCTATTCCTATTAAATTATCTACCTTTAACACCATGACATTCCCTCCTAGTTTGAACATCATGAGAACCAAAGGCAATCAATATATGGAAGGGAGGATGAAAAGTATTCCCAGGTTTTGAGGTGCATCATAGTATGATGGAAAGAGTGGTGAAACTTTGAAAGAACTTGGGTTAAAATCCAAGGTTTTCCATACACTTGACAGCCTCAGTTGCCTCATCAGTAAAATAAGGGCATTGGGATAGATGACCCAAAAGATTTTTTCTGCCCAGCTCTAGACCCTTGATTGATGGATGTGGGGAATGGGATTCCCCATGGCAAAATGGCTGGTGGGTTTTGCACTATTTCTTAGTGAAAGGTTTGGCTTCTTGGAGTTTCATAGACTTTTAATAACAATAATAATTATGATACACAGGGCTTTGAGGTTTGCAAAGCATTTAAAATGTGATCTCATTTGGTTCTCACAATCATTTTGTAAAGCAGATCCTCTTATTACCCCTATTTTACAAATGTGGAAACTGAGGGAGATAAAGGTTGTGACTTTCCTAGGTGTCTGAGGTAGCATTTGAATTCCTGTATTTCTGACTCCAGGTCCTACACTTGATTTACTTCACTGCCTTGATGTCTAACTACTGAACTATCCCACAGTGCTTTTCTTTTGACTACGTTTAAAAGTAAAATTCTCATCCCTCAATGTTTGGATCAGATACACTTAAAAATCTGAGAAGGCTGAGGTTTTCTATCAGAATTATCAGTCTCACAAGTATTCTCCTCCTCCTGAGCCACTGCAGAAAGGTTTATCTCCTTCAAATTCTTTAAGAGTAGTTTGTCATACTTCTACAATCCCATTCAATTTTTCTTTGTATTAAACTCACTTGGGATACCTGTCTTACCTTTCTTTTTCACCTCCTTAAGGGAAGAGACCACACTTTTTTCATCTTTAGTACAGAACTTGTTCTTCCAAAGGAGACTAGCAGCCTTCTAAGCTTATAATGTGAGGCTTAGCTTTGCAAACTTTAAGTGACCGTTAAAAAAACCCCCGTATTTTAAAAGTACAGTTTATGGGTTATATGTCTATTAAGGCAAGAGGTACAGTGAAAAGAATACTGTTTCAGGTGCCAGGGGACCTTGGTCTAAACCCTGCCTCGGACACTCACTCCCTAAGTCATTTCACTTCCCTGACCCTCAGTTTCCCTCTCAGGAATATGAGGGGTTCGGATTGGAGTTAGGAAGTCTTGAGTTCATATGTGACCGGAGGCACTTACTAGGCGTGGGACCCTGGACAAGTTCCTCCTTTTGTCTGTTTCCCCAACTTCTACTAGCACCTACACCTACTTCTCAGGGTTGTGAGGATCTAATGAGATATTTGTAAAAAGTACTTAGCACAATGCTTGGCACATAGTAGACACTATCTAAGTACTTATCCCCTTTCCCTCCCCCCCATCCCAATAGCCTCTGAGGTTATTTCCAGCTCTAGTTCTATAACCATATGAACTTTAATTCTTTGTAACCCACCGCCTACTTGCACAGAGTTCATAAAGATGAGATAAGACGTGGGCAAGTTGTCCTCTCTTCCCCGTAGACGCCTTAATTCAGGCAGATCAAGAAAACGACGATTTCTTTGCCTTTTCGGCCGCCCAAGCCTCCTCTACCATGTTAAATGGGCCCCTCTCAGGCTCGCTCCTACTCGGGGTTCCGGGAGCGCTGTACCCCTCTAGCCGTTGGGATCCTCAGCTCAGCGCGGGCCGCACCCTCCGGCCTGCCCCGCCCCGGGCAGCTGCAGGAAATATCAATGCCAGCCACGGGCTCTCTCCGCGGCAGAGCTTTCCTCCTAGGGGCTCCCAAAAGGCTCGCGGCCGCCGTCGGGCCCCTCCCAGCCCGTGACTAGGAACTTGATGGGCGGGGATCCCTTGGCAGGCAGCTCACTCGGTGGCCGTCTCTCTCAGCCCCGGTGCCTCGGAGCTGACTTCTCGGCGGCTGCCGGACCACGGCTTTGCAGCAGCAAAGCCCGGCACGGATCCCGCCTCCGTCCTCAGACCGAGCTGCTGCCGCCGACGTCGCTGTCCGAGGCCCAGCTGGGAGGAGAAGGGAGGCGCTGACTCTTACGGGGAGGGCCAGGGGCAGGGGTGGTGGCATTCGAGGTTTTTCCCATTGCCCAGATCTGTCGCTGTTCTTGGAGTGCCATGCTTCGCTGGGTGCGGGGCTTTGTGCTGCCCGTGGCGGCCTGCCAGGAAACCGATACCAGCAAGCGCTATGAAAATCTCTTCCAGAAGTTGGACCGCAATGGGGACGGAAAGGTGGACATCACTGAGCTGCAGGAGGGCCTGAAAAGCCTGGGCATCCCTCTAGGCCAAGACGCGGAAAGGGTGAGTTGCCCGGCCATGGGTCCGAGAAAGGCGATGCTGGAGAGATGGAGCCGCGTCCTAACTGGGCCAGGACTGGGCGTGGGTAGAGGGCCTAGTTTAGAGAAAGAGGGCGGAGAGGACTCGATACAAAAGCTGGGACTCCCCTTCTAGGCTTTGTGTTGGGAAAGGGAAGCGGGTTTATAAACTGGAAGTAGAGTGTGTAGCCCGTATAAATAACCACGAAGCGAAAGGAAACTTGTGGCTTCCAAATAGAGCTTAGCGTTCTGACGAAACTTTACTAGTTTGGGATGCTTTGCTAGTGGAGCAGAGACCTGGAACTCCACATGAACATTCTGAAAATACCTGAGTTCTTCCTCTTTCCCAAAAGATTTCCTGTTTTTCCGTAGACGCTATGGATTGGTAAAGGGGGCTTAACTCCTCTGAAACAGTATCCCTCCGAGACTAATTGGTTACATTTGGATACATTTTACAACGTGCCACATTGGAAAGAGTAGAAACGAATTCTTTGCTGATTAATTGTAGTTATTAGTTGTAGTTATTAGTTGTAGCTGCTCTTAAGAGGCGGGGTTTTCTTACAAAGCAGTGCTTTCTGCTTCCTGCTGCTTATCGTAGAATAAATTCCACTGCCTAAAATGTTGGAGTTTATGTCTTTACTACATACGCTGATAACAGGGCTTGGCCCTCTCTGGGACGTTATTTCTGAGTGTGCACTCTCTGAATCATATGCATTACGTCCAAAAGTTCAGCTCCATTTCAGCGTGGAAAGGTACTTTGAAACTAACCATCCTTAATACGCCCTAAACTCTATACTAGGCTTATTCTCTATGTAGCTATTCGGAGGGAAAGTTATAATCTTAATGAGTAAGGGGGTCAGGTACCTTGTATTTTAACTTAGTGTCTCTTTTTATTTTAATCCTGTATTTTATATTAAAATTTACCTACATGTTTATATTTTAACTTTTACTTAGGGTCTTTAAAACAAGATTGAAAACTTTGTTTCCATTGCTTAGACCTTAAATGCACACTTTTTATCCTTATTGACACGTTAATATAAATGGCATGAATATACCAAAGGAGTTAAAAACGAACACCCCACTCCCAACAACACAAAATACTGTTAATAAGAAATAATGGCATCTCCACACTCCAGCCTGGGATTATAGGCTCATAAATTTAGAAGCAGAAGGGGACATTACAGGTCATCTGGTCCAGGTCCCTGGTGTTATATGGATGAGGAAACTGAAGGCCAGAAAAGGAAGTGAATTTCAATTTCCCAAGGTTACCCAGGAATTAAATGGAAAAGTCAGAATTCAAATTCAGGTCCTCAGACTCCAAATCAAAACTTTGTTCCATTGTACCACACTTCTCATAGTAGATATGCTCTGATGACATATAGTAAACATCTTTATTAAGAATAACATTTTGGGGCAGCTAGGTGGCTCAATGACTGGAGTTAGGAGGACCTAATTTCAAATTTAGCCTCAGATACTAGCTGTGTGACCCTGGGCAAGTCACTTAACCCTGATTGCCTAAAAAAAAAAACAACAAAACCAAATCAAGCTTTAAAATTTGTATTCAAACAACACTTATTATTGTGGAAAAAAAAAACACAACCCAAAACATGCAGTAATTCCATAATGGTTAGAGAGATGGTCTTACAGTAAGGAAACCAAGTGTCATTCCTGCTTCTGGTATATGCGACTTATGTGACCTTTGGCAAGTCACTTAAATTACAGAAAAGTTATAGTTATATAGTTAAATGCTGATCTGCATAAATGGAGTGAACTTCCAGCCTGGGAGTTCCCAAACAGATGAAACCTTAGGTTAGAACAAAAACAAAACTTGAAAATTATCTGATTTTGTGTGTGTGTGTGTGTGTGCGTGTGCGTGTGCGTGTGTGTGTTTCCAGGGTTAAGAGAAATCAGACTTCCATTGACAAGGATTTCTTTTATGAGTTTAGACACAAATGCCAAAATTTAGAAAAGAAAAAGAAACAAATAAATATTGAAACTTAAGTACAAAGTAAGAAGGGAGAACCATGTAGAACATGAGAGGATTCAAAATATATAGCAATGAATTTCCATTTCAACAAGACCTGTATAGTAAGTATTCCATGTTGTGTTGAGAGCTGTCCATCTTTTCTTTGCTTCCTTGTAAGTTTTTTTTGTTCTCTGCTGTGCACTTTTTACTTTGTTCTTTTTTCCCCTTCCTTCCCCCAGCCCCGCCCCCAAGCATTTATTAAACAATTAATATGTGCCAGGCACTGTGGTAGCAGCTAGGAATATAAAAATAAAAAAAAATCCCTATTTAGTATTAATTTAATAATATGTTAATATTTAAATATATACAAATGTCTATACACATATATGTAGATATACAATAAACACATGGTGGGGGGAAGGAAGGGAAGGCACTGATGGCTAGTGAGGGATCTGGAAAGGCTTGAACTTTGAAGAGAATTATCGGTTTAAAAAGGTAGAAGTGAGGAGGAGGAGGGCATCGCCGCCACAAGGGAGACAGCCAGTGCAGAAGACCAACAGAGTCCGAAGGTGGAGTGCTGCGGGTGAGGAATAGTAGGAAGGCCAGTCTTGCTGGACCATAGGCTGGGAATGGGATTAATTATAAGGCAGGAACATTAGGTTGGAGTCAGCTGGTAAAGGGCTTTCAATACCGGAACGTTAGGTTGGAGTCAGCTGGTAAAGGGCTTTCGATACCAAATAGGGGAATTGGTACCTAAAGGAGCAGCTGAGGTTTATTGAGCAGGGGAATCATGGGATCAAGCTTGTATTTGAGGAAAATCCCTTCTGTAGTTATTCGGATGATGAATTAGAAAGGGGAGAGACTTGAGGAAGAGAGCTCAATTAGGAAGTTGTTGTAGGAGTCCTGGTGAGATGTAATGAGGACCCAAAGTGGGGTATTGTCTGTGTGAGTGGAGAAAAAGGTATAGAGATGAGTGGAGCTGTGGAGGTAGATTTGGTATTGAATAGATATACCCAGTAATAGAGTGAGGAGTCAAGAATGATCGATTATATATTTTTGGAGTTGAAAGGGATCTTAGAAATCATTCAATCTAACCCTAAACAGTGTGGTGCTAAATGTGATAAAGTTTTGGATTTAGAGGCAGAAGACCAGGGTTCAAATCTCACCCCAGATACCTAATACAGTGATGTGACTCTTGGGTGATCTCATTCTTTTTACATCTGAGGAATCTGAAGCCTTGAAAGTTTTACTGATCTGGCCAAGCTCACATAGTTGATGAATAGTTGAGACAATCAGGATGCTGCTCTTGTGATTTTCACTCTATTTTTCTTTCCATTCTACTTCCCCTTTCCATTAGATACATAAGCTGGGGGCAGCTGGGTGGCATTTGAGGGCTCTCTAAATCATTAATTACTGCTTTTTGATGTAGGAATTGGCTACCAGTACCACACTTTCTCTGACCTTATTCAGTAAATCCAAACACCATTTATTATGTGCTTATTATGCACAAGGTCCTTTGCCATTTATTGGAGAATATAAAGGTGAGGAACAGTGAACGCCTTCCAATCCTGGTGTGTGTGTGTAACTATAATAGAGATGGCAGTACGATCACCAAGTAGGAGAAGTCAAAATGAGCGTCAGGATATATGAGAAGGGACACAGATCACTTAGAGTCCTTAGGGGTAGTTTTATAGAGGAGATGCCACAGGGAATTCTGGGCTTTACTGGAAGGGAGAGATTTCAACAGCTGGAGATGGGGGTGGGGAGAGAACCAATGCTAGGCATGAGGACTAGTTTGTGCAAAGTCATGGAGTTGGAGAAAGGCACAATGAGATTGGGGAATGCTAATCTCTTTCCTCCTCTGCCCTCTTTTCCTTTATCCTCTGAACCCCCCTCTTTCACTCCCAAATTGTTACCAAGCTTCCCTTCATTCTTCAACTCCAAGCCTTTGGGGTTGCTATCTCCCATGCCTAGAATGCTCTTCTTCCTCATTTCCACCTCTGAGAATTGCTAGCTTCCTTTAAGACTTAACTCAAACACTACCTTCTGCACGAGGCCTTTTCTTCCCATTCTAGTTGCTAATGCCCTCTCCTCCAAGGTTGCTTTGTAACTCTATGTATCTTCTGTATACCTACTTATGTACAAGTTGTCTCCCTCCCTTACAGATAGAGCATTTCTTAAGCACTTACTGTGTGTCATGCTCTGTGGAATATGTGATACAAACAAAAAGAAAAACCAACCCTGCCCTTGAAGAGTTTACAATTTAATTGACGAAGGAAGCCCATAAAAGGAAGCTGAAAAAGGGGTTTTTTTGGTGGGGAAAAGAGGGGTGAGGGGATTGGAAAAGTCTAGCCAGGAGGTGAGTTACATTGGAATGTACTCTTTGAAGGTAGGTGCTATTTTCAATTTTTCTTTGTATCCTCAGAACTTTAGCACAGTGCCTGACAGATGAGTGCTTAGTAAATGCTTTGTGATGGATAAATCTGTTTCAAACTTTTTTTTTTTCATTTAAGGAGTTCTTCTCTCTGGACGACATCCTTATATCCCTGGTCATCATCCCTAGTTCTGTTTGTTTCTTGTCTCGTGTCCCCTGGCATATGGGAGTGAGGAGGAGAAATGGAAATGTCCTTGTTACACACTGTGACCTGCGGATCTTTTTGCTGCCACCATCACTCTGTAAATTTTCCTCCTTTGAGGCTCACTTCATCATCTCTGCTGTCTGATTCAGGTCCTTGCTGCTGTGATCTTCTGGCCTCTACTTCACTTTCTCTCCTTTTTCAAGGAGTTTAGTCCCTGGCCCACCCAACCCCCCACCCTCATACTTGGGTACTTCTTGGATTTTGATGTCTCTTCAAACAATCTGGACAATTCACCCAAGACCTAGGCTTCCATAGTTATTAACTTCATTCACTCTCTCCATATATTGTAATCCTATAACTGTGCCACATCCATAAATTTGAACTGAAATTCCCCTCTCTGAACATAATCTCCTGTTCTATCTCTTCCTCTCTATCATTACTTCTAAATATTCTTGCCCTCACTCCAGCTTCCAGTCTCTCCACCTCTCCTTGCTTTACTTTCCTTCTTAATTGAGACTGTAAGGTCCATCCACAGCAGACCACTTTTTCTCCCCACCTAAAATCTTTTCTATATTTTTGCCCAACACTTTATTCCTAAATCTGAGCAAGACATGACTTTTTTCTTTCCCAAGATTCTCTGCCTGTTCCCTTCATCCCCCATTCATTTCTTCTAAGAACTTGCCCCATGAAACATTCCTGATTTCTCTCTCTTCTTCAGCATCTCCTAATCTTTTCCTACTGCCCACAAATTTGCTTATTTCTACTGAACATTTTTAAAAAAATCTTCGTTTGACAACGCTCATATCATCTTATTTTTTCCTCTCCCTACCAAACTCCTAGAAAGAAGTCTTTACATGTACTTCCCCTAATTTCTTCTAGCTTCTGACTCCAGCACTTGACTGAAACTATTTTCCCCAAGGTAATCAATGTTCTCTTAACTGCCAGATCCTTTTTGCTACAACTGACCATGCTTCTCATTTGAACTTATTTGCATTGTTGCTGGCCTGAGCAGATGGAAAAGAAGGTTGAGATCGGAACATAGAGAGAGAGCCTTGAATGATATCACCATTCTATTTGTGCCTTAGATCCCAGCATCACTCAAAACTATCATATCTAAAACCTTGAACTCTGATATTTAACTCTGTAATTATCTATGACATGTCCTTCCCCCTCCCTCTTAATTCCTATCAAATGCCCTTATGTGACCTTTGAGCCATTAATTCTTCCTATTTGCTTTTTTTGGAACCCAGAGAGTTCCAGAGAAGAAAGTGAGACTTTGCATAGCCCTCTCTCCCTTACGTCCAATTCACTTGCAAGTCATGGCATCACCTTCCTGAGAATGAAGGAGAAACAACCACAAGCTCCCTCACCCCTGTTTAGTCTTCACTTCCCTCCCTATACAACCTGGAACAAAAATGATCAACTCTTTCAATGATTCTTTAAAGGTCATCCTAAAATCCCACAGTCTCTTTATATCCTGCTTTTGTTTCTCAATTTTGTCATCCCCACTCTGTCCTTGCCATTCACTCTCTTCTTTTGTACCTTAGACCATCTCTAATCTCACCCATCGTCTACTCCTTTCCTCCTGTCTCAGAGAAGGAGATGTTCTTTCCACTTGTCCTGCGGTCCCCTTGAAAACTTTGTTTTAACCAGTCATCTCCTGTCTCTCATGCATTTTCATTTTTTCTTTCCATTTTGACTGGATCTTTCCCTTTGCCTACAGTGTTTTAAGCTCTCTATCCCATTAGTGCTCCATTATAAATCTCTCCTTTTTATTTCTGAACTTCTTGAAGAAAAATAGTCTTTATTCTCTAGAGTTTGCCTTATCCCCATGCCACTTCCTCCTCAAAGAATAAGAGGATTTATTTAGTTAAAAGTTTTATGGATGCCTTTTGCTTTCACACCACAGTTATTTCCTGCTTTGCTACTCTGCCTGTGCTGAATCCTTCTTTCTAGCCAAGAAAAATGATGAAGTAAAACCCACTGACAGCAATCAATTCTGATTGTATAAACCTTATTCTCCACTTGTGATTCTTAGCTTCTCCTCTGAAATGTGCCCCAGGACCAAGATTGGACCTTACAATTAACCAGTGTTCCCTTTAACCTTATTTTCATTTACATTGTTATAGACACTGTGTCTAGTGTCCTCTTTCTTCTACTTACTTCATCGCATCAGAGATCTGGAGCCTGAAGGAACTTCAGAGGTTGAGTCTAACTGCTTCATTTTGAGGAAAATAAGGCCCAGGGTGGCTGTGATTTGCCCAAGATTTCTTGGGTAATAAATATCAGAATTGGGATGTGAAAGCAGATCCTCTTATGCTGGAGTCAATGCTACCCTCATGGCTTCATACAAGTATTCGCGTGTATTTCTGAATTCCTCGAATTTGTTATTTCTTATGGCATACTTGTATCCCATTACGTTCATATAAGACAATTTATTCAGCCATTCTCTATTTTGGGCATATACTTTATTTCTTTCAGTTTTTTGCTACCACACTAAGTGTTGATAATTTTGTTATCTATGGGAACTTTGTTCCTTAGAGTATATAGCTATCAGGAAGGTTGCTGGATCAAAGGGTTTGCACACTTTAGGGAAATTTCATAGTGTGCTTGGCTTTAATGTGTTCATCTTTTATCATCTTTGCCCCTGTGAGGGGCGTGAGATTAAACCTTAGACTTTTAATTTTGTTTTATGATTTGTACTGTTCACTCATATGATCCTTGAATTTAGATCTAGAAGGCACCTGAGAAATAATCTAGTCTAGGGGTTCTTAACCTTTTTTTCTACCATGGACACTTTTGGCGGTCTGGTGAAGTTGTGGAGACCTTCTCAGAATAATTAATTTTTAAATGAATTAAAACAAACAGGATTATAAAGGAAACCAATTATGTTGAAATATAGTTACCAAAATGTATATTAAAAAAGTTCATGACTCCCAGGTTAGCACTAGAAGGACCAGGTATGTCAATTGACTTAAAAATAAATTTTTTTTGAAATGGAACACATATAAGTATTTCTACTTTATGATGTTTTCTATAGCTTTGTTATCAACATTCTTTATATTCTAAAGACTTTTTAAATGAGAAAGGAAGTAAAACATACAGTTCTACCCATTAAATCTAAATTTGTCAAATATGCTTAAGGTTTGCAGTGAGATTGACATTTTTTTTCAATCGATCTCACAATCCATTGTGGGGGAATAGGTATTAATTCTCTTGGAAAATCAGCTTTTGGATTTAGCATTTTTTCAAATATCTTATTTTTTCCATTTACATGTAAATTTTTTTTAACATTCATTAAAGTTTTTTTTTCCTAGATTTTTTTTTTTTTGGGGTGGAGACAGTTGGGGTTAAGTGACTTGTCCAGGGTCATACAGCTAGTAACTGTCTCAAGTTGGGTTTGAACTCAGGTCCTCCTTACTTCAAAGCTGTTGCTCTCTATTCATTGTGCCACCTAGCTGCCCCATTTTAAAAAAATTAAGTTCCAAATTTTTCTCTTCTTTCCTTCCCTCTGTAAGAAGATAAACAGCCCTCCCTCATTCAAAACAGTCAAGTGCAAGTCATGTCATTATTTCTCTGATGGCATGGTCTTCTTCGGCAACAAAGGATGAGCACACACGCAAGAAGATAAACAATTTGATATAGGATATACTATGTAGTCATGCAAAAACATATTTCCATATTATTCATGTTGTGAAAGAAACCCCAAGAGAATTAAGTATGTTGAAAAAAGTATGCTTTAATCTGCATTCAAACTACACCAGTTCTTTCTCTGGAGGTGGATAACATTTTTCAATATGAGTTCTTCAGAAATGACTTAAATCATTTATTGCTGAGGGTGGCTAAGTCATTCATAGTTGATTATTGTGCAGTATTGCTGTTACTGTGTACAATGTTCTTCTGGTTCTATTCACTTCACTTTGCATCAGTTCATGTAAGCCCAGGTTTTTCTGAAATCATCCAGCTTGTCATTTATTATAGCACAATAATATTCCATCACAATCATATACCACAACTTGTTCAACCATTCCTCAACTGATGGGCATCTCCTCAATTTCCAACTCTTTGCCAAACTTTTGAACTTTTAAGAGCTACTATGACACACTGAAAATAGAACATAATCTCTTCTGTGGATTAATGTTGTATTACTTTGACATATTTTACAGTGTCTTGGTACAGTATTTATACCACCTTAAAAAATTTATACAGATGAGGAAACTGAGGTTGAGGGAGGTTAAGTGACTTTCCCAGGGTCACAGCCTCCCCGCTAGTAAGTGTCTGAGGCCAGATTCAAACTGTAGTCTTCTTCCCTTCAAGGCACTGTAGCACTTAGTTAATCTTGGCTGAGACTTCCTAACCATGTGACCTTGGGAAAGTAATTCACCCTCTCCAATTCCCAGTTTCCTTACTACTAAAATGAAAGAATTGAATTAGATCAGGGGTTCTTGAAACATGATGTGTGCTAACTTTATTAGTCTTATTGAATGCAAATGACTTCTGATTCCAAATCCAGTGTTCTTTCCAGTATACAAACAAAGCGTGTGTGCGTGTGTGTGTGTGTGTGTGTGTGTGTGTGTGTGTGTATCTAGAGGAACTCAAAAATGGAATGGGCTGTCTAGATAAGTGTTGGGTTCCCCTGGCTTGGAGGGATGCCACTAAACTGAGTCTAGATAACTGTTAGGCATGTTGTTGTGAGAATTTCTTTTGGGTATGACTTAGTTAGACCAGGTGGTTGCTGAGGTCCCCTTTCAGCTATTAACATTCTATGATTCTGTGAATCGTGATTCCCAGAAGGACATTGATCTAACATTCTTCTGGGTCACTAGATGCTGTGACCCTTGGCCGAAGAACACAAATTCACATGAGAGGAAGACTGAGGACCAAATACCCAACGGCTGCATGGATGGAATCTGGTTAATTTAGGATAAGAGCAATACCATCTTAAGTCTAAGACATGGTTCATTTGCATTGGCAATAACCCAGGGGATTTGGAGTGGCACCACTGGGTAGGAAATAGATTTGTAATTGCACCAACACAGGTTAACTCCCAGATTCATAAGTACTCTTTACCTACGTAGAATAGTGCCTTTTCTGCAACTTCCTGTCGATTTCTTCCCAGTTCCTCAGGTTCAATCTATGTGTAATTTTCAACTCACTTATTCCCTGTCCCCCCACCTTCCTTCCTATAATCTGTTGTCAGGGCCTGTTAATTTCAACATCTTTTCAACATCTCTCTCATCACTCCATTCTCTCTTTGGACACTACCACCACTCTAGTGCAGGCCATTATCACCTCATGCCTGAACTATTGTAATAGCCTGCTGGTAGCTCTGCCTGCCTCAAGTCTCTCCCAGCTCCAATCCATTATCCTTTCACCTGTCAAAAAGATTTACCTAGGGTACAGATCCTAACATGTCACCCCTCTTAAATTCTGTGCCTCCCTCTAGGATCAAATACAAAGTCCTCTGTTTGGCATTCAGAACCCTTCATAACCTATCACTCTACTCCCCCTTCCCTGGCATTTCTAATGTTGTCATGTTTTACTCTCTGACACGTATTCTTTGATCCAGTGACACTGGATTTCTGCTGTTTTAGGAACAAGACGTTCCATCTCTCGGTTTGGGGTGTTTTTCTCTGATTGTTCCCCATGCTTGGAATGTTTTCCCTCTTCATCTCCTCTTCCTGGCTTCTTTCAACTTTCAACTAAAAGCCTACCTTCTGCAGGAAGCCTTTCCTGATAACTCTTAATTCCAGGACCTTCCCTCTGTTAATTCTTTCACATGTATCTTAAATACATCTTGTTTGAACATGTTTGCTTCCTGTCTCCCTCATTAGATCGTCAGCTCCTTGGAGGCAGAGACTGTCTTTTGCCTTTCTTTGTATCCCAGTGCCTGACCCATAGCAGGCATTTAATAAATTCTTATCCACTGACTGGCCTCAGACACTTTCTAGCTGGGAGGTGGTGACCCTGGGAAAGTCACTTAACCTCCCTTAGGAAGGTCTGCAGAAATTTTTTCATTGTGTCATGCCAAGATACTGTAATACAGAGTTGTCTAGCACATGGAGAGGTGTTAGATGTTTTGTTCTAGTGTTGGAAGAATTTCCTCACTTCAAGGCCAATTCTCTATCCGTTATTCCCACTTCCACTGAATTACCACAAAAAATAACCAGGGAAGCATTCGGTAAAGGTGTTCCTTTGATGCATGGCCTTCATGCAGGCTGGGCCCTAGTGGCTGCTGCCCCCGTGTGTCAAAGCTTTGCTGATCCCTGACATAGTAAGTTATCTCTTTACTGAAGTCATTGTAAGCTTATGGTGCAGTCAATGTGAGCTTAGTTGCGGAAGGTCACATTGTGCTTATCCCAGAATAGCTTTGGTTTGAGGGTAGTCAGTTTCAAACTGATATCACAATGTCTGGCACATAGTAAGTGCTTAACAAATATGTATTGAATTGAATTGAATTATTTATTATCTACTATCCCTATAGGACTTCTTCATGTTTATATTTGATGACGTTAAGTCACAACAGTAGAATAGTTAAGTGGTTTGTATCAAAGAAACTTTGCAAAAGAAGCAGTTATGTGCATAACAAGAGCGGTAGTTACTTTTGCCAATTTAAAAAATGTTACCAGTGGGTTATTGAGTTTTATCTAATTTGTTTTCAGTAAATCCATTCACTGTACTGTTCATAATTCCACTAGTCCTTGGACTGTTGATGAATTTGCTTGTTGGTGAAGCTGTCAGAAGAGGAGAAGGGAGCTCTTTCTGTCCAGATGCTGTGATAGGGATCTGGGAGGAGTGGGTCAAAGTTCAGAGATAGGAATGCAAAACCAGAAAATCAAGATTTCATGGTCTCTGGTCAGAGTTAGCCTTGACTCTGCTACTTACTTACTACCTTGAGATGTGAGGCACTCTTTGAGCCTCAGTTTCCCCCTTTTGAAAAGGAATTTGGATCAGACCATCTCTCTGGTCTTTACCAGCTCTAAAATCCTTCTCCTTCCCATGAAAGTAAGCTCCTTGTAAATAGAAATGGCTTATGTTATATTTTTAGCTTTATTTCCTCAGGCTTTTCACATGCTTAACAATAACAGTTTTGTTCTTTTAGATTTGCACAGGTTTTACAAATATTATATCTTTTCTTCCTAATGGCTGTCCAGGGAGATAGGTGCTAAAATTATTCCATTTTAGAGACAAAGAAACTGAGGCAGATAGAGATTAAGTGACTTTCCCAGGTCACAAAGCTAGTAAATATCTGAGATGGGTTTGACCTTGGGTTGCCCCGACTCTGGAAGTTGGAAAGAGCTGAACCTGGATTTGTAAACCCTTTTTGTTTATCTGATTAATAAATAAAGCTTGTTAACTTAAAAAAAAAACACATTAAGAAGAACATATATCCGTCTTGGTCATTCTTGTTTTGTCACTAAGCTCTTTCAGACAGGTTTTGTTTCTGATCCTGTGTGTGAGGGTACCTTTAAAAATGACATTGTACAAACAACTTCATCCAGTTAAGAATGTGATCAGGAGGAAAGAAATGGAGGAATAGCTTGGATTTGCCTACCTGGAATAGGGAGGGGAAAAAAAAGCAAACCAAAACCCTAGAACTGGACTCTGTGGACTTGTGTTCAAATGTGGTTCTGATACTTTAAGACTTGTATAAATTTGGAGAGGTCACTATTTCTCCCTAGGTCTCAGTTTTCTCATCTGTAAAATGAGGAGATTATAATTGAATAATTTCTAAGATCCCTTTCAGCCCTAACTCACTGATCCTAGGATCTCCTCTGATGGAAAAAGAGATGATAATGGAGTTTCTAATATAGATATCTCCTATGCCTTGCTGTGCCTCCCTCCCCACTCCTTTTCCTTTTAATTTCTGCTACAGTTGGATCCATAAAAGAAGTATTAAAGTAGCCTGCAATAAGGTTGTAAATGTACTGGATCTGGGAGAGTAATAAAATATGGGTTGGGATCCCAGCACTCCTACTTAGTTGCTGTGGGACATTGTGCATCTTAATTTCTCTGTGCCTCAGTTTTTCCGTCTGTAAAATATAGATAATTGCACAGCTTACCTCAGAGGATGTTCTTCCTCTTCCCTTTCTCCTCTCTCCCTTCCCCCCCTCCTCTGTCCCTACTTCTCCATTATAAAACTCCCGAATGCAGGGACTGTGTTGTATTCATTCTTTGCCTTCCCCTCCCTCTGTCTCTTACAGTGGTCTATATGAAACTCAGTAGATGCTTAATAGATGCTTGGTAAATGAAAGAATTTCTTTTATAACATCCTTTAATTCAAACTTTCTAATCATCTTGTCCAGCTTCCTTACAAAGGAATCCCAATTAATGAGAGTTCACTACATAGTTTTCTTCCAAATACAAGTGGCTAAATCCACAGCTTCCAAAGTCGTTCACAATGTACCACATCAAAACAAGTCCTATCATCGCATTTCAAAGAGGCAGCTGAGCATAAGTGGACAGAAGTGGCCTCTTATCTCACCTAACCACCCAGTTGCAGCCAGTTGCAAAAAGTTACTGGAACGCCGCGGATGGTCATGCTTGTCTCCTAGGCTAGAGTCAGATCATTTCTTCTGCATTGAGAGGCGCCTCTGTGAGTAGTGATTGCCCTCTTTCTTTTTGAAGTGACAAATGTGACGATTCCCCTTGCTAATCAATCAAAAAAGCAACACATATTTTTGGGTCTTCTGTCTGCCTTGAATTGCTTTGAAGAGGCAGTGGATGTATTTGAGTTGGTCTTTGCCCCTGCAGAGGCTAGTCCCCTACAGTCTCAATGGAAATTAGACTAATATTACAAGAAACAAATGCCACACTGTGGTTCTGGTCCTAAAAGCTTCAATTCTTCCTGTAAATCTATAGTCTCTTTTGTATTATGGTGGTTGTGTGTGTGTGTGTGTGTGTGTGTGTGTGTGTGTGTGTAATAAATAACTCACATTTAATGTTTGCAAAGCGATTTAGAAGCATTGTCTCATTTGATCCTTACGACAACCCTGTTGAAGGTAGATACTATTATTATTGCTTTCATTTGACAGATCAGAAAATTGAGGCCTAGAGAGGTTTAATTGACTTGACCTAGGCTCAAACAGTTGATACATATTTGAGCGTGGATTTTGAACCTAGATTTTCTGACAAAGTCTACCCTTCTATCCACTATTATTATACTGCCTTACTGTTTCCTTCCTCAATGAATTTCTTCTACAAGATTCATTCCAGTCACAGAAACATCCCTACTGCTCACTCAGACCTTAGTGCTTGTCAGCTTATATTTCCACCTCCTCTAGTATCTTGATTCAATAGTGATTTGTAATCTGTCATGCATTTTTAATCTCTCCATCACTAGTCCTTGAATTGACAGGCAGCGAATATTTATCAAGCACCTACTTATCAAGCACATTTGCCTACGAAGAGGTAGTCATGCCTACTTACAAAAGCAAAACCAAACTACTTCTTACCCTTCAGTGTAGCCATCCACTATCCCCTCTAATAATAATGTCATAATTAATAAGTAATATTAAATAATAGTATAAATGACTAGCATTAATAGAATGTGTACTATGTGCCAGGCTTTGTGCTAAGCCCTCTACAGATATCATTTCTTTTGATTGTCATAACAACCCTGGAAGATAGGGGCTCCCTATTTGTTCTTCTTCTTCTTCCTATTTTAGAGTCAAGGCAACTGAGGCAGGCAGTGATTAAATGACTTGTTTAGGAGTCACAAAGCTAGTACGTGTTTGAAGTCAAATTTGAATGAGGGTCTTCCTGACTCCAGGCCCAAGTTCTATCCATTGTGTCACTAAGTGCCTCCCTTTCTTTCCCTTCACTATTTACTCAACTTCTCTAAAAGAAATAATCTTATTTCAAAACCCAGTCTTAACCTAATCACTACCCACTTTGTCCTCAACTCCTTTCAATCAGATTTCTACTTAAACAATTTTTTCCTGTCACCAGTGGTGTCAGGATGCCACATCCATTGGTGTTGACCTCTGCATCTGTTTGACATTGGTGACCATCCCACTCAGTGGCTTCAGAGACACCCTTCCTACCTGCCTCGATACATCTGTACCTGGTTATCTAACTGGGACCTCAAACTCAACATGTATACCACACAAGTTCATTAACTTTCCTTGTAGACTTCTCTTTCAGATGTCATTTCTGTCTGTGATACTGACATTCACCCACTCACAGACATCTGCCTAAGGAAGGACAGACAGGCCCAGGCCAGAACTGATGGGCACAGGGATCAGGCCTGTGAGTGACTGTTATGCTAGCAGCCTGGGTGAGATAGAGGAGACCTGGTTTCAAAGTAAAGTAGGTTAAAATAAATTTTCTGGAAAGTAAAGACAGAATGTAAGGGGGATCTCATGAGGCCATAATCTAAAAAACTACTTTAATTTAGAAACAAAATATGAAAATGTCAGTATTTCTTAGCTCAAATTTTCATTTATAAGAAAATGAACAAAATAGCTATAATAAAATTTTATGATGCCACAGCTTTAGTCAAATTCCCCATTCATCATTCTGTCAGGCTGCATTTCCAAGCTCCAAACTATGGGTTGGGCTTTTGTAGTAGCTAAAATTAAAAGTATTTATAGCTCATTATCCAATAGAGTCAAGGCACACAATGTCAGATTAGGTAGATTGTGTCGAATCTGTAGGAACTCTTCAGTTTAGTAACCATGTATTAGCCTTGGCATGTGGCCCAGTGTACTTGATGGTATTTATTGTCTAATTAGACCTGTGACAGAGTTCTCTTGTGGAGATAAATGGAGTGTAGATTTTTTTGTCTTGTTCTTTTAATATAGTTCTTTTTGGATGCTTTCATGGTTTTTTTAACCTGAAAAATATAGCAATTCCAAGTCTTAGAAGCCCTTAATTTTTTTTGTCTCTTCTGTTAAGTCCAGGAGCAAGAAATCAGATCACCTATTCCCACAGCAGAATTTTAGTGCTCATCGAATTTTAGTACTTTGTCATTATTTTGCTACTTAGTTAAAAAATTTCCTTGAATTCCTATAATTCCTGATGCTAGGGGTGGTTGAGGCTGGTAGTTCATTTAAATCCAGGAGTTCTAAGCTGCAATGGGCTAAGGCCAAGAGGGTGTCCACACTAAGTCTGGCATCAATATGGTGAACCCCTATAAACTGGGGTTCCGTCACGCCACCCAAAGAGGCATGAACTGAATCAAATTAGAAAAAGAGCAAGTAAGGCCACTGCACTTCTAGTGTGGGTGAGATAAGACCCATTCTCTGAAAACAAAAAATCGTTTCAGATATATTCATTCTTCTATCCATCCATTCATCTAAAAACATTTCAGAATCAGAGCATTTCAGAGTTGGAAGGCAGTTTAGAGGCCGTTTAACTGTGTACCTGAAAAAGATTTTCTTCTGCCATACATGACAAATGGTCTTTACTTGAAGACGTCCAAAGTTAAGGAAGCCATCCCTCCAGAGGCATTTCATTTTGGTTAGCTCTAAATGGTAGGATGCTTTCCTTTTAGTAAGCTTAATCTTGCCCGCTTTGTGACTTTCTCTTATTGCTCTGGGCTTTGCTTTCTGGGACCAAAATAATCCCTCTTCCCCATGACAGCCCTTCAAATGTTTGCAGACCTCAATCTTGAGATTTTCCTTAAGCTTCTCTTCTCTAGGCTAAAGAATCCCCATTTTGTTCAGATGGTCCTAATATGGCATTAACTCAAACTTCTTGGCATCCTGGTTTTCTTTTTTTGAACACTCTCCAGTTTGTTACTGTAGGGTCCTTTCTAAATGGTGACATCCAGCCTGAACACAGTACTCCACACTCAGACTAGGGAACGTCGAGGACAGCAGGATTCTCAACTCCCTCCTTGACCCCGTCAAGTCAGCTAAAGTTCACATTGGCTTTCTTGGCTGCCATATCATACTTTTGACTTGAGTTGACCTTGCAGTCTCTAACCCCCTTCCCCTCAAGATCTTTTTTTCTGATGAGCAAACCTCCACCATCTCATACTTGTAAAGCAGCAAGAGGTTGCATTCATCCCTGTTAATTTCAGCTTAATAGATTTGAGCTGAGTGTACTAGCCAGTCAAAATCTATTGGCATCCTGCCTCTGATTTCTGTGCAAAATATGTGCACAAATAAACATACTACATACTTTACAGTGTGATAAATGTATAAATGGCGCACAGTGCTGAGACCTTCGTAAGCAGGAGAGAGTCTTTCTGGCTTGGTGGTAGTGAATACGTCAGTTAAAGATTTACCCAAGTACACATTTATCAATATCCTTCATTTTATGACTCCGTGAGTAATAGCTGATAGTTGATATCTCCAGCCTCTCTCCTTTGGCTGGCAAAGGCACATGTGTTGTCTTGCATTCCACCACTCTTCCCCACTCCCATTTATGGAGTTTTGAGAAAGTTTCTGGACCTCTCCTTCTGCGAGTTTCCATAAATATTCAGTGAGGTTTCATAAGATAGTGTGGCTGATGTATTTGTAAATTTTTTTCAATGGTTCTGGGAGTTCAGTGGATTAGAGGACTCATTGTTACTCTCTGTAGTTTGGGATGTTATGTTAGTGGCGAGCTCCTTGCTACTCTATCCTCACTGCTATTGGTGGCAACCTGGGTTTCTAGGAACTCAGGGATGTTCTTCATGAGAACTGGGGGGAGAGGGTCGGGAGACCTTGCCCCTATTATTTTGTGAAAGAATGGACCTGTCGAGGAACCTGCAGGATCAACTTCCTCAGGAGCAGCGACTACTTTTGTCGTTGTCTCTCCTGAGTTTCTCACAATCTGATTGAGGTGCAATTGAACTTCCACAGTTAATAAAAAGGAGCATCAATCATGGGAACCTGCTTGGCATGGTGTCATTCTGACAGGCGGTTAGACTTGGACCCAGGGAGACCCAGCTTGAATTCCTTGCCTCAAACACCTATGAGGTGCATGATGGTGGGCACAGTCATTAACTTCACTGAGCCTCAGGCAATGAAGACCTTATTGCTACACACAAATGAGTGGCTGAGCAGTACTAGTGGAGCTACTTTCCACACAGGGGGTTCCTCTCTCCAATGGTATTGATTCTTCCCCTCCCCAAGCAATAGTGGGGACCATCTCCAGTCATCCTGATCTATATTGTGCCACTGTACTCAAATGGCTCCAGAGAAGAGAGTGAGACTGGCGACTTTGCACAGCCCTCCCTCACCGAAATCCAACTCACTTGCAAGTCATGGCTTCACCTTGCTAATGCCATGGTCCTCTTGAAGAACAAAGGACAGAAAACAAATAAAAGTGATAATACCTCCTGTTTACATGGTGAGCTCTTGTCTAGCAAATGCCCCATGAGCTCGGGGCTAATTTTAGCTCACTACAACTGTACCCACTTCTGCAGTGGGCCCCAGAAGGCACTCACAGATAAGCACTGTGTTTCACTTGCTCTTGCATCTTTAAGGCCCTGCGCTTGCCTTGAGAATACTTTTCTGTTGTACGCTCTCAAGGACCATTGGCATTCCTCTTCCCTTGACTTTATTCAGAATTATGGGAATTTCTGCTTGACTGTTTCAGCCTAAAACAGTGGCATTTGACTGTTTGAATCTTAGGATTCAAACTCTTTGACAATGGAATGCTGGTTAGTGTTCTAGCGTTGTGCCAAATTTAGAGACTGAATGTTTGATGGGGGAGTGCTTGGCCAGTGAAGCCATGGCCTGGAAAATTAAGGTTTAACTAGTATTTTGCCGTGATCTTACAGTTACTAAGGAAATGTTAAACATCATTGAACACTAGAAACAGTGTTCTTCGGCCCCAAAATTCTCTGTTTCTTTTTTTTTCACTTGCAGAAAATTTTCAACATTGGAGATACCAACCAGGATGGGAAGCTGGACTTTGAAGAGTTTATGAAGTACCTTAAAGATCATGAGAAAAAGATGAAGTTGGCATTTAAGAGTCTGGACAAAAATAACGATGGTAAGCTTCATTTTTTCCATTTACTACTTGGTCTGTGAATGAAAGCTCTGTTAGACAATGTCTGTTACACAATGTCTGTTACAAGTCTTTTACTTCCTTCTGTTCCGGAAAGATTAGGAAAGGGTGTGGAACAGTGACAAGAGGGCACAGGTTGTGGAATTAGGGAGTCAGAGTTCCAATTCTGCATCAGACATGACCAGTGTCAGCATGGGCAGGTCATTTAACGTCTCTGAACCTCAGTTTCCTTATCTATAAAGTGAAGAGATTAGACAGGTGATTTCTTATGTCCCTAACATGGATCTATGATCCCCTTGGCTCCTTTTTTCAGGTTAAATATACATCCAGCAATGTCTCTGATTCAAAAGAGTCAGTTTCTATTTGATTCTGTTGCTTGTATTACTGTAGCTATTGCTTTATCTGCAGTGAGGTATTTCTTAGAAGTGTAAATTTGATTTGGCCACCCAGCTGAAGCTGAGAGTTTAAGTGACTTGCCCAGGGTCACACATCTAGTAAGTACCCAAGGGAGGACTAGAACCCAGGTTTTCCTAACTCCAGATGCAGCCTTCTATCCTACTATGCTGAATTGCTTCAAAATTTCATTTTGAGGTAGGTTCAGTACCTGCCCCACCAAGTTTCTTGTTGTTTAGTCATTCAGGTGTGTCTGACTCTTTGTTAACCCCATGGACCTGCTGTCCATGGGTTTTCTTGGTCCCTAGATTTTCTTGGTTTTCTTGGCAAAGATACTGGAGTGTCTTGACATTTCCTTCTGGATTAAGACAGAGGTTAAGGGACTTGTTTAGGGTCACACAGTGACCCTAAGTGTCTGGGGACAAATTTGAACTCAGGTCTTCCTGACTCACACTGTTAGAACAGGACAAAAAAATTTTTTAAAATTTTATCTTATTTTTAATCTATGGAATAAAACAGACATTTCCCTAACATAGCATAATAAAAAAGAGAATTGCACATGAAACTGTAAATCTACTATGTACAACTTTGTATTCCTTTTAAATATACCACAAAGTTATTATGTAAATTTCTTTTTTTTCTTCCTTCCCTAGAAATGACCACCATTTGACACCAATAAGTGTATAAACATAAATTTATTTTGTAAATCACTTTATCACTTCTTTCTCTGGACAAAATTTAAATCAGAGGATGAACAGTGACAGTGAATTGCAAGACACTGTCCAGGGTCAGGGGAAAGATACAAAGACAATTGTTACCCTTAAGAGCTTAAATTCTGATAGGGGAGATATGAAGCACGCAAATAAATATTCTTACATAATAGAGGCTTTTAGGTGGTGAAGTGGAGTCCTAGACTTGGAATCAGGGAAATTGGAGTTGGAATCCTGTCCCAGACACAACCAGGTTTGACATCAGCCAAGCCACTCAACCTCTCTCACGCACAAAATGGGAATAATAATAGCATCTATCTCTGAGGACTAAATGAGATACTATATATACGATGCTTTGTAAACCTTAAAGCATGTGAGAGAGATGAGCTATTATCATTGCTACTAAATTAGAATCTAAGGACAGAAAGACTATTTAACCTGCTTCAAAGTTAGATGAAGGATTAAAATCACCACCAACTTCTAAAATCAGAAATTCATGGAGGAAATGGCATTATGTCAACAGGAGCATGGTATTCTGGGTATCGGTAATAATGTGAATAAAGGTGCAGAGATGGGAAAGTGTGGGATATATAGGCTGGAGGAATGATGAGTAATCCAAATGGGTTGGTGTACAGAGGGAATAGTGTAAGCTAAGGCTAGAAAGAGGATGGAGTCATATAATGGAAAGCCTGAAATTCCAGTCTAGTCAATATCTGTTGAAAGGATATTGAAGAATATAATTCTTTTGTATCCCCCACACTATGTCAACTGCCATGCCAGCTAGGTATGTGTGTAATAGATACCAGTAGCATATTAGTAAATACTACAGATAAATGTTTAATTGAATTGGATATCAGTTGACTTGCTGGAGCATATAACTGTGAAGAGGCATTACCACCGTCTATTTTTTTTCTAACTGTATTTATTTAGGGACCTTACTTTTCTTGATTTCAAATGGGAACTTTAGCCTCTGTTGTTTATATATAGGACTAGTAAAGGACTTACTATTGAACTGGTAGTTTTCTAGAATACTGTAATATTTCACAATTTTTTTATTGCTTCAGTGTGTTTCAATTGGTGAATATTTCTTTTCTTAAAGGAAAAATTGATGCTTCAGAAGTTGTCCAGTCTCTGAAGATTCTAGGCATAGATATTTCTAAACGACAGGCAGAGAAGATTCTTCAAAGGTTAGCCCATATTCTTCATTATGATATAATCTTAGTTTTCAGTTTACTATCATGTTCTAGAGGCCAAAAGCTGCAGATGTGGACTTTAAAAAATGGATTCTTTCAACAACTCTTCCTCTGTCTGTTCCTCTTTTTCTTTTTTCTTCCTCCTTTGGCTTATATATGTTTTTTTTTCGGGGGATCATAGACTTAGAGCTGCAAAGGGGCCTCAGAGACCATCTTGTCCCCCGTGTAATTTAAGAAATGAGAAAACTGATACCTAAAGAAGTGACTTGCCCAAAGTCACCAGAGTAGTAAGTCGGAGGCAGAATTTGAATCCAGGTTTTCTGACTTCAGTTTCATTTCTCTTTCAACTATACTAAATTGCATTACTTTTTAATCCCAGGTGCTTTAATGTGTCTCTTTCCTTCTGTCTCTTGGGTAATTAATTTCTTAAAGGTGCTATCATGTCTTTTGCTCCTTTTTATAACATCACCTCATTGGCTATCCCAGTTCCTTTTACATAATAGGCATCATGCTGATCATCAGGCACCAGCTTACAGATGATGGTCAATAATTGCTGTTGGTCAATTGACTCATGGTTCCTAAAAGGTGTTTAAAATGTTAGTTGAGGGTTAATTGATTGAAAAGAAATTCTCTGTCCCTTTGCATCTCTTAGGAGAATGTGACCAATACCCAAAGGAGGGGCAGGGGATGGTGCTATTTAGCTTAGAGTCCCCTCTTTTCTTTAGAAGAGAAATATGACTTCTTGCAAAGCAGTTCTATGATGAATGATGCTTTGATACTTCCAAATGACTGTGATGTCAGTGGTATGGGTACTCCCTCTGCCAATACAGATTACTGGCTATGTGTGCCTTCTTTAGGACGATGAGCTTCTGTGTCTGAAACAATTAACCAACATATTAAAGGATAACTATAGAGACCAGGCCTGTGATTTCACTGGCATAGGGAGCTTTTGGGTGAGGAAACCCCCTCTGTTGTAGAAGTCTTTGCTTCATAGAGCCCTGAGAAGTTAAATGACTTACCTAGGGACATACAGCCAGTCTGTATGCATCTGAGCTGGGACTTGAACCCAGATGTTCCTATCATTAAGGTTGGCTCTCTATTCACTCCTCTGTGCCATCTCAATTAAAACCCTTATAGCTCTATTAATTTAAATAATAATTACTACCCCTCTCCACCAAAAAATAAGTAGAAAAACTGAAAATCTTACCTGAAAGCATGAGAAGTAAGAATTTTCAACATCATTAAAAAAAAACCAAAACAAAGAATCTCCAGACAAAAGCTATACCCTGAGTCTAGCGGCTCTTACTTTTTTCATGTCATGAATCCCTTTGGGAATCTACTGAAGCCTATGACACTCCCTTCTCAGAATATTTTTAAATGCATAAAATAAAATACCTGAGATTACAAAGGAAATAAATTATGTTGAAATACAGTTATCAAAATATATTTTAAAAAATCACCACAGGCTAAGAGCCCCTCCTCTGGCCAGTCTTCTAATGATGAGCCTCTCCATGCATGGGTTGCTCCTTGCCCATTAGACAGTGTTACCAGGTCAATACAATGACCTTTCCTTGGTAGATCCTACAATGCTTTATGTTTTGATGGCATAACCAGTGTCAGTTCCATGCCCTGATCCATCATTAGAATACTCTCCTAGTGGAGTTTGGTCAGCGAGCTATATCTTACTAGACTGAAAGCAGAGACCTGGTTGTTCTCCAAGTTCAGGGCTGATTTTTCCCCCCCACCATCCCCCCACAGTTATATAGCAAGGAATATTCCAGAAACCGCTGCTGATAAAATTAGTTCTGCCAGGACCAGAATGTGGTTTTCCCAATATGCGCCCAATCTTAGTAAAAGACTGTACTAGCGGACTAGTGAAGTAGGAACCTGAGCATGGCATTGTAGATGGCCATAACTACCAGTGAAGGAGATTTGTAATGATCGTTTCTCCAGTAGTCATTTTGCCAGTATGGCAGAATTTGTATTTTGAGATTAGTAATTTGAAAGTTTCCCTTTCAAAGATACATTATTTTTCCTGCTTGCTGTTCATTTGTCATTTTATCCAGGAATTAGAGAAGTGGTCTGATTGTAGTTGGATTTATAATCATGGGACCTAGGATAAAATCTCTCTGCTCATTTTTTGTGAGCAGTTATTTAACCTGGGCAAGTTATTTAACCTCTTTATGCCTCAATTACCATTACTGTAAAATTGTACTAAGTTTATCAGGGATTCTTAACCTAGGGTCCACGAACTTGTTTAAAAGTTTTTTGATAGATTGGCTAACATGACAAAACAGGAAAATGATAAATGTTAGAGGTGATGTAGGAAAAGTGGAACACTAATGCCTTGGTGGAGTTGTGAACTGATCCAACCATTCTGGAGAGCAATTTGGAACTGTGCTCAATGGGCTATAAAATTGTGCATAACCTTTGTTCCAGCAATACCACTTCTAGGTCAGTATCTCAAAGAGATCATAAAAATGAGGAAAGGATTCATATATACAAAAATATTAATAACAGCTCTTTTTTTGGTGACCAAGAATTGGAAATTGAGAGAATGTCCATCAATTGGGGAATGACTGAATAAGTTATAGTATATGAGTGTAATGGGATACTCTTGTTCCATAAGAAATAATGAGCAGGCAGACTTTGGAAAAACCTGGTGATCCTGAATGAAGTGAACAGAAGCAGGAGAACATTGTACACAGTAACAGCCACATTGTGCGATGACTGACTTGGATGGACTTAGCTCTTCTCAGCAATGCAAGGATCTAAGACACCTCCAAAGGGCTTATGATGGAAAATGCTGTACACACCTAGGGAAAGAACTTTGGAGTCTGAATGCAGATGGATACTATTTGCTCTCTTTTTATGTTGTTTTGTTCCTTCTTTCTCTTGGTTCCTCCCATTGGTTCTAATTCTTCTTTACAACATGACTAATGTGAAAATATGCTTAATATGAATGTGTATGTAGAACCTATATTGGATTACATGCTATCTTAGGAAGGGGGAGGAGGGGAGGGAGGGAGCGAAAATTTAAAACCCCAAATCTTATGGAAGTAAATGTTGAAAACTAAAAATAAATAAAAATTTTTTTGATAACCCTGATTTTCAGAATGATCTGTTTCCTTGGTAATCCTAATTGTTTTATTTTATGTATTGAAAAACATTATTCTGAAAAGAGGTGCATAGATTTTCACACCAGACTGCCAAAAGGGGTCTATGGCACAAAGAGTTAAGAATCTTGCTGAATTCAAAGGATTCATCTAGTCAGATGCGTGCTGGTAATGTTTAACAGCTGACTCTGGAGACAGTTTACATTTGATCTGCATTGTTAACTTTTTCTCCCATCATTTTCTTATGTCTAGGCAATCAATAAAATGATAAATCAAACACTGATTTGGAGCACTTACTGATCTGAGGTGAAAATGCACATACTGAAAATTTGCTTCAGCAGACCCAGACCTCTGCTTCTAGCTCTAAATTAGTCATTCTGTGATTCTTAGTGATTCTCTTTTAAGTGAACACTAGATCTAGTTCACATCATAAGTCCTTTATTATTATTATTTTTTCATAAGTCTTTTTCATATCCATTATTAAAACCAATAAAGTGTACATACTACACCCATAGTAGAAAAATGGAAATAAATATTCAGCAGAAATGTTAGACGACTGCAGTGATTAGAAGCGACCACTGAAAATGCATAAGAGGGACCTATTGCTACTCTGGATCGATCAGTTAATGCTAATTTGATTTGCGGCTCTTGGCTTATATTGGTCTACATTCTTTTTTATTTTTAGCATTGATGCTGATGGGACAATGTCAATTGACTGGAATGAATGGAGGGACTACTTTTTACTTAATCCTGCTGAAAACATTGAGGACATAGTTCGCTTCTGGAAACATTCTGTAAGTAAGACTGGCCTTTTATTCTTTTTTTTTTAATGACTTGATCCTAAGTACAGTTGTGAAGCTGCAGGCTGAAGCTGGACTGCCATTTGTCAGGAGTATTGTAGGGGGCAGTCATGTATTACCTAAGATCAAGTTGAATGATTCTGTGAACTTCTATGGTCCCTTCTAACTTTATGCTTCTGCAATTTATTCATTGTGTTCTCAAGAATCTCTAAGGCTGCATGACCAGTGTAGGTATAGTACCCACTTTGGTTGGGTAAACTCTCAGAAGTTGCGTGAGGTGCCCAGTGCTGAAGAGTGGTCTCATCCATGCAGGATCCTGCTAATCATCCATGCATGCTCATCATGCAAGTAGCAACTGTGTTTTGTTGAGCTGTCAGAGGTGTGGTGAGCTCTTTGCCCTCCAGGAAGTTTATGACATCCAGCAAGATAAGTAAAGAAAGGTGTCCTAAAGCTGGAGATTGTAATATCTGCCCTTTGATCCTGCTATCTTTGGTCTCATCATCGATCTACTATTTAGCATCTGGAAACAGACTTCACCTAAATCTTTCTCAGGTATTTGGGAAGCTTCCAAACTGGACTCTGCTGTGCTTCATGCATAAGTCTTTCCCACTCATCTCAAAGCATGAATTAATGTTTGTTTTTTTTTTAAACTATGGTTCCACATACTGATGAATCATTTCCTTCTTCCATTTCCTGCTCCTTACCCCAAACCTAGAGGCAGATCTCACTCACCATGGTGAGCTGTTTGTTTCTTAACCTAACAGACTCTCCCCATGTCCTTACTCTTTTGAAGAGCTATGAAACAGGAGATTCAGCTACTCAATTAATTCAAGTTTATCCCTTGTATTCTGGACTACCCTAGGGAAGTGCAGGATGATAACACCCTTAGGTAGAGAGTCAGCCAAGTAATTCCTGTAGCGCAGAAGACCTAGAGGTCTGTTGTTTTTGCACTTAATGAAGGGTAATGGATATTTTCTGAAATTTTTCTTGAGGTCCTAAGTGTATTGGTTGCTTGAACAGAATAATTTGCCAAATTAAGGTTCATTTTCTAGTCTATCTACTTGTCATTTCACATTGAACTGCCTTTTTATTGTGTAGCAAAACTTTTAAGACAGTTGACATACTTTGGCCAAATTTGGCACATTACTAAATGATCTAATGATAGTCTAGAATCAGGAAATTTCAGAGTTGCAATGTGTTTGAAGGGGCCATTTAATCCAACCCCTACCTGAAAAGGAATGGCCTCTAATGACAGGAGTATCAAACAATACAACTCCCTGAGTGTGGCCAGAACCAGATTAAAATGTAATTGGAAATAATTAACAAAATAAGTATAAATACAAAGGAACATACCATACGTGGTCCATAAGCATCCTTAGTGACGATTTGGAATCCTCATTTCTATGTGAGTTTGACACCAGTGCTCTGCAACATGATACCCACGTGGCCGGCCATGCAGCATTGGCCTGAAGACCTCCATAGCTCTGAAGTTTGACGTGTAGTTTCATCATCTGAAAGAAAATGGAAGTTGACAAGATTTTTCAAATGAATCAATTTTCTAAAACTGTTAATAGATGTCAGTGAAATTAGGCTAAAAAAGATTCCTCTTCTACTTCACAGAGTTGCTTGTATGTATACGTTGAGGGCTACATCTGTATGAGACTTCAGAGTTATTTATTCATATATTTTCAACTATTCTAAAAATTAGTATTACAAATCAAGAGACAGTGTTGCATAATGAAAAGAGTACTGGACTTGAGGAATGAGGAGACGTGAATTTGAAACCTAACTCCAGCACTAAGTAGATGCCCAGGGGGATCTCAACTTTTCTGAATTTCTGTTTTTCCATCTTTTTTGTTTCAACCAAACATATAAGGAATTCCTGGCGAGGAAATTTTGGTGGGGCAGCTAGGTGGTACAGTGATAGAATGCAGGGCCTGGAGGCAGGAAGACTCATCTTTGTGAGTTCGTATCTAGCCTCAGATACTCACTAGGTGTTGTTAACCAAAAACAATATGGACACACAAGGAGTCCAGTTTGGGGTGCAAACAAATTATATCGACTCAGGGCAGGGCAGGGGGTGGATTCTTCCTTGACAAGTTCAGGACCTCCTGCATACTCTGGGTCCAGTGTATCTGGAAAATATGGTAATTCAAGAAGACAAGTTTAGGGGCCCTCTTAAGACTGTGTGACCCTGGGCAAGCCACTTAACTCTGTTTGCTTCAGTTCCATCTGTAGAATGAGTTGGAGAAGGAAATGGCAAGCCACTCTGGTATCTTTGCCAAGAAAACCCAGAATGGGACCGTAAACAATTGATCGAAAGCAACTGAACAACAACAAAAAACCTTAGGGGGTAGCATGCTTTACTCACCTTGCCTGATCTCATGAATTTCCTGGAGGGCAAGGATCTTACCACACCTCCAAAGAGCTCAGTTGCTACCTTCAGCAATGGGCATCTCTTGCATCTTTAGATCTTTGGCATTTACCCAAGAAAAGTATTGGTCTTGCACCCTTAGAGATCCCTGAGAATATGATAAACATATTACAGAATTAGACATGACTAGAAAAAACAACAAAATTTAAACGTGCAACTGTTCTACAATTGAGATTCTTGGAAATTATTTTTAAGTGTCAGAGGAAGGGCTCATATCCAGGGCTTCTTGACTCTGAGGCTGGTTCTCTATCTATTACAATTCCTCTCATCTCTGTAAGGTAAGGAATCATACCCGTGGTACCTAATTTAGGGTTGTTTTTAGGGTCAAATAATTGATATGTGCGTGTATATGTATGTATACGCATACATACTTAGAGTACTGTTATCATCCTCATGAGTTGCTGGGAGAAAAGTGTAAACTCAAAAGTATTATTTAATTGTGGCCCATGATTACAATAACTCTGTGATAGTGCATTCTGTAGATAGTGCAACTATTGTTATCCCCATTTTACAGATGTAGAAATGGAGGCTCAGAAATATTAAGTGATTTACCTAAGATCCTGTAATGGTTGAGTGGTTTTGAGATCCAGGACTCAGACCCCAAATTTCTGACTCCAAACCTGTCTTGTAAACCTTAAGACTTGTAAAGAAAGTTTTTGGTAAATCATCAAATATTATAGAAATTTGAGTCATTATTATGAATTACTATGAATATTTCTCCAGTAAAGTCCTTCTGTGCTGCCCTATTATGGCAGAGAGGTGATGCCAGGCTATGTTAGTGGAGCATATACACTGATGGATTCTAGAAAGACTTCAAGTGTGGGCGTGGTAATGGCCCCTTAAATTGCAATCCAATGACTAGCCTAGCAAAGGTCAGAGAGGTTCATCCTTAGATTTGCTAAAAATTGATTGGTTTTTCATCTTCAGTCACTTGGAAATACTATATACTAAGGTGTGTGATTGTGATCTGCATCCAGTGGAGAAGTACCCACTTTAACCAAATAATCAATCTATTAATATATTTAATATTCAAGTCACTAGAAGGTTGAGTTACTGATATAAATTTTTCATTTGTGCATATGTATGGGAACCCTCATATTACTTACCTAAGTGAGAAACAGTTGATTTCATCCATATAGGTTACTCTCAACATGGGAACTTCCTCCACCAACAAAGATTACAGCCCATCTTTGCCTTGGTTAAGTTGAAGGAAGGTTCTTGAGGCACATAGGGGTGAAATTATTTGCTTAGTAAATCAGAATTTGAAACTAGGTCTTTCTGATTTCAAGTCTAGTATGCAACAGCGGGAGATACATGGAAATCATAAATAAGATAACCACTACGGACTGCTCGATGGTGCATTGGATTTAAAGTCAGGAAGATACTAGCTCTGTGACCCTGGTTTAGGGTTACTTAACCCTAATTCACTCAATAATCACTTAACCCTGATTGCTCCCTCCCCAAATAAAAATGACCGCTGTCTCCCTTTTACCAGATGGTGATATTAAATATTTACCTTCTACTATAATTTTTATTATGCTGGCCCACTTGGGTTGCCTTGGGAGTTTTTGGGTTCCTCCTGATTTCTTCCAGTGGAAGCTAGTGACCTTTTGTTAGATGTTTTTGTGTAGTTCTTGCATTATCAAAATTATTCCAATTTAAAATATGCTGATTGATATAGTACAGTAGTATATTGTATCTTTCTAAACGTAGTATAATATTTTTGTCTTATGCTTAAAATGGTCATTGAGAGCAACTGCTATTTAAAAATAACAAAACCCACATGCTTTTGCTGAACAGCATTTATAATTGTTGCTTGTGTCCATTTTAAGTGAGCTGGTACTTTACTTGTAAATAGGTTATTGAAAACAATTTATGCTCCCTTCTTTATTGTCTAGAAAAAGAGGTTGATCTTAATTGTGTAGATGAAATAGGTGAAATAATACTTGACTCTTACAAATAGCTTTAAAAAACTCCTTCATATCTCAAATGATCTATTTTAAATTGTGTTGTAATGGAACTTTTCTATCCATTTTAAACAGGGGATTGATATAGGGGATAGCTTATCTATTCCAGATGAGTTCACAGAAGAAGAAAAGAAGTCTGGCCAGTGGTGGAGACAGCTCTTGGCAGGAGGGATCGCTGGAGCTGTCTCACGAACAAGTACAGCGCCTTTAGATCGACTGAAGGTCATGATGCAAGTGAGTGTATGGGTCACAAGAATAGGCGGATGTGTTTCATTCTAAATCCTTTATTGAAATGATGTGAATAATTGTTTTCTTTTTGAGAGAACATATTCAAAAATTTTTAGCAGCATAATTTGATACTTAGGTTCATCTTGACCTATTTGTGAAAATTCATATGTTCTTAAAATCGTTTAGGAGATTCAAGAATGAATAAGAGACTAGTCCTGCCCTCAACAAGCTTACAATCTAGAAGCAATAAAAGCTCTGTCAGTTTTAATTTATTAACAGAAAGTAACTTAGTCTATTGCCCTGTGTAGTATGTATTTCTTAGCTTTATTTCAGAGTGACAGACTATGAATCTGAGAATGTTTATCTTACAGAGCTTAGGGGGAAACAAGATTAGCTGCCCTCAAATATTTTAAGGGCTGTCATTACGTGGAAGTTACAGGAAAGTAGATTTCGGCTCAATATAAGGGCAGATGTCAAATAGTATCAGTATGGCATATACATCTTTTATTTTCTTAAACTTAAGTAGCTCATAATTTGAAGGTTGTTTGCCCTAATATTTCAACATTTGGTGGACAAGTCTGTACTTTAATAATTTTATGGATTTAAATTATGTAATCTCTCAGCCATTGACTTTTTCATCCTTCTTGAATTCTTTTGACCCATATAGTTCCCCATCTCTGGACCTTTCACTATTGCCTTGAGATTATAAACCATAGTGAAAATAGAGGCTTTTATATACAAGTGCTTCAAAAAAGTAACCATCATGCAGACTTTAAATGAAAACCTTTCCCTTTCATTTTTAGGTTCATGGTTCAAAGTCAAACAAAATGAACCTAGTTGGTGGATTTAAACAGATGGTGAAAGAAGGAGGCGTCCGGTCCCTTTGGAGAGGAAATGGTGTGAATGTTATTAAAATTGCTCCTGAGACAGCTGTTAAATTCTGGGCATATGAACAGGTAGAATATTACTTTATATGTAATTTATTAAAAATTCTTGGACTTAAGTCCCCCCATCCTAAAGATTATTGCTAGAGAACAGGGAATGCGCGTTATTAAATATGAATACTAGCTTAATTTTTCTTAACAGGTTAAAAAAACCCCAAACCTTTATTATTACTCTATTTGACTATCATTCTGGATGTAGAAAGAACTTGTACTCCTTGTTGGAGGTTGCACTAGCAGACATCCAAGATTCCTTTGTAATATTTAATTATAGTTTTTAATAACTGATTAAAAATTAATTAACAGTTATTGAGTATCCAATATATTTAAGGTTACTATACCAAGTAATTAATGGCTAGCGTTTATGTAGCACTTTAAGCTTTGCAAAGGGCCTTACATATTTTATCATATCCTTACAACACCCCATAAGGTTGGTACTATTATTACTCTACAGGTAAGGAAACTTAGTAAGGTTAAATGAGTTATATAGGGCTTCAGATCCAGGTCTTCCTCACTGAAGTCCAGTGGTCTAGCTAATATTCCATGTTGCTTCTCGCTGGAAGATCCACAGAGGTACAATTCTTGCCCTGAAGTTTAGAGATGATAAGCCACTCCAGTATCTTTGCCAAGAAAACTCCAAATGGGGTCATGAAATGTCAGACACAACTGAAAAATGACCAGGCGACAACAGCAAGAGAGATAAAACATAGTCAAGTAAATATACTACAAAGTGGAATATGAGAAGTGTGCGAGAAAAGTATGAATGTAGCCTTCTCAGAAGTCACTGGAAGAAGAACAAAATTCTAGTGAGAGAAATCCATGAAGATTTCTCAGGTGATATTTGAGCTGAGCCTTGAAGGATGGATAAGATTTCAATAAGCAGGTGGCAGGGGAGGAAAGAAGGAGAATATTTTAGGAAGAGGGAATACAATTAGAAGCAAAAAAAAACCACATGGTACATAGTCAGGTCAGTTAGGAGTATAGAGAAATGTAAAGGAGTGTAATAGGAAATAAAATTGGAAACACAGGCAGAGAGGAACCAAAATTGTGGAGGCCCTTGGTGAATTCTGGTTTAGGGAATCTGATTAGAGAATCTTTGAAGGTTTCTAAGAAGTGGAGTGATGGATATTTATGTGAAACGTGATGAGAATTATTATGTCAGGAGGTTAATCTGGCAGTGGCCAGTAGAAGTGGCCAGGAGGAGAGAGTGCAAGAGCTTTATAGGAAGATTCTGATTAGGAAAGGCTTACATTAAAGTAGAGCTGAAGTACTTCAGTGGACTTTTGATTTAATTAATGTAGTTGTGCCCTCCACTGATGCAAGTAGCAACCTCTCCTCACATGTCTGCCCATCTGTACTATCTGGTGTTTGTGTGGGCAAGCCTATTAAAACAATAATTGTATTGATTATGAATGAAAAAAGCATTTATGATGTGCAAAGCACCATGCGAAGTGCTGCGGAAATAGTAGAAAAGTAAGACTGTTCCTCCTCTCAATGAGCAAGCCTCTGGTGTTTGAGGCTGGATGAAGACTTATTCGTTAATAGCATAAGGGGGATGCTTTTGATGGATGAGTTGGACTAGGTGGCCACCAAGGTACTGTCCAACTCTCAAATTCTGTGATTCTGTGAGTAGCAGGCATTCTTTAAAGTTGAGTGTTATTGTGTAAGAAGATAATTTCTATAATTTCTAGGGTTCAGCTTATTTTTTTAATTGCCTTTACTGTATTAAGTAAAGATTTTATTCCATTGACAAAAGGTGTAAGAGTTAAGCCTGTGGACCTAAAGAGATAAACAGAACACAATTAAATTTTTGATGTGACAAGTAGTACATTTTCTGTGGCTCTGTCTGACTTAGATCACCTGTGAGGTCTCAGTTTGACTTGATTTTGAGAGGAGCTGCAGGAGAGGTTTTTTAGCCTTGGTCTTCTTGGACAGCTGCAGGCACAATGGTGGTGTGACAAATTTTGGCCCTTGTTCTTGTCTGATTTTATTTATTTATTGTTTTTGATCTTCACTATTTATCCTAGGCTATCTATTAGTTGAAGTGGAATTCCCTTGTATTTTTATCTTCTCAGGTAGAATTTAGTGACTCCGAACAACATCTTTTCACAAGTGACAAAATGCTTTTGGGAGGAATGTGATGAATTCCTTTGATCAGTTTAATAGTTAACTGAGGGTCAAAGAAAAACTGGAATGATAGCCAGTTTGTTAGCTAGACCCAGGATCTTGTCTCCATCCAGTGTTTGAGGATTTGTGTAGTTGTGTTTTTCTAAAGTATCACATTTCTATGGCATATTTGAGGTAAACTCATTTCACTTGGCAAACTCACAGGAAGTGGTCCTGTAAAAGTTCTGCCAAACTAGATTAAAATGTAATTGGGAAATGTTTAACAAGAATAAATAAAAAATATAGCAAACATAGATAATGCTATTTTGTGGTTTTCTAAGTGTCCAACCTGCAGGAATCTGTTTCTATTTGAGCTTGAGTTTTAGGTTACTTACTTCAACCTGGAAATGTAGATTTGACATTAAGGATCCACAAGATGAATGAAAACCTAGATTTAGGGGACAAAGACGATCTTTCAACAGTGTTTAGGAAGTCTGACTCTTTGGCATCTTCATTAATTTATTCATTAACACTAATAATAGTTTATAGATGAATAATGATGTATTTATCTGTTAAACAGTAACTGAGTGGTGAGCATTATTATCTCCCTTTATTTGGTTTATTCTGTCGAGATCAGTCATTTCACATTACATATTCATTCTTTCCCCTTGTGCTTTTCTCTTTTCTTTTCTCTCTAAATTCTGCTCATCCATCAAGGCTCAGTTCACAACCTACCTCCTTCAAGAAGCCATGGTGGTATTTGTGACCACTGGTTTGTGGAAAAAAACAAAAGAAAACCAAAAACCAAACCAAGTTCTACTAGAGTTATGTTTTATACTTTTATAAAAACAATAGCTCATATTTATATGGCATTTTAAGGTTTGCAAACTATCTTTCATATGTCTTCTCATTTTATCCTCACAACAAATAATACTATAAGCTAGAGGCTATTGTTCTTCTATTTCACAGATATGTAAAAGGAAGCACAGAGTCTTTAAGTGCTTTGCCCAGGGTCATATGGCTAGTAAGTGTATGAAGCAGGATTAGAACCTGGGCTTTTCCTTCAGGTCTCCAAATCTAGTATTGTTATCCACTGTGCCATGCTGTTCTCCCATTTCCTCAATTTCACTGGTGTAGGAATCAGTGTGAGCATTTTTTTCACCAAAACAGATTATGACCACTCTGTGTCTTAGATGATTTTTGTGAGTTCTTGTGGTCGAAAAGGGCAACTAGGTGGCTCAGTGGATAGAGCACCAGGCTTCGAGTCAGGAAGACTCATTTTCCTGAGTTCAGATGTGATCTCAGATACTTACTGGCTGTGTGACCCTGGGCAAGTCACTTAAGCCTGTTTGCCTCAGTTTCCTCATCTGTAAAATGAGCTAGGGAGGAAAATGGCAAACCACTTCAGTATCTCTCATCAAGAAAACACTGGATGGGGGGGGGGGGTCATAAAGATTCAGACACTCCTAAAAACGACTGAAACAACAATGTGGTCAAAAAGATTCCCCCATCATGGCATGGCCAGTGTTCTGGTTGATTAGCTTCTTTGAACTGGATGAGGCTGCTCCTTCAGACACAGTCCATCAAGTGCTGGTAGTAAAAGTCTTTCCAGCTTGGCAGGGCCTGCCAGAACTTCCCCTGCATCTTTCAGTTACTATTTGATGTTCAGTCGTTTCAGTTGCACCTGACTGTTCATGATCCCATTTGGAGTTTTCTTGGTAATAATACTGGAGTGGTCCTTCTCCAGCTCATTTTTACAGTTGAGGAAACTGAGACAAAGTTAAGTGATTTGCCCTGGATCCCCCAACTAGTAAGTATCTGAGGCTAGATTTCAACTCAGGTCTTTTTGCCTCCAGACCCAGTGCTTTGTCCACTGTGCCACTGAGTTGCCTCCTGCATCTTTGCGTACCTAGGGCCAACTCCTGGGAATACTAGGAGAGAACATCAGATGGTCTCCTTCAGATATTTGTAAGTCTGTCATGTAGAAGAGACATTACAGTTATTTTCTTTGTCCCTGAGGGCAAAACTAATAAAAACAGCGTACAAGTTGCAAAGAAGCCTATTTAATCTGGGTGGGAAGGAGACCTTCCAAACAATTAGAGGTATCCCAAAGTGGAACAGATAGCTTCCAGAACTGGTGGGTTCTCCCACCGTGGAAGCCTGTAAGCAAAGACTGGATGATCATTTGTCAGACGTGGGTAACTGTGTAGTAGATGGTCTCCGAGATATTCTATAATTCTGTGGTTCAGCTCCTCTGGGTGTGTGTGTGTGTGTGTGTGTCTGTGTGTCTGTGTGTGTCTGTGTGTGTGTGTGTGTGTGTCTGTGTCTGTGTCTGTGTCTGTGTCTGTGTCTGTGTGTGTCTGTGTCTGTGTCTGTGTGTGTCTGTGTCTGTGTGTGTCTGTGTCTGTGTCTGTCTGTGTCTGTGTCTGTGTGTCTGTGTCTGTGTCTGTGTGTGTGTGTCTGTGTGTGTGTGTCTGTGTGTGTGTCTGTGTGTGTCTGTGTGTGTCTGTGTGTGTGTATACCAAGCATTCATCATGTTGCTGCCAGAGCTTAATACAGTTCCTGGAACGTAGTAGGTGCTTCAAAAATGTTTCCTGATTGCCATGTGCTAGGTAGTTTAGGAGGTATTAAAGCACTCCTTGCCCTCAGGGAGCTTATCTTTTTTGGGGGTGGGGGTGGGAAAGCAGCATGTACATACATAAAAAGATACAGAATACTTGTAAAGTAAATAAGAAAGATACCATGACACACAGAGAACTGGAGAAAGCTGATGCCCAGAGAGCTGACCTGGGAGTCACGAGGAATTGAATTCAAGTCTCACCTCTGATGAGTAGTGACTTTTTGTAAGTCTATAAGTCACATAACTTCCCAGTGCTTAGGCAGCTCTCAAGATTAGAGACTGTAGAACAGGTGCTGACCTAAATGGGTAGAGGGAATGTCTTTACCTGGGAGTTCCTTATGCTAATAAAATCACAAGACCAGTCCCTGTTCTTAGATTAGTTACAAGGGGGCCGAATCTCAGGCCCAGACACAGGAGCAAGACTAGCTTCATATAGATGTAGAAGGTGGTACTTGGGCTCAGCCTTACAGGAACCTAACAATTCTATGAGAGAGAGAGAGGAGGGAGGGCATTCTGGTACAGGGAGCAAAGACATGGAGAGGAGAAAGCATACACTGTGCAAGGAGAGTCAGTAGTCCAGGTTGGTGGAGTATGCATTGTGTGAAGGGAAGTCATATTTAATAAACCTGGAAATAAATACATGCTGGAACCAGAAGGGCTTTAAGTACCAAAGAAAAAGATTTTGTATTTTATCTGGGAGGCATGTGGGAGCCACCCGAGATCTGCGGCGGGGGAATGTTTAGGATATTAAGAATATCAATTTGGCATCTGTGTGGAGGATAGATTGTGCTGAGGAGAGTTTGGAGATAGGGAGAGCAGTGAAGAAGCTAGTATAGCAGTCCAGGCAGGATGTGGTGAGGGCAGTGGCTGCCTGAGTGCGAAAGGTAGATAGGAGAGATGTGGAGATAGATTACACTAGACCTGGCCACTGAAGGAGAGGATGCCCCCGGTGACTGGAAATATGGTGGCACCCTCAGTAGAAATCAGGAAGTAAGGAAGAAGGTAGGGGAAGACGGGGAAGGGAGAGGAAGGCAAGGTAACCAATTGTGTAAGTTTGATTGCCCATGGGACAGCCCATGGGAAATATCTGATAGGCAGTTAGTGGTGCTGCAGACAGGGATTTCAGGAGTGAGACAAGGACTGGGACTATTTAATAGACATGGGAAATCGAGTATGTTGAGCTAACGGAGCCCTTTTCACACTTCCAGTCAGTGCCTTTATTTTGTAGCTATCATAATCTTGTATTCATATGTATTCAAATATTTCTATTCACACAGTATAAGAAGTGGTTGACTGATGAGGGTGCCCAGTTAGGGACTTTTGAGAGATTTATTGCTGGTTCCATGGCAGGCACAACAGCGCAGACATTCATCTACCCCATGGAGGTAAGTGCTGCTGCGAAAAATCTATTGTTTTTTCTTGTATTTCTTTCATATAGCCCTATCTCAGGTCTTAATAGCAGAAACTTAACACTCGAGATAAAATATTTTATAGTAATCATAGTAATAGCATTTATATAGTGCTTACTATATACTAGGCACTTCGTTAAACACTTTATGAATATTATCTCATTTGATCCTCACAACAGCCTTGGGAGGTAGCGACCATTATTATCATCTTCCATTCTACAGACAGGAAAACTGAAGCAAAAAAAGTTGTGACTTGCTTAAGGTCACAGAGCCAGTTAATGCCTGTGATCAGATTTGAACTCGGGTCTTCCTGACACCAGGCCCAGCCTCTACCCACAGTTCCATCTAGCTGTTTCTATTATCAGATGGTAACTGGCCCCCAAACCGAGAGCCCTCCTTTAGGACAAAAACTCTTTTGTAGCTATCCTCAGACATTTCACCTGAACTGACATTTTTGTTGTTAGAACAGTGGTCTTCCCACTCATTACAACTTATCTAAAAGGCCTATGCCAAAAAATGCCAGTCGAGATATAAAGTTGGGGGCTACTTACATTAATCTCTTTGGAAGAATTGCAATGGCTTGGGCAGGGGCAGAGGTGGGTGGGAGGCTGGGGGAGGAGGAGTAGGAGTTGGGGGGTGGGGTTTAATTCTCCAGACATGGAAAGAATTCCTTTTCCAATCAATGGGAATTCAACAGACAAAGGAGAAAATAGATATAAATGGCATTAAATAAGTTAGACCTGGATGTGGTAGAATGAGAATTCACGATTTGTGTTTCTGTGGTCTGCTGGAGTCTCTGCTTTGGGGCCTTGCTGTCACACTGCCCTTTTGCTTAAGTATTTTTAACGATTTAAAATCTACTCCCCTTATACCAAAATCTGACACAAGAAGAATCGATGGGGTGGTAGGGAATCTAGAAGTTTTCTAGGGTCAGAGGTTTAAAAGCAGAGGAGTGCTTTGAGGTCATCTGGACCAACTCTTTCATTTTACAGATGAAGAGACTAAAGCTCCAACAAGTTATGACTTTCCTGAAGTCAAACAGGTGGAGCGAGAGACCTATGGCGCTAAGTGCAGCGCTCCTTAATGCAATTACCTTATTTTACAGATTCAAAGAAAATTAATTTGACAAACATTATATATGGTGCAAGGAACTTTGCTAGGTATTCTGGGGAGACAAAGACAAGATACGATTTCTTATTTTTTAAAAAGAGGTTAAAAATAAAAACAGGCAAAAAGAGGGGACCCCGTGTCTCATTAGAAGAGTTTGAGGATCCCATATTGGCTTCCCCAACCTCCTGCCCTTTATCTTCTTTGCTGCATAGCGGTCTTCCCTTTTGCTGAAATCCAGCAGTGGTCTACTTCTTGCTGCCTCAGTCCAGTCATTCTCTCATGTCTTGTCTTTCTCTCCCTGGTAGCTATTCCTAGGGTTTCCTTACGTTCTTTTTGTTCTACTTGTAATTCTGAGATAGAAACCATTAGAACTTAACAGCAATGACATTTTTTTTTTTTTTAGTGTAAGAAAGCCTTGAATTTTAAATTTAGCATTGGCAAGATATGTGGTATCATTGAATCATGGAAAGACTGAGTAGTTTAGGATACTTCTGACCAATTAAATCCATCCCTGTCTTTTCACCTTCAGGTTATAAAGACCAGATTGGCTGTAGGCAAAACTGGGCAATACTCAGGAATGTTCAACTGTGCCAAGAAGATTTTGAAGTATGAAGGTGTGAGAGCCTTTTACAAAGGCTACATCCCGAACTTCCTTGGTGTCATCCCTTATGCAGGGATAGATCTGGCTGTTTATGAGGTAAGTTTGTTCCCAAGGTGAATCTGATAAATTTCTTTGCTGTATAGACATCCCTGCTCATTAAAATCGAATTTTATATTACATTTTTTTTTTCTGGAGCCAGTTAGGGTTGAGTGATTTGCCCAGGGTCACACAGCTAGTAAATATTTGAGGCTAGATTTGAAATCAGGTCCTTCTGACTCCATGGCCAGTGCTCTGTCCACTGTGCCACTTATGACTTTTTAAGGAAGAGAGATACTAGAAGCTTGAACCCTTCTAATCTTGAAGATGGAAAAGAGAAGAGTAGGGCAATGGAATGATAAATTGTAGAGGATATTTCCTTTGGCTGATTAGGATAAGGTATTGTTCAGGCCAAGATCTCTGATTCCATCTGAATTTGAAATAATTAATTTTATATAATGTCAGTGCTGAGTTGACCTCAGAGATCAACTAGAGTTCTAGACCAGGGATCAGCAAGCTATGGCCCATGGACCAAATCCTGCCCACCCCCTGTTTTTTTTATACTCCAAAAGATGAGAGTTAATATTTTTTATAATATTTTTAATATTTTAATATTTTTGAGTCTGTAGTTTGCTCATCCCTAACCTAGAACCTTCATTTTACAGATGAAGAAACTGAGACCTAGAGAGGTGACTTCTAAGGTCACACAGATAGTGAGTACTAGAACCAGAGATTGAACCTAGGTTCTGTAATGCCAGAGCCAGAATTTTCTTCTACTACACTCTGCCCCTAGATTGCCCCTGGCTTTGAGAGGCAATTGAATTTTAAGGGAGCATGCTAGCGGTCAGGAGGTGAGGGGGTAAAGGAATATGATTGGATTGACACAACTTAAAAGCCATTGCCAGGGACACATTCCCCTAGTCATGCCAGTGCCATCATCTTTGCAAACAATGGCATGTCTGGGTTATGAGTTTTACAAAGTGTATTCAGACTTTTAGAGAATTGTGATGTAAGTGATGTTAAGATTGCCTTTTTCTTGATTTTTTTTTCTTTTTTTTTCTTTTTTTTTTTTTTTTTTTGCTATTTTGGTCTAGTGCAAAGGGGGCAATGGCTGTTTCTCTTAGCTGTTTCTACCCTTTTATCTCTGTAGTTCAAAGCATTTGGCCTCTAGACATTATTGACAGAGACCTTGGCATCTGTCTTTGTTGTACCACATCAACAAGGGAACATTGAATAAAAGCAGGCTTTTGAAACTTAATTATTTATTATTTCAATTCTGTCAAACTACACCTTTTACATTTATTGCCCCAGAACACAGCTGAAAAAATATAAATCCTTAGATATTAAAAAATTGTTTTTGAACCCAGAATTTGAAAACCACTGACAATTACCTTCTCTTAAAGGAAGAGAGCTTTAAAAAGACGTTTACCAGAAGTCAGGCAACTTAAGTCTGCAGTGAATGCTAAGGGCCCTTCAGCTATAAACTCTTGTGGTCTGGAGCTAGGGAAGTACGGTTAATGTTAATTATGAGAATGAGCAATGGGGAGGGATCCATAAGATAATTTGGGCCATAATAATTTGAGTTATACTTAGAAGAAAATGCGCAGCCAATGAACAATACAACTGTCTTTTGTGGTACTTTGAACCACAGTCTGTAACCTCATAACTGAGTATCTGCACTGTCTGCATCTCCAAAGAATCATCTCATGTCTTTTGCAGCAATTGAATGGGGCAAGTAAAAGAGTATAGTATGTTATGCTGGGTTTATGTATAGGAATGGAAGAAAAAAAGACAGTGACCCATTTTATTCTCCCTTGACTTGTGTGGTGGTGAGAGTGTATTAATTTTGTGTTCTTTGGCAGCTGTTGAAGAATCATTGGCTAGAAAATTATGTAGAAGACTCTGTAAACCCTGGGGTGTTGATCCTGCTAGGATGTGGTACCTTGTCCAGTACCTGTGGTCAATTGGCCAGTTACCCACTGGCTCTAGTCAGGACTCGCATGCAGGCTCAAGGTGAGTTTTCACCAAAAGAACTACCATTGTAAGAAATGACAATGTTTCGTGGTTTTAAAATCTTCCTCTTTGGTTTCTTGTTTGGCGAATGACTCAGGGGTCATGCCTCTCCTCTGATAAATGTTGGTTCTTTTGAGGGGACTAAAATAAGGAGATAGGACAGGGGCAAAATGATATTTTTTTACTTACTGCCCCTCGCCCTCCTATCATTTGCCTAATACTTAGGTACTATAGTGAATTACAGGGCTCATATCCTTGATGCCTCTTGTAAAAAAAAAAAAATTGTTTCTTTTGTGGTACTCATTATTTTCATTTGGTTTCATTATAAGGACTACTCGAATGAATATCACACCTTTTATTTTTTCCTTTCCTTTGCAGCTATGGTGGAAGGAGCACCCCCGATGAATATGGTTGGCCTCTTTAAGAGAATAGTTAGCCGAGAAGGAATCTTTGGACTTTACAGGGGCATCACGCCCAACTTCATGAAAGTGCTGCCTGCAGTGAGCATCAGCTATGTTGTATATGAGAAAATGAAGGAAAACTTGGGAATAGCCCAGAAATGAAGGGTGAACTCTTGGCATGAATCTGATTGCACGAAAGCACCACAGTATCTGTGTGTCCCTATCTGCGAGAGAAGAGATGTGTCATGGCCCCAGTGGGAAAAACAGATCAAACAGCACATCAATCATCTTACCTTAATTTTGTATATGTGAAAATTTAAAGATGAAATTATACTTTTGTTAAGTTCTTTACATGTTAAAAAAAAAAACGTTTGATATTCACAGAACTCAAATGCTTTTCCTATTGTCCTTCTCTTGGTTCCCGAGGCTGTGTCTAAAACAGTCATTCAGTTAGCTTGAAACACAATTGAAGAGAAACTTATTCTCAAGAGTACTTTTCAAATGTTTACTTCTTGTTCAGCTAGGCTGATTTGTGTTATCTTTTGTATTCAAATGCCTTAAAAAAATTTTTTTTTACCATCTGGGTTTTACTTAATTTTTTTGTATATTTTGAACATCTTATGCTGCAACGATTAGAGAAAAAAACAATAGTGCATTTAAGCTAGTTTATAATAACTAAGCTAGTAGAGTCATTTTTCTTTAAGCAAAATAAAAACACAAGGGGAGAGTTGTCAAAGTGTGAGAATACCTCCTTTCTTATCATTATGATGTATGAAAGAGTGCTGAAACTATGCTCATTTCACTGGTTACCTTTTTACATCATTTGTAGATGTTATCATGTTAATATCTCATTTTGGTTCCCATTACTAAATTTGGAATGGAAATCACTGGTATGAACAAATCTGCTTAATAATGAAGGAAGAGCTCGGTGTGGGGCACATTGAAATCTTAAATTCCATTTCTCAGTTATTTTCTGGAGTAGGATCATTTCTCCGTTCAGTTTCTTTGTTGTTATTCTTCTTAATTTGTGTAGTTTGAGTGAGGAAAAAATGGTACTTTTTCAGTAGTTCTCCAGGGTTTATTCATGTTTTCATCACAGCTACCTTGTTAACTTTGATAGTATAAGTCTCATCATTTCCATTTTATAGAAGTGAAGTGGTTTGTTCAAAGGAACAGAGGTAGTAAAATGACAGAGCTGAAACTCCATGTCAGTCTGTCTGATGTCAGTCAGTTGGTTGGCCAATGACCAGGCACTGTTAAGCTCCTAGGATACAGTAAAAGGGGCAAAAAACTATTCTTATCCTCAAAGAGTATACATTTTAATGGAGAGGTGATGTATAAATAGGTCTATATAAGGTATATACAGCATAGATAGAAGGTAAATGGAGGTGCTAGCAGGCAGGATTGGAAAAAGAGGGTTCTTTCTTCTATATGCTGCTGCCTCCCCAGAAATGAGGCTAAGGGAGTTTTCTGTGTGCCAGGTAAAATTATCCATATGTCAGGAGTGCCAGGTGTTCTTGGCAGCTGATTCATATTCCAGGTATATTTCAGTGGAATGTGGATGATTAACTGTACTGAGAGAAACCCTGGAACTGCTGTAGCAGCAGCCTGCGTCTGTGTTCTGGGACCCAGTGTGAATTTCTTGCATTTTGTCTCCAAGCCATTCATTGCCAGAAAGGAAGAATTCCTATTTCCAGCATGGACTTTGGGGCCTGGATTATTTACTACATGTGCAGCTGATATCTAGTACTAATTTGTTTTTTTAAAATTTATTTTAAATGTATGGAAATAAAACAAGCATTTCCATCACATAGTATAATAAAAAAGAAGATTGCACATGAAACTACAAATCTCCTTTATACAGCTGGCTATTCCTTTCAAAAAGGCAACAAAATTATCATGTAAATTTCTTTTTTTCCCTTTTTTTCTCTTCTCAACACTATAGCTACCATTAGATACCATTACCAAATGGGTGCATATGTATATGCATATATTTATATGTGTGTGTGTGTAAAATTATCCTATACATCTATTTATCAGTTCTTTCTCTGGATATAGATAGCATCTTTCTTCATATGTCCTTTATATTTAATTTGGGTATTTATAGGCACCAATTTGCAGAATGATTCCTATTTGAATAGTACTTTAGGGCATAAAATATCTGTGTTGTAACATCACTGACTTGAATTTGTGTCCACAAAGCATTTATTTTTCTGGTCAGGTCTTTTTTTTTTTTTTCTTTCTGAAATTTATTGAATAAGATTTAGAAATGCTTGTTAGGAACTTATAACTCAGCTCCCCAAATTTATAAATAATGAACTTGAGGATTACTAATAGGTTATTTTTTTGGGGTGTATAAAGCACCTAGACATGTGAAACATCAAGTGCTGCTTATAACCACTGTTTGCTTTTTCCTTATTCTGCCTCCTGTGTTTTCTGAACCAAAGAGAGCAACAAGGCATTTGACCTCTAGTGGATGCTTGGGAAGTTTGATTTGAAAAGTAGTTTTCCCACAAAATTATTCCTGCTGAATGTTTCCGTGTCTAGAATATATACAGGTGTAGAATGCAGTTGTCCTCCAGGGATTCTTGGTACCTTGGAATAAGCCCTAAATAGCTCAGCAGAATATACATTTCAGTCTTTATTTTATTCATCAAACAGGAGGATTGATCATTTTGGTAACTGACATATATCTAGGTGCTGAAAAAGGGAAACTGCTCAGCTGTCACCATTTGCCTCTATAGAGATTATTTGAAATGTGTAAGGAATGAAAGTGATTTATATGTGCTTCATCTCTCTCTTGAAAACATCTGTTTACTTCATAAAGCTGGAATTTTTAGATAGTCTTTTTCTGGCATTGAACCATGTATTTATATTAAAATGACAAGAAAAAAATTTTATTTTTAAACAAATGATCCCTGTTGTATTTTTTTTTTTTTTTTGCTTTCTCATTTTATCATTAGCACCGAGTAGTTGCTGTGGTGTTGTAGAAAGCCTTGGAGCAGGGATGTGCTGGAACCAGCTCAGACTGGCTTGGGAGAACCAATTGTTAAACTTTTTTTTTTAAACATCAGCATAGTTATCCCCAGCATTTCTCCCTTTCCCTATCCCAGAGAGCCATCCCATACAACAAATAGGTTTTTTTTTTAAAGAGAAAAAAATAAATCAACACAACTTATTGATAGATTGAAATATTCTGAAAACAGGTGCAATGTATAATCTCTGTGGTCCTTCTACTTCCATGAAGGGATGGATTGGGTGTGTCCTTTCATATCTCTTCATTTAAATCATGCTTAATCTATCTTTATAACCCCCCTAATCTATTCCCCTACAGGTTTGTCTCTTCCTGAGACCACAGGGGTCCCCTTCCCCTCATTGCTACCCCTTGATTTGAGGGCAGCTGGGTGGTGCACTGGATAGAGCACCAGTGCAGAAGTCAGGAGGACCTGAGTTCAAATCTCACCTCAGACACTTGACACTCACTAGCTGTGTGACCTTGGGCAAGTCACTTAACCCCAATTGCCTCATCCCTGGATTATCTCCAGTCATCCTGATGAATATCTGGTCGCTGGATTCAGATGGCTCTGGAGGAGAAGTGAGGCTGGTGACCTGCACAGCCCTCCCTCACTCAAAACAAAGTCAAGTGCCAGTCATATCATCATTTCTCTGATGACATGGTCTTCTTTGGTAACAAAGGATGAACACACACAGCCCTTGAGTTGACCCAGGCATATTACATGCAGCCCCTGTTCCCCTTTCCCCTTTTCATTCACCCTTCCATTTTGTAATATGGTCCCACAAAATACTTCACTTGTAGGCAGGATGTTGCCAAGTTCTGTCCATAATATCCCTGGCCTGCCTCTAACTTGATCTCTGCCTGACTTCCAGTTTTACCCATCTCTATTTGTATGTTTAGAAAGTCTCTTAGTGTTGTCTCGGTTACCACTCCGTTGTTGTCCTAGGCTCTTGCATTTGTACACCCCTCTTGCATATCTGTTGTGTGGGGTGTTTCAGAAGCAAATAATCTTGTTAGGTGTAGTTTTTTTTCCTAAGAAAGTTTCAAAAGTATCTGTTTTTGAATGTCCCTCTTTAAAAAAATATTATAGTTAAGCACAGATTTGCAGGGTAGGTCACCTTGGGCTGCATCCTGAGCTCCATTTTTTTCCCTCTGTGGAACAGATCCCATTCAAAAGCCAGAATTAATGTTACCAGGGGAAATAACAGTCTCAGATATGTTGATGGTAGAAAATGAAGAGGAATTAAGAAATCTGGTGAATAAGGATAATGGAAAAGCTGGCTTGAAGCTCAAACCCAAATCAAAACAACAAAAAAACCCCTTAAGATTTTCGCAACTGGTTGCATCGTTTCCTGACAAATAGAGGGAGAAGAAATGGAAGCAGTGTCAGATTTTATATTCTTGGATCAAAGATCATTGCAGATGGTGACTGTAGCCATGAAATTAGAAGACTCTCCTTGGAAGGAAAGCTACGGCAAATCTGTACAGCATACTAAAAGGCAAATACATCACCTTGCAACAAAAGTTCATATAGCCAAAGTTATGTTTTTTTCATTAGCAATGCATTGCTGTGAGAGTTGGACTATAAGCAAAGCTGAGCACCACAGAATCAGTGCTTTTGAATGGTGGTGCTGGATAAAACTTTTGAGAGTCCCTGGGACAGCAAGGAGGTCAGATCAGTTAATAATGAATGAAATTAATTCAGACTATTCACTGGAAGGTCAAATACTAAAGCTGAAGCTTAAATACTTTGGTCATATAAAGGGAATACAGGGCTCATTGGAAAAGACCCTGATGTGGGGAAAGATTGAGGGGGAAAAGGAAAGGGGGATGGCAAAAGATGAGATGAAGAGATAGTGTCATGGAAGTAATAAACATGAACTTGGACAGATTTCAGGAGATAGTGAAGAATAAAAGGACTTGGAGGGCTATGGTTCATGGGGTCATGGAGTTTTTGACATGACTGAACAACAATAATTCTGTTCCCTTCTCTGTTTTCTGGATGGTGCAGAATAGTTTTGAATTGTTCAAATGACTTTTTCTTTGTATTTAAAGATATTTCTCCTGATTATTTGCACAACTTTTTTTTCTGGATTGACTTGTTAAACTATTATGTGTCCAGGAGTTTGTAGAATTGGGTTTCTTTTTTTCCCCCAAAGAGAATCTTTGCATTCTTTCAATTGGTATTTATTTTCTTCAGAAGTTCTGGGCTGATTTTTTTTTTTTAATTTCCCGTATTGTATGGTTAAGACTTTTTGTTTTATTTTGTTCTTCTGGGAGATGTATGGTTCTTAAGTTATTTCTATGCATCCTGTCTTCAAGATCAGAATGTGTTGCTTGAACAGTAGGTGTATTTTCATTAAATGTTATTTTTCTTTGCTTTTCTTCTTCTAGATTGTTCTTCACTTATGTATATTTGCAATCCCATGCCATGGTTCTTCCTTTTGTTTCATTGGTGAGAGTGCCATTGCAGATTCAGATTTTTTTATTTTGCCCAGTATTTTTGCAGTCAGCCCTCCCTCACTCAAAACAGAGTCAAGTGCAAGTCATGTCATTATTTCTCTGATGGCATGGTCTTCTTTGGCAATGAAGGATGAACACATACATTTTTGCAGTGAAGGCATAAATTCCCCTCTCATAATTCTCATTTCTCTTTTAAACCACTCAGGAACAGAGTACTGTGGTTCCATGTTTTCCTCAAATCCCATAAGGTCCTTTGCCTAATGTTGGAACATTTTCCCCGCAGTATTTGTTCATATATACCTGGTCTTGTTTATTAGATCTGGAGGCCATATCATCTCCTTTTGCCGTTAATATCATCCCTGCTTGTGTTCCAAGTCTTTTGTTTTCTCCCTGAGAACTTTGGTAATTTTAGTCTTCCACCCCACCTTTCTTATTTTCCCCTATTGCTCACTTCCTGACTCTTTCCCCTCTGATGGTTTGGTTTTTTTGTGGGGGGAGGGCTGGATCTCAAAAGTATTTCAGTGTCCTCACATATTGAGCAATTCATGGTTCACCAGCCTAGCTGCCCCAAGTGACTTTTTGAGTGGACAGAAATGACCCCACCCAGATGCTGAGCTCTTTCCCTCATGTTAGTGGAATACTGCATAGCCCCCCTCACACACAATGTCTTGTCACACTCACTCTATTCCCCAGTTCTCTCTCATAGCACCAGCAGTTCAGAGAGCTTCTATATTGGGTTGATTTCTGTAATTTGAATCTCTGAGACTCTAGGAGATGGGGGCATATAGGGCTGAGCTCTGTTTCAAGTCCAAACGTGTCCTACCCCCTTTCTCTCTATTCCTCCACTCTTCTGCAGCGATAGTTTTCAGAAAAGAATACTGCCACTATAGTGCTATCACAGTCAGAGCAAACTTTTCCAGTCTGGATCCTGTATCTTCACTGTACTGGAGAGAGGGAGAGGGGGAGCAGTTTGAGGCACTGTGTTTTGCTGCAATCCTGTGTGTCAGGTCCTTGGATTTTGTTGTAGAACCATGTGTCTAGCCCTTGGATTGACTAGTGCAACCTCAAGTGTGGTGGGTGGTGGGGAAAGGGTGCTGAGGAACTTGGGGTAGATAACAGTTCTTATTTTTTTTAAACTCCTTTTGGATTCTGCATGTCTTAGACCTGGAGATAGCTGAAATGGCTATATCTTGGGTGCATAATTTCTGTTTTGGTGAGGTTTGAGAGTTTGGTTGTTGTTTAGTTGTGTCTGACCCTTTGTGATCTCATGAACTTATCCATGGAGATTTCTTGGCAAAGATATTGGAGTGGTTTGTCATTTCTCCAGCGTGTCTCTTTTTCCAAATGAAGAACTGAGGCAAATAGGAGTTAAGTGACTTATCTAGCATCACAAAGCTATCTGAGGCTGGATTTGAACTCAGATCTTTTTGATTCCAGGCCCTGAGCTCTATTCACTGTACCACCTAGCTGTCCTCCAACTTGATGTTACCTTAATTCTAATTGTTAAATTTCAAATGTGTGTATTTATACCTTGGAAGTCAGCAAACTACAAATCAGGGCTTGATTTATTGTTTCGTTGATTGTCTAGACTTCAGAATGTGATGAAGAAAAATGTTAACACGCTGATTAAACCAAAAGTGTGTTGTGAGTACCTCCCTCCTTTCCTCACCCGCAGTGCATTTCTGCCTTGGAGCCAGGAAGATGTGAAATCAAGCCCTGCCTCTGACGTATTGGCTATGTGACCTTCTATCAAGTCACATAACATTTCAGTTCTCTAGGAAACTGCCTAAGACTTGTAAGTTGCATAGAAGATGCTGGCCTGCTCTGGTAGAGAGAATTTCCTCACCTGGGAGTTCTCTTTATCAATGAAATCATAGATCTAATCCCTTTCTCTTTCATTAGCTCTAGAAATGACCAACTGAATTCACATCATTGGGAAGAAGTCAGTAGACTTTGGAACCCTCTTTCCTAGCACATCGTGTCATCCTCAACTATTCTGGCTCATGTTCATCTCTTTTTGGACCTCCCATATCACTTCTTGTCTTTGCCATGTATATTAGCAGTTGATTATATTCTCTTTATAATGGGCTCATGTGGTTTGTCTACCTGATGAAAATGTATGTTCTTTGAGGGTTGAAGATGACATGCCACTTTTATTTTTAATATCCTTCGTAACATACATCCTAATATTGTTATGAAAATTTCATAGCAATTTCATCATAGGCCATGGCTCTGTGGGGATGGTACTTCTTTCTCCTGGAGTTTCTGTCCTCTTAGGACACTTAGGAGCTAACACTAATCGGGCAATCGGAGGAACAAACTTGAGGCAGCTAGATGATAAAGTGGATTGCATTCTGAGTCTGGAGTAGGGAGGATCTGAGTTTAAATCCAGCTTTACACACTTATTAGCTATATGACTTTAGGTGAGTTACTTCACTTCAACTGTAAAATGGGTATAATAATAGCACCCACCATCCATTGCACTTAGCACAGTACCTGGCACCTAATGGGTGTTTTATAAGCAAATTTTGTTTATAAACAAAATTTGTTTATTCTTATAAACAAATCATATGGCATCAGGATCAAAGACTCATAGAACTAGAGCTTGAAGGGACCTCAGAATCCGTTCAGTCCAACCCCATTATTTTATAGATAAGGAATTTGAGGCCAAGGGAGATGAATGGATTTGACAAAAGTCACAGAGCACCCATTGGTAACCACTAGGTGGCACTGTGTCACCATATTAGCAAGGGTCTGTAAGTCAGGCTAGGGACGGCAATGGAAAGGACCCATATTCAGGCAAGTTTTATCAAGTTCATTGGTCAAAGGAAGGTAGTTTTGTCAAGCTCACTGGTCGAGAGGAAAAGAAAATGGAAGGCCAGTTCTTGTTTATGGTCCTTTTTGTAGGGAGAGTTACAGAATCATTCATATAGCTAAATAATAACCCAGGGAACATACACATTTATAGTGTATATAGCGTCATTTTTAACCTCTCAGACACCCTCACTTCAAATTTCCTTCTTCTATTCTGTAAGATACTCGACCAAACACAGCTGCCTTGCACATACCCCAGCGAAAGGGATACACACGAATACACATCTGGGTTGACCCAAATTGTTGTAGAGAGAAAAGCAAAAATCAGTGTAAAGGAAATAGCTCAGCAACAAACATCTGTTACTGAACAAGTAAGTGGAGAGAGAAGGGAAGATGGTCAGTCCATGTGCTCTGAAGGGGATCTGCCACCTCACCAGAGTATCAACCACACAGGTGAACTGATAGGATGAGGAGAATCTCCCTACATCTCTGATAACTCCCATGGTCCTTCCTTCTCTCCAAGGTCCTGGGAAGGGAAAGGCTGTCTTGATGCTACTTTGGTCTCAACTGCTTCTCTTAGCCTTAGCTGCTGCCCTCTGGGGAAGAGAGGTGACTTTTGCTGCCTCTCCCCTGTTTACTGATTCCCTCAAACTTGCTGGCTTGCCAAAAAACCACACAGAGCCCCAAAAGTAATATATTTCCTTGGCTGGTAAAATGAGCCAAAACTCAAATCCCCAGAATCTTTGCAGAGTAGAGAAGAGTATTATATAAGCACCAGAGGCAGCATTTGAACCCAGGCCGCCTAACTGCAGAATTACTGGTCTTTACATTGTATTATGCAGCCTCCCAATCACAAATCTTTTCGTTTGTTTGTTTAAATACATGGGTATCAGCTGACCTCTTTTTTTTTCTTTTCTTTTTTTACTCCTCTCTCCTTATTTCATTCTTCCTCTGAAGGAAAATCAGAACTAACATCTCAATCTCTCTCTGTCCCCGTCCCACTTTCTTTCCATCTCTCCCCCAGCCCTGGGCTTTGCTCATACCCAGATAATCTAAGATGGAGTCATCTATCCACACCGCCCTCTCCCCCACACACATACGAGAGATGCCCGGGACCTACCTCTGGGAGATTTTGTGCATTCTCTTACCACATAGGTGGGAACATTTTTTCTTTCTGTTGGCTCTGTGGCTGGCAGCTTCTATAAATCTAGCTGAAAGAAGCACAGCCATGCAGTGCACTCTCTTTCTGGTGGCATCTAGAAGTGAAAGTCTTTTTTTACCTGCAGCATGGGCACAAGATGAGTGGGCAAGGAGAAGGGTCCCCTCTTCCCTTGGGCCCTTTGGCCCTGAGAAATAAGCTTAAGGTTTTGGTCTATTTCATTTTATTTTCCAGTTCTAGGAGTAAGGGGATAGAGTCTCAGATCCTGGGAGCTAGAGCAGTGGTGACCTTTGAGCTAAAATTCTAGGTTACATGTTACTGCCAGCCCAGCAGGAAAGCCCTATGAAGCCATGGTCCTGGCATATAAGCTTTAGATTTGGAACTTGGTGGAACTGATACTATTAGCTCAGTTAATCTGTGAACCTCATCCTCTTCCCTCCTCTGGGGAGCAAGGACAAATAGGGGGATTATATTTCCATTTGGTGTTAGCAGCGGGAGAGGAATGTTTAGATATTTGTTCTTGCTATATCTTTGAAATAAATAAATGTTCCTTTGGAAGAGCTAATCTGATAAGTGGTTAAATGGAAGTGGGGTGCTTGGACCCCTCCAAAATTCAATGAATACACTCAGTGGAGGATTGAACCAATGGCAGAGATTAAACCTTCCTCATTTACTACCTATGCTTTCTTGGGCAAGTCACTTAACTATTCTATTCCTCAGTTTCCTCATCTGTAAGATGAATGGGTTGGACTTAGCGTCCTCTTAAGGGTCCCTTTCACTTTTAAATCTATAATCCTTTGTAGATCTTGTTCACCTCAAATCCATTTGAGAGATGGGGCTCTCCCAAAGAAATCCTACAAGACTCATCATACATGTTTCAGGTTCTGGAGGCTTTCTTAACCCTAAGATCCTCTGGTCACTCATGAAAATAAAAGAAAGGAGGAAAGTAAGTGACAAAAACTCCTAGGCAGAGCTCCATCCAGGCTTTACCCTCTATGACAATCCTGTGCAGTGTATATGTCTGCCTTTATTGTATATATGTGGTCTTCAACAAGCCACCCTTACATATCATAAATGTTTAATTTCAATAGCTATTGATTTCAAATGTTTTAATGTCAATACCAAGGGTTTTTAACCTTTTGTGTGTATTGGACTCTTGGCAGTCTGGTTAAGAATCTTCTCAGAATAATGTTTTATAATTCACAAACTAAAATACAGAAAACTATAAAGGGAACCAATTACATTGAAATATGATTATTAACATTTGAAAAAAAAAGCTCACAAATTCCTGATTAGGAAACTCCACTTTAGAGATAGGATATGTATACACATGTGTATATGTGTGTGTATGTATGTGTGTGTGTATATACATATACATATATTTCCAGGAGGAAAGCTGAGAAGGAAAGAGCAACAGTTACTGTTGATAATCACTTTTAAGCCAGGAAGGTCCAGAAATTTGATTTACTTATATTTGATTTCCCACTTGATTTACTTATACGTTTTTTTCTTTTGCTCATGAAAGGGCCATTCCCTGATCACTTCTTAAAAAGGCTTATTCACTGAATGGGTGTCACTTCACTCTAAGTGAGTACCTGAATAGTGATCAGCCAGAAAAGGCCAAGGTCTCCCAGTGCATCCTGGGCCATCTCCAGTCATCCTGATGAATATCTGGTCACTGGATCCAGATGGCTCAGGAGGAGAAAGTGAGGCTGGTGACCGGCACAGCCCTCCTTCCCTCAAAATAAAGTCAAGTGCAAGTCATGTCATCATTTCTTTGATATCATGGTCTTCTTCGAAAACTAAGCATGAACACAAACCTGTGAGTAGACTGAGCTGCTTGAATGGGGACCCAGCTAGCTGGGTAACTCAGCTCATCCTATTTCTTCTGTCCCCCCATGTCCTTCTCTTCTTCAAAGGAAGGCAAATTTGGATGGCCAGAGGATGCCCAGTTAACTTGGGGTTTACTGGCTAGATTTCTTTCTGTCTCTCTTTCTTTCTTTCTTTCTTTCTTTCTTTCTTTCTTTCTTTCTTTCTTTCTTTCTTTCTTTCTTTCTTTCTTTCTTTCTTTCTTTCTCTCTCTCTCTCTCTCTCTCTTCCTTCCTTCCTTCCTTCCTTCCTTCCTTCCTTCCTTCCTTCCTTCCTTCCTTCCTTCCTCCCTCCCTCCCTCTCTCTCTCTTTCTCTCTCTCTCTCTCTTTCTTATCTATTCAAAAACCTTAAACCAAGTGTACTCTGAAGCTCTGATTGCACACCAATAGGTCCCTGCCCAAACTCCACTTAATGGCTATTTTCTGGACCCTCCTGGCTTAAGAGTGATTATCAATTTAACTGTTGCTCTTTTCTTCCCAGCTTGATTTACTTGTATATTTGGGCCATTCCCTGCTTACTTGTTAAAGAGGCCTATTCACTGAATGGGCATCACCTCACTCTAAGTGACTACCTGAATAGGGCTTAGCCAAAAATGGCCAAAGTCAAGTGCAAGTCATGTCATCATTTCTCTGATATCACGGTCTTCTTCAAAAACAAAGGACGAACACAAAAATCCAGGAGGAAATCCATTTAAAAATCACAATTTAAGATGCTTCATTTTTTTAAAATCAAGAATTAACATCAGAGCAAATCTGGCTGGAATGATTACATGAAGGGAAGCTATGCACAATAAATCTGAAAAAATCTGGAACCATATAAGAAGAGTTTTGAATACCAAGACAAGCAGTTTATACTGAACCCTAAAGACAATAGAGAGCTACGTGGAAATATCTTAACCATCGTTGTATTGGATACTGTTTATTTCAGAAGTAATCTTTCTCTTTTGTCTGTAAATTTCCTTAATTTTCGGCTAGACCTGGGCTATTGGTGAGCAAAAGTAGACAAAGCATCCTTCTGCTATGTAAACCGAGGCTTAAAATGACAATGCTTAGCATATTTGTATTTGCAGAAACTATTCCAAAATTCCTCCTAGGCACAAATGATTCTTGTTTATATTTCTCTCTCCTCCTGCTGTTGAACAAATGAATGAATGGAACAAGCTAATGTTTCTTTTAAGCCCTGGTCCCAGATGGAGGTAAATAGAATCATTGCTTTATAGGCATTGCCTGTCATCTTTATATTTTGCTCCCTTTCCTAATCAAATATACTTAAATAAAGGGAGTCCTCATATTTTGATACAATTCATTTTTGGAAAATATGTTGTAAACTTGTAGCTGTAAAACAGATTATATTTCCCCATAGGAACAATGGTTTTAACTGGGAGAATCCCTGAGCAGAGGTAGCTGGGTGGCACAACACATAGTGCTGGACTTGGAGTCAGGAAAGCCCTTCTTCCTGATTTCAAACCTGTCCTCAGATATTTGCTAGTTGTGTGACCCTGGAAAAATCATTTAACCCTATTTGCCTCGGTTTCTTCATCTGTCAAATGAGCTAGAGAAGAAAATGGCAAACTACTCTAGTATCTTTGCCAAGACAAATCACAAATGGGGTCATGAAGAGTTGGACATGATTAAAACAACCAAACAACAATTTCTGACTAAGGAATGGACAGCAAAACAATTGTGACCAGGCACATGTTACAAAAACAGAGATTTAATAACTCTAAGGCATAAACATTAAAAAAAAATTATAGAACGCTTGAATCTCAGATGTGGAAAGGAGCTCGGAGGTCCCTGAACAGGCATCCTTCACTACAACATCCTTGGCAAGTGTTTATTCAATCTTCCCTTCTAACCACACTTCTAGTCTTGCTATGAGCTCAAGCAAAGCAATGCTAATTTATCTTCCACATGAAAGCCCTTCCAGAGTTTAAGATTTTTCTCCTAAGTACACACCCCTCCTTTCTTCTGTTGTTTTACAAATGGCAGTTTCTAATTTCCACCCTCAACTGTGGTTGTTTGTCCTTACATCAGGGAGGTGGTGCCATGATATGGAAGTGAATTGGATTTAAGTGAAGGAGGGCTGTGCAAAGTCACCAGCCTCACTTTGTCCTCCAATATGCTGTAGCTCAATGACGTAAACTTAGATAGAAGTGGGCTGCTATACTATCCATAATGATTGCTGAGTGCCACACGTTAGCTTATTTTAAAAAATGCTTTATTATCTATGTTTTATTGTATTTTTATGTATTTTGTTAAATATGTTCTAGTTTTATTTCAGTCGGGTTTGGGCCCTCCTCAGGGAGTGTTATGGGCAGCGTGTGGCCCCCTGGCCCTTTGTTTGACCCCTCTGCTGTATCTTTTTATCTTTCTTGATAGAAGACCACAGCTAAACACAAGACTAGGCATGTTCAGGTCAGAGCAGAGTACAAAAGGTCTATCTTTACTCTCATTTGGAACATTATGCTTATTAAGCCTAAAACCCTATGAACTTTTCTAGCTCTCCCATCCCTTTTTTGTTTCACACTGAGTTCTCTTAATCCAGCCTCACTTCACAAATGAGAAAATAGAAGTCCAGAAGGGGACACTGTAAAGTTAACGTAAGGTTAGTGGTGGGAAGTGGGAGAGTTACAGATCTTCCTCACCCATTAATAGGCCTCAATACCTTCTGTTAATTTCTCATGAGGCATTGGGTCACCAGGGGTCATGCCCTCTGGCTCTGAAAAGAGTATATATACTTTGAGGTGAGGTTTTGCTTTGGGGCTTTTTTTGGAAGAAGGTTTATGTGCCAGATGAGACTCTGGGTAACTACTAAGGACCACCACCCCGCCCTTGAAAATCCAGATGTTTTCTTTTCTCTCTCTGGTAATGATGTATGTTTTGTCTGTGCTCAGATGGTTAGAAGCCCTGGCTGTTGGACTTTCTGTTTGTAATTTCCATTTGTATTTTCCCTGAAGTTCAGGGTGCTGACTTTTCCCCCAGAACTAAGTAAATGATATATGGACTTGATTAAAGTGATTGTTGACCCCTCAAAAGTTGCTTTTCTTTTAGAAAAGCTGATCTAAGAACCTGTACAGCAGGCCCTCCTGTGTATGCCGGGGTCCTTGCTATTACAGACATTGGGACCAAAGTCTCCTGTCTTCTAAGGTGTGAGTCATTTCTGGTATTTTTACCTACTATTGCATGCATCTATCTTTGTTTTATTTTTTTTATTTTTCATTTTTCATTTTTCGCATAGTTCATATCACATAAAACAATTCCAGCTTTTGGTCAGGTGATACTTCTCTTAAAGCATTTGCAATATAGACCACAAATGAATTTTTTTTTAACATTAATCAACTGAGACACAAATAATAACTATGTTATGCTAACTTCACAAGCCCTTGACCTGATTGTCTCCACACTATTGCTAAGAATTAAAGGACCCTAACTTATTGTTGTTGGTCTAAAGTCCTAAGCCTAATACTTAATTTTAGACTTAACCTTGGATGTTCCCCTACCAATAATCTATAATTTAATAGATCTGGTATTAAGCTTACAAACCTTTTAACTATAGGAAATTGACACCAAGAGTAGGGACATTGCAGGGAAACAATATTTCCCCAACTTCAAGTCAATTCCAGGCAGGAGTAGATTGTCACTTGCATTCAGTCAGGCTTAAAGTCTGCCAGGTGTCAGTAGGGAAATTGAGTCAGGAGAATCTTACCTCAGCCCAGGCTGAACAGCCGCTGTCCCACCCTTCCCATGAGATTACCTTTTGCAGTTCATATCAGCATCTCAAAGGCTTATTGACATCAAGAAATGGAGACTCAGACCACCTTTCTTGCTATCCATACCTGGAGTTAGACTCAGAAGAACAGTCAGTTAATAGTCCCATAGAATCTTAAAATAGCAAGTTCTAATAACCAGGTTTCAGATATGACTGTAATTTCACATTGGCTAAGGAACATCTTTTGAGGCAAGTCTTAAGTGGCTTACATGCCTTTCTATACATGTTCTAGTTCCTGATTAAATAACAATCATAAAATCAAATTTATCATTAAAACCTTAACTTTTCCATCAATGCCAAATTTTACCCAAGGTTACCTGCCTCTAGGAAACTTGGACTAAAATTCTTTTCCGCAAACTAAAGAGGTCTCTGATTTAGACTCAGTAATTAATTGAGTCAATTGTTTTAATACTAATTGCTTTTACATCACTTTATAACATGTCCAATTTTTCTCCCCATCTCATTTTTCTCCCCTCCCCCACTCCCTAATACTTGGCATTCTGATTACCCCTTCCCTCAATGTACCCTCCCTTCTGTCACACCCCACCCTTGCCTTATCCCCATCTTCTCTCTTTTCTTGTAGGGCAAGATAAATTTCTATACCCCATTGCCTATGTTTCTAATTTCCTGGTTATATGCAATAATAATTGTCAACATTCGTTTCTAATACTTTGAATTCCCACTTCTCTCCCTCCCTCCCTCCCTACTCATCTACACTGAGAAGGGAAGCAATTCAATACAGACTAAATATATGTCGTTTTGCAAAAGACTTCCATAATAATCATGTTGTGTAATACTAACTCTATTGCCCTCTATCCTACACTATCCCTCCTTGTTTTTTTATTCCCTCATTTGACCTTGTCCCTTCCCAAAAGTGTTTATTTCTAGTTACTCTGTTCTTCCATTTGCCCTCCCTTCTATCACTTCCCTCACCCCACTTGTCGTCTCCTCCCCTACTCTCCTGTAGTGTAAGATAGATTCTCATACCAAATTTAGTGAGCATGTTATTCCCTCCTTCAGCCATATGTGGAGAGAGTAGCTTCACTTTTCTCCTCTCCCCTTCTCCCTTTTCTCCTCCATTGAACAAGATTTTTCTTATCTTTTATGAGTTATAGCTTGCCTCATTCCATTTCTCCCTTTCTCCTCCCAGTATTTTCCTCCCTCACCCCTTAACTTTCATTTATTTATTTATTTGTGGATATCATCTCTTCTGATTCAATACAACCTGTACTCTCTGTCTATATATGTGTGCATGCATGTGTGTGCATGTGTGTGTGTATGTACAACCCCTCCCCCTACCCAAATACTGAGGAAAGTCTCAAGAGTTACAAATATTTTCTCTCCATGTAGGAATGTAAACAGTTCAGCTTTAGAAAGTCTTTTATGATTTCTATTTCCTGTTTAACTTTTCATGCTTTTCTTGATTCTTGTGTTTGAAAGTCAAATTTTCTCTTTAGTTCTGGTCTTTTCATCATGAATGCTTGAAAGTTCTCTATATCATTGAATGACCATTTATTCCCTTGAAGTATTATGTTCAGTTTTGCTGGGTAGGTGATTCTTGGTTTTAATCCTAGTTCCTTTGACTTCTGGAATATCCTATTCCAAGCCCTGTGATCTCTTAATGTTGAAGCTGCCAAAATCCTGTGTTATCCTGATTGTATTTCCATAATACTCCAATTGTTCCTTTCTAGCTCCTTGCAGTGTTTTCTTCTTGACCTGGGAACTCTGAAATTTGGCCACAATATTCCTAGGAGTTTCTCTCTTCAGGTCTCTTTCAGCAGGTGATTGATGGATTCTTTCAATATTTATTTTGCCCTCTGGTTCTAGAATATCAGAGCAGTTTTCCTTGATAATTTCATGAAAGATGTTGTCTGGGCTCTGTTTTTGATCATGGCTTTCAGGTAGTCCCATAATTTTTAAATTGTCTCTCCTGGATCTATTTTCCAGGTCAGTAGTTTTTCCAATGAGATGTTTCACATTATCTTCTATTTTTTCAAACTTTTGGTTTTGTTTTTTAACTGCTTGGTTTATGTCATAGCCATTAGCTTCCCTGAACTCAGTTCTCTCTTTCAAAGAAGTATTTTGTTCAGTGAGATTTTGAACCTTCTCCATTTGGCTAATCCTGCATATTAATGCCTCCTTCTCCTCACTGGCTTTTTGGACCTCTTTTTCCAGTTGAGTTAGCCTCTTTTTAAAGGTGTTATTTTCCTCAGCATTTTTTTGGTTCTCCTTTAGCAAGCTGCTAACTTGCTTTTCAAGCTCTTCTATTGTCTGAACTTAGTTTATGTTCCCTTTGGAGGCCCTGAAGGCAGGGGCCTTGACTTCCTGTGACAGTATGCCTTGTTCTTCCTCATCTGAAAGGATGGGAGGAGACACCTGTTCACCAAGAAAGTAACCTTCTATGGTCTTATTTTTTTTTTCCCTTTTTTGGGCATTTTCCCAGCCAGTTACTTGACTTCTGAATCCTTTGTCAAGAGGATGGTCCTATTGCCCCTCTTCTCCCTAGTATTGTGTTCAAGGCTGAGAGTCGACTCAGTCGCTTGATTTCCCTGGGGCTTTGGGTGAGGGCGGGGCTGTCATTCAGGGCTGAGGTTTAGATCAGCAGCTCCCTACTGCCAGAGGCTTTAAGTTGAGCTACCTGGACAATGGATCCAGATGGCTTCCTGGCCACAGTAGCTGCCTGCAGTCTGCTCCTGCTGTTACTGCCATCACCTGGGGCTATTGCTAGATGAACCCCATTCCCCTCCTGCCCAGTTGGGAAAGCCCTCCCACACTGACCTTTGGAGCTTTCTTTGTTGCTTGTGGGTTGAGGCATCTGGGATCCTCCCTGCTGAGAACTCTGCCCCAGAGGTGTGTTCAGGTCCTGTTCCTCCCAGTGCAGCCCAGCCAGGGCTGAGTTCTGCTCTGCTCAGTGATCCATGAGATAGATCTTTCCTGTTGCCCCTCTAGGTTACCTTTGGCTGGAAACCTCTTTTGCTCTGTTGTTCTGTGGCTTCTGCTGCTCTAGAATTTGTTGAGAGTCATTTTTTACAGGTATTTTGTGGGTTGTGGGGGAAGTGCTAGAGTATATGCATCTTTCTACTCTGCTGTCTTGGCTCCACCCCCCCATCTATCTTAGAAAAGAAAAAAATCCCAGAAATTCCCCAAACAGCTTCCTTCAATAATCCACTATAGTGTTATGCCCCATTATCCTAAATGGAACACTTGAGTAATCAGAAATTAAAGTTCTACAAAAGGAGCATAAATGCCCTCTATGTATTAATTATACATATGCAAATAAGCCTATAGGTGCCCTGATATATACCCCATGATTATAAGAGGGGGCAGGGTGTGGTACTGCAGAGAACTCTGGCCTTGGAGTTAGGTTTGAATCAGGAGTTCCTATCTATGGAAACATTTTGAGATTTTTAAAAAAATAAACAATTTTCATTACTTTATAGTCATACTATAAAGGGTAAGCATCCAGCATGGGTTAAAAAAAATGCTAAAAATGTGACCTAGCTAAATCTAATATGCTAAGGTATACTAATGCTTTCCTACTTCAAAGGATATGTTCCCCTCCCTTCCTCCATCCCTATCAATGTGAGGACTCCTGCTAATGATGGTATTATAAACAGTAACTACATAATTATCAATAATTTTTCTTTGTCTTTTTGGAATTTGGAATGATTTAGAGAAAATGATTTATATGATCCAAAGACATTAGATAAGAGACCGCATTGTATAATAGAGAGAAAGCTGACTAAGAAAGCTGAACAAGATTTAAGTGCTGCCTCTGACATATATACAGAGTCACTCTCTCTAAGCTACTTTCCCAAACCTGTGCGGGTGACTATGCCTGTCACTGTAGCTCATAAGCCCCCACAGGTGTGCCTCCTATTAAGAATCAGCCAGGAGACAATTATCTTTTAGAAAAAAATTACTAAGATGATATAGTAAGAACAGCTGGTACAGAACATTTTTACCTTCCTCCCTCCCCCCCCCAAAAAAAATTTGGGGCACAATGTTCCACAGATACATACAGTATTTATGGGAGGATTGGGTTTAAAATTAGAGTATCATGACAGTGAGATACATTCTAAGACATTTATGTGGCAAAAGCTAACTCACAAATTTGGGTAATGAAAGTTTTCTCTTAGCACAGTCCTTACACTGAGCCTTTTAACTTCAACTTTTTGCTGTGTGAGTAACTTAGGCTCTGAGGACTTGATATTGTCTTGAGATCATATCCAGCATTCTTCTCTGTTGTGGGAATCACACTCTTTAAAGCTGCCTCCTCCCATGAGGGCATCCATGCCTGTCTTCTGATGTGTTTATTTCTCTTCTCTCTGCTGGATGCATTGTCTCATATCAGTCTACTAGCTCTGATGATGGGGAAGAAAGGAAAGTCCTCTCCTCTTTCTACCCCAAAGGGGTCTACTTCCTCAAAGCAATCTTATGCTTGGATTCCTTAACACCTGAACTGAAAATGCTGAAATTTACCCAGTTCTTTAGAACCTTCAGAAATGTGACCAACTTGTTTGCTTTACCCAGGAATGCTGCTGCCTTCTGTAGCCAATCAGAGAGTTCAAAACTTATAAAGAAATCATCAGGGGTAGACATACAGTACATATGAAGACCTTGTCATTATAGGGTTGTAGGAAATTCCTTAACACTTACTTTACACTTTGAAATTACATTCTAGACCCTCTGAAACCACATTAAATGAAATGGGAAGGGAAACTTACTCCTTTACACAGTGCTTTTGAAAAGTGAAATATAGATGTTAATTAGATAGCATTTTTAGATATATAGCTGAGGGTAAAAGATAATGAATGGAAAGACAAGAACTGGTTAAACCACTAAAAACAATGGACTATTGGGGGAACAAGATGGTCATTGGAGTATGGGACTTTAGGTTAAGATTTTTTCAGAAGTGATTGAGACCTTACTAGAGATAAAGTAGGTAAATAAAATTGTTGACTGATTCTGTGGTCAATTTTCCACAACATGATTGTAAGTAAGGGTTTAATGGAATTGATTGCATAGAGAGAATCAAGAGAAAATATGAACTCCTCTAGCCTGAGTATGTTCCTAATTATTTTGATTCTCTACTTTAGCTATAGGGGTGCTCAAGGTCTCCATCTTTCTTCTTTATAATATTGTGGGGAGGCTCCCAAGAATCATTTTGAAACTGATCATGCCTTGGAATCTCAGCATAGTCAGTTTGGGTTGGGAGCTGAGAGACTAGAGTAGTGTAGAACTTTGGAGTAGGGATGACCTGAGTTTGAATCCCATCTCTGTGGGACCTAAGGCAATTTGATAACCTCAATGAATAGAATGGCCTCATCTGAAAAATGATGATCATAGTAACGCTTATATGGTCATTATGAAGATCAAATAGGATCAGATATGTGGAGCTGTGTGACCCCAGACAAATGACTTAAATTCTGTAGTCTCATCTGAAAAAGGGGGGAAAATAATGGGATTTTACCTCTCAGGCTTGTTATGAGGATCAAAACTCAACTATGAAGAATGAGATTGTTAATTTTTTATATTAACACAATGAATGGATGAAAGAATGTTCAGTGCTTCCTACATACCAGGCACCTAGTAAAAATGTGCATATCAATATAGTGAAACCTATTTTGTTTCATATTTGAGATAGATGGTCTAGTGGGTAGAGAAATGAACTTGGATTTGGAACTACAGATTTGGACTGGATCACAGAGAGGTTCAATCACTTGCCTTGGGTCACATAGCTAGTAAGTATCTGAGGTTGAATTTGAACCCAGGCTTCTCCTAAATGCAAGTCCAGTGGTCTAAACACCATGCCCTTTTTAAGTAAGGCACTTCAGAGTAGGGCTTATTTATTTATTTGGGGGGCGGTGTATATTTGTCTATTTTCATTGGAGGAAAAGCTTCTGCTGCTGTGGTTTTTTCCCAGTAGCCCTATAAATTAACAGTCATAGAATCCTATGTTAATTTGATACAGTCTGACTCGGGTTATGTTTAACACTTGTCAGAACACAGTCCGCTGTGTGTCAGAATGAAGGCTGTAATATTTGAGATGAAACTGGTAGGTTTGGGAGTGGTAACTAGTGTCAGTCTTCACAATTAACACCAGCCTTTATTCAGTGAATTTTGGTGCATCCAGTAGGTGGCAGACCTGTTCCAGTTTGGGGACAACTGCCATCATCAGTACCGTACTAGATGGCTTCTTACAGCCTCATTCTCCCTCTCTCATGACCTGAAAAACCACGGCAGTGCCTGGGGCCAGCATTCTCTGTCCATTAGGTTATTTGGGGGAATACTTAGGGCAGTTTGTTCCAAGGCTGAAAGAAACAAAGGGGTTCTTTTGTGTATGGTATGTGTCAGGAGAGGATTTTTTTTTGGTAAAGCAAAACTTTTTGCTATGAAGACATCACAGACTTTATAAACAAATGAGGGTTTTAAAAAATTACACTGCAAACAAAAATTTCACTTTTTGAAATGGAAACAAGTCCCTTTTCAGAAATATAGATCAACAGGATAAGTACTGTGATCCTATGAGATGGAAAGAAGCCCCTTGGAAGGTGTTTTGAGAGATTCTTGTGTCAATGGTAAATATTTTTAATACACTTAAAAGACTTTCCAAATTATATTCCCAATTTATATTTGAGACCATAAGGGCTGAAAGGAAAGGTAAAAATAAAACTAACATTCATTTTGGTTTTAGTAAAGTTTCCTTCAAGAAACTCCTTCCTCATTCAGAATTTTTTTTTTTTTGCAAGAAATGACTTGGGTTGTTTTGCAGGGGTATTTATTTGGCAGGTTCCAGGAAAAGTAAGTGGGGGATTTTAGAGTAAAGAAAGTTGACTTAGACAGATTCCTGGAACAGTAAATAACCCACAGGGGTAGAGCTTAACAGGAAAATGAAATGGCTATTTCTGTACTTGTAAAAAGACTATTGATCAGGAATAAAATTTTTGTCTTAGCTAAGTAAGAGTAAACATTTGATTATTTTTGAGTGTCAAGTACAGAAAATAAGATGGAGAATGCAAATTCAACCAACACTTATTAAAGTCTATTCTTTTTACTTCTACAATGATAATGGCAAAAATGTTCGAAAGGGGTACAGAAGGTGCTAAGAAATGCATAACTTTTAGACAGCGTATAAATATTAACCCAACTATTGGCACATTAAGTAGAAGAACTTTGTTCAGTGATTGATGATAGAAATACTGTTGGAGGAACTAAATCAGATTAATCTTGATATTCTTGCCATAAATGCAATCAAGACAAAGAAAGTCACATTTAATTGGAAGGATGGCTCATAGAATCTCCTTGGAGAAGCAAATAAAGGAACCTAACGGGGGTGATTTTACCATGTGCCCCAAAGCAACTAGAAACTTTGTTTCATGGAACATTTTGCAATATTCATTATAAGTTCATGTGTTTAGGGAGGACCAGCATCTGTGGTGTAAGAGCTTGCTGAACCTTTTTGAGGACTGCTTTCCACTTTTGCTGTCCACCTGACTCATCCAACTCTCACTGGTGGCTCTGAGAAACTGTAGCATGTGCAGTGGTCACACCCTGATGGGGTAATCCAGATTGACGGTAATTAACAGGCAAGTTAGGGGGATGTCTCCTTCAAGCATGTAAAAACTTCTCCTAGAGAATCCCCCTAGGGTATGAGAACAATTTGTTCCAACAGCCATGAAGGCAACTGAAGCAGGCACTGTGGAGTGCTTAGAGCTTGGTCAGACATCAAAGATGCCAAGGTCATCCACTGCAATACAGGTCATTGCCAGTTGTCTTGGCTTTTGTCTTGCCACTGGACTTCAGGGACTCGGAGAAAAGAGATTGAGGCTGAGGACTTTGGGCAACTCTGCCTTACTTAAACCCAATTCACGAGCAAGTCAAGACACCACCCATCATTGGTCCTTTCAGAAAACAAAGGATGGACAACTTTAATATTTGCAAAAATGACTAGCACTAAATGTGTAGTTTTTTCACCAATTGAAGATGAAAAGGTAGAGTAATTCCACAAATTCCTTGAATGACCACATAGGTGGTATGCTTCCCAATTTGCAGGTAGGATGAAGACTGGAGAGGTCACTAACTAATACTGAGTATATTGACTTCCACTCCCTCTCTGCTTCTTCTATCCTTCCTATTTTCCTTCCCCTAATTATCTCTTTTAATCTCACCTTTATTTCATGACCCAGGTCCTTCATTAATTAGTTTATGGTTCAAGAAATATTCAATAGCCATTATAGGTCCCCCTACTGCTAATATCTTCCCTCTGAAATTACCTCTCATTTATATTGTATATATCTTCTATGTAAATAGTTTTTTAAATGTCTCTGTTATTAGAATGAACTCCTTGAGGACAGGGACCGTGTTTTTGCCATTTTTTTGAATCCCAATTCCTAACAGAGTGATTGGTACATAGTAAGTGCTCAGTAAATGCTTGTTGACTGACTGGAGGACAAGTACTCCAGAAATTAGACAAATAGATAAATCATATACTGGTCAATACTACATTATTTTGATAGGTCACTCAACCCCTCGCGACCTGGTTTCATCTTATGTGAGATGAGGGATTTGACCAGGTGATCTTTTAGGTGTTTTCCAGCTCTATGAATTAATATTCATCAGTGCTATGGCAATTCAATGAAATCTGACTTGTGTCCTTCTCTTATAGGACAATAGAAAGACCACAGATTTGGAAATCAGAGGGCTTAGGCTTAACTTTAGGTTCTGTTACTTACTAGGTGATATTGACCATGTTGCTTAACCTTTTTGGGGCCTTGTTTCCTCATCTGTAAAATTCATCTGGGCTTCAAGCTTCTTTCCTTCCAGTCTTTGATTTGGTGTATAAGGGTTTCCTGTCTCCTTTTCTTCCAGCTCGTCCCTACGTCCCTCCCACAAATCTTCTGCTGGAATTGTGTCTGGAGAATAGATTTGAATATGAAATAGAAAGAAAGAGAGAAAGAAAGGAGAAAGAAAGGGAAAAAAAGAAAGAAAGAAAGAAAGAAAAAGACTGTCAAGTTGTGTTGAGGAACTAGAATTGAGATCCAATGTGAGCCCAAATGAGTTTAGCCTTAGATACTTTTCAAATGTTCCAAATTTAACACTAATGAGATATACAGATTTTGAAAAAGAAATTTAGAAAGCAAATATTACAGAATGAGAACTTGAAACAAGGCCCATTCAAAGAGAATAGAGCTTATTGATGTAAATTCCTTAGTTTTATTTGTATTTGTTCGACCTTGTGAGTACTATTTTTAGTATGTTTTTACTACTGACTTTTTCCTTGGCATCTTCTAGCTAATTAATGCTAATAAGTTTCACTGGGTCTATTTTGGAAAAAATAATTCCGACTGGTTTTGGTCAGACCACTGGATATAAATAGGCTTGTTAATGATTATGGTTTGAAGAACCATAAATAAAGGGTAATACAGTTAACCATAAATTAAAGAGGAGGTGACCAAATTGCCAATGGAAAAGCGTGGTAACAACTAAGACTGGTAAGGAAGACAATGTTTTAGTCATGGTTGAGAAAGCCTGAGAAAAAAGAAAACGGAGTACTATATTATTTAGAGTGAATTTAAATGAAGAAATTATCTACAGCGGTGTAAAAATAGAGGCAAAAATACCGAAAATCATAGAATCTTGATGAAGGGATGTTAAAGGTCATCTGCTCCAATCCCCCTTTTAGTTTAAGAAATCCTTGGAAAGTATACTTCAATTCAATTCAAAAGTCATTTATCAAATACCTCTGTTGGGCTGGTAGACCTGGTACTGGGCCCTGGAGATGTGAAAATGAAAGAGTTTCTGCTCTCAAGGAGTTTATTCTTTACCAGTAGCTGAGATAGAACATAAAGAAGGCAGTGAATGCAAAAGTACTTTCAGGAAGGAGAGAGCGATAATCACTGCAGATGGGAGAGATCAGGAAAGGGCTGACAGGAAGTAACCTCTGAACTAAGCTTTGAAGGAATTCTAGGAGGTCAAGGTGAGGAAGTCTTTGGTAGGGCATCATCCAAAGTCCTTTTAAATATGTGCAAGGACTAGAGTCTGCTAACTGATAAGGTGATACATTCTTTTGTATATAGCTTGCTAGTGACAAATTTATTAATTGACAAAAATTTCCTTTCTCAGACTGCCACCCAGGATGTCTGCTCTTTAGAACAATACAAAGCTAGTCCACTCACTATGTCACACAATTTCCCTTTCAAATATCTGAAGCAAGCTACCATGATGACTAGATGTGTGACTCTGGGCAAGTCACTTAACCCTGTTTGCCTCAGTTTCCTCATCTGTAAAATGACCTGGAGAAGGAAATGGCAAATCATTGCAGCATCTTTGCTGAGAAAACCCCAAATTGAGTCACGAGGAGCTGGACATGACTGAAAAATGACTGACCACATGGACTTGGGGTGAGGAAGAAGTGAGTCCAAATCTTACCTCAGACACTTATTGGTTGTGTTATCCTGAGTCTCAGTCTCAGCTTTCCCATATGTACAATGGGTACTTATCTTAAAAAGTTGTTGAGATAAACTATGTAAAATTTTTTGAGAATCTTAAAGAGCTGTTTAAATATTAGCTAGTCCTATTATTATTGCATAGTCAGTACATACAACATGTTTATAGAATTGAATTCTTGACTTTAAATCCAGCTTCCTTTATGCCAAACTGTTCTGCCACTAATATATTCTTGGAATCAATTGCCATATCCTGAATTTATTTTTATTTGGTCTGATTTTTGCAATGTAGGAGATAATTTCTCATGATAGTATCCCATGGGACATTTTGAGATCTCCATCTGGCTATTGTAAATGGTACTATGTCAATAAGAACATTGATGTAAATTGATTTATTTTGAAAAATTCTGGATTTGGGCTTAAGTTGGAGAAGTGTTATCCTCTGTTTCCAGAGGTATCATAAATCAAATTAGCTCATTTTAAAGTTTTTCCCTTTGTTAAAGTGGTAAAAACAATTCCATTCCAAGTCATTCTCTGAAAATGCCCAAACTCTCGCCAATTTGATTTCATGCAAAAATACTTATTAACAAAAAGTAATTTAAGTAATCTCTTTTTTCCCCCTAGGAAAGGACATTTATGTAGGCCACTTTTGAATTCCTCTCCAAACACAGATACTTATGTGAAATGCATTTTGCATCTACAAATAGACCTACTTCAGATATGAGCTTTTGTTCAATTTCCATTTTAAAGCCACATTTTGGGAGCTAGATAAGTGGTTTTCAATAGATGGTCTCTTCATGAAGTTTTTTTCTGGTCTGCAGTTGTCGTTCTGACTGTTGTTATTAGAAAGGAGGAATTTCCTTCAATAAAGACCTTGGGCTGAGGTTTTTAAAGTGAACTGTTTTTATTTTAAATTCCCAAATTTCAGACTACACAGTGAGCTTCAATACTTATTGACTAATTCAAATGGATGGAAATCACTGCAATTCAATTCAGTGAATATGAATGAATATTTACTGTGTCTTCTTTCTTTAAGGACTACTTGAAAACACGAGACTATATGAGATAATTGATACTTATTTTAAATAATCAGGCTCTCAAGGATGGGTGAAGGTATTTAATATATTTTATGATGTTGATTATTTACAGAATATCTTACAGAAACTATGCTATTCCTTAATCAAAAGATTACATTCTTGGCATTAAGAGTACCTGAAAGTTTTACGTTTAAGAAGTTAAATTGTAGATATTAATATTACAAATGAAAACTCTTTGGCATTACAATAGAAATCCTGACCCTCTGCCTAAATAGCAGTTTTGATTAAAGAGCTGTATTCTAGTCTCAGCTCCCCTACTGAATCTACAAGCTTGAGGAAGTGACTTCCCAATTGAATCTCGGTTTCCCCATGTATAAATATTGGACATAAAATTATTTGCTCTTACCTGCTTCATAGGGTGCATGAAGTGAAGGATTGTTTTCAGAAGAAGAAAAAAAGAAAAGAAGTCAAAGAGAGGTAAATGTAGAATATTTGGGTCAGGAAAATGAAACAACAGAAGGATAGAAATTATATGAAATATTAAAATGTCGTGCAAAAATCTAAGTAAATTTTAAAGGTAAAAATAGGTAAAAAAAAAAAAAAGGTAAAGAAAGGTAAAAATATTTTTAAAAGGATAGATTGATCCATGGAATAAAAGAAAGAACAAAGAGGTCCATCAAGGAATAAATGAGCTCAAGATTTAAGGAAAACTTAACTGAGAGAAGTAAAGGTAGAAGAGTTGAATTGATGAACCATGTACCAAATTCCCTGGTCCCCTCTTATATGGGACAATGGTTGATTGCACAAATAGAGAAAGAGGAAGTGGGAAATGGAGGGAAACAAGTGATGCAGGGGAGGTACTGGAACCAGGAGACTAAAGGGGACATCTTGTCCCAGAGGAAAAGAACTGAGTATTACTGAAGAACGTTCTCTTGCTGGACAAGATGTGTCCATGGTAAGAGAAAGTTTTGTTGTGAGATTAATCTGGGGATAATTTGTGCCCTGGGAGGCTACTTTCTCTGAGGTTGTTACTTCCATGGGTAGCATCCTGCCTTAGGAGAGGGAATATGTGAGTCCCTACAGCAATGGTGGGGAACTGTGGCCTCAAGGCATATGTGGTCTTCTAAGTCCTTGGGTGGGGCCTTTGAATTGATTCCAAGTTTTACAGAACAAATCCTTTTATTAGGGGGGATTTGTTCTGTGAAGTTTGGATTCAGTCAAACTGCACTTGAGCACCACAGCTGGCCTTGAGGCCACAGGTTACCCACCCCTGCCCTGCAGGCATTGAGCAGCTGAAATGGAAGGGTCGCATAGACCCCAGCTAAAGTGAGATGGCATGTCCTTTGAGATGGAGATGGAAAATGGTGAGTGTAGTGGGTGGTGTTGAGCATTATGTCATGACATAAGGTGATTCCTGTCACATAGCTTAATTTCTGTATGACATTATTTTCCTCCTGAATTGATATTTTCAAGAATGTTGCAGCAGAAAAAAGAGAGGATACAGTAACATCTATAAAATGTAGAAATGGGATATAAGAGAATTCAAATCTGGTTCTTCAGAACAGACAGAGATTAAAGAAAGAACAAGAAAAATGAATCATGAAATAAAATTCAGGATAGATGAGAAGGGAAGAGAAATGATAATATGGCCAAAACAAAAGAAAATTCTTTGTAAAGGACATAGTAAAAAATTTTATTATAAATTAAGGGTTGTAGGAGAAGTAAGTTTTTGACCTAATTACTTTTTAAATTTTTTTAAAAAAATTATTTATTTTTAGTTTTCGACATTCATTTCCACAAGATTTTGAGTTCCAAATTTTCTCCCCTTCTCTCCCCTCCTCCTCCCCAAGACACCATGCATTCTGATTACCCCTTCTCCCAATCTGTCCTCCCTTCTATCACACCCTTCCCTTTCCTTATCCTCATCTCCTCTATTGTCTTGTAGGACATGATCGATTTCTATACCCTATTACCTGTATTTCTTATTTCCCAGTTGCATGTAAAAACAACTTTTAACATTCATTTTTAAAACTTTGAGTTCCAACTTCTCTCCCTTTCTTCCTCCCCACCCATCCCCACTGAGAAGACAAGCAATTCAATGTAGGTTATACATGTGTAGTTATGCAAAAGACTTCCATAAAGTCCTGTTGTGAAAGACTAACTATATTTCCCTTCATCCTATCCTGCCCCCCCATTTATTCTATTCTTTCCTTTGACCTTGTCCCTCCCCAAAAGTATTTGCTTCTAATTACCCCATCTTCCCATTTACTCTCCCTTCTATCATCCCCCCACACCCCTACTTATCCCCTTCTCCCCTACTTTCCTGTAGTGTAAAATAGATTTTCATACCAAATTGAGTGTGCATGTTATTCCCTCCTTAAGCCAAATGCAATGAGAGTAAGCTTCACTTCTTTCCTCTCACCTCCCCCCTTTTCCCCTCCATTGAAAAAGCTTTTTCTTGCCTCTTTTATAAGTGATAATATTCCCCCATTCCATTTCTCCCTTTCTCCTACCAATATATTCCTCTCACATCTCTTAATTTTATTTTTTTAGATATCATCCCTTCATAATCAACTCATCCTTTGCCTTCTGTCTGTATGTACATAATCCCTCCAACCACCAAAATATTGAGAAAAGTCTCAAGAATTACAAATATGATCTTTCTATGTAGGAATGTAAACTGTTCAACTTTAGTAAGTCCCTGATGAGTTCTATTTCCTGTTTACCTTTTCATGCTTTTCTTGATTCTTGTGTTTGAAAGTCAAATTTTCTCTTCAGTTCTGGTCTTTTCATCATGAATGCTTGAAAGTCCTCTATATCATTGAATAACCATTTATTCCCTTGAAGTATTATACTCAGTTTTGCTGGGTGGGTGATTCTTGGTTTTAATCCTAGTTCCTTTGACTTCTGGAATATCCTATTCCAAGCCCTGTGATCTCTTAATGTTGAAGCTGCCAAAATCCTGTGTTATCCTGATTGTATTTCCATAATACTCCAATTGTTCCTTTCTAGCTGCTTGCAGTGTTTTCTTCTTGACCTGGGAACTCTGAAATTTGGCCACAATATTCCTAGGAGTTTCTCTCTTCAGGTCTCTTTCAGGAGGTGATTGGTGGATTATTTCAATATTTATTTTGCCCTCTGGTTCTAGAATATCAGAGCAGTTTTCCTTGATAATTTCATGAAAGATGTTGTCTGGGCTCTGTTTTTGATCATGGCTTTCAGGTAGTCCCATAATTTTTAAATTGTCTCTCCTGAATCTATTTTCCAGGTCAGTTGTTTTTCCAGTGAGATGTTTCCCATTGTCTGCTATGTTTTCATTCCTTTGGTTTTGTTTTATAATTTCTTGATTTTTCATAAAGTCATTAGCTTCCATCTGCTCCATTCTAACCTTTAAGGAATTATTTTCTTCAGTGAGCTTTTGGATCTCCTTTTCCTTCTGGCCAACTCTGCTTTTTAGGGCATCTTCTCATTGGCTTTTTGGATCTCTTTTGCCATTTGGGTTAGTCTATTTTTTAAAGTGTTATTTTCTTCAGCATTTTTGGGGTCTCCTTTAGCAAGCAGTTGACTCACTTATCATGATTTTCTTGCATCACTCTCATTTCTCTTCCCAATTTTTGCTCTACTTCTCTTACTTGATTTTCAAAATCTTTTTTGAGTTCTTCCATGGCCTGATATCAATTCAAATTTTTCTCAGAGGCTTTGTATGGAGGAGCTTTGACTTTGTTTTCTTCTGTTTGCATGCTTTGGTCTTCCTTGTCACCCAAGTAAGATTCTATAGTCCGATTCATTTTCTGGGTTTTGCTCATTTCCCCAGCCATTTACTTGACTTTTGAGCTCTTTGTCAAGGTAGTTCTCTGCTTCCAGTGGGGGTGAGGGGTGTACTGTCAGCTGCTCGATACCCCCACAATCTGTGAGCCTAGCATTCCAGAAACAGTGACTGTAGCTGCCCCTGCGTCTGCTGTGGCTGCCTTGGTTCCTAAGCCCCCTCCCCCTTCTGTCACCCTGGGCCTGGGGCCTGACAACTCCACTCTCCTGCACTGGTCCCACAGGCTTTTTCCACTGATGATATACACCTCCCAGCAACTTTCCAGGATGTCTTGGGCTGGAGATTTACTTCACTCCGTCATTCTGTGGGTTCTGCAGCTACAGAATTTGTTTAGAGTCATTTTTTACAGGTGTTTAGCTGGGCTTGGTGGGAGCACTCTAGAAAGTCTGTGCTGTTACTCTGCCATCTTGACTTCACACCGCCCTTCCCCCCACCTAAGTACTTCATTGGGCCAGAGAAGAGACAAAAGAAGAGAAGAAATAAATGATTAAATAGAAGAAAAAGAAATAAACAGATACCTGGGTATAGGGTAGTTAAATGGGAGTGGAGAAAGAAGGAGAGCCTGTGGGAATATATAAGCCCAACTGACGGCTGGGAGAGATGCACTGACTTAAAAGAGGTACAGTCTTGGAATGCTGGACTTGAGGTCATGAAGACCTGAATTCAAATCCTTCCTTAGATTCTCACTATGTTACCCTGAGCAAGTCAATTAAACTCTTTCAGTATCAATATGATCATCAATAAAAATGGGGATAATAATAGCATCTACCCCTCAGGGTATTATGGAGATTAATTGAGATAATATATGTAAAGAACTTTACAAACCTTAAAGTACTATATAAAGGTATGATGATGATAATAAAAAGCAATACAAAAGAAATAAATCATGGAAAATGTAAATCTGACAATGAAGGCTTTAAATGTGAATGAATTAAGCAATTCAATAAAACAGAAGAGTGATAGAATGGGCAAGAACACACAACCCAACTATCTTTTGTGTACAAGAAACAGATCTAAAAAAAAAAAACACGTAGAGAATGAAAATGAGTGAGTGGAATAAAATTTGGAGTGCATCAAGTGAATCCAAAAAAAAAAAAAAGCAGGAGTCATAATCATGCTATGAGACAAAGCAACAACAAAAATTAAAATTCATAATTTTGCTAGAAATAGTTGTGGTAGTGGTGGTGGGTGTGTGGGTGTGGGAGCCTGTATTTTATTTTTCTTGACACAAATACAAGGGATTCTCACAGAAATTTCTGTGTATTCTTACTAGCTTCTTGCTTATCTGTTCCAAGAGAATGGAGGCAAAATGGTATCTTTCTGCATTGAAAGTTAAGTGAGTCCCAGTAAGATTGTCTGGGAGGACACTTTTTTTTTTTTACCTTTGTAATTCCTGTTTTGAATGGATGACTGTCTCCTCTAATCTAGTCAGTTTTCCCATAGATTTGATTCTTATTTGTCAGGTCTTAAATTCTGGAATTGGGAGTGGGGAGGGTCCCATTGCAAACAAACACATAATAAAGACATACTGATCAATAACTTCCATATTAGGAACCACCTATCAGTTCATAGGATCATGAATTCAGACAAGAACTCAGAGATCACCTAGTTCAGGGGTGGGGAATCTGCAGCCTCTTGAAGTTTGGATTCAGTCAAAGGGCCACACTTGAGGATCTAGAGGGCTGCATGGTCATAGGTTCCCCACCCCTAATAGTCCAAAGGCCCAAGGAGGTGAAGTCTGACTTATATAGGTAGTAAGTGCTAGTGGTGAAACTTAAGTCTAAATTGAGCATTCATTCCTCAGGAAAGGGGACCTTTACCCTTATCTTAATCCTGGAACACTTTGGGGTCTGAGGAGTTGATTATCATGCAGAGAATTTCAGTTTGGTTCAGACTTCCAGCAACTTCCTGAATAGATAACTTGTCCTTATTTGAGACCTTGGTCCTTCAACCCTGATCTTATGCATTTCCAGAATCTCTTCCATGAATGGTACTCATAGGAATAGATTGGGCTAGATAGGTTCTGAGATGCCTTCTACTTATGTGATTCTGTCACTCAGAGTTGAAGAACTTTGGACATCATGAGATCTAACATTCCACCTAGTTCATGAACCCTTTATATGTTACTTCAATAGAAAATTGCTTGAGGTCATTGATCTCCAAGCTGTATGCCATGAGTACTGACTATGGCTGCCTCAAATGGTATGCAACTTAGGCTTGTGTGTTCTAGTCTCCCTTCTTTCCTCATGCCAAAGAACAATATTGTATTCTAAAGGAAAAAATGCTGAGGACCTTTGGTCTAGGTTCTGTTCTAGTTCCTGTTCTCTTTTCTCTTAGTACAGAGAGCATTCATACATTTCTCTTCTCTAGCCCTTTTCTACAGAGGCAAGAGAGGTTCCTACACCAGTCTTCCTGCATCCTGACACTCAATAACCATTCTTTCCTTTTTTCTTACATGATCTTTAATATCCTCTGAGATTGGAAAGCATCTGACTCTCATTTTAAACAGGGTAAAATTAGGACACAGGAAAGAACACATCCTACTAATAGCCTGTAGGCATATTTATAAAAATAAACCTCACAATTACTAATAATGTTGAGGCTGGGCCTGGGCCTGATCTCTATGGGAAGAGAACTGCATAGCTTAGGGCTCTCCATTAAGACAACCTGTTGCTATGCAAATCTTGGGAGCAAATAACCTTATGAAGATAGCAAACTGGTTTTAAGTCATCATAGACCATTTATATTTGCTTGCTGACAGGATGGGTAACATTTCCTTTTCATCACTAATAAAATGAAATACTGAAGACAGTATTTCAGACAAGACAGGCTTCTCACAATGAAGAAATGGTAGACATTAATAGATTTGTAGACTGAGAATTAGAAGGAAATGTTAGAAGGCACTTAATTCCTTAGTTACCTAGGGTAGCTAGGTGGCTCAGTGGATAGAGCACTAGGCCTGGTGTTAGAAAGATTAATCTTCTTGAGTTCAAATCTGGCCTTAGATGCTTATTACCTATGTGACCCTGGGCAAGTCACTTACCCTTTTTTCCTCAGTTTCCCTATCTGTAAAATGAGCTAGAGAAGGAAATGGAAATTTACTCTACTCTTAGTTGCCTTAGGCAGTTACATAGAGTGACTCTAATGGAGTTCCTTCATAACTCTGAGTTTTAGAATAGCCACGTCAGCTATCTTCCCACTTTTTTCCCTTAGGCTTTTCACCTCCAGATTAGCACCCTTAGTTTCTTCAATCCTTCCAAATATGACACAGTTTTCTGACCATTCACTGCCCTGGTTGCCCTTTGGTTTGTTAATATTACTCTTATAATGTGAGGCCTAGGATGCAATTTGATTCAATAGACATGTATTAAGTGACTACTGTATACCAGGGACTATGCTAGACATTGAGGGTATAAAGATGAAAATGAGATAAACCCTGTTCTCAGGGAAGTTACGTTTTACCAAATGTAGACAGCTTGATATGGTTTGACTAGTTCAGAGTAAGTCTAATGGGATCACACAAACTCCTAGAATCAGAAGAGAGGCCAGAGCTTATTCAATCCAACTTGTAGCTGGACAGCAATCCTTTTTAACAGCATCCTTGATCAAAACCCACTTAGCTTCAGTTACCTTCCAAAGCAGTACCTTGTACTTTCAGATAGCCACAGTTTTAGAGATTTTGATTTGTACAATCTATATCTATTAACGGAACCCCAAAATCCATTGAAAGGCAGCATGGTGGTGTGAATGAAGAGCCAGCCTTACCATTGGGAACACTTGGGTTCAAGGTCTGCTTCTGACACTTATGGGCTGTGGGACTGTGGACAAGTCACTTAACCTCTCAGTGCCCTACAGCCTTTGGATTCAATAAATCAAATTCAGTAAACATTTGTTGTTGTTGTTCAATCATGTCCGACTCTTCATGACCCCATTTGGGGCTTTCTTGGCAAAAATGCTGGAGTGGTTTTCCATTTCCTTTTCCAGCTTATTTTACAGATAGAGAAACTGAGGCAAACAGGGTAAAGTGACTTGCCAAGGGTCACACAGCTATTAAGTGTCTGAGGTTAGATTTGAACTCAGGAAGAAGAGTCTTCCTGACTTTAGGCCTGACATGCTATCCACTGAGACACCAACAATAAGTACCTACCATGTACCAAGTATTGTGCTAAGCACTGGGGATATAAAAAGAGGTGAAAGATAGTCCCTGTCCTCAAAGAGTTTCTAATGAGGAGGTCAATGACATGCAAACAAATATATATATACATATATATGTATATACATTATATATTTATGGAGAGAAAGAGGGAGGGGAGGGAGGGAGAGAGAGAGAGAGAGAGAGAGAGAGACAGAGAGAGAGAGAGAGAGAGAGAGAGACAGAGAGAGAGAGAGACAGAGAGAGAGAGAGAGAGAGAGACAGAGAGAGAGAGAGAGACAGAGAGAGAGAGACAGAGAGAGACAGAGAGAGAGAGAGAGAGACAGAGAGAGAGAGACAGAGAGAGAGAGACAGAGAGAGAGAGACAGAGAGAGAGAGAGAGACAGAGAGAGAGACAGAGAGAGAGAGAGAGACAGAGAGAGAGACAGAGAGAGAGAGAGACAGAGAGACAGAGAGAGACACAGAGAGAGAGAGACAGAGAGAGAGAGAGAGACACAGAGAGAGAGAGACAGAGAGAGAGAGAACAGAGAGAGACAGAGAGAGAGAGACAGAGAGAGAGAGACAGAGAGAGAGAGAGAGAGACAGAGACAGAGAGAGAGGAGAGAGAGACAGAAAGAGACAGAGAGAGAGAGAGACAGAGAGAGAGAGAACAGAGAGAGAGAGAGAGACAGAGAGAGAGAGAGAGACAGAGAGACAGAGACAGAGAGAGAGAGACAGAGAGAGAGAGAGACAGAGAGAGAGAGAGAGACAGAGAGAGAGACAGAGAGAGAGAGACAGAGAGAGAGAGAGACAGAGAGAGAGAGAGAGACAGAGAGAGAGAGAGACAGAGAGAAAGAGAGACAGAGAGAGAGAGAGACAGACAGAGAGACAGAGAGAGAGAGAGAGACAGAGAGAAAGAGAGAGAGAGAGAGAGAAAGAGAGAGAGAGAGAGACAGAGAGAGAGAGAGAGAGACAGAGAGAGAGAGAGACAGAGAGAGAGACAGAGAGAGAGAGAGAGAGAGAGAGAGAGAGAGAGAGAGAGAGAGAGAGAGAAAGTTTAGCCTGTGTTAAGCTACATAGGAAAAAATTAACAGAGAGAAGGCATTGGAATTAAGAGGGGTTAGGGAAGGCTTCCTGTAGGAGGTGGGATGTTAGTTGGGACTTCAAGGAAGCCAGAGAGGTCAGTAGGCAGAGTGGAGGAATGAGAGCATTCCAGGCTCTTACAGAGAAAGCGTTGACTTGGGCAGGGAGAGAACTTGGGAGTTCTCTGTGCTAACGTAATAGTAGGTCAAGTTCCTTTCGTAAAATTATTGTATCTTTTTAGAAGCCACATCACAGCATACCCGTTATTGATTTTGCTGCTAATTAAAATTCCTAGGATTGTTTTTCATATGAATTGCTTTCCAGTCAGGTCTCCTTCATTTTGTACTTATCTAAGTATCTAATTATCTAACTGATTTTTTAAAAAAAACTAAGTAGAGGGCTTTTCTCTGATATATGTTAAATAGCATATTTTAATTTTTAGCTCAGAATTCTAGCCTGTTTGAAATCTTGTTGAATCCTATGGTCTAGTGCAGTATATGTGTGTATATGTAGATATGTAAACATATGTGTGTGTGTGTGTGTATATATATATCCATGTATACATACACATAGGGAAGCTATCTATCTATCTTGGTGGCAGTGGATAGAGTGTAGGAAGATTCATCTTCATGAGTTCAAATCTGGCCTCAGACACTTACTAGGCTCTGTGACCCTGGGCAAATCACTTAACCCTGTTTGCCTCAGTTTCCTCATCTGTAAAATGATCTGGAGAAGGAAATGGAAAACCAGTACAGTATCTTTGTCAAGAAAACCCCAAATAGGGTCATAAAGATTTGGATATGACTGAAAAGACTCAACAACACTTTCTCCCCCCCCCCCCCATCCACCTCCTAGGGAATTTCCTTGGGGTACTTAGAAGTTAAATGACTTGCCCAGGGTCACTCAGGTACAAATATCAGAACCTGTGTTTGAACCTGGGTCTTCCTGACTCCAAGCCCAACACTCTAGTAAGTATGCCAGGTTACCCCTCTCCTCACTGTAAAATATGGACAGTATTTTACTCTACTATATTCCTATTGTGGAGTTCATAGTATCATAAATTTAGAGCAAAAAGGGATCTTAAAGGCCATCTGGTCCTCACCTTATAAATGGAGAAACCGAGGCACATGTAGTGATTTAACTAAGGTCATACAGGTACCAAACAACATAAGTGGCATTTGAATTCAGGTCTTCTATTTCCAGATGCAATGTTCTCTCCCTGGGTCATGCTGTCTCTTGTAAGAAAAATGCTTTATAGGTCTTAAAATGCCTCTCGCTTTGAACCATAATGCTCTGTCCATGAACTGCACTGCTACAGTTGATAGCCTGATGTCTGTGATCTTGCTCTGATACAAACAAGTTCCTTTGAGTCATTTTGTTGACACAACCTTAGGGTCTTGTTTTTCGCTTAAGCAAAAAACTGTGTCAGTGGCTTCTTGTGATGTGCACCAGGTTCTTTTTGCTAAGAACAGAGGTGTTTTCTAGTGAACTCTCCTCTTACTCCACCATTCCTACAGCTTATGCTCTCCCATTCCAGTACATTGCCAAAGTCATTAATTCATTTTTTTTGTTGGTATTTGGCTGCCATGATTAAAAGTTGCCTCATTCATTTTTTTTTTTTTAATTTTAGCCTCGCATTGTGAAAGGGACAATAAATTCCTTTGGAACTGCTAGAGTCTAGCTCTGACGTGTCCCCTAAATGTTTGTGATAGAGACAGAAGAAAAAAAAAAGAATGAGAAGAGAGTGGAGGGTAGGTGGATGGGTAGAGGAGATTGGTAGTAAGGGGTATAGCTAAGATAGTTTAAAAAAACATTCTGGAAAGAGCTCACAGTGAGGTACCCACGTAGTGGGTACTTAATAAATGCTGTTTCCTTCTCTTTTTCCTTCTCCTGCCTAGAAGTTGTAAGAGCTTGTGACTGGTAGCTAGATTAATGCCTTTTATAGCTCATATTAGGCACTCATCTTGTTTAGAAACTGGAATGGATTTTAAGAGGCATTTCAAGCAATTAGAACAACATAATTCAAAGGAAAAAATGCTGAGCTTATAACCTTGGAACCTGAATTCACCCTGCTCTGCCACGTCCTACATATGTGACCTTGGGCAAATCATTTCATCTCTTTGGGAATTCAGACTTCAGGATTTCACTTACCTCATCTGTAAAGTTAGGAGATGGTGATAGATGTTCTTTGCCTCTATGAACCTCATGCAACAAACTATGTAGAGTTCACCATATTAATTAAATTAGACCTCCTCATCCTCACCCTTGTCAGATATACACTTATTTTTATAGTTGGAGAATGCATGAATTCATTCATGCATATACTCCCTTAACCAATGAGACTATATCCCCTTAATGTCTTAGTAGGTAATTGAATGAGTTGCCCACGAATACCCCATAGTGTGTTCCTTATTGTGTCCTTCCAATTATTTTCCTCCTTTTGCTCTGGCAGAGTAAGCAATCAATAGTGCCATTGCTCCTAGAAATGGCGTGTCAGTTGAATACCCCATAAATTAATTCACCATCCTCATGATCCCCTAGTTCCAAGCGGGGCCACCACTTTGCTAAACATCTTGTCTCCCCTATTAGAAAGTATGCTTGTATTTGTACCCCTAGCACTTAGTACAGTACCTGGAACCTTCTAAGTATTTACTGCTTTTTTATCTCTATCTATCTATCTATCTATCTATCTATCTATCTATCTATCTATCTATCTATCTATCTATCTCTCATTCTACCTCTCTGCCCTTCTCGCTCATCTATTTTTATCCATTCATTTGTAATTCACTCATTCATTCATGTTATACTTTCCAGTATAATTCACCAGTCAAAAAGTCTCTAGTTTTTCCCAATGTCATCTTGCCTTTTCTTACTGCTATTTACACCTTCATACATCTATCTATAGCTGCCAACTCTTCCAAGATTTACCAAACTGGAAGTAACCAAGCTTTTCTTCTTTAAACTTTGTAGAGTATTACAGACCTCTCCTTTGTTTTTATCATAGACTATCATGTATTGTACATATTGAGGTGTCTGTTGTACCCTACTTCTTTACTATAGACCTGTTTTAAAAACAGGAATGGAGAAAAATAAGAAAATGATGGACATAAACTGTCAGTACACTATGTCCTGGACAAGTCCTTCAACTCTCTGGGACTTGATTTCCTTATCTGTAAAATGGTTAAATTTGACAAGATGATCTAAGCGTCTTTTAGCTCTCACATGCTGTGATTCTATTATGTTACAATTTATTATCAGAATAAAAAAGCAATTGAAAACTTGTGTCTAGATTACAACACATCCTTAGTGTTAAGATCAAAAGGAAAGTTGAAATTGATTAAAATGGATTTTCAAGCAAACAGTCCTTGATCTTCCCATTGAGGCCTAGCTTGTGGTGATAGCTTTTAGATATTTTTTTGTACACCTAATGTAATGGGTGTCATCAATCAAACATCAAGCCATTTATTTTTGACATTATTATAACAGATTACAGAACAAGAGTCTACGTGATGTAGTAGAAAGAGCTCTAGGCTTAGAATCTGAAAACTTCAGTCTGAGTCCTACTTCTGACACTTTATACTGATGGACAAATGATTTCTCCCTCTCTGATCTTTGGTTTCCTCATCTGGAAAGTGGGGATGATGATTTTTGCCCTAGCTACTTCATAAATTCGGAGAAGAGCACTTCATAGACTTTACGGCAGCTCAAATGGAGAATGGGAGATTTGTTACCAGTCATGTTTGTATATGAAGCAGGAATATGGGTCAGGCTGGTGGAAGACAAAGATCTTGTCTTCTTATCTTCAGTTTTGTACTTGCTCAGATTCATTTGCATACTAATACTGAATAGATTTTGAAGGTAAAGTGGGATTTAGAGCCTCAGCATCAATATGACTTCTATGGAGCTTCTTTGGAAGAGTCTTTGGCTTTCTAGGCACAGGATCCCCACAAGTAGTTAAATAGAAGCTACAATTAACTTCTAGTCCCAGATGTGATAATTGGCCAGGTGAATTTGATTCAGTACCAGACACTGCAGTCCAAAGGCATAACCTGAACCTGGGTTTGTGACCCAACAAGAGATAGAGAAGTTCATAGAAAATAAAAGGGAAATTTTTGATTATATGAAATTAAAAAGTTTTGCTTAAACAAAACTAATGCAGCCAAACTTAGAAATAAAATGGAAAACTGAGAAATTTTTTTTTATAACAAATTTCTTTGATAAAGGACTTATTTCTCAAATATATAGGAACCGAGTCAAATTTATAAAAATATGAACTATTTTCCAATTGATAAATGGTCAAAAGATATGAATAGACAGTATTCAGAAAAAGAAGTCAAAGTTTTCAATAGTCATGTGAAAAATGCTCCAAATCACTACTAACTAGAGAAATGAATTTAAAACAACTCTGAGATATCACCCCATACCTATTAGATTGGCTAACATGGCAAAAGAAAATGGCAAATGCTGGAGAGGATGTGGAAAAATTGGAACACTGATGCATTGTTGGTAGAGTTGTGAACTGATCCAACCATTCTGGAGAACAATTTGGAACTATGTCCAAAGGGCTCTAAAACTATGCATATCCTTTGACTCAGCAATACCACTGTCTGTATCCCAAAGAGATCAAAGAAAAAGGAAAAGGACCTATATGGAAAAATTATTATAGCAACTTCTTTCATGATGGCAAAAAAATTGAAATTCATGGGATGTCCATCAATTGGAGAATGGCTGAACAAGTTGTGGTATATAATTGTGATGGAATTCTATCATTCTATAAAAAATGATAAGCAGGATGGTTTCAGGAAAAACCCGAGAAGACTTATATGAACAGATGCAAAATGAAATGAGCATAATTAGAAGAACATTGTACATAGTAACAACAATATTGTAAGGATGATCAACTTTGAAAGACCTAGCTTCTCTGATCAAGACAATGATCCATGACAATTCCAAAGGGTCTGTGATAAAAAAGCTATTAACCTTCAGAGAGAGCTGATTAACTCTGAGTGCAGAATGAAGCATCTTTTTTTTTTTTAAACTTTCTTTATATGTCTTGGATTTTTTTGTGTGTTTTCTTTTGCAACATGGCTAATATGAAAATATGTTTTGCTTGACTTCACATGTATAATCTATATAAGATGCCTGTCTTTTCAAGAGGTGGGGTGGTGGCAAGAAAGGAGAAAATCTGGAACTCAAAATCTTGAATGCATGTTAAGATTTTTTTTTACATGCAATTGGTAAATATTTAATAAAATAAAAAAGTGTATTAAAGAGTCCAACTCTGGAGTCACTATATCAGGCTTTTTTGGTGAGTTAGTGGCAGTGCCCTTTAGCTGGGTATAATGACTCATCCATATAACTAAAAAGTAGTCAGTCCTTATCAGACAGAGACTTTGTAGTCATTGAATTCTAGAAGAGAAGAAATTATATGACCAGCAGGTGGCCCTAGAGAAGATAAAGACTAAAGAGAGGAATGCTAGTGTGAAATAGCACAGATGTGATGCCCAGAAGGCAGCAGGCCCAAGAAAAGCCAGCATATGCTGTCAGCTCTGTTGTCAGACTTGCCAGTTGTGTGTGCCCTCATCACGCATGATGGAGGAGATAGTGTTAGACAGTTGTTGTCTGAAATAGAGAATGGAGGAGGTGGTGATCAGTGGGTTGAAATCTGAATGAGTCAAGAGTGCAATGTGGCAGCCAAAAAACTGTGATTTTATGTTACACTGAGAGACAAAGCTCTAAGGAAAAAGGGAGATGATTGTTCTGTTAAGCTTTGGGCTGGCACATCTGCAATAGAGTTTAGTTTAGGGGTGCCATAGTTCAAGAAGGACACTTGAGAGAGCATGCAGAGGAGGGTCACCCTACCAAAATAGTGAAAGACCAGAATGGTCAATAGCATCTGAGAAATGTTGGAGAGAACTGAGGATATTTAGCTTGGAGAAGAGAAGATTTTTTTTGGGGGGGGAATGGGATAGCTCTTGTCAAGTATTTGAAGGGTTGTCATGTGGAATAGGTATTCAATTTATTCTGTGCCAGAGAGAACACTTAGGAGCAATGACTGGAAATCATAAAGATAGAAATCTAAGCTTCACGTCAGAGAAAACTTCCTAATAGTTAGAACAATCCCAAAGTAGAAAACCCTGAGAAGTAATTGGTTTTTCATTACTGGAGGTCTTCAAATGAAGTCTGGATGACTATTTATTTGTTGGGTATGTTGCAATATTGATTCTTTTTCCACATGGCAACACCACTTTAGAACACAACCGATTTCCAAGCGCAACACTGGTTTAGAACACAAATTCCATTGGATTAAATGGCAGTTGATGTCCCTTCCAATTCTGAAATTCAGAACTTCCTATGCATGCTAAAAAAGAGTTTTCAAAAGAAAGCAAAAAGTGAGGAGCAACTGGATTGGACTGAGTAAATATAGAAGATATCTATGCTGGAGGCAACTCAATTTTAAGTGTAGCAATAGACTGGTTTTCAAGATAACTGAGAGAAGAATGGCCAATGCTTGAATAAAAAATCTGGGCATTATTACAATGAATAAAAATGTGATCAAGAGGATACTAATAACTGCTGACCCATATGTTTATTTTTATCCCTACAAAGTCTTTGTAAGAATAATTTATATATGAGAAAGACAGAATATTGACATTAAAAATATTGACTTTTATTAAAGGGAGAATCTTGGGGTCATTGGAAGTACTAAGCAAATTTCCCAAATGCCATCTAGTTTACTTTATTATTCCTGTTCCATTCTGGGGGTAGTAGAATATTTAAGTCTCATGCTCAACTCCCCTTGTTGCCTCTTTGCCAGATGCTGCTAGGCTAATGGTGACTGGAATCTCCTGGGAATGGATAGTGGTATTTAAGAAAACAATAAACAGCCTTATTCCAAGAGCTGTCCTGCCAAAGGTTATTATGTAATCCCGTGGTTGATGTTATTCTGTGACAATTTTTCTTTAAACGATGAGTCACCAAATACTTTCTACCTTATGGATGAACAGAGTGACTTAAGGTAGGAGGTACTGAATGTCTGACCATGGCTCAGATTACAGATAGGTCTCTTCAGAGCCACATATGGGACTTTTAATCCTACCAGGTACACCCAAATGGTAAAGACCAAGTCCATTTCCTTTTCCTACCAATGCATTTGTCTGGTAGAGCTATTAGTCAGCATCCATTCCTATAGCTGTGGTTTTAACTAGTTGCTATGTGTTGCTGGGAGGCTGAATCCACTAGCTAGGTTGGGTAGCTGGTTACCAGAATGGTGATAAATACTCTTACTGTCCTTCTCCTTATCCCTCTACAGATTCAATATAAGTTCATGGGACCATAGATTAAGATCTGGAAGAGGCCTCAGAGGCTATGTAGTCTAACCCTTTCATTTAACGATGGAGGAAACTGAAGACCAGGGAGGTTGTAACTTGCCTAACTTCACATAGGTATTAAGCATAAGAGGTAGGTGTTGAAGCTAGATTCTCCTACTACAGGGCATTTTCCATTGTACCCACGGTGGTGTTGTGAGGCTCAAATGAGATGATGAATGTAAAGCACTTTGCAAACCTCAAAGCGCTATATAAATGCCAGTTATCATTGTTATCTGGATCCTATAGTCACCAGGTCTTGAGTCTGGGTAGTGACTTAATTTCCTGAGCCTTCTATTCCATTCCTGATGAGTTTGAGCAATGTTTCTAGAGTAATATGGGGGTGTGCTGGCAAATGGGATAGCTAGGGGCACATTGGATAGAGTGTGGGGCCTGGAGTCAGAAAGACTCATCTTCCTGAGTTCAAATCTGGCCTGAGACACTTACTAGGTGTGTGACCCTGGACAAGTCACTTAATCCTCTTTGCCTTAGTTTCCTCATCTGTCAAATGAACTGGAGAAGCAAGTGGCAAACCACTCCAGTATCTTTACCAAGAAAACCCCAAATGTCCTCAGACACTTACTAGCTGTGTGACTCTGGCAAGTCATTTAATTCTTTGTCTCAGTTTCCTCATATGTTAAATGAGCTGGAGAAGGAAATAGTTCTAGTACCTTTGCCAAGGAAACCCCAAATGGGGTCTTGAAGAGCTGGATGTGACTGAAACACAACAACAACAAAAGTGCTGCCAAAGGGTTAACAACCTGATTGGGGTGGGGTGAGGAATGTATGTACAAATGCTTTTAAGTTTAATCTGCATTATTAGCAGTTTCTTAAGTCTAGACAATCAATCAAACTATAAAACAAGCACTGATTTCTGAAGTATAAGCACTTACATTGAAAAGTTAACAAAGGTTCTCACAAGCCAATTAGAGGTCTCCAGCACTGCCCTTTCCTAGATCAAACCAAGTTCGTGGGCAAGAGTCTAAGGATACAAGAGCTACTGCTATTCTATCAAAAACAGACAGGACCATGGCCCAATCTTCAGTAGGAGCTTAGGGGCATTGAGGATGATGAAAGACCTTGAGTTCATGCCTATATGAAGATCAGTTAAAGGATCAGAGGATGTTTAATGTGGAGAAGAGATTCAGTGTAGATGTAATAGCTGGGCTAGAGGGAAAAGTCCAGGCTTGGGAGTCAGTAAGGTCTGAGTTCAAATTCCACTTTAGATTCTGCTTAGAATCTGTGACCCTGAGTGAAGCACTTAACCTCTCTCTGTTTCATTTTATTCATCTATAAAATAAAGGGGTTGGTCTAAAGTGATCCGTAAAATGCCTTTCCTCTCTAGATCTGTGATTCTATCACCTTCTTATGTGGAATCCACCAAACAATAAGGGAGGAAGATGCATGTCACAATAAATCTTACGATGTAAGGCAAAATACAGGTATGCTTATACCCTTCAATTGCTTTTTACCAAAAAGAAGCTGTATGTTTGTGAAATGTAGGAAGTGGTACCAAGGATACTGTCAGTCAGTGGAACATAATTCTCATAGATTTAAAGATCCACAAATCCCAGGACTATTATTTTACAGATGAAGAAACTGAGGCACAGTGGTTAGAGTACAAGGATCTTTAGATTAGTCTTTTGCTTGTCTTGGACAGTTTGGTAAAGCCTATGGACTTCTCAGAGTAATGTTTTTAAGTGCAGAAAATAAAATACATGAAAGTTACAAAGGAAACCAAGGATGTTGAAATAGTTGTGAAAATATATTTTTTTTAAAGTTTCATGGATCTGAGGTTGAGCCTTTGCATTAGAGTAACATGTTCTAAGTGCCAAAGTTGGTAAATGGCAGAGCCAAGATAGTAACTTGACCCTCTTTTTTTTTTTTAATTTATTTAACTTTTAACATTCATTCTCACAGAATTTTTAGGCTCCAAATTTTCTCCCCCCTTGTCCCCTCCCCCCACCCCAAAACACCAAGCATTCCAATTGCCCCCATCACCACTCTGCTCTCTCCTCCATCATTCCTCTCTGCCCTTGTCTCCATCCTCTCCTCTGTCCTGTTGGGCCAAATAACTTTCTATACCCCTTCACCTGTATTTCTTATTTCCTAGCGGCAAGAACAGTACTCAATAGTTATTCCTAAAACTTTGAGTTCCAACTTCTTTTCCTCCCTCCCTCCCCACCCCCTCCCTTTGGAAGGCAAGCAATTCAATATAGGCCAAATCTGTGTAGTTTTGCAAATGACTTCCATAATAGTCGTGTTGTATAAGACTAACTATATTTCCCTTCATCCTATCCTGCCTCCAATTACTTCTATTCTCTCTTTTGATCCTGTCCCTCCCCGTGAGTGTCGACCTCAAATTGCACCCTCCTCCCCATGCCCTCCCTTCCATCATCCCCCCCACCCTGTTTATCCCCTTATCCCCCACTTTCCTGTATTGTAAGATAGGTTTTCATACCAAAATGAGTGCGCATTTTATTCCTTCCTTTAGTGGAATGTGATGAGAGTAAACTTCATGTTTTTCTCTCACCTCCCCTCTTTTTCCCCAAACTAAAAAAGTCTTTTGCTTGCCTCTTTTATGAGAGATAATTTGCCCCATTCCATTTCTCCCTTTCTCCTCCCATATATTTCTCTCTCACTGCTTGATTTCATTTTTTTTTTAAGATATGATCCCATCCTATTCAATTCACTCTGTGTACTCTGTCTCTATGTGTGTGTGCGTGTGCATGTGTGTGTGTGTGTAATCCCACCCAGTACCCAGATACTGAATAGTTTCAAGAGTTACTAATATTGTCTTTCCATGTAGGGATGTAAACAGCTCAACTTTTATAAGTCCCTTATGACTTCTCTTTGCTGTTTACCTTTTCATGCTTATCTTCATTCTTGTGTTTGAAAGTCAAATTGTCTTTTTAGCTCCGGTCTTTTCATCAAGAATGCTTGAAAATCCTCTATTTCATTGAAAGACCAATTTTTCCCCTGAAGTATTATACTCAGTTTTTCTGGGTAGGTAATTCTTGGTTTTAGTCCTAGTTCCTTTGACTTCTGGAATATCCTATTCCATGCCTTTCGATCCCTTAATGTAGAAGCTGCTAGATCTTGTGTTATCCTGATTGTATTTCCATAATACTTGAATTGTTTCTTTCTAGCTGCTTGCAATATTTTCTCCTTGACCTGGGAATTCTGGAATTTGGCCACAATATTCCAAGGAATTTCTCTTTTTCGATCTTTTTCAGCTGGTGATCGGTGGATTCTTTCAATATTTATTTTGCCCTCTGGTTCTAGAATATCAGGGCAGTTTTCCTTGATAATTTCATGAAAGATGATGTCTAGGCTCTTCTTTTGATCATGGCTTTCAGGTAGGCCCATAATTTTTAAATTATCTCTCCTGGATCTATTTTCCAGGTCAGTTGTTTTTCCAATGAGATATTTCACATTATCTTCCATTTTTTCATTCTTTTGGTTTTGTTTTGTGATTTCTTGGTTTCTCATAAAGTCATTAGCCTCCATCTATTCCATTCTAATTTTGAAAGAACTATTTTCTTCAGTGAGCTTTTGAATCTCCTTTTCCATTTGGCTAATTCTGCTTTTGAAAGCATTCTTCTCCTCATTGGCTTCTTGAACCTCCTTTGCCAATTGAGTTAGCCTATTTTCCAAGGTGTTATTTTCTTCAGCATTTTTTTGGGTCTCCTTTAGCAGGGTGCTGATCTGCTGTTCATACTTTGCTTGCAAGTCTTTCATTGCTCTTCCCAGTTTTTCCTCCACCTCTCTAACATAATTTTCAAAATTTTCTGAGCTCTTTTTGAGCTTTTCCCAGGTCTGATCCCATCAAGTGGTCTGGGATAGAGAAGTCCTGACTTCCGTGTCTTTCCCTGATGGTGAGCATTGTTCTTCCTCATCAGAAAGGAGGGGAGGAGAAACCTGCTCACCAAGAAAGTAACCCTCTATAGTCTTGGTTTTTTTCCCTTTTCTGGGCATTTTCCCAGCCAGTGACTTGAGCTCTGAATATTCTCCTCACACCCACCTCTCCTCCGGATCCTCCCAGCCAGAGCTTGGGGTCTGAGACTCAAATGCTGCTTCCCAGCCTCAGGGCTTTGGTCAGGGGCAGGGCTGCTATTCAGTGTGAGATCAAGTTCAGCTGCTTAGGTAGGGGCAGGGCCCCCTCACGGGCTCAGTTCTCTCAGGGGGTTTGTGCAGAGACCTTCAACAATGGATCCGGGCTCCTGCCTGCTTGGGGAGCCCTGGTCTGCTCCCACCTCCGTTGGTTCCTCCCGAGGGGGCCTGAGTCATGGGGGCTCCCCACTCCCCTCTTGACCTGCCGAAGAGACCCTCTCACCAACCCTTGTCACCTGTGGGTGGAGGGACCCACGCGGCTGCTGGAGATTCTGTCCCTGAAGCCTGCTCGGATCTGCTCCCCGCTTGGATCTGCTCCTCTTGGCACCGGGTGGCCATGGCAGGGCTGTGCTCAGCTCCCAGTCCGCGGCGCGAAGAACCTTTTGCGAGAGGTTTTCAGGCTCTCTGGAACAGAAATCTTGTCCGCTCCGCTGTTATGTGGCTTCTCCTGCTCCCGAATTTATTGGCAGCTCTTTTCTACAGATATTTCATGGGCTGTGGGTTCGGAGCTAGCGTATTTGTGTGTTTCTACTCCGCCATCTTGGCTCCGCCCTATCGTAACTTGACCCTCTTACTAAAGAATGGCAGTTCTTTTCCCATGGCATCACAGAGGTGGATCATCAATCCTTTCCATAGGAGCTTTCCTCCAGTACCATGACAATAGTGGAAGAAGCAGGAAATAATCAAGGGGCACCATTTACACTTAAAAGATCATTTATCTCACACCTCTTTTATTAAGTGTCCAAGAGATAAGAAAGTGAAAGAATGAGTAGCCCATTGAGTATAAAGCATTGGTATCTTATTTCTGTTTCTTCCATCAAAAAAGAAGAAAGGAGGAGGAGGAGGAAGTGTTTAGGAAACCTTGGATTCCAATCTCAGCTAAGATGCTTAGTGGCTGTGTGACCACAGTGAAATCACTTAAAGTTTCTGAGTCTTTGTTTTCTGTAAAATACAAATACTTGAACTATCTATGATATCTCTCAAGATTACTGTGAGAAAAGGACTTTGCCAACCTTAAAGTGCCTTAGAGCACTATAGTCATTATTACTTATGCTTCCTTTTTCTCTTGACAGAGGTGCAGTGGACATCAGGGAATCATCTGTACACGCCCTCTACTCTATGTTTAAGAAATAAAAAAAATAGCTCAATTTTCAAACAGTCAGTGAAAATGTCTTTCTTTACCTTTGGGGAGCTCTCTGCCCTCATCACTCTCCCTATAAGTCAAAAAGGTTCACATATAGTTCAATATTTAAATTCAACATTTATTAAATGCCCACTAGGGCGCTGTGAGTACAAAGACCAATTTAACCACCACGTTGTACTGCTAGCCACTAATTTGTTTCTGTACTACTGGAAGAATCAGGAGTTGGACGTCAACATGAAGGTAATCCCTAGAAATTTGCATTCTACCTTGCTGGGGAGAATGGCTTTCTATGGTTCTTAGAGAATGAAATACTTTTTATTCCTCAGAACAGTATTGGCTCACTTTCTGGGTCTGAGGCGAGTGTGAATTTGTGTTATTGTAGGTTTACCCACTGGAATTAGCTCTTGAGTCCTTACCTTTGGGCCTCACCAAATGGACTATATTTCAGGAAGAGCTAATCACATGAACTTGGCATAATTGAGTTGGTTCCCCAGAGTGATGGATAATCATGCTTGGGTACTTCATCTAGTATGTTATCATGAACATAGAATCAATTAAAAATACATAATAGGAATAAAATTGTGCATGATAGAGTATTTATTGATCAGTTTAATTTATAGCTTCTCCTAGTCCTAAGCTAGTAAGTATCAAAGCTGGGATTTCAGCCCAGGAATCCTGACTCCTAAATTTAGAAATCTTCTTGCCGCATCTCAAACAATAACAATGGTAATAGCTCTTATTCATCAATTCAACAAGCATTTATTAGTTGTTTAGTCATTTTTTTCTGTCACGTCTAACTCTTGGTGACCCCTTTTAGAGTTTTCTTGGCAAAGATACTGGAGTAGTTTTCCATTTCCTTCTCCAGATCATCTTATAGGTGAGGAAACTGAGGCAAACAGGGTTAAGTGACTTGCCCAGGGTCATGCAGCTACTGTCTGATGACAATTTTGAACTCAGGTCTTCCTGAATCTAAGCCTTGGGCTCTATGAATTATACCACCTAGCTGCTCCAATGTGGAAAGGGACAAAGTGATAGACAGATGATTTTCTTAGGTGGTAAGTATATGTGTGAAGGGGCTGGGGGTTGGGGTGAAGTGATTTAGAGGGTAAGGAGCTGGGTAAGGCAGAGTCATCTTTTAAAAATTTATTTATTTTTAGTTTTCAACATTCACTTTTACAAGATTTTGAGTTCTAAATTTTTCTCCCTCCTTCTCCCTATACATGTATAATTATATTAAACATATTTCCACATTAGTCATGTTGTGAAAGAAGAATCAGAACAAAAGGAAAAAACCACAATAAAGAAAAAAACAAAGAAAAGAGAGAGAGAGAGAGAATAGCATGCTTTGATCTGCATTCAGATTCCTGAGTTCTTTCTCCAGAGGTGGAAAGCATTTTCCAACATGAGTCTTTTGGAATTGTCTTAGATCTTTGCATTGCTGAGAAGGGCTATGCCTATCAAAGTGGGTTGTTGAACAATGTTACTGCTACTGTGCACAATGATCTCCTGGTTCTGCTCACTTCACTCAGCATCAGTTCATGTAAGTCTTTCATGGTTCTCTGAAGTCTACCTGCTCATCATTTGTTATATGAAATGATATTATCTTAGTTCAAGCAGAGTCATTTTGGGGTTTCTCAGCAGCCAGCAGCCTTGAAACAAAGGTTAGCAGGACAAGTGAAGCTCTAGGCACATGGGGAGCCGGAAGTAGCAGAGCTGAGCCCCTTTCTGAAATACTAGAGCTGATCAAAGCTGATGTGGGCTAAGAACATTGCCCAATGACAAGGGCTTGTAGGAGCAGAACAGAACAGCTTCTAGCACTAGCCATTGTCAGGGTGGCAGAAGAAGGCAGTACATGCAGTTAAGTTAGAGTTGGGAGTCCTTGGAGCAGTACAAACCTGAGAATAGAACTGGGAGGTGTGTGGCCAAAGGTGTAGGAGACAGAGGTAGGTACAGGGTGGGGTGGGCCATCTATGTTATCTCAAGACATATAGCAGGGATGGCAGATAGTTGGAGTGCTTAGGACTGTAATATTATATAGGCAAAGACACAAGCGTATCATTTTAGGAGACCTTAGCAAGGAGAGGGGTGACATAGGGAGCAAGCACTGGGCTAAGGTCACTGGGTAGTCAAGGGCATGGAATGATCATGATGGTAAAGCATCTAGGGGACATAGAGACAGGTGTAGAGCCTAGGGAAGAACAGACAGGGAACCCTGGCTTGTTTTTCAGTGATTGGTGGTCTTCAGCCTTTGGAGAAATGGAGAAATTGCAAAGCTAAAGAGTGGGATTTTTGCAGAGCGGAAGTATATATTATTGCTGGGCTTAAAAATTTTTTTTTGTACTTTATTAGATATAGGAACTCCTGGTGGGGAAACTCTTTCTAGCAATGCAGATTTGTGGCTACTCTGCAACTTATGGTCTTACAGAGATGCCTAGTGCATTGAAAGGTTGAACAGACAACCATGAGAAACTTACTCAAGGTCACCCAATCAGTATGTGTCTGAGGTACAATTTGAACCCAGTTTCTTTGGATTTGGAGGCTAACTCTCCATCTATCATGTCATGCTACCTTTCAGGGCTTTGATTATAATTTATTTAACGAAGCAAATCCTGATCACAGTTGGTCTGGTCAGTTTCATGAAGGGTATGCTTGGATGCCCTCCAATCTTGAAGCATAACTGGAGTACCATAATCATTTCTGAATTTTTTATTTTCTATTTTTTAGAGGGACAGTTACAAATGAGAGTGTGTCCAGGAGAAGATGACCAGAGGACCAGTGAAGGTCATCTTTTGGAAGAAATGGATAGTTTTGATTTGAAGATTTAGAAAGCAGCTCCTCTTTGAAGCTTGCACTGAGCATCAGATCTATAACCAAGGTGGGGCAAAAAAGGCTTTGTTCCAGGACTCTGATATGGGGCAGGGCATATACTTCCTTTGCCTGATGACTACCACCCCTGCTCCTAACCTTGAGGTTATCTATCAGTCGGCAGAATCTCTCTGGGCAGCCATTCCCAAGTCTTTTTGATGGTTCCCCTCTCCCAGGGCCAGACTCCTCACTTGCCTTCATTCCTCTGGATTTTTCCATCATGCCTCAGGAAACTCCTCACCTGGTAAGACAACTTCAGCTGTGGAACTCAACTGGTCAGTTCTTTTTGCTCCCTGGGAACCCTTCTTCTCTTTGATGAGAGGGTGGAAAGCACCTCCCTCAACCTCCATTTAAGGAGGGCTCTTTATTTCCCAAATGGCTGAATTTCTCTGGATTTCTACATCATGCCTCTAGTAAGGTACATCCCCTCTCTGCTTTTCAGCTTCTTTTTGTGTGCCTTCCCCATTAGACTATAAGCTGAGGGCAGAGACTATCTTTTGCCTTTTTTTTTGTATCCCTAGGGCTTAGCACAGTGCCTAGTAAGTACTTAATCAATGTTTATTGACTAATTGCCTCCCTCTAATGACATGATTGCATAGGTAGTGGGATTGTTTTCTGGGCCTCTGGTCCCCATATGATTGTGCTTTGTGGTAACATACCCGTCCCAATTGTTTTTCTCCTACTTCATTCTCTGTTGACCCACCACCAGGTGAAAAAATTTACTCCCTTCTCAAATTTCTTGTCATTCTGTTTGAAGAGAGACATTCTCCCCTGTATCGTAGTTACTTCTTTGAACATCTTCCCTCACCCCCATTCCACTGTAATCTCCTTGAGAGCAGGATCTGGGGTCCTCTCTGAACTTAGCATGGTGCCTTGAGCACAACAGGTATGTAATGAATGTTTATTTGCTGAGGTTAAGATAAGATGGCTGTTACCAAGTGTTATGTGGAAGAAGGAATGGGGATTTTCTGTGCAGCTTCTGTAGCAAAACCAAGACCAAAAAAGCAGAGATTCCCTAGCACAGGATGCTAGCTTTGTGATTGGGTGAGACTGATAGGTAACTAAGGGAAGGGAAGGGAGCGGGTGCATGACTATATCCCTGAAACTGGGTTCATGTGGAAGTTACATTTAGCCAGGGTAGTTAAGGAAACAAAAAATTGTTACTCCTGGGGATATGGTTTAGATTTGTGATTAAATTAGTATATTGTTGAGTCATTTCTCAGTTGTGTCTAGCTTTTTATGACTTAATTTGGGGGTTTTCTTAACAAAGATACTGGAATAGTTTGCCATTCCCTTCTCTAGTTTGTTTTACAGATGGCAAACAGGGTGAAGTGACTTGCCTGGGGCTCACACAGCTGCTAAGTGTCTGATGCTAGATTTGAACTCAGGTCCTCCTGACTCCAGGTCCTGTGCTCTATCCACTACCCGCCCTTATTAGTATATGGAGCTCCCAAGTAAGGAAACTCTGTCAATTCAGGTCACCACTTTCTTTGCAATTTGTAGTCTTAGAGATCTGTATAGAGCACTACTAGGTAAGCGACCTGCCCAAGTCACACAGCCAGTATGTGCCTCGCTGTCCCACATTTTTACTCCTGCTAGGGAATTATTTTGCTGACAGAGGCAGGGTATGGAGCATTAGGGAATTTCAGTATTGTATATGAGCTTGGGCAAGATGACCTCCAAGGATGCTTCCAACTCTAAGATCCTAGGATTCTATACCATTTAAGCTCTGAAGTCCATTAAAGCCTGATCTGTTTCTAGCAAATTGACTTGGGCAAACAGGAAGGAAATACTCCTTTGTTAAGCACCTACTATGTGCCAGGTATGGTGACAAGTACTTTCTAAATGCCTCATTTGATCTTTGTAGCTCCATGGAGTAGATGCTATTATTATCTCCATTTTACAGTTGAGGAAACTGAGGCAGACAACAGCTAAGTGACATACCTAGGGTCATACAGTTAGGAAGTGTTTGAAGCTGCATTTGAACTCAGGTCTTCTGTACTCCAGGCCCATCTGATTATTCACTGTGTTCCTGAGCAGAGCTAGATTTCTTGTTAGAGATGGCCAAGAGGGAAGTAAATTACTACATGAAAGGACTCCATTTGTCACGTATTTTTTGACTGAGAAATTAATTCAGTGTGTATTAATAATTATATCTTAATGGGGTACAGAGGTGTTCAAAGAAGACTAATACCTCTGGGGTGAGCTGCCGAGCCTTTTTCAGGGCTCTTTTACACCTTTGGTGTTCACTTAATTCACCCAACTCTCACCTGTGGCTCCAAAAACTGTAGCGAGTGTAGTGGTCACACCTCAGCAAGTGGTTTCAGCAGAAGAGCTAAACCAGGTTGAGGGTAACTGAGGGGTTCTCAAACCTAGTGAGTTAGGGGGATGTCTACCCCAAGCATGTGAAGATTTCCCCAGGTGGAATGGGATGATGAGAATAATTTGTTTCAAAGTCCATAAAGGCAGCTGACGCAGATGCAATGGAGCACTTGGAGCTTGGTTAGATATTGAAGATGCCAAGGTTATCCACTGCATTCCCAGCCATTGCCCATCATCTTGACTTTGGTCTTGCCCCTGGACTCTGATGACTCTGAAGGAGAGAGAGAGGTTGACAATCTCACACAACTTTGCTTCACTTCAATCCAACTTATGCTTGAATCAAAGCTATCAGCCTCCCTGCCTCACAACACACAGAGACACAGACGCGCGCACACACACACATAATGATATAATTTTGGTCCTTTTCTTGAACGAAGGACAACAACTCATCACCTTAATATATTAGTACTCTTCTGTGGAGCTTGCTACTTTCTGCACACTTAAAGTCAAGATTGAGTTAATCCACACAAGATCCCTTTGTAAGTACGTCAATAGTATTGCAGGTAGAAGACCTGCATCAGACATTTGTTGAAGTGACTCTTCCAAGGTCACAGCTTGTGTTGGCTTTGCAGCCAGGAATAATAACTATCATTGCTATTTGAAATGTCTTCAACTCTCACGATGTATCCAGTGCTATACAGCTTATCCAAAGAAATAAAATCTCTGTTTAAAGGAACTACATTCCAAACTGAGACCGAAGATAGTTCAGACAGAAAAATTTGGAGACAAGATGGGTAATGTTTTGTGGAGAGACATATTGTATTTGACTCTTCCTCCCCACTGTGAGATACTGCTCTATGACTGTTTAAAAGCTATTTTAAAGTGCTCAAAAGTACTGAAACTGTTTTGAGAGGAGAAATTTCAGATCCTTTAAGAAATCTCTGGCAGAAAGCCAGAGTGGGGGGAAAACACAAAACAAAGGTTCAGAAGAAGGAGCTGGGTGTTGGTTGTTGACTAATTTGAAGGAATTCAATACTAAATAACTTTTATAGCTGCTGCGGTCATTAGGGATTAGTAATAAGGGTGAATGAGCTAGTGGAAATATGGCTTCTAAAAAATTCTCTCTTAATTTTGGGGGAAAAATTCTTAGAATGGTAGACCTGAGAGGGAAACCACGGTTGTTTTCTCCTTTTGTAAAAGATCTGGAAGGGAGGACCATTATTGCCTAGGAGAGGGAGAGATTAGACAAAGAATTTTCCAAAGCTAATTAGGAAAAATAAGGCGGCAAGTTTACACCTTCTCTCCGATAAGAAGGTAGTTTATGTTTTTCTTTGTAATATCAGTATCTGACTGTAGCTCATGAACACTACATGCTTTGAAGAATCTGAGTTGTTAGTGACCAAAAGGGTGAGGGACATAATTATGGTGAGTGGAAATAGGCCACAATGTGTCATCAATAATGACTTGTTTACAAGAAATGATGTTATGATGACACAGGAAATTTATTTCAACTCAAAGATCAGAGTGAAGGAAGGGATGATGTGGCGTGATTTCAAAAGAGTTGTGAGATGAGATAGCAATAAAAGGGATTTCTTGGTGAATGGCCTTATTTATTTATTTTTTGTGAAGTATGAAGTGAATTTCTCAGATAAGAATGTGGTGAATGAGATGGGGAACTGTGGATAACCTGAAAAAAGAAATTGTGAAATGTTCATGACATGTAATAAGTGCAACAGAAATAGATTGGGGAGAAGAGAAAGATTACCTTGCTGCAGGGAGGGCCCATTTGAGTTTAGATAACAAATTTGTGGTGAACTCATTTGCCATAGTTTCTCCAGGACTCTTTAGGATCATGTAGTCAGGAGCAAAGGAAGCAAATGGTGGTAGTAATCTAGTGTCGGGTTTTGGCAAGGTATGATCGTCTATCAAAAAGAAAAAGAGTAGAAGAATGTTTCCTAGTTGTTACAAATTTATGCTAATATAAAGTGCTGCTCCCTTTTTTGGTGGAAATTTTACTTACTGAAAGGAGCAGAAAAAGGACATCCTTGAGGAGGAACATCCAGAGTGAAAGCATATCTGTCAGAGACTAAAGTTCTGCCTGTCAAGATGGCTGTAATAAATTGTTTCCAGAAGCTGATATATGACTCTTTAGGGCTAGAAAATTTAGTGAGGAAGAAACTCTGAGTCAAAAGATTGTTTTGGAACTATGGGATAATTACATATTGACTGTGCCACACATTACAGAAATATGAATTTAGGGCTTCTAAGCCTAAGATACAGGTGAATTATTACACATAAGATGGCCCTGATTTTAGGCTGAAGAGTTATGAATTTGATTGTAGGCTGATGAGTTTATGAGAAACAGCAACTTGAAAAACCAGCTGACAAGACTCAGAAGCTGATAGGAAAAATGGCTTACAGAAGCCAAGTCAGCTGAGAAGTTGGGAATAGATGAGTCAAAGGAAAGCAATAGGAACCAAGCACAGCTAACCAGAGACAGTAAGATGAGATTGGTTTGGGAAGATGATTAGAATGGAGGTGAAGGGTTGATGCTCAGATCAGATTGGGGAAAGAGTCAGATGGAGAGGGCTGTCTTGCTCTCCACCCACACCTATATCTTGGGGCAAGGGAAACAATTTCCTCAAAGTCTTGCTTATGTTGTCTTTCACTGCCCTCTCAAGAAGATTTCCCCTCAAAGCCTATAGAGAAAAGAAATGAATAGCTTGGTAGATCGTAGTTATGAAGGGAATTGTTCTGTTTATGAAAGAATGTCACAATGCCTCAGTATCTAGTCAAAGGATCAGACCTCAACAGCTCTGCCCATCTTATACTTAAGGCTGCTCTCCTCTAAAAGAGATTAATGCTGTTTCAGCATTCTGAGAAGAATAGAGAAGCAACTTTGCTCAGAATAGGAACAGGGGAACCCTAATTCAGTTTCTCAACTCATTTGACTAGGTTAGTTATGTTTGTCCAATTTCCAATATGGATGCTCTGTACATTGGTGGGAGAACATGGGCCAGGCTTAGTTGATTATTCCTGCTTTTGCTTTCTATTAAATAAAGTTATTTTATGGTAATTACAGCTTTTAACTTCTCAGTAAATGATTCATAGTTAAGAGTTAATGGTATCATTGTGACTTACATGTGTAAGATAGAGAAGCATACCAGTGGGGGTCAGGAGCTATAATGATGAGTGTAGTGGTTTATTTCTCTCACACCAAGATTGCTTCTGTGATCTCAAGAGCATGTTGGTCTTGGCTCCCGTGTCCCCCAGAACTGCCAGAAGGAATGCAAATTGGGGTGAGTTAGCCAACCCAGAAAGGGAAGGGAGAGGGAGAGGGAGAGAGAGATTCCCTATCACACTGGTCCCAGGGCTACTTTTTCTAGATAACTTGAACTGGGCTCTGTAGCATGGCAATCTCACCTCTTATATACTCTCTTATATTCCCTATAGCATCTGTTTGTCAAGATGGCTGTTCTCCTCTCTCCACATATCTCTCTTTCCAGATACTGAAATAATTGGATTCATGCAACATAAACTCACCTCCTTCATCTCTCTTAAAGTCTTCATTTATTCAATCCTTCATCCCTCCATGTTTAGAGGAAGTGGTGGCCTTCCTAAAACTAATCCCTCTTTCTGTACTGTTCATCTTCTCTCCTCCCACCTCTTCAGTGCCTTTGATCCATCAGTCATCTACCCTGTCCCTTCTACTCAGCCCACAAACATGAGTAGGTCTCCCCATCTATCTAAATATTTTTTCCCTTTAGCCTCAACAATCATCCTATCTCTCCTCCTATCTATTGCCAAAGTCTTAAAAGACAAGTCCACACTAAGTGTCCTTACTTCTTTATATACCTCTTACTTCAGTTCTTGACTGACTAGATTCCCTTCCTCCTCCACTAAAATTATCTTTTCTAATGTTACTAATGACATACTTCTAGGCCCAATGATCTTTTCTCTGTCCTTAACTCCCCTTTATCTCTCCACAATATTTAGCATTGTGGATCACACCCACCCTTTCTTGAAATCCTCTCCTTTCATGGCTTTCCTGATACAGAACTCTCATGTTTCTTTTACTACTGTTGGTTTTCTTTACTCGATTTCTTTTGCTGGATCCACATTTCCCTTATACATCCTAAAAATGGACTTTCCCCCAAGGACCTGAACTAGGTCTTCTTCTTATAGCTTTCTAAACTTTTTTGTTGATCTCAATCACTCTGATGTCTCCAAGAATAACCTCTATGGAAATGATTCTTTACCCTCAATCCCTCCTTTGGGCTCCATGATCATATTTTCAACCACCTATTACATATCTTGACCTAGATGTCTTGCTACCCTCACTTTTAACATAATTGGAACTGAACTCATCATTTGCCCCATTCCCAATTAATCCCCTTCTCTCCTGTCTCCGATTTCTCTTAATGATACCATCAAATATCTCTTGATTATGTAACACTCAACCTTTTACAAAAGGATAAATACTTCAAAAAGTATAATCATAAATATTCAACTTCCTCTAACACACAGGTACCCCTCCGATCTGCACCATTTCACCTCCTGGGGAGCAGGAAAGGGATTGGGTTCATAGTTTAGCTCAGTTGCCATAGAGATCAGTCCCAGTTCAAAATCTAAAACCCATCTAGATTTGAGTCCCAAGAACCCTGGCTTCTCAGAGCTCTCACTCTGGGTTGGCTGGGTGTACCACTCTGCCTTCAATGCTGATTCCAAGGTCTCCATGGCTCAAACTTCCAGTCCTGTGGGGATCAACTCTGGCACATGAAACCAAGGACAAACAACACAGAATAGAAACAAACACCCCCAGACTCATTTTCCAGAGCTGGGATAAAAGGAGAATAGGGAAAGAGTATTCCTTTCCCTTTTACTGAGTTAGTTCACAGTACCCACACTAGGTGAGACAGATAGGAGTCACCAAAAAGAAAGTGGCTGAAAAGATGATGAAAAGGTAAATGGATCAGTCTCTCAAGTTTTAAAGATATGGGTAGCCAATTAAATGAGGCTACTCCCACCCAGATGGCAGAGGATGCAGCAGGAGCCATGTTAGGCAAACTGGGCATGCTCAAAACATGCCCAGAGAAAGCCAAGCTATGCTTATAAATCTGGAGCCAACTTAGGCTCTTTCTTTCGAATCCCCTACATCTAATCAATTGTTGAATCATGTCATTTCTACTACAAAAGATATTTTACATCTGGGTCCTCCTCTCTACTCCAGTTGCAACTATCTTCAGACCGTTATCTCTCCTTCCCCTCCCTCCAAATAGGACTGTTGTAATAGTCTCCTGTTCTTTTTTTTCTGCCTTCAATCTATACCTCACATTGCTATCAAAGTAATTTTGAGGCAGTTTGGAAGCACAGTGGATATTGGTATTTAGTTGTTTCAGTCATGACACCATTTGGAGTTTTCTTGGCAAAGATACTGAACTTAGCACAGTACCTGGTATGCAATAGGTGCTTAATAAATGCCTTTCCCCTTCCCCTTCCCAATGTATAATTGATTATACCCTTCTTCTCCTCAAAAGTCTTTAGTGGTTCTTCATTGTCAAAGAACACAATATAAAATACCTGCCTGGCATTCAAGTACATTACTCTAATCTACCTGATTGGCTTTATTTCTTAGTACTTCCCTTCATATATTTGTCTTGACTTTCATCTTGCCACTGGACTTGGATGACTCTGGAGGAAAGAGTGGGGCTAATGACTACACAAGTCTGCCTCACTTAAATCCAATTCATGCCCAAGTCCAGACGTTACCCTTGTGATGTCATTGGTTCTCCATCACCAAAGATGTGATACAGCCAAACTAAGATGCTCTCTGTCCTCATCATCCTGTATCCTCAAGGCCTTTGTTCATACCACCCGCCCTACTCTCCTCCTTCCCCGCCATTTCTGAAAAGGACTCCTAGGGAGCAGAATGGATAAGACACTGGATTCCAAGACAGAAAGAACTGAGATTGAATCTTGCCTCAGACATTTACTATCTCTTTGACCTTGGGCAAATAACTTACTCTCTTTTCCCTCAGTTTCTTTATCTGTAAGATGGGGGAAGGATGGACTCAACTGATCTTTTTTAGCTTTAAATCTATGATTCTTTACCTTCCCATATGTGGCTATTAAAATTCTTCCTTTCAAGACATTTTTGAGAAGCACCATTTCTTCCATGAATCCTTCCCCTTGTTAACCTTCCTCCTCATACTCCAACCTAACACCCCAGATGAAAGTGACCCTTCCTTCTTTATGTTTCTCAAAGGACTTTGCCTGGATCTCACTTTTATGTTTACCTCTTTCTCTTGTGGCATCATCCCCTACTTGGGATAGTTTGAATGATGTCACATAGCTAGCAACTGTAAGAGGTGGAACCTAGGTCCTCTCATTCAGAGCTCTACCACACAGTCTCCAGGGGATAAAGCTTGAATAAAGGTAATACTGGTATTTGTTATTGTTGTTGTGTGTGTGATAGTGGAATCACAGAATTTCTGAATTAATAGGGAACTCAGAGGTCATCTGTTCTCTTTTACCAGATCAAGGCTCCTCCCTGTAACATAATGGATAAGTATCATCAAGTGAAGGGGATAGATGAGGTACAGGATGTGAGGACAGAGTTAGTAGAACCTGATAACCTCATGGCTATGGATGGTTTGGAAGAAGATGATGGAAGGTCCTAAACTGGATGGATTTAGTAAGGAACACACCAAATTTTAGGTGCGGGCTGTATATATAGGTAGAGATATCCATTGGGAAGTTGGAAAAGTGTGACTGGCTATCTGGGGAGAGTTTGTGGGTAGAGATGTAGATGTTGGGAGTCATCTGTATAGAAGTGATAATTGAAGACCTGGGAATGAAGGAGGTCATCAAAGAAGAAAATGTATTAAAAAAACGTAAGAAAAGAGGGGTAAGGATGGAGTGCTGGGGGACAGTCATGATTAAGATGTGAGAGGAGAATGAGCAGGAGATAGAGAAGGCCTGGTCAGAGGGCAAAAGGAACCATTAGAATATAGTAATGAAGAAACCATTGGAGACTCTTTCCTTCACTTAAAACATCTGTAAACAATTAGTCTTCTTCTCAGAGCTTATGACCGATAGTAATCCAAATTCTGTTTTTAGCAACCATGTTCTTTCTCCTTTATTTTCCTTCTGTTCCCATGAAAAGAAGAAAATAAATTGTAATTCCTATTTTTAATTATTGCCAACATCTCCATTCTCCAAAGCAGTGCTTCCATGCAGTGAAATTCAATGACTAGTTGGTTTAAACTTGATGAAACCAGGCCCAAGATGCTTTTGTTTCTCTGTTTCTTTTTTTTTTTTTTGCTCTTATTCCAAAGGGGAGTGGGGCCTTTGCTCTCATTTGTCTTAATACCCACATGTGCACTTAATGTTAGGGCTCTTCATTCTGCTAAAGGGATCCCTAGGAGTCTTCTCAGCCAGCTCCAAGAACTTTTGGCATCATGAACACCAGCAAATGCCAAACTTGCAAATGACAAAAGTGTTGTCACTCAAAGAACAAAAACTGTACTTGCTTTTTCAGATGATTCCCTCCTCAGCTCGCTGCCAGCAGGGACAAAATGTCTTCTTGCCTATAAGGGAGGTTGCTGGCACACCTCCTGTACCTGTCTCCTACTTTGTAAATTAAGAATTCAACACTGGCAACAATTAAATAGACTTCTTTTTAGCAATTTATTGTCTCTAACACAGGCCTAGGCTCATAGCGACATAATAATAATATTGAGGAACAATCCGAAGATTGCTGTTGCTCAGTCACTTAGTTTTGTCCAACACTTTATGACCCTGATTTTTTGAGCTTTCTTGGCAAAGATTCTCGAGTGGTTTGCCATATCCTTCTCCAATGGATTAGGCAAACAGAACTTAAATGACTTGCTCAGGGTTACACAGCTAGTGGGTATCTGAAGCTGGATATGAATTCAAGTCTTCCTGACTCCAGGTTCTATCCACTCTATCCACTGAGTAACTTAGCTGCCTCAGGACCCAAGAACAGAGTATTTAATACCTACTTTCAAAATGACCTATTATCATAGTAGACTTATTGAAGACTGTAGCTCAGTCCTCTTAACAGAGAAATGTTGTTGATGTCTTTGGTGTGGATCAAAATAGATACTGGACCTATGATTTCATTGGTGTAGGATGAGTCAATGTCTCTCCCAATGCAATTCAGAACCTTCTTGACAAGTTGCCTAGAGCAATGAGAGCTCATCTTCCGTTGGAGAAAAGACTTGATTCCTTGATTTCCAGACTCCAAGGCAATCTTTCTTGATACTGTGCTTCCTCTCTTGAGATTAATCCAACACAAGACAACTTTTTATTTAACTGACCTTTACTACATTTACCTTAATTTTTAACTTTAAAAAATTTTTTTTTAAACTTTTAAATGTTTAAATCTAATAGGCTCTATCTCCCACCTTTGCATAACTGAGAATTTGTGTACATTTCCTCTAACACTAAATGCCAGCAGAACAATTATGGTAGCGGTAATGGTGGGGTGTTGAGGCTGAAGAGTGGAGAGGGGAACAGTTCTTACAGCTAAAATTTTTAGTGAAGAGGATTTCCCTTTAGTTGTGCACTACAAATCATAAATCCCTTCCCGTCTTTTGTAACATCTGCAAAAAATTACTGATCTCTCTTGACCATGTGAATGACAGTTGGATAAATTCTGTTTTAATAGTCATGCTCTCTCTGCCCTTCTTGACTTTCCTTATTGGTTTCATTTGGAATTATTTGTATACTTTTCACATTTAAATTTCAGCAAAATCCTCTATTTCCAATGGCAACATGTGTATTTAATTCTTTCGGTAAAACATACTCTCTTCCTTAGCAGGATATGGAGATGAACCTGGGCTCTCTAAGGATATGATAATGAGGTTCATGCAAGCAAGAAATACTTCAAGGATGGGCCTACTGATGGATCCTGTGACAGTCATCCTAGGACACATCTAGTTAAAGCAAAGAGGTTGTTCACCAAGGTGGCCATAGAGTACTGAATCTTTTGATCATAGCAAATCTTGAAGACCATCAACTGAATGACAGGAAGAGCAGAATATGTGTAGATAGAAAGAGTACTCACACAGATAAAATCCCAGGTTCTTGAATTATGGAAATAAGTATAGTCCACATCTTTTAGAACTAGAAGAAGACAAGAAAGAAACCTTGAGATCTCAGCCCAGCATAGATGGTGTAGTCAGTTTGGGTTTCTCCAGAAAGTCTGGTTTGAGTGATGGAAGGCCCACTGGTGATGCAAAGCTATCCATTCTCCAGAAAGCAGAGAGTCAGGCAGAGCAGTGTGAGAACTGAGAGTAGTTTCTAACCTCTGCCACTAATCCAGGGCCAAGCCCATAAAAGATGTTTAGTATCCTGAGTAATCTATTGACTTTGACTATTCATGACATTCTGTCCCAGTTACTAGGTCTTTGGGTTGTCTGAATGAGGAAGGTTTATTGCCAATGAGAAAATTCACAGGAATATATCTCAATTTATTTGTCTTCCCCTCCCACTTGTTTTAGATAGTGATAGACACACACACACACACACACACAGAGATTGACTTTCTCATTGTATAGGGAGAACCCTTCAGGACATAAGTTTCAATGAGTTATTTTTCAGCGACCCATTTTTCTCAATTTAAATCCTTTACTGAGTTCCATCAAAGATTTGTCAAAGCCCATTTTGTTCTTTGCATCCTAGATAAGACCTTAATTCAAAGTCTGTGCTTAACCCCCAGTCATGAACAATTTCCATGGGTGTTGGTTAGTTAGCTTACATTATTATGGAATCTATTCTATTAGAGTCCCTATTAGTTTTTTGTCATTTTAGATTACAGATTGCCAAAAAAAATTTTCAACTTATATTGTGTCTGTTAACCATCATACCTTTCTGTTTGTAAAGGTTTGATCTCAGTTTTCAAAATGAACCAGTAAAATGTTTTTCATGATTTTTGAACAGCTAGAGTTATCTAGCATGGGAGGGAGGGAATGGGAGACATGGAGTAAAGGTAAGAAGTATCCTGAGGACTCAGAATACCTGGACTTGAATTCTAGCTTCCTATTTATTACCCTGGATAAATCTAGTTTTGCTGAGTTTGTTTCCTCATCTGTGAAATGGGAATAATACTACTTGCTCTGCTAACTGCACAGGATTTTATATGGAGGGAAATCCCTTGAAGTACCTTTTAAATGGGAACTATTAGATTATAAAATAGTGAAAATCATATTTGGGCTACTTCTTTAAAGCAGTGTTGTGAGAAAAGTTTTAAAGGCCATGCTAAGAAAGTTAGCAAATAAAGTTTACTCATTAGGCACAAGCTTCATTGTGTTCTGCCCTGGGCAAGTCACCAAGCCCCATATTTTAGGAAACAAATAAACAAGCCAGAGAGCATCTGGAAGAGGGCAGACCAGGCCAGGGAGAGGACTGGAAAACATGTCAGATGAGAGCATGTCATATGAGAATGGACAGTTTTGCATCACTAGTGAGCCTTCCATCACTCAAACCAGCCTTTCAAGTGTTTTGGAGAAAGCCAAACTGACTACACCTCCTACGCTAGGCTGAGATCTGAAGGCCTTTTGTCTCTTCAAGTGCTAGAAAGTGTGAACTATATTTCTTTATTTCCATACTTCAAGGACTTGTGATTTTATCCATATGGGTATTTACTCCGTCGACATATATTCTGTTCTTTCTGTGACTCAGTTGGTGGTTTTCAAGAGTTGCTATGATCAAAAAATTCAGTACTGTGTGGTCACCCTAGTGTACAACTTCTTTGATTTAGCTAAACAGGTTCTTGCACAACTGGAAATGCTCAGCTTGGGGAAGAGAAGACTTAAAGTGCTCATAATAGTTACCTAGGAGGATTTAAAGGGCTATCACATGGAAAAGCAATTTGCCCTCCAGTGGTGTAACCACGAGCAACAGACAGAAGTTGAAGTGGCAAATTTAGGCTTGCTGTCATGGGAAAACTTTCTAACAATTAGAGTTATCCCTATACAGACTGAGCTGAGAGGTAGTAGATATTCCCTCTCTGAAAGTGTTCAAAAAGAAACTGGGTGGCCACTTCTCAGGCATCTTGATGAAAGGGTTCTTGGGGAGGTCAAGTTTGGCTACTGAACTTCCTCCTAACTCTTAGGTCCTGTAATTCTGTGATTCTGAGAGGTGACTATAGACAAATTTCAGACATATTCTCTATCTATCTATCTATCACCTATCTATCTATCTATCTATCTATCTATCTATCTATCTATCTATCTGTCTGTCTGTCTGTCTGTCTGTCTGTCTGTCTGTCTGTCTGTCCATTTATTTATTTTTAGGGACATGTTTCTTGTAAGAAGTTTAAGATATGTGTTTGAAACCCAGAAGAGTTTCTAGGGTTATAGATTTGGCAGTCTTCTACATAGAAGTAGTTGTTGAAACCAAGAGAATGAAAGAAATTGCTGAGGCAGAGTGTATAGGGAAGGAAGGGGACAGGAAGAGAGGAGAAGGGACAGAAAGGGAACAAGAGAGGGAAGATGGGTAGAAGAAACAGAGAGGAGAGTACTAAGGATAAACCTTTCTGCAAAGAATAAGGAACTAGCCAATAGTATAGAGAAGGAATAGTTAGATGGGAGGAGAATGAGGAAAAACGTGGTGTCTCTGAAGTCAAAGGAAATAATCAGTGGGGTGTGATAACAAATAATACTGAATGTGCTTTAAGGAGATCATGGAGGATAAGGTTGGAAGAAAAGGCCATTTGATTTGAGAGAACAGATTCAGTGGAGAAGGGGAGGGGAGTAGAAGCCATATAACAAGGGATTAAAGAGAATATAGATGGTAATTAAATGGAATCACTGAATGGAAATGATCCCAGATGTTCACTAGTAAAAGGAAGTGAGATATAGGACAGTATCCAGATGAGATAGAAGGGTGGAGGGAAGGAATTCAAAACTGTCCACAATCTGAAGCCATCCTTTCTAGCCTTATTTCATATTTCTCTGTAAAACTACAATTACTCTAAAACTCTGCCAAACTGTGTAACTCTCTGCTTTTCCTGAATGTATCCTGCCCTGTCTCTATTACTTTATCCATGCTGATCCATGTTTCTGGAATGTTCTCCTTCCTCTTTTCATCTGTTTAATTTTTATCTATCCATTAAAGTCAAACTCAAATAATATCTTCTCCAAGAAGGATTCCTAGGTTCCAGTTTGGGATCATAGGATTATTGATTCAGAATTGAAAGGGAACTTGAAGTTCATGTAGTTCAACCCCTTCTTTTTACAGTTGTGGAAACTGAGGCCAAATTAAGTAATATGCTCCAAGTCATCCAAGTGGTAAATGCCAGAAGTAAGAATCAAACTGATGCCAAATCCAGAATACTTTCCACTGTACCATAAGATATCACAAAGCTCTCTCTTTTTTTAAACCTCTCCAATATGTTTACATAATATTGCATTGTAGAGGAATCAGAGACCTTTACTATGGTGTTCATGCAAAGCGATGGTTGAACTTTCCAGCCTTCACCCTTGGGTGCTACTAAATGTCTATTTGTGGCTTACAGAAGCTTCAAGGCAATTTTCATGGTCCAGATGCTGGCAGCTTGGGAAATGATAGGAGTTGAAAGAGCAAATAAAAATTATTATCTATATTTACCTCAGGTTCACAAAGATTTGCTAGGAGCTTCGAACTGTGTATGGGCACACAGTCTAAATCTTGGGGTGAAGCAGTTGTGAAAGGAATGAATTCACCCCAACATAGTTTTAAGTCAAGTGATCAAGACCTTGTTTATTCAAGCCCTTCATGAAAAGGTCCCCAGACCTCACTCATAGTTGGATTAGAGGAGCTGAATTTTTTCCCCCGCTTAGTTTAACTTGCCACAGTAGCAAAAATTGTCACTATTTTCTTTATAGTTTCCTTTAAGAATGTGCTGGAGGCAGCTGAAGTTGGATCTTAAAGGTCAATTATTAAATGTTCATTGTGAATATGTATATCTTGGAAATGGGCAAATGCCTCAAATCATGGTATGATTTATTGTTTTATTGATTATCTAAACTTAAGAAAGTGATGGAGATAATAATGAAGACTGAATTTGAAAGTATGCAGTGAATAATTTTTTTGATAGCTGGCAGTTTAAACATTGACCAGCACACTACTGGCTATAATTATTTGTCTTATGCTCCTACTAGTAAAAGGCTTGGGATGAGTTGAATCAGTCAGTTGATCTTCCTACATCACTTAAAGTTACAAACCAAATGGTCTAGTCCTTATAATGTTGTTAGTATATTGACAACAATTAACTTGAATCAATTAATTAAGGACATTAAACTAAATGTGATATAGTTAACCAAGTTTGTAAGGAGAGAGTGCTTCCAGCCATTGGAAGAAATGAAATGATCTATTTAGGAAGTGCATTGGCATTGACTGAAAGGACTCAATCACACTCTGTGGGGCTTGTATAAAATGGCAAACCAGATTGGAAACCAACATTTCTGTGTCTGACCAGCATGGCGGAAAGAACTGTTCTAGCCAAAGCCCCTGAAAGGGAATCACTTGGGGGTAGGGGAGAGGTAGAGAAAGCCTCTGTGTCGTTCCTCGTTGTTGGTGGGAGGTTGACCTTGAGAACTTCAAAGAGTAAAAGTATTTTGATTTCTCAACTGCATCTTAGCAATGTCTTTAGAACAACAACGACTTGGGGAAGTGTTTGAATCAGGAGATGAAGGCAAAACTCTACATCTGGAGAAAAGGCAACTCCTGGATTCTACAAGAAGTTCAGCAGAAAACTAGCCCGTACTTAAGGTAGACCTTATAAAAGCCCTATGAAGGGGAGAAAAGGATTTCCAAAAATTGTGTTACCCCTCTTTCCATATGTGTGCTCCGATCTTGAGTCTGCTTTTCCCTGGACTCTGTAATATACTTGTGGGAGAGTATCCTAGACTTTTGAGAGATTACCACCTCTCTATAAATATTCCTTTCTAAGAGCTAATTAATTCGGCCCAGCTAATTGATATAATCAATAATTGATATAATCTGTCCAGCTAATTGATGTAATCAATGGATAAAGCATACTAGTGGTAAGCATATACAGTACTATAAAATCCTGCATTAGCAATTTGTGGCTATCCCTAGGGTCCTGAGAGGATTAAAGGCTTTTTGGGGACTAGATCAGCCAGTCTGAATAGGGTTTTGGAAGAGTGAGTTTGGTGCTGTGCTACACTAGACTTCATGACATCAAGAACCTTAGTCTGTGAGGGCTTTCTCTCCTAGTGCCTAGCACAGGAATGTGAACCCAACAGATGCTCTAATAAATGTTTGTACTTTTAAAATACTAATGAATAATCAATGAACATTTATTTAGCACCTACTGTGTGCCAGGCACTGTGTTAAGCACCAGGGATACAAAAAAAGGCAAAAGACAGTTCCTACTTTCAAGGTGCTCACAATCTAATTATGTATGTTGTTACTTATTATTACTATTTCCTTGTCAGAAATGTATCATTTATAGATTGTATCAAATCCAAATGGACAAATGAACTTGAGTTCTACTATGAAAAGTTACTTATTGTACATGTTGTAATCATTCTAACAGCAGTAGATCATTACACTACTGGAAAAGGTCTCAGAGATCATCTAGCCAAATCTCCATTACTCTCCTGAAAAATAAGATATTATAAATTTTTTTCTACCCAATATTTGTGAACTTCTAAAAATGCAAAGAATTGTCCACATCTGGAGCTGGTTTGTTGAGTTTTCCCTTTACATTTGACTTATACAGTGAAAGTTATAGATGTTCAATTGACTTTTGGCTCTATTCAGTTTAGTTTCTAAAATAACCTGAACATTCTTATCTGACTGCTTTTTTTTAAGCTCTTCAGAGAACAACTAACATGCTATAAAAAAAAAAAATTGAAATATAAGATTAATCTTGCAAAATGTCCAAATAATATTGGGTTGCTGTCGAAACTTTTACTTCTTACAATATCCTATTGTCATCAAGGTGTGGAGAGGACCCTGGGTTCCTAAAGGTTTGCCAGTGTAGCACAAGCACTGGCATGTTCTACTATGTTGGAAAGACCCAGCCATGGACTATATGTCTGGCATACAAGGACCAGTCTTGCTAAAGGTAATCAAGTCCTTTCTTTACCAGATGGTTGACCTCACAGTAACTATGGTTAGAGACAGTCTCCTTTGCTGAAACAGGGAGGAATGGGAATCTGCTTCCGTGAAGGTAGTGCCCAATCCAGTGAAGTCATGGATCTTTGGAAGCATTTGCAGTAAGTCCCTTTCACACACCTTTGGCTTTGAGGCTCACTTCTGCAGCAAAGTATGTCGAAGTGTTTTTTTTTTTTAATCATTAATGATTGCAAGGGATGCCAAAGGTAGCATCTAGGTGGAGCAGTGGATAGAAAGCCAGACTTGGAGCCAAGAAGACTTAAGTTCAAATTCTGCCTTGATCATTTCTTAACTGTGTTCTCGGGTAAGTCACTTAATGTCACTTGTCCTCAGTTTTCTCATCTATAAAATGAGGAGAGGGGAGTAATTATCATATCTACCTCCCATGGTTATTGTGAAGATCAAATGAGATAATGTGGCTAAAGTACTCTGCAAATTTTAAAGTGCTATTTAAAGTGTACTAGTTACAGTGTGCACATTTTTGTGACTTTAGCTACCGTTAGAGTTGGTGATATAAACTCTATGGTTTCACATCATGTATCCTCCCGTACATTCTTATTATATATCTTTGTCATTTATTTTTTAATTTTATTTTGAGTTTCAAATTCTCTTCCTCCCTCTAATCCTTCTCCCACAAATTGGGAAGACAAGTAGTGCAGTACACATTATACAGGTGAAGTGATACAAAGCATAAAATCAAAACTGCTATTATATTGGCTAGGAATCAAATCCAAGGCTCTCACGAGAATGTCATTATCTGACAACAAGGCTTAACAAAATACTCATTGATTGACCATGTTGTAGGAATGTGCCCCAAAGGGCCAGCCTGGGAGAATTGGAAGGTAGGTGAAGCTAGCCTTCTGTGTGTTTATACTAGAGTCTTCCTATCAGCTTTCCATTTTCCATACTCTTGGTTCCCAAGTTCTTCTTCTCTTTTAGCTTAAGTCTCCATCTCTGTCTCATCATAGCCTGTTCTCCAGAAGGGTATAATATCAGTTATTACACTTTAAGGTCAACTTACATCTTGTATTTCTCTTTCAAAGATATTTAGATTTAAGTATTATTTATAGTTGTAGAATTAAAGATTTTATTCTCTACTAACTAAGATTAGGGTAATATTTCTTTGTGTGTGTGTGTGTGTGTGTGTGTGTGTGTGTGTGTGTGTATAGGTGTGTGGGTATGGGTGTGGGTGTGGGTGTATGTTGAATGTATGTGGTGAGGGGTGAGGGAGGAGGGGTCCCCGTGCCTATGAGTCTACCTTCAGGGTACAATGTTTGGCTCAGGAGTTCTTAATGGGGATTGTGAACATGTTTTTAGAAAATATTTTTATAATTATATTTCAATTTAATTAAAAATAATAATTATATTTCAATATAATATTTAATCCTATGCATTTTACATTATGCATTTTAAAATATTATTCTAAGAGGGAATCATTTGTCTTGACCAGAATTGCTAATGGGTCTGTGACACAAGAAAGGTTAAGAATCCCTGCTCTAGATATAACCAGAAAACCAAGATTCAAATTCCCTCATATCTACTTGCTCCTTTTTGTGTCCTTGGGAAAATAACTCTACTTTCTGGGGTCTCAGTCTTTCTATCAGTAAAATCGGGTGGGTAGGGAGAGGATGGGACTAAATGATCTTAAGGGCAGGCCTCCATCTGCCACTAAAAATCCCACACCCCTATGATCCTATGGAAGCTGGCATGTATTAAATGGAGAGATAGTCCCTTGGCAGAGAGGTCATGGGCTAGAGGTGCAGAATAAGACACATATTTACAAATACACCCAATGTGCTGATATGTGTAAAGGAGACTTTTGTGGGAAGGGGATAAGTTAGTGACTGGTGATAGAGATACAAAAAGAAAAAAAGAAAGAAAAAAGCATCAATAAGAAATTAAAAAACAGAAAAATAAGAAAAAATTTAGGGGGAAATAAGGCAATTTTGTTGGTACTATGTTAAATTTAATGTAAACTTAAAATTTAATATAATAAATATATAAACACATGACATGTGTATATTATTCACACTAAATATACATCATAAATATAGAAAATATAATACAAATAACAAAATATAAATATATAAATAAAAATATAAACTTAAAATTTAATATAAACTTAACTCCCAAATTATACTAATATAAACTCATCATTTCATATACAACCCTCTTTTTGCTTTTCTTTCTACATTAAAATGTTCATTTTTGTTCATGATGGTTAAATTCAAAATAAAAAAGATAATTTTAAAACATAGAGGCCTAGTATGGTACAGGGGAAAGGCAATTGATGTTGAAGTGAAAGAATCTGAGTTCAGATCCTTTATCTTATATTTTATCTTTCATCTTGGACAAATCATTGTCTTCTGGGTGAATTACTCAAATTCTCAGGCCTCAGTTTCCTGATCTGTAACATATTTAGGTTGGACTAGATGAATTTTAAGATCTTTTTTAGTTCTAAATCTGTAATCCTCTGATCTAGACCTTTTTGATTTTCTCTTTGCCTATCTTGCTTCCAAGCAAGTCTATATTCCTGTAGGAGACTGCTCCATTTTGCCAAGTGACAAGTCTAGGACTGAGTGAAAAGTAGCAAAAATTGGAAGGATATGGTATTTACAAGTAGATGGGGCCCCTCAGAGCCTTCCAATTGGATAAACATACACTAATCAGAGCTTTCTGATTGGACAAACTTACATGAAAGGGGGATGAATTGATTTTTACCTCTAACATCCTATAAATGTTAAAGTATTAAAACTGTACATTTTCTTCCTATAAAAATCTCCTGTATCAATATATCAAAACCACATTCATCTCTTGGACTTGGGGATTGGGGTGGGTGTTGGGGGTAGAATTTTTCCACTATTCCAAGAATATGTACTCTGCCTCAAGAAAAACTCTTTTCTTCTTATGGGAAATCTATACGTGTTGCTTCTGCCCAACCCCAGAAAGTTTACTTTGGACTCTGCTTGCCTTGCTGCTGTTAGAACTTGTGGTGCCTGGGGTTGAATGTCTTGCTGAGAAATCAGGGTGGGGGTAGTGTGAGAGGTGGGGCTACTGTCTTGGAATAGCAGAGTAACACATACCTGTTACAGTGCAGAGGCTGGGCTTTGCTAAATTTAATTGTCAATGAATCATAGAATTATAGAACTTGGAGGGACATTGGTATCTTCATATGAGAAATGTAAACTGGGGTACAAGGAGAGCTTACAGATAGACTCAGGGAGACAGTGTGGTGCAGTGGAGAGATTGCTGAACTTTTCCACTGAGCTTGAAGTTCTTGGATCTGAGTCAGGATTTCAGCACTGGCATTTACCTGATTAAGTGACCTTGGGCAAATCTCTGCATTGTAGTTTCCATATTTTTTAAATGAAGGAGACCTTTTCCTGGCTCTAGATTTATTCCCATGATTACCTAGCAGAGCTATAATTAGGCTAGTGTAACTAAGGTTTTGTCCCAGAGCGTTGATAAGGTACAAGGGACTTCATGGTAGTCCTCAGGTACAATGTTCTCATATATTTTGGATTTCCACTGTTTCACACAACCTACTAGAGTTCCCTTACTCTATTGCAGGTTGCCACGTTAGCATCTCATATCTACAGTACACTTCTCTCACAGTCTGCCTTTTTTATGTCTCCTTCCCTAATTTTCTTATGGGTTGGGGTGGTGTGTATGTGTGTGTGTGTGTGTGTGTGTGTGTGTGTGTGTGTGTGTGTGTGTGTGTGTGTGTGGTTTGGTCAAAGGGCTGCACTTGAAGACCTAGAGGGCTGCAGGTTCCCCACCCCTTGGTTGGGGAATCTGGGACTGTAAGTACCCTCTCCCATCTCCCTGAGACAGATGGGGTACTAGAACTATCTGTGTTGCATTCTTATGGACTAGAGTATCTGAGTCTTTCCCAGATACTTTCCTGGGAAAGCATCTTTCCCAGCATGACTGACCCATTATGGAATGTTCTCTGGACTATATCCTTTCCCTCTACTCATCAAATTAATCTGCCCCCATTTAAAAAATTACTAGTTATGGCTTTCCTCTTGAAGCATATTTATTGTCCAAGGACCATCCTAACTATGTGCCAAGAGACTCAATACTATGGCTATCCAGTAGTGGTTGTTTTGTTTTATTTGTAATACTAGCTCTTAAAACACACAAATGCAAAACAATTCTCAGTTCTGGGTGGCTCTCTTCTACTTCTACAATAGAGAAGATGCTGAGGATCTTTTAGATGACTTTCAGGGTAGAGAAATGGAGTTGGAATCAGGAAGACCTGAGTTCAAATTCTCCTGCAGATACTATCTAACTGTAGGGTTCTGAGCAAGTGAATTAACTTCTTACAGCATCAGTTTTCTCACCCATAACATGAGAATGATAACACAAGGTTCTCGTATAATATAACACCATAAATCTTAGAGTACTATGTAAATGTCAGCTATTATTATCATGTAGCTCTTATACTGTCCACAATAATGTGATTTTGTTGGTACACTTCTTTCTTTTTTTTAACTGGCTCTCTTTCTTACCCAGGCTGGAAGTACAGTGGTTAGTTATAGGCTTGATTCCACTGTGGATTGACATAAGAGTTTTAGCCAGTTCTATTTCTAATCTGGACTGGTTTGCCCCTCCTTAGACAGCCTGGTGATCTTCTCTTCTCAGGGGTTTGTCCTTTTGGTCCTGGACTTAGTATGGATACCTGGTTGGCCGAGCCCTACTGTGGTTGAGAACTTCTGAGCCCTAGAGCTCATCTTCACCAGCCTAGACACCAGCCTTGGCAGGTAATGCTCTTAATGTATAATCTTTTGCTATTTTAGGAAATCTTCCATGATTCCCCTAGCTGAGCATGATTTTTCTGATTCCCATCTTCAAATCTTCCCCATGCCTAGAATGTACTCTCTTTCTGTCTCTCTCTTTCTGTATGTATGCATATGTATGTGTGTGTGTGTGTGTGTGTGTGTGTGTGTGTGTGTGTGTGTGTGTATTTCTGGGCAAAGATACTGGAATGGTTTGCCTCCTACTCCAACTCATTTTACCAATGAGAAACAGAGGCAAAGAGGGTTAATCGGCTTACCTAGTGTCACACAGCTAGTAAATGTTTGAAGCCAGATGTGAACTTGGAAAGATGAGTCTTCCTGGTTCCAAGCCCAGTGCTGTATCCATTACACTGCCTAGCTGATACACACACACACACACACACACACACACACACACACACACACACACACACACACACTTTTTCTGTCATCTCTATTAGAATGTAAACTCCTTGGGATCAGGGACCATTTTACTTTTCTCTTTGCCATCCCAGCACAGTGCTTGGTACATCATATGACCTTGATAAATGCTAGTTGGTTATTAATTGGTTGAGTACTCCTTTTTTAGTTTTTCCTGTAGTACTCTGTCTAGATCATTCCCTTGTCCTTATCAAGTTTTACACTGTATCAGATGTACTTATGGCTGTCCTCATATCTTCTTTATTATATTATAAACTCTGTGAAGGCAGCAGCAAATTGTGCCATCCTTCATTTATTCTTAGCATGTATGATATGGCCTGGCAAATATTGGGAGCTTCTTAAACTTTTGTCCAATTGAATTGAATCTTCCTTATTTAACTCGAATTGGTCCCATATTATACAGAGTATTCTGTTGAGAAGACTACAGCTCCCAAAGATTGATCTTGTCCTGCCTTCTCCATTGTTAGGGAATTAATAAGTCTGGTGGTATGGCAAAACTCATTGGCTGATGGAGAATCTGGAGGAAAGTGAGGATATGAATGAGGAAATCTCTTGGCTGGAGGAAAAAGAAGAGGTAAATGTACATTGCTAGGCAATAAGATTGGAAAGCAACTTGGCAAAAGTAAATTTCCTTTCCTAGATCAGGAAGGGGCCCTAGACTAGTGGGTCTCATTCTTTCTCAGTGACTATTTCTGCTTTGTTCCCAGCAGAGGCAACATCAGTTGCCAGGAGTGTATGTCAGGGTCAGAAATACTCAGAAAACCTGAGATCTATATTAGGCATCATTTGGAAGTGAACGGCTTGCTGAGCCTCCATCCTCTTTAGGTTTAAAATGGGAATAACATGAAGATCAAATTAAATAAAGTGTGTGAAAGGGCTTCCCAAAATATAAGGTACTAGATAAATTTAAGGCATTAGATCTCTTCCCTTTACCTTTTCAAACCCCTCCCTGCTCCTAATTTCATACCTCCTGGGTGACTTGAGGAATAGATGGCAGGAAATGGAAGTGAAGCTGATTGGTGAGTGTTCTTCGTTCTTGAAGAGGACCAAAATGACATCACCACAATTAAAGTCAATTTCAGTGTGGTTTACTGTGGTGGATCAGACCAAAAGGAGCTGGGAATGATCTGCCACAGATTGGGCACAGAGAGTCCGTGTGAACATTTGGAGTGGATACTCCAAATTTATACATCCTATGTTTCCCTTGAGCTATTTAAATTCTGCCTTGCTCATAGAGCACAGTACGTTCTCTGATGTGGGCACACTATGCTGAGCTGTCCTGTGCCAGGGTCTCCCATGTCACATAATCAGTTCCAAAGTTCTTGAGAGAGATCTTAGAAGTGTCCTTGTATTGCCTCGTCTGACCATGTGATCACCTACCCCATGCAAATTCTCCATAAAATAGTCTTTTTTGGCAAGAATATGTTTTGCATTCGAACAATGTGGCCAGTCCATTGGAGTTGTGCTCTCTGAAGCATAGTTTGAATGACTGGCAATTTAGTTTGAGGAAGGACCTCAGTGTCAGGTACCTTATCGTGCCATGTGATCTTCAGAATCTTCAAAAGGAAGCGATTCAGTTTCCTGGCATGGTGCTGGTAGTCTGTCCATGTTTCACAGGCATCTAACAATGAGGTCAGCACAATGGCTCTGCAGACCTTCGGTGTGGTAGTCAGTCTAATACCTCTTCTCTCCCATACTTTTCTTCCGAGCCTCCCAAACCCTGAGCTATGAGCTCCAAATTGAGGGTATAATTCCTATAGTACCCATCTAGTATCCACCATTGGATTCAAATGAAATAATATTTGCAAAGTGCTTCAAAAATCTTTTAGCTTTCTGTAAGTATTAGCGATAGATTGTGATAGATTGTGAGCTCTTGAAAAAGTCACTTACTCCCATTTACCTCAGTTTCTTTATCTGTAAAATGATCTGGAAAAGGAAATGGCAAATCACTCCTTTGTCAAGAAAACCCCCAATGGGGTCATGGAAAGCAACTGAAATGAAGCAACATCAACACCAATGGGCAAGGCTTTCTTTCACTTCTCTTTGTAATCCTCAGCGTTTAGTGTGATGTTGGGAACATAGTAGGTGTTTAATAAAGACATTGACTGACTGAATACCGTTATTACTGTTGAAACCAAAGTTATGAGATCTGAGACCAGTTTGAAGGAGGAAGACTAACCCTGAGGTTGAGAGGGAGGCTAGGACTGAGGATGGGAATGGAGCCATAAGCAAAGCTCAGTGTGTGTGTGTGTGTGTGTGTGTGTGTGTGTGTGTGTGTGTGTGTGTGTCTGTGTCTGTGTCTGTGTGTCTGTGTGTGTGTAGGGGGCAGCTAGCAGGCTAGAGGAGAAGTTGGGGCTGGCATTCCATGTGCTTTTAAAATTTTTTCCTCTGATCTTCCAGTTGCCCATTCCTTTTTTCCTATCAATGCAATTAAACTGGCTAACCTGAGCATATACAAAATGTGGGATAGAGTTCAGCTAAGTCCTTCATTCAGGAATAGCATGAGAACTTTTCTGATATTGCATCAGTAATATTTTAATTTTTAATTAAAATTTTTTTAATGAGTTCCCTTTTGCTGGAGATGTTCATGCAGAGGTTGGAAGACCACTGGTCTGGGATCTCGTGTAGATTGGCAATAAAGCTTAACTCTGGGGGGCATGAGGAGAAGGAGGTATATGGCTACAGCAGGAAGTATACTGGTTCTTCCACTTAGGCTGTGACTGAAATGATCTAGTATCTAGCAACTGTGAAGAATAACAAATATTGCTAGTGCTTGGTGTATGTCTATGTGCTCTGTTGGAATGCCTCCCTGCCCTCACCCCCAATCCCAGAAAGGGTAAGGAGCCAGGTGTGTCTCATGTGTGTTCTTTGGAGGGAGTTATCTGATTTGTCCACAAGCAAGTTGTCTGAAGGACCCAGAACAAAGAAAGGATGCTGATTCAGTGTCCGAGGTTCAGCTTTGCTGAATTCCTGAGCCAATGATTCTTACACTACGCTCTTCCTACAGGGTTTGGCTATTGAAGGGGTGGGGAGACCCTATTAAGAGGTCAGACTGTATGTTCGTCCTTCGTTGCCGAAGAAGACCATGCCATCAGAGAAATGATGACATGACTTGTGCTTGACTTTGTTTTGAATGAGGGAGGGCTGTGCAGGTCACCAGCCTCACTTCTCCTCCAGAGCCATCTGAATCCAGTGACCAGATACTCATCAGGATGACTGGAGATGATCCAGGATGAGGTAGTTGAGGTTAAGTGACTTGCCCAAGGTCACACAGCTAGTCTGGATGTGTTATGTTTGGAATCACTCAGGGGACATTAGTGATATGAGACTGAGGCTCAGGTGAGAGATGGGCTGAATATCTGGATATGAGCCAAGATATGAGCCAAGATGATTTAATAAAGTCCCTTCCAAGTCCAAGATTCCATAATTAATAAGGAAAATTAAGAATTATAATTAATTAGGAATTAATTAGAAAAAGTATCCTTATCTTCATTTTGTTATTTGAGGTAATGATACTGCTATGAGGCATAGATTCCAGAAGCAAACTGCAAGGTTTTGACTCCCAGAGAGTGTGTTTGCTTCCTTTTAGCCTCTTAACTTGGGATGATCAATAGGGGTATCATTGTTTTTCAATGTTGCTCTCACATCATATTAATTAATATTAATATTGCTCAAATTTCCTTTGAGCTTTTGACCTATGGCTGGATTGAAGTGCAGTATTTGCTACTATAACTTCTACACTTGAATAGTGCTCACACCTTATTTTCAGGATTAGGAAAAAAATGGTGGTGGGAACAAAAAATACCCCTGTCATGTATTTAGGTAAGACTTTCTCCAGTTGCCGTAGCCTTGTATTTCTTGGTGCCTTCTTGGATTCCTGCCAACACCCACTTCCCCCTCCGTTGGCCACATCCCTTAACTCTGACAGTGTGCTGATTTCCTGGACTTATCTCCATCTGGTCTTCAGATGACTACTTCTCCTCTCATTAAATGATCAAGAAAAAATTAAGTAAAGCTAGTAACATAAAAGTTGCTACTTTCACCTCCATAGTCCTACCTCTCTACTGAGAAGAGAAAATTGTGTTTCATTATCTATTCTCTGGAGCCATGATTGGTTATTACGTTTAATTATGTGCCTTCTAGCTTTGTGTTCATTTACATAATTATGGTCATTGATTTTGCTTGTTTCACTCTGTACCAGTTCACGTGGATCTTCCAGTGGTTCTTTGAATTCCTCAGTCATTTTTCTTATGGTTCAATAATATTCCATTGTATTTATATGCCTTAATTCATTCAGCCATTCCACAGTTGGTCATTCACTTGTTTCTAGTTTTTGAGGTCATATTTTCCTCCAGAAGCTACTGGGCATACTTGCTGGTTGGTCTCCTTGCCTCAAGTTTCTCTCCAGTTCTGTGCCCTTCCACTCAGCTATGAAATTCATTTTCCTAAAGGAATCTGACCATGTCAACCCCCTACTCAATAAACTCTAATGTATCCATCACTTCTAGAGCAAAATGCTGTTTCACATTCAAATGCCTTTAAAACCTGGTTCCTTCCTACCTTTCTGGTCTTATACCTTATCCCTCTCTTGTACTCAGTGATCCAGTGACATAATCTCCTTGATTCTCCTCACCCAAGACTCTTCATCTCTCAATCCTGGGCATTGTCACAGGTTATCCCTTATGTCTTCAATTCTCTTGCTTCTAATCTGAGTCTTTTGGATTCCCTGTCTTCCTTCAAGTCCCAGCTAAAAGGCTACCTTCTACAGAAGCCTTCCCCCACCCCCTTAAAGTTTTATCTCTGCCAATTATATCTGATTTATGCTGTATAAGGCTTGTTTGTACCTGACTGTTTGCATGTTTTCTTCCCATTAGGGTGTCATCTCTCTGAGAACAAGGACTGTTTTTTTGGCCTTTCTTTGTATCTTTAGCACTATGTGCCTTGCACATAGTAGGTTTTAATAAATGCTTGATGACTAGCTAACTGAGAAAATTTGAAAAATATTCATCTTTACAAAGCTTTTAGAAATATTATATATAAATTTAAGGCTCTCCAAGACTTTGTTTTTTGAGAATGAGTCCCATTTTTGTCTAGTTGACTATTACTAAATTATCCTCATTTTAGGGACCTGGGTGTGGAGCCCTATATGTGAGATCTTTGTCCAATGAACAGGCAATCAACTGGCATTTGTTCATTTCCCCTTTTGTGTCAGGACCTGGGCTGGGAATAGGGTAGCTAGATGGTACAGTGGATAGAGTGCCAGACCTGGAGTCAGAAAGATTCATCTTCCTGAGTTCAAATCTGGCCTCAGACAGTTACTAGCTGTGTGACCCTGGGCAAGTCACTTAATCTTGTTTGCCTCACTTTCTTCATCTGGAAAATGAACTAGAGAAGGAAATGGAAAACTACTCCAGTATCTTTGCCAGGAATACCCCAAATGGGGTCATGAAGAGTTGAATATAGCTGAAATGAGTGAACAACAACAAATGTACCAGACATTGTGTACTAAGCACCTTACATTTTATTCTTACAACAAGCTTGGGAGGTAGTTGCTATTATTATCCCCATTTTACAGTTAAGGAAATTGAGTTAAGCAGAAGTTAAGTGACTTGCCTAGGGTCACACAGCTAGTGAATGTCTGAGACCAGATTTGAACTCGAATTTCCCTGTTTCCAGGTCCAGTACTCTGTGTACTATGGCAGCCCCTAGAACCTGTCTCTGAATCCTATGAGCATTAAAAGGTGGCATGCATCCTGGATAGATTGCTGGCCTTAGAGGCAGGCTGACTTCTATGGATTTGAATCCTCACTTAGACACTTACTGCCCATGATCATGGGGAAGTTGTATAATCCTTCTGAATCTCAGTTTCCCCATTGGTAAAGTGAGGACAGCAATACCACAGTAACCCCTTCACAAGGCTATCATTAAGCTCAAGTGAAATCATGTCTGTGAGACCCTTTGCAAACTTCAAAGCACCATAAAAATAGCTTCCTTGGATATTTTCCTTTGGCAGCCACATCATTGACATTAATGGAGTTCTAAAGTATTGATAACCATGCCCTGTGACAAGAAAACCCAAAGTCACCCAGCAGTTGGGGATTAGCTTGGCTACTCAGAGTCAGCAATGTTAGTAATGGCCTTTGAAAGGGGGCCCTCAGTTCCCATGAGCAAATTCCCTGTAATCATTACACTTCATGGAAAACATGAAACCCGCCTGGTCTGGCCACAAATGCATGACTGTTTCATTCACACACTTGGAATTGTGCTAAGCCCCAGGAGGTACAGAACCAAACCACAAGCTGCCAATGAGGAAAGCAAGAGGCACCCTAAGGAAAAATTAATTCTAAGGCCCCTAAACTCGTATTTGAATTTTAAAAAAGTGCATCTTGATATCATTCCTCCGCCATGCTCCCTGACAACTAGCAACTGTTAGCAAAATTCAAAAGGTGTTACTTGTATGGTGAATGCAATGAATCACTTGAGAGGTTCTGTTCATTTCAGAGGCCCAAGTGCCAATGAAGATGGTGTTCAGCTTTGCAAAGCTGTCATCCTTCCCCCTTCTCAAATTTAATTAAACCAGCCCTGCTGTGAGACTGTCCCGAAAGGGAGTTCTTATTTACATAACACAGGATGCAATGAAAAGCCAGCATTAATCAAAGTTATCACTGTTGCTACATCAAGTGATACACCAATGTTCTGGACTGATTTTGGCTATCCCCAAGCTAGTCAGGCCCTATTATCCTTGGAACACAAAATATCCCTCTTGCTTTAAGAATGCCCAGGTCTTTATCTGTTTTTATCAGTAAAATTACTATGGCAGTGGTTGATGGAGAACTGACCCCTATGCCAAGAAGGCCTGGATTCCAGTCCTGGCTCTGATGTGAACTGGCTGTGTGATCTTGGACAAATTATATATCCTCTCAGGATACTCTCTAAGACTACAAATTAGAGAGAACTTGCCAATCTGTAGTGTGAGTTTCCTCACCTGGGAATTCCTTATGCCAGTGAAATCACAGGTCCATTATCTCTCCATAATAATGAAGCTTCTGGCAACTGACATGTATAGAGCATTTTCCAAGCACTTTACATGTATCTTCTCATTTAATCATCACAACATCCCATGAGGTAGGTACTATAATGGATATTGGCTCGAATGACAATAAGTATCGGGAGATTTTCCCTTTGTTCTATAGGCTTGTGCCAATTTAACTCACTGACCAATCATTTCTTTCTGATTTCAGCCAGTTCTCTGGCTCTTTAGTAGAAACAGGCAGCCGGCCATATTTTAACCCCTACCATTAAATTCTTCTTTCCTTGATCCCTCAGGGAAAGGTCCTCAAGGAGGGTAAGAGGGATGTTTGACATACAGATCATGTCCCTCCTTTGATCATCTGTCATTTGGGGAGAGAAAAGCACATGCCACCCCATTACCCTGTTTTAAAATAGATCCAGAGGAAGTCAGGAATTAATCTTAACCTTAAACACATTGAGCCCTGTATTTCCTCTCCAACTGCAGAATGCACTATCTGGTTTCCTACACCTCGCTTTTGCTAAGTTTAGTTCCCTCATGCCAGCTGTCAAGGAGGAGAGGAAATGAAGGAAAACAATGCTCTTCGTGGATAAGGCATTTCACTATCTATGATCAATCCCTGCTTAGTCCTCTTCCCCTCCCTCCACTCCATTCACATACACATGTGGTCAAGAATGTATAGGAAAAAACTTGGGCCAACCCCTTGTGATTTTTTCCCCCAGAAAGTTATCCCAAGAACAATTTGGCCTGGTGGAGATCTTTTGCCTTTTCTGTCCTTTTGCTGTTGGATTTGAGAGACATGGAGCGTTTGGTCCATTTCTCCAAAAGCACCATCTGTCAATAAAGTGCTTCTTTTAATTGCTGCTTAGTCAGCAGACTGGAGAGGCTATCTCCCCAGTTCTTTATGGGTCATCTTTGGAAAGTGGACCAAGATAACCAGCTTAGCAGGAAATGATGTCTAGGAATGTAGAGAACTTGTTGCTTCATTTTTTAAAAATTCAGGATGCTGGTAATTTACACGGTGACTGACTCCTAGGCACAATAATTGGTCTCTGTTACTAAACTTTTGGCTCAGTAATTATTAAGGCAGTAAAGCTTTAGTTACTTAACATGTTGGCACTTAGATATGAATGCCCCACTATGGTAGTAGCATCAGAGGGACCTGGGGACACGCTTGATCTTGACTTAAGAAACTGCCTCTGCTGGATTCGCTCCCTTAATTCTTGTTTTGGGATGTGAGAAGAGCCACTAACAACTGACCGTATCATTTTAGTCAGCGTTAAGGTTTGCAGTGTGCTTTGTATGTATTATCTCAAATGAACCTCAAAATAACCCTAGAAAATGATACTTAAGAACTTGATCCCTAGGAATTGATCCTTGGTACTTTGGACGTTATTCCCATTTTTTACAGATAAGCTAGTTAGAGTGTTTATTAAGCTCTTACTGTGCACTAGGAACTTGGAAATTGGGCTCAGAGAGGTTCAATGATTTGCCCAGGGTCACACGGCAGAAACAGGATAGAAACCCAAGTACTCCTGGTTCTAAGACTTATATACTATCCACTAAATGGTGCTGAAAAGAGAGATTGATGAAGCAATATAGCACCTCAACTGTACTCACCTGCAGCCCCTTCTCATTTGGATAGGGCTTCTCTTCTCTTGGGTTTCCAATACCCTTGAATTTATTTCTTGCAGTCCTTTACTCTAATACAAGCTCTATGGGGCTACCCTTATCCTGAGTCTGGGAAGCACATTGAGAGGGAAAGAAGGCATACAAAAACCCTCTCTTTTCCTAATTGGTGATACAGTGAACTTAAAAAATTTTTTTTTGGTAACTATATTTGAATAGAATTGATTTCCTTTATAATCTTATGTACTTTATTTTACACATGTAAAAGCTTTATTCTGGGGAAGAGTCCATAGGCTTCACCAGTCTGCCAAAGGTCTAGGCTAAAGTCAGGGAAGTTCTTCATGAATGGTAGAATATTTTGTGTATTTAAAACCATTATTCTGAGAAGGGATCCACAGATTGTCAAAAGGGACCATGACACAGGAAAGTGTGGAATCCCTATTGTAGATGCCTGAAGTCTCCTCCAGCTCTGAAATCCTATGAACCAAGGACAAATCGGGACTCAATGTAATAGTACTTTCTGTCCTGAATCAATTGTCTAAGAGTGACATGGTCTTCCAACACTGGCTGGATGATTCCTTCTCACTTGTTACACTGGAGATTCCTTTGTCTATGAGTTGGATTAAAAATCTATTGAGGTCCCTTCTAATTCTCAAATTCTCACAATTCTGTGATTCTGCCTTTTTGCAGGAGGGCCCATGTCCTCATCAAACTGCATTGGGCATAAATGAAATTTCATCAGGGACAATTTTCTGTTCCCTCTTTTTCAGAGCCTGCTGGTTTCTAAGCTTTGCGACTTGAAGCTCCAGAGAATTTTAACTAAATGCAAGCAATGCTGAAGAGAGTCTTTCTTCAGAGGGCTCCTATCGACCCCTCCAAGGGTGGCTCTCAGCCCATTTCAGCCTGTCTTATCCAATCCCCCAACTTCTCCCCAGTGGCCTGGTGGCCATATTTGTGCCCCTTTGTTTTACTGCCTGCTCCTGGCACCCGCTCACTACAAGTACAAGCTTCCCCAGAGCATTTGAAGCTATTCGAGCTCAAAATTTTCTTAATTGCTGTATCCTCAGTGAATGTCCTTTTATCTCAATGCAACGACCCATTTTTCTCCTCAAGACAGAGAGCTGATGGAGTTGGGCTGCCAAGTAATGTCAGAGAGTGAATGAGAGGAGGGAACCTGGGACAGCCATCAGCATAAAAGGTGACACGTGGAGAAACCTGCGGAGAAACCCTATTCGTGTTAGACACACTGACTGTATACATTTAGGCAAGATAAGGCACAGCATCTGCTTTGATTTCCATACTGGCAAAATGGGAATAATATAGTGGAGGCTGGAGAATTATTAGGTCATTCTGTGAATATCTCTCCTTGACAAAATGTCATTCTTACATTCTTGATAATATAAACCATCTCTTTTTGGAGAAGGGCCGGGGGCAGTAGGAGGGATCTAAAATTGTGGTTTCATTGGTCAAAGGAATTCCTGGTATGGAAACTCTCTTCTTTGCTTCTAATTGCAATCTCATCTGTAACATACAGTTTTGCTTGAGAGTAGTGAGAAGTGAAATGACCTGCCTAGTGTCAGACAGGAAGGGTTTATCCAATGTAGGAGCTAACCTAAGGTCTCCCTGACTCCAAGGCTGCCTAAAGAGGTATATCCATGATGTAATATCATCTCAGGAATTACATAGTAAAATAATATTAATCCGCATTTTCCTATCCCTGGGATTACAAAGTAATTTGCATCCCTATTCTCATTTGATATTTGCAACAACCTTGCAGAATAGGTATTAGAGGTACTTAGTCCCATTTTAAAGATGTAGGAACTGAGGCCAAGAGAGATTAAGAGACATTTATGAATGTCACACGGTCAGTGTGTCCTCCAGAGCTTGAACTCATGACTTTGGTTTCTAAGTCTAGTGAACTTTCTATTAACACACAGCACTCCTCTGAATGATCCAGGAGAACAACATGCCTTCTTTGCTTCCAGAAGCCATAGTTCATGCAGCCACAGAAAATGTACTCTCTTTTCCATTGTTAGTTAGATCTGAGCCCTGTTCATGTTAAAAGGGACATTTGAGGACAGCTTACTAATGGACATTTAGTTTTATATCTGGGGTAGAGTGTTTTATTGAACCCATTAATTTGGCAGAGAGGAAAACTGAAATGTACAGAGGAAAAGGTATCAGGATGCAGTGGAAGGAATGTCTTGCACTGGACGAGAAGGACCTCTGGCCTGTCTGACCTTGAGCAAATGAGTTAACATCCTGGGACTTTACTCCCCTCATCTATAAAATGATGGGGGTTGGAAGCAAAGACCTCTGAGGTCCCTTCCATCTCTAGCTCTAGGGTTAAAGGATTTCATGGCTTGCTGTAGATATGATCAAATTAGTATTAAAAAATAATAACTAGCATCTATGTAGTGCTTTAAGGTATACAAAGTACTTTACAAATGTTATCTCATCTTATCCTCATAACAACATTGGGAGGAAGGTGCTATTATCAACCTTGTTTTTCAGATGCGAAAACAGATGCTAATTAACTTGCTCAGAGTCATATAGCTAGACAGTATTTGAAACTGGATTTGAACTCAGTTCTTGCTGACTCCAGATCCAGTGCTTCATGAAAAGAAATCCAGTAGCATGACATTTGGGCATATCTAAGACTATTTTGCAACTGGTGGTGTTATGAGTTTATGTGTTCAGCTGCCTTTGGCAATAGGGAAGTTGCTAACTACCAGCAGGTTGCCTTCTGGTTGTCTGATAATGGGAAGGGTTATGAAACAATGTATTTTCTTCCTTATTCAGCCACAGACAGGACAATAAGCTTCAGAAAAGAGTAATCTTCGTAAGAGGAACAGATTCAGGGGATGGTTTTCTGTTTAATAGTAACAGGCTTAGGAACCCCCTGTTTAAAAACAGTGACTCCCAATACGAACCCTCAGAATTGACTTGAGAAGGTGTTTTTATGTTAATGGAGCAGGAATTCCTCATTTCACCACTCACTCCTGCCTTGGAAAAGGGAAACTACCTCCCTTGACCTTCAGAGCTGGCAGAATGTAAGATTCCACATCAATTCACCTTATTGCTTCAATATTGGGAGAGGTTTTGAGGTACAGGTCTTGATCAGAGAGTGTGACTTGATTGGACCAGAACTAGTGTTGTTCATTTGTGTCTAAGTCTTCATGATCTCATTTGGGGTTTTCTTGGCAAAGATACTGGAGTAGTTTGCCATTTCTTTCCCTAGCTTATTTTACAGATGAAGAAACTGAGGCAGACAGGTTAAGTGACTTGCCCAGGGTCACATAGCTACTAAGTGTCTAAGCCAGATTTGGACTCAAGATGAGTCTTCCTCACTTCAGACCCAGCGTTCTATCCACTGCCCAGCCTTGCTATCCTGGTAGGCAAAGGTTTTGGAGAGACCCTTTTTTTTTTCTATTCCTCCCCTTTCCCTCTAGCTGAACAGAATAGGAAATCTGACTCTGCTTCTGTACTCTTCTCCTTTACTGTGGCTTTTCTTTTCTCTCTGGTTAAACAGGAGAGCAGAAAAGCCCTGTCCTTGTACCCTACCCTCTCTTTGCCCCTTCTCCTTCTTCCTCCCTGCCCCCCACAGTCCAGAGAGTAAAACCTTTCCTCCCCTGGCTCTGTTCTGCCTTAGTTCCCTTCCTGTGAGCCAGGGAAGCAGAGCTCTGTCCCTATGGCACTTTTTCTCTGCCTCCTTGGTGAGTAAAGGGGGCATGGGTTGGCTTTTCCATCCTTTTCTTACAACCTCCTGTAGATCTTGCCAGACCTAGAATAGCAAGTGATTAGTGATCCCTGACCATCCTCTTTTCAGGAATAATTGTTTTCATAATTTTATGATTATTATTAAACATGCTAGTCTCATTAGACTCTGGTGTTAATTCTGCTGTATTTGGATGTTGGTATTGAGCTAAGGATTTCTCAAGGCTGAGGTCTGGAAGGCAGCCTGGCATAGTGAATAGGGCACTGGACTTGGAGTCAAGAGGAACGGAGTTAAAATCCTGCCTTAGATGCTTAATAATTATGTGAGCTTGGAGGAATCAAATAACTTCTCTGTGCCTCAGTTGCTTTACCTATAAAATTAATAGATGATTTGAACTCAGTGGCCTCCAATCTCTTTGAGCTCTAAATGTATATTGCTATGACCTCCTATATTACCTGAAAATTCTCATTCTCATTCTTTTGGTTGGCTCTGGCAACTCTCCAAGATTATAAATAGTTGCTGATCTGCTTTGATGAAGGGAGTTTCTCTACTGGGAGTGCCTCCAAGGCAATGAAACCACAGGTCTGGACTAAAAACATGAATGAGAATCCCCTTTACAATATTCCCAAATGCTTATTTGACTTTTGTTTAAAAAATTCCAGTGAGGTAAAAGTCACCACCCTTCAAAACATTCCACTGGTAAAACTCTAAAAGTGAGATAGGGTAGAGTGCTGGGCTTGAAATCAGGAAGACTCATCTTCATGAGTTCAAATCTGGCCTCAGACATTTGCTAACAATGTGACATTGAGCAAGTCACTTAATTTTGCCTCACTTCCACATCTGTAAAATGAGCTAGAGAAAGAAATGGCAAATCACTTCAGTATTTTTACCAAGAAAATCCAAAGTGGAGTTACAAATCAAACACAACTGAAAAAGGCACAACAAGAACCAGTTAGGGAATTCTTCCTCACATGGGGCCTAAATCTGCCTCTCTTCCATCTCTAGTTATTACCTTTGTCCTATCCTCTTGGACCAAGCAGAACAAATCCGATCTGCCTTCCACAGGATGGCCTTTCAGATACTCAGAGATAGCCATATTGTCTTCCCTCAGCTTTCTCTTCCCCAAGCTAGTCTCCTTTCATTCCTTTGACTGATCCCAAAGTAATCTGATTGTGAGATCCCATGCCATCCTGGTCACCCTGTTTTGAACTTGATCTGGCTAACTAATATCCTTCTTAAGAAACAAAACTGATGCCAGTGGTCCTAGATACCAACAGTATCCACTGGTAAGTTAGAGGTACAGGATACATGAAGATCCGAGGATGGAGGATCAGGCAGGATTAGCAGAGGAAGATTCTTCCATCCTCCAGTTGTTCCATCTCCTTCTTCACCTCCTACATTGCTAGTCAGACTATGGAAGGAATGCTGATGTATAGCTATATTGTTCTCAGGTTTAGCTAAGGCAGCCATGGACTGGTCAGTGGAGCTTCTAGAAGGACCCATTGACTGGAGCTGAGATTGGACATGGTGCTGGCAAGGAAGGATTTAATGAAGGCATGGTTGAACACAGTGAGATTGTGAAAATGCAAGAACACAGGCAGGTCTCAAGCTAGAGGTTCAATTACAGAAAGGGGGTCATGACAAGATCTGATCAGGAGATGAGTAAAGGATTTCTCATGCACAGGATCAGTGGGCAAGACAGGGTAAGGTTTGGTGGATAAACTAACATAACAGTTAGGGCAGAATCTGGGACCAACATGAGTCATCACCGGGATTAACTTCCTTTAGACCCTGTGGCTCACCAGGAGCCTGGGGGGGCTGCCTTTTGTTCTTCTAGACCTTAATGGTGTGCTGGTAGGGTAGACCCTGGTCCCCTAAGTTGTTGTCTGTGCCTCATTTACCCCAGAACTTTGTATCTGATGACTGTAGGATGACTGGTACACTGGGGGCAGAGCTGCATGTTTGGGATCCCTGGTGAGAGGTAGATGGAGTACAATGTTAAGAACGTTGAATCTGAGATTTTAAAAATAACATCAAGAACATCCAGCCTTCAATCGCAGCTCTATGGGTTTACCAGCTATGTGATCTTGGGAGGTTCAGTTACTTCCTTTGGATCCGTTTCCTCAGCTGTAAAATGGGGGTAATAGCGTCTCCTACCTCACACAGTTGCTGTGAGAATCAAATGAAGTTGTGGATGCAAAGCATTTTTAAAACCTTAGGTGCTAACAAATTTCAGCTATTTTACTACTACTACTACTACTACTACTACTACTGCTACTACTACTGCTACTACTACTGCTACTACTACTGCTATTACTACATACATGGACAGAGTGGAGGCTGAAGCTTAACTGTTGAAATTTTTTCTTCCTGGACTTGGCTCCGCCCTGGGTCAAGCGTAAGGGCTCTAAGACTGGGACCTTAACAATATATCTTTGCTTTGCTATGTGAATAGCTTGGTTACTCTTCCACATGAGGCACAGATATCAATATCTCTAAGTATGAGGCTGGAATCTAATGACTAGCAGGCAAAGCCACTTCCTTCAGGCTGGTGGCATATTGATGGGACATGAAAAGTTCCTTCTCCCATGTCCGTGTTTGCTAATGCTGTGCTCTTGAGAGCGTCCTGACCAGTCCTTGCAATGCTGTTGATGTTTCTGGTTGCTATGGTTCCCTTCATATACAAATAGACATTCTTCTGCTCAACACCTACTGAACCAGATAGCAGCTGGCAGGAGCTGGAGAGGGAATACATGCGAGGAGCAGAGAAGAGTGTGTATTCTGGGGAAGTAAATGAAGAGAGGCCAGAGATAATGATTTCTTTGGATAAAACTTGCTTAAAAATGACCCCTGCTTGCTGGAGGACTGTTCTGGTCCTTTGCACAGAAGGAGTTGAACCATACAGGTTCATAGGTACAGGTGCAATGAGTATTCATTTAAGGAAGCTAATGGGCCTGTTAGCTTTTACAAATGAGGAGAATTTGGTTTTGTAGCTTTGCTTTGCAAAATCTCTTTTGAGGAGGGCCTGTGGGCAATCCTCCATCTGCTGCTGTTCCAATGCGTTTGTATTCTGCTGCCACCTTCAACAGGGAGCTGTCCCAAACATATGGGGGAGGAGTTGAAATGTCTAAGGGGAGAATTTGATGAGCTTCTGATAAATTATATAAGCTGTCAATTAAATATGCGTGTATATACACACCCCCACATCCACACAGAGACAGGGTTCCTGTTCCTGGAATATGGGTTAACATACACAGGAGGTGGTGCCCTTTCCTTTGGACTGTTATCACAGCTGGCAGCCAGTTTAGTAAAGGCAGCTTAATGGTCCATAAAATGATTAGATAAAGATGAGGACAGGATCATATTTGTTGGTCCTGCTGCACAGCTGAAGAACATTAAACGGGGCACACAATGTGCAAGCTGCCCTGATAAAACATTCCTTTAGCTCTGGCTGGGGAGGTGCACTTGTGAGGGGCAAAGACATCTCCTGAGTGACAGACTGTACCAATGGGTGTAGCATGGCCAGGCTAGGTCCCCTCTTCTATGGAGGGGAAAGAAGGGCAGGATCTAGAGAAAGAAAAAGGTAAAATGATGGAAGGGTCCTTAGGTACATTCTGGGAGTGCCAAAGGACTTTTTTGTTCATCATTTCCTAGTTAACTCAGTACTAAGGTAACCTCCTTGCTTAAGCCTGATGTGTTTGAATGGATGGATGGATGGATGAATGGATGAAAAAGTTGAAATGAAAAACAAATGAAAAGTGTTGATCATGTGAAACACTGTGCTAAGGGCTGAGGAAAAGAAGAGAAAAGGAGAAAAGCACACAGCGATCCCTGCTAACCCTCACCATTACAGGCCACCCAGCCCTGTTTCCTGGGATTACTATGTATACTGCTTTATCTTTTAAAACAAGAACCAACACTGATATTCTGGTGATACTAAAAAGGATTAACAAAGTACCTCCTTGTGTGTGTGTGTGTGTGTGCGTGTGTGTGCGTGTGTGTGCGTGCGTGCGTGTGTGTGTGTGTGTGTGTGTGTGTGTGTGTGTGTGTAGGCTAAATACCACTGGCTTTTATGCTGTGAATAAGCCCCATAGTTAAATTAAACAGACTGTGCAGCTGAACTTCTGTTCCTTGAAATTCCAAACTGGACCAGCAGGCTGTATTATTTCAAGGCCTTACCCTGCTTTTTGCAGATGGCCTTCATGTCTGTGGCAAAAAAAAACAAAAATAAAATACACATTTGTTTTAAAATTATTTTAGACCTTTACAGAGAATTTGATCATATGCATGACTTTTATATAATAAAGGAAGCACAAAAACATTCCCAACTTAATTTAGAATTTCAGAACCCTGGAAAGTTAGCTTTGGAAGAGACCTTAGAAATCATCTACTCCAAACTCATCATTTTGCAGATGAAGGAACTGAGGCCTAGAGAACCAAAGCTGTTTGCTTCAGTTCACCTGAACTTCCAATTAAGATTGAATGCCAAATTAGAGATTTCCTAGAGTAAACATTGGTGGAAAGGGGTGGGGGAGAACAACAAGCCAAAGAGATATTGATCTTTGAAGTTTACCCTGAAGAGTCAATCTGGTTCATGTGAATCTCGAACTTCAGAGGACAGAGACCACAGGTCCCTTAAAGTTACTGTTTAAAGGTTTGGGAAGGAAATCACTATGCCAAAAAAAATTCATATGAATTCTTCCCTGGAGGTCAGAAAGATAATTCCTTCTTTAAAGGAATGACTTGAGTTCACTGAATCATAAGATCTCCAGACCAGGATGGAACCTCCATTCACTTTTCATCTTATCAACGTCCTTCTTAAACTATAACGCCCCAAACTGAATAGAATGCTCCAGGTGTGGGCTGACCAGGGTGGTCCCTGTCTCTCAGTATCTCTCTCTCTGTCTCTGCCTGCCTCTGCCTCTCTGTCTCTGTCTCTGTCTCTCCTTCCCTCTCTCCCTTTTTCTCATCAGTTTTTTGCCACATATTGACCTTGTGGTCCATTAAACCTCCCAGGTCTTTTTCAGACAAACTGCTAACTTGCCATGCTTCCCCCATCATTCACTTGTGAAAATGATTTTTTGAATCTTTTAAGACTTTCCAGTTATCTCTCCCAAATTCAAACTTTTTCAGTTCAGCCCAGTGTTCCAACCTGTCAAGCAAGACCTTTTTGGTTCCAGCCTCTGTCATAGTGTCACATCTCATTTATCTTCTGGCTTTGTATCATATACAAATCTTATGGACATACCATCTACACTTTTATCCAAGTTACTATAAAAATGTTAAACACCACAGGGTCAAACCCAGACCCTCGAATCCCTCTTCTGGAGACTGCCTGACAAACTGAGATTGAGTCTTTAGTGATTGTGCTGAGTCTATCCATGCAACCATTTTTGAATCCGTCTAGGATTTTTTAGTCCAAATTTCTCCACCTTTTTCCCGTAAGAGTAATAGGAGATACTTTACCACGTGATTTCCTAAAATCTAAGTAAACTATATTTGAGCATTCCATAAACTATCAGTTTGGTAACTGTGACTAAAAAAAATGAACAAAATGATTGGTTTTGCCTGCTCTATTCTTGATAAATCTACATATACTGGCTTTTATGACCATTTCTAAAAATCTAGATTAGTCTTTTTAATCATCTAAAAATTTTCCAATTAGAGTGGATTGGGTAAAGGACAATATAGTTGATCTGTGCTTAAAGAAAATCATTTGGTGGCAGAAATTTGGAAGGTGGATTGGAATAGGTAGAGACTTGAGACAGGAAGACAAATATGGAGGAAGACTATTTTAATCTGGGATAGAGATGACCAGGGCAGAATACAGAGGAACGATTATCTCTTTATTCTTGGAAACTATTCATCTCCTTATGTAAGGAGGTGGTTATATAAGTCAAGAGAAAGTGTGATACTGGCATGGTTTGCTATTTCCTTTTCTAGCTCCTTTTGCAGATGAGGAAATTGATGCAAATAGAGTTAAGTGACTTGCCCAGAGTTGCACAGTTACTACATGTTTGAAGCCATATTGGAGCTCACAAAGATGAGTCTTCTTGACTCCAGACCCAGCACTGTATTATGCTACCTTGCTGCCCAGCATTAACTCATACTTTGACCAATGCCAGCATGGCTTGGCAGCATCATGCCTATAGACAGCATGGTAGGTATGATGGGAGGCCTACTTCTAGACTCCATTTAGGTTGTTCCTATGATGTGCCATATTCTCTTGCCACAGCTGGCACATATGGCAGTACTCACTTCTGTAGGAGAAATGTACCCACATATCTAGACGTCATGTTTATGCTGAAATTGAAGCAGTGAATCCCAGAAGCCTATGGAAGCACCACACCAGGCTGATAGACCCTGGTTTGTACATTCCTTCATTTTCTGTAGTCGGGACCAAGTTCTTTGGACTCATTCTGATTTCAAGTGATCAGAAATTTCTATAGCTGAGAAGTGATTAAGTCCAACCTCCTCATTTTTTAAATGGGAAGCTGAGGCCTGTAGAGATGAAATATCTTCCCAAAGGTCATGCATATAGCAAGCAGCAAAGATGGGATGAGTGGGACAGTGTAGTGCAATGGAAAGATTCGAGTTTAAATTCTATCTTGCTACTTATAGCATATAGGATCTTGGCCAAGTCACTTCATGTCCTTGGGCCTTAGATCATCTTTTCTAAAATGAGTGATTAGATTAGATTAGATTAGAACAGTAACCATTTTAATTAAGGATCTATTATCTGCTGACTACAGCGCTGGGCACTGATGACCTGGCAGATTCTTTCTAGCTTCATTCCAGGAAGTGTATAAACTTGTTAACTAGATTTGTTTGTGAAACCTATGCCAGTATCTTCCAGGGCTCCTAGGAGTGGAATAGCTATTAGCAACACTCTGAATGCTGTTTGGTGAAGAATTTGCATCTACTTTGAGGGGCACATGATATAATTAGAATGACCAATGACTGGAATTGGAAGAACTGGGTTCAAGTTTTGACTCCCATCTCTTACTGACTATGATGTCAATTGGGACAAATCATTTAATTTTTCAGAGTTTGATTTTCCTCATCTATAAAATGGGAATAATTACCTCTTATGCCTCCCTTACTGAGTTGTTAGGAAGATCAAATGAGATGATGTATGAAAAGCATGATTAGTATTATTTACAGAGAGGACTGCTTAATCAGTGCTTTTCAACTTCTTTTTTAGTTCAATCCCCCTGTATTCAAGTGCATAAATCACTTGAAGCCTTTTGTATCCTTGGTGTCAGTGAGCATTTCCATTTTAAAATAGAAAAATGTGAGGGAAATGGAGTTCCTACGATCTGTTCAGTCAACTTCTGGAAGCTACTATGGCAAAAAAGAGCCATTTACGTGTATGTTTACTTCCATCAATTAGTCAATATACTACAGTGTCTTATAATAGCAATGCTTAGCAAATTTAACTAATATATCACAGCCACTATGCTAATCACTTTACAAATATCTCATTTTACTTTCATAACCACTCGGTGAGGTAGGCGCTATTATAATCCCTATTTTACAGCTGAGGGAATGGAGGCAGACAGAAGCCGAGTGACTTGCCCAAGGTCACACAGCTAGTAAATGTCTGAAGCTAGATTTGGACTGAGGTCTTCCTAACTCCCGACCCAGTACTCTGTGCACCACCCTAACCAGCTACCTAAATTGTTCATTCTGATAATATCTTGGCAGGTAGGTGATGCAGTGGATAGAGTTCTGGGCCTGGGATCAGGAAGACTTATCTTCATGAGTTCAAATTTAGTCTTAGACATTGACTAGTTGTGTGACCTGAGCAAATCACTTGATCCTGTTTGCCTCAGTTTCCTTATCTACAAAATGAGCTAGAGAAGGAAATGGCAAACTGTATCTTTGCCAAGAAAATCTCAAAAAAGAGCCACAAAGAGTTGGACACCTCTGAACAACAGTAGTGGCATCTACTCTAAAGAGGACACTCAGATTAAATCTGTAAAACGCTTTTCAAACCTTAAAGCATTCTACAAATGTGGGCTGCTATTACAGTGTGCTCACCTGTAGGTAATGCTGTGTGCAGAAATCCAATAAGACTCAGACTTGTTGCAGTGTCTTGTAAGAGCTTAGAGTCTTGTCAGGTGATGAATCTCTCTGAACTTATCCAGCCTGGGGTTAAACAACAGACACTCTCTGTCCCTGGGTCCATCAGAGTCATAACCAGAGAAACTATGCCTGTGGCCAATGTAGTTGGGAGTGAGTGAAACAGGTTATAATATACTCCCATTACCTGGAGCAGAGGTCTGTCTCTCAGAATGACCCAAGTGACCCAAAGACTGGGAGACAAGGTGGAGGGACAAGTGACTGCCATGGAGAAGGTGTGCAAATGTGCCCTGCTCCTACATTGGTGCCAGAGACAGAGCCCGACTTGTTTTATTTTAGGTCTGGCTTGGGGCCATCCTCAAATCTTCTTCAGCTTGCTAGGACCAGCCAGAGTGCAGAGTCCATGGGCAGAGCCTTCAAGAATTCAAATTTATTTCTATACCACAAAGGTAGTAGAGCAGAAGGAGCATTGTCTTTGGCATTCATGTCCAGTTGTCTTGATCTATATCCTGCCCCTGGACCCAGAGGGCTCTGGAGGATAAAATGAAGTTGATGACTTTGCAGAGCCCTCCTCTGTTAAATCCAATTCACTTGCATGTCATGACATCACCTCCCTGATGTCATGGTCCTCTTTGAGAACGAAGGACAAACAATGACAACAATAAGTATTGTCTCTGAAGTCAAAAGACCTGGGTTCAAACCTTACCTCTGCTTTGCGTAATTTTGGGCAAGTCTTTTGGCCTCCATATCCCTATTTTTAAAATGATGGAGTCAAACTCAGTGATAACTAAGGTCCCTTCCAGCTCTAGATTTTTGTGAGAGGACTTTACAGGAAGACAAGCTTGTGTATGCAGCTAAACTTACTGTCTTCTGCAGTCCCTTAACACAGGTGACACTCTAAGTGGCCTATCATTCCCAGGTGTAGAAGAACATGAAGAATATTTAATATAATCTCGATTTCGAGATTATATGTTCTTTAAAAAGGCTGAGACCAAGCTGCATCTAAACTTTTCTTAGGAGAGTGCTCTGTACATAATTTCTTAATAAATGTGATTGCTACAGATGAGGAAACTGGAGCACATGGTGATTAAGAGCCAATTAGAGAGAGATCTGAGATGACAACCTCAGTCTTCTTACTTCCAGTCTAGTGCCCTTTACATTCCACCATTGCCTGGCACATTTCTATAGCTTGAATGTGAGTTGTTAGTACTTCATCTTTATTTCTTCCAGTCAGAGACAGTTTTTTGGTTCTCTTGGTCACTGCCTACTCATTTGCTGCTCTACTGTTGCCAAGCATGTGTTGGCTCAGCTTTCTCTCCAAGTTGGGGAATTGTTCTGATTTGGAGAAGTGCTCTAATCTTTTGACATTAAATCTTCTGGTCTTGCCTTGGGGCCACCCCTTTTGTTGAATGCAAATATTTCGCTTGGAGAGGATAAGTCTATGATCAGTCCAGCACTCTGCAATACACATTGCCTTTTTCATTCTCACATCCTGTCTCTTCTTACAAGGACATAGTCTATTAAATGCTAATGTTTGCTGTGAAGGTGTATCCATAACATTTTATTGCAGTTAGGTAGAAGGAAGACAGTGCCGATGATGAGAAGGTTATGAGATGTACAAATCTTCAGCAGTAATTGATCCTTGCTGTTTCCTATTCCATTCCTCCTAGGGAATCCTGGCCTTGCCTGATAGTCTATGCCTACTCTTTTGTTATAGTCACCCAGACATCCAAGCTTGTCCTCTTCTGGCACATCGATGAAGAGGGTCTCTAAGTTTTCATAAAATTTTTCTTTGACTTCATTAGGGTTCATTGTGGCAGGAACATACGCACTGATAATAGTGACTTGGAGCTTTCTTTTAAGTGGCTATTGCATTATCATGAGCCTGTCATTCCAGGAAGTGTACAAACTTGTTAACTAGATTTGTTTTGTTTGTGAAGTCTATGCCAGTGTCATGTGGCTTCCTATCACTTGCTATCTCCAGAAATAAACTTATCCAGTTCCAGCTTTGGTAAACTGGCTTTCATTTGCCATTCTGGTTTCACTCAGGGCTGCTATTTGGATCTAATACCTGTTGAGTTCTCTTCCAACAGGAGCTGTTTGTACTAATGATGAATGGAATCATCTTTGCAAAAGTTTTTGTACATTTGTGTGTGTGTGTGTGTGTGTGTGTGTGTGTGTGTGTTTCAACTGCAGGGTAGGACCCATGCCTGCTGTGGTAAACAGACCAATGTGATATTCACAGAATCTAAATGAATATGCCAGGACAATTCTGAATCATGAAATACAACAGACCCTCCACATAGAAGGCAGAACCAAAACATTTATTCAAACACCAGAAAGCCAAATCCCAACACCAGAAAACCAAATCCATCATAACAACAAAGAAATCCATACACAATAACAATTCAGGGGGCACTACCATCCCCAAGCCTTCCCTCTGATAGACTTCCCACAAACCTACTTCCTTAAACAAATCACAAACAGGCTCCCTTATATAAAATCACAAACAAGCTCTCCCACTCCCGCTAGTTGCTGCCTTTCCCAGTTCTGATTGTTCTCTAACTTCCTCTCAGCTCTGCTCTAACACCATCTCTTTCTGTTCCACCCCTCCTGCTCTACCCCTTCCTGCTCTATGTGACTTGACTTATGTGACTCGGGCTTCCATGTAACTTAAGCAGGCCACATGGGCTTTTTAATGGGAAAGATCTTCCCCTTAAGAAACAAAATTACATTAACAATAAGCAAAAATTCGCCATCAGTACAATTAGGTGAAGCAGACAATTTTTAGGACATCTTTTCTAGCCTCTTCTTCATGCCAGGAGGTAAGCAATGTGGTCCTTCTCAGATACCCAGGGGGCTGCCAGATTCCACTGCTGCTTCATTCCAGTGAGAAAATGACCCTATGGGCTGGGCCTCCTGTATGAAGGGTTGTGGACATAGCTGCCAGTGTATCTATACCTGCTGCTGTGTCACTATCCTGTTATCATAGGACTTTGAGGTGGGTAAAAATGGTAAAATAGTTCAGGTGATGTCTTTTGACTCATGTATAAATTGGATATAGGTGAGACAGAGTTGCACAAAGTCTTTGTCCTCACTCTCTCTTCCAGAGTCATTGGAGTCCAGTGACAAGACAAAAGTCAAGATGACTGGTGATGATTTGGGATGCCATGGATGACTTGGTGTCTTCCATGTCTAACCAAGCTCTAAGTGCTCCATAGTGCCTGCTTCTGCTGCCTTTGTTAGGAACAAATGGCTCACATCTGCCTATTCTACTGGGGAAGTCTTCACATGCTTGGGATAGATAATCCCCCCCCCCAACTCACTGATGGATTTGAGGTTTATTGGTTACCCTCAACCTGGTATAGCCTGTCTGATGAAATGTTTACCAGGGTGTAGCCTCTGCCCATGCTACAAGGTCTTGGAGTTACAGGTGAGAACTGAGTGACAGGTGGACACCAAAGGTGGATGAGCAGCCCTGAAAAGGGATCAACATCCCTTGCACCAGAGGCGCTAGGGCCCCTGAATACCCATACACCCTGATTGTCATGTAGTCCACTGCTGGATCTATCATCTTAATGAATATGGAAAAGATCTAGAATGTCTTCATTGTAGAGAACTCTTGTTGTGAGAATTTCATCCACCAATGCAGATTGCAACCCATCTTTAACTTAGAGAAGTTTGAGGAAGTTTCCTATGGCACAGTGAGGTTGAATAGTACCTGGCAGAGTCAAGATTTGATCCTAGGCCTTCCTGACTCTAAGCTCAGCACTCCATCCATCATGCAAAGCTATTTTCCTCATACCTTAATGAAAATGACCTAAATTTCATTTAACCTCTGAAATTCCTGAAGTAGCATCTCCAAAGTCAAGGTTAATTGAAAATTTCTTGACTTTTACCCTAATTTCTGGCTAAGCTTGATGGGAGCACACTTGGGGTCAATCTGTCCAGTAGAACCAGATCCATACACAACCCTGAACCTGCCAAACATATTGGCATTGGAAATCATCCAGTAACCTGGCTGGGAGCAATCTGGCTGCTTGGCTTAATTGTACTACAGGCCCCTGGGAGAATGGTGATGAGCCTTGTTGGCAAGCTGTCCCAATTCCTTAGGGGTGGGGAGCCAGAATAGAAACAAGCAGAAGGGAGGTTAGACAGGAAATGGCAAACATCATGCTTCCTCCTCTGGGTTACCTTTGAGCAGCAGGACCTGTACTGCATGTAAAGTACTATAGTGGATCAATGCTACCATACAGGGCAATAGAGCTTCTGGGAGATGAGCCTGAGCTGGGAAAAAGCTGCAAAGCTCACCTTGAAGGGCTAACATTTCCTTAGTGAAATCTTGGAGCCTTTCCCCCCTTCTCTGTCCCTTTCCCCCTTCCTTTCCTTTATCTTAGCACTTCTGCATGCTGCAGTAATGGATTTCATACCTCAGTCAGTCAGAAGGACTCCATTCACATCAAAATACTCAGATCTTTGTGGTGATGTGGAGTCATGGGAGCAAAGATTTGGTGCGGCATAACTAGAGGCTGTCTGGTTCTACTCCAGCTTTTTACACATGAGAAAAGTGAACATCATGGAACAGGCTTTATTTTCTTTGCTTTATTATATTTTTCCTAAGTGATAATTTTCTGTATTATAATTTTTCTTACTGTGAATGATGAAATGTGAAATTGGCAATAGAAACATTTAAAGGAGAATAGGAAGACAATGAAAATAGCTGGCTTGTTCTTTCTCTCCCTTCCTCCTTCCCTCCCTCCTTCCTTCCTTCTCCCTTCCTTTTTTCTTCTTTTATCCCTCCCCTTCTTTTTTCCTCCTTCCTTCCCTTCCTTCCCTCTTCTTTCCTTTCCTTCCTTCCTTCCCTCCCTCCCTTCTTCCTTCCTCTCTCTCTCTTTCCTCCTCTTCCTTCCTCCCTCTCTATCTATCTCTGTCTCTCCCTGTCCCTCCCTCCGCCTCTCTCTCCCTACATTTTCTCTCCAAATAGCACACTGAAGGGTCACAGCCATCCTTTATTCTTATACAAGGTAAACCAGGATCTGTGACCTCACTGATGGGGTTATTCTCTCCAGTGATGCAGAGAGCAACACATTTATGCCTGCCCTTCTGGAACAACTCTTGTCCATGAACTGCTGTATATTTGCTGGTTCTGTCCGGTGTCGAGATACTTCCTCTTCATCTCTGATATTGCATGGACATCAGAGGAACATGGGGGCTATCCATCCGTCAGCTGTCCCTTTTGTTTTAGGGCAGGCCCATAACACTTTTTCTTCCCCTAATCGTATAATTGTCTTTCTGACGACATCCTCTACAGACACGTGGTCAGCAGCACTCCAAATGAACCAGATTAAAATGTAATTGGGAAATGTTAAAGATAATAAATAAAAGTGCATTAAAATGGATGAACATTACAGCTAAGAGCTAAGTCAATACGCAGACATCACAGATCCTTACGTGCAGATTCGTGGCCCCCATTTCTTTTTGAATTTGACCCTGCTGTTTTACGCCATCTCTCAAGGGCAGTTTCTCATTTGTAATGCATTGCAGTTTACCAGCACCCATCATGCACCTCCCTCTTGCTCTGTGGTTAATCCTCAACTTCAATTCTTCAGAGAATATAGTGCTCCATGGGCCTTTGCCCAAATGATTCCATAAAGTTTGTATGACCTCTCAAAACCCAAGGAGATTCAATAAACTATGATCTCACTCACTTTGTGTTAAAAAAAGATTTAGTCATGAAGAATTAGTATACATTTTATTTGGCAGAAATAGGACAGAAATGTTCAACTGAAATAAGAAATTGAGTTCCAGTGCAATTCAACAAGCACTTATTATGCACCTACTGTGTGCCAAGGCACGATGTTAGGTGTTCTGTAAACAAAGACAAAATAACAAAATTGTCCCTGCCCTCAAGAAGCTTTCCGATGGTAAGGAGCTCAATTATTGGTGAATAAAAAGAACAGTATGCTTAACTATAGCAATATGCTGTAGCTTTTATTTTTTGTCAAATGAATTTCCTTTTTTGGATATATAACCAATGGGGAATTCATTTTGTTTGATTATTCAAATTTGTTACACAGGTTTTTTTTTTTCCCTTTCCTTTTTTCCTTTCTTAATGAGAGGAGGAAGTTAGAGAAAATAAATGCTTATAAATTGAAAAACATAAAGTTATTTTAAAAAGTAATATCCTTTTAGAAAAACTTCTTATGAAACTGATTTAGAACCAGATATTTTCTTGTCTCAGTTGCACATAGTCTCTAAAGGGAGGGGGGACTAGGGAGTTTTGAGACCAGATTTCTGCGTCTACTGCAACTGAATTTCTCTGACCTTCATTCTGCCGACTCATCGAGGGTAGCCTGTTATATGAAATATTAATCAGGAGCATTGCTCTGAAGGAGCATCTCATAAAATGAATGATGTTTTTTTGATGTGTTAAATCATCTTCTCAGCCTCAAAGATTGTGATGTAATATTGAGCTATTAAAAGAATCCGTTCTTAGAAGAAACATTGACTTGAATGCTACTCACTCCTTGATACATGGGGCCAATTTTAATATTCTCTTTCAATCTTAGACTATCTTATTCCCCACATGCCTTTGGGAAGCCTAGAATGAATTGACTGGTGCAAGAAGAATGAAATATTGACGTGGCAGCATTTTGTAAAATTTTAAGAAAGGAACATTATTCTGTTTCAGGTATATTTTTAAAACAAAGCATTGAAATCTCATATTCTAATCTCTGATTACATTTGCAATTAACCTCCTAGCACCCCTCTGCCTATAATTTAGTCAATAAACATTTTTTTAAGTTCCTGCTATGGAAATTCCAATTCTATCCATCCTTAAGAAGCAATGGGTTATAGTGTAAATAACGTTGGATTAGAAATTAGAATGCCTGGATTCAAATCCTGGCTCCATCATTTTCAGTTTTACTGTTGGAAAAATCTCTTAACTTGAGTCTCAATTCTTTCATTTAAAAATTGGACATAATAATACATGTAAACATACCCCATCCCCAAACTGTAATGTGGTGTATGGAGATTGCTTCAACATGAAGATGAGTTGTTATTTTGGTTATTTCCCTAGTTGTGTGGGCTTTCCAATGTAGGAACTCCCTCCACCAGTGCAGATTGCAATCTATCCACATCTCTTCCTTCTGTGTGGTTCTTGTTCATATTTTCCCATATGTCCTCTAATACCAATTTAGTGGGTAGGTTCTCAGTTATTAGCAGGTTATCAGTTCACAGATAACAGTGTAGCCCTCAGACTGCTCATGTTAAAGCTTTTACTCTAAATATTAGCCCACTTCCTCTTTTCCAATAACACATTTCCTCAGGGACATCTCATAGGATACTTGCACATATCATTGTTGGTTGCATGAGGCTACAATCTAATTATTTGCACTGAGCCTCTTTCCATTGTCTTTTGGTTTACCCACAATTTTGAATCTTCGAAAATTGTGATGCTTCTTGAAGAATATAGATGTAAAAAGAGATGATTTTTTTTTTGTTTCAGAGAGCAGTTTGGAAACATTGTATGCGTTGTCCAATTTCCCAGTGTAATCCTGCCTTTTCTTTTCCTTCTGTTTAATTCTGGCCCATCTCATCATTTATCTGCAGGATCTACTCAATATGCATGCATGGGTGAGCCAAATCAGTGGACTGCAGGTGCATCTCGATCTTGTAATATGAGCAGGATCATTCTTCATTCGTTTGTGTTTTCCTATTTGGTTTATTGCACTTATCTCTTTGGAGTGGTTGTAATTCTTACTGAGCAGGGGATTGATAAAATTGGTACCATGCCTTTTCTTTGAGATAACCTCCAATTTACTCTGTATGTATCTCATATATATGTAGTTGTTCGGATGTTGTTGCTCTCATTATGTTGTGAACTTCTTCAAGTCAGGGACTACACTTTTGCTTTTCTTTATATGCATTATATATTGTTTTTTTATGGTGCATTTTTAGAAATTCTCAGTGGGGTGTTTGTAGGTATCTGGGCTCCTTTAGTTTCTTACACACTTTTATTTTTCTATTGTACATGATCTTACAAAGACCAATGAAAGTGACTCAGCAATCACATCCTATACACAGGCCACTGAGTCTGAAGTGATTCCCATGTCACCAAACAGTCATTTCCAATCTGTTAGGATATTGTCAACTTCCAAAGCTTGGGTTGGGCAAAAGAGATGAGAAAATTCACTCCCTTTTTACAGAGACTATGGGTATAGAGTATCACACAGACTGCCAGATTCAACTGATGTGTGGGTTTATTTTGGTGAGTAACTTCCCCTCTGCCCTCCTCTAAATCTTTGTTATGAGGTTATGATCTCATTGGTATAGGGAGCTCCAGGGAGAGGAAACTCTCTTGCCAATGCAGGTCAGCACTTCTAGAGTGCAGGTCAGCACATTGCAATTTAGAGTCTTACAGAGTTTCTGAGAGCATGGAGAAGTTAAGTGACTTATCTATGGTCACATAGCCAATATGTCTCACAGGTGGAATTTGAACCATTTCTGGCTTCATGAACAGTGATTTACTAGAACATGCTTCTCAGTGGTGACTCTCTGGGTAAGTTGGGAAGAAATATTTTTGGAAACAAAGGTGATATAAAAGTAATAGATATCAGCATCATTTTGAAGAGAAATATCACCAGGTTTTCTTATGTCACATTTATATTTAAGCCACCAAACTATCAAGATATATGTAGGCTTGGTTTGGAAGATCTTATCCATTTCTTTGTAGATTTTTTCCCTTTCTTTTTCTTTGTCTCCATTTATTGCAGTAGCTTTGATACTTAAAGGAGATTTCAAAAAAGAAGCAGATGGCCAGTGAATACTTAAAACAGACCTTTATTGGTGTGCATTTAAATTCCTACACAGGAAGACTTAAGGCTTTCAGAAATACCTGGAGACATGGACATAGGAACAGGACAGAAAGGGCAGGGCTCCAATAGAACAGCTGGACAACACCTGCCCATCACAGTTATCCTCAATTCCTTCAAACTAGAGTAGCAATAGATAGCTTGAAAACACAGTCTCAATTACTTTTTACATAGCACAACTGACAGGTTTCTCCTGAGCAGGGCAGCAGCCCATACATTGCCTCTTCATCACGGTCAGGGAAAGCATACATCTGAGGTGCTCAAAGGTACAGATAAGTAGGTAAAGTATTAGAGTGGATAGAGCACTAAACTTGGAATCAAGGAGACTTGAGTTCAAACCATATCTTGGACAATGGCCCTGGCAAGTGATTTAAACTCTCTGACTTGATCTGCTTATATGAAGAGTAGAATAATAGTAAAGGTGTGTTGTAAGGATCAAATAAGATAATATTCACTACATACATGCTATGCAAACCTGAACGTGTAATATAACTGTGAGTTGTTATTATAGGGATGAGAAGTTTGTAAAGTCATTGATGCTTGTCAAGTTTTCCTGCTCCCTACTTGTGTTAATGAAGGCTGCTTCTTGTTCATGTGCAGTTAGTTAGTTTTCTTCTTAGGAAGGGAGACATGGGGGTTAGACTAGTGAGGTCCCATTGTATAACAGGTCAAGAAAATTTCTAGATACAGAAGAATTCAGACAATTTAAGGAAAAGATTGAGGAGAAGTTGGAGACAGGAGGAGACAGCAATCTAGAGCAGAAGCTCTAGAGACTAGGTTCCTCACATCAGAGAGGTAAAATGGGCTGTGATAATTCTCATGATATCAGTAAAGAAGTCTGAATTCCTCTTAAGTGTATGTGATTCCCTGATGTACTGGACTTTCTTTCCCAGTGGGCCAAGCAGATGGTGTGATCTACAGGCCTTTCCTTAGAACCAAGTGGATCTGGCCAGCCCCATCTCTTTTCCTTGTCGTCTTTTGTGAGGCTCTCAAAGTGTGGGGTGTGTAAAGGGTACCATGGATAGTTCCAATTGACTAGAGGATAGATTTTAAGGACCAGGGCGTTAAGAAATGAGGCTAGAAAGATTGGTCAATAACAGACTGGAAGGATGGGGGCAAGGAAGGGAAATACTTAAATGTCCAGGAATGTTATTTGACCCATACATCACTGGCAACATAAACATAGGATTATAGATTTATAGTTGTAAGAGACTTTAGAGATCATTGAGGTTAATCTCTTTATTTTATGATGAAAAATTGGAGGAATTAAGTGATTTGGCTAAAATCATATAGGTGGTAATGGCAAAGCTGAGATCTGAATCTGGGTTCTGTAATTCCAGACATGGCTCTCTTTTATCTTTACCAGTTTGCTTGTATGGGCATAACTCAGTAAACAGGATCAGACTACTTTGAGGATTTATTTATTATTTTGTGGGGAAAAGGAATAATCTCCAGCTCTAATGTGCCATAAGTGACAACAGATGTTTAGCATTCACTCACTCTTTGCAAAGTTTCATTTAAATGGCTGGGTACCACTGTCAGTAACATCAAATAGGCCAAGTGCACTTCCTTGGGTGCCAAAGAATGTGATAATAGGGTTTTCCTAGGATGCTCCAGGGGAGTTGTGAAGCCCAAATGCCTCCCTTCCTCTTTTGTAAATTAGGTCAGGCCTAATTGAGAAGGGGACTATTCAGGATGTCCATATTTTTCTAAGTTAAGATGAGTCGTAGCTCTAGAGAGAGAAAGAGTCAGAGCATGATCTGAGAACATAGAAGCAACCTGTATTTTCAAACAGAGGAAGCAAGGAAACTGACAGGAAATAATATGGTTTTGCAAACTGAAAATGAGTGAAACTTTATTCTCCTGCCTTAGCACAAAGGTATAGATGATAGGATGTCCTAGACAGAAGGGACCTTAGAGATCAAGTCCACTCGCCTTGTTATCAACTCCAAATCTCTTAACTTACAGATGAGAAACCTGAAGTTGGCAGAGGAGAATGAACTTGCTAGTTAATGACAAATATAGGATTCGAACTCATCTCCTTCATTTGAATCCTAAATCCCATTTACTATACAGTTATCCCTTCTACATCTGTGTGGTTAGGGGTATGGATTGCCTACAATCTGGAAAATTTGTGTAAAATTTTTTGGTCCTCTCTTTGTACCAGAGAAGAATTCATTTAAAAAATTTTTGTTATTATGGGGTGTTTACAGCACCTTATTGTAAAATTTGGTTTAAATATTTGGTCATAGGCTTTATGTTGTCTGCTGGTCATCTTGCATTGTCTGCAGCTTCTGCAAAATTCCTCAAAAATTCCCATTTAATTTCTCATCCTGACTCATAATATATTGAAACTATGATGGGAAAAATCCCAATGTGGAAGGGATAACTATATTACATCTCCTACCAATGTATATCTTTCAAATGCATTTCTCAACTCAACAGTCAATGGGCCTCTGTGGGGCATGACAGTTTCAAGAAGAATAGTTTAAAAAATGGAAAGCCCCTTGAAGGCAGAAATTCAGTTTTATTTGTCTTTGTGTTTATTCCCCCAGCCCTTTGCAAGGTACCACTAATGATAATAGCTTGTTTTCCTATAGGGTTTTAAAGTATGTTAAGTGTTTTTCCTACATAACCTTATTGGAGCCTCACCACAAACAGGTGAGATGGGTATTATCTTATCCCCATTGTACAGATGAGGAGAGACTGAGGGAGTTTATGGGACTTGCCAGCTAGTAAGTATCTGAAGCAAGATTCAAACTCAAGTCTTCCCAAGTCTAAGTTCAACATCCTATCCACTGTGCAACCAATCCTGCTTCCTCAGTCCTGTGGAGATCAATATCCTGATGCTTAGTGAAGCAAGTCCTCAGATTCTGGGCATTGTTGACTTAATCTTCTAGCACCCAGGCTCCACTCCATGAAGAGGCTTAAAGAAATGTTAGTTGAGGCTCTGTTCATAGGGTAGCCAATCTTTTTTTGTTGCAATTCATTAACTCATTTCAATAAACATTAAGCAGAGGTTCTCTGGATAAAACACAAGGCTTACCTAAGACATGGGCCTGCCCTAAAAAGCTTATAGTCTGGGGGAAGAATAATTCTGAAAGCTACTCACATTTACATAGCACTTTCCTCCCAGCCTCGTGAGGTTGGTTGTTTGAGGATGCTTAACCCCATTGTATAGATGAGGCAATGGGATTGCAACTTGTCTGCATCAAACAGTTCACAAATGTAGCCCTGACTTAAGCCTGTGTTTTCTGACTTCCAACCCAGTGCTCTTGACATTCTTTCTTGCTGCCTTTTCAGTCAGTCAATCGATAAGCATTTATTTAGTACCTGCTATGTACCAGATATCATTCTAAGTGCTAGGGACACAAAGAAAGACAAAACTATTATCTCTACTCTCACATTCAAATCAGGGAGACTGCATACAAATATCAATGCACCTACATGATATGTACAGACTATATGGAAGGTACTCTGAGAAGGGAAGGTACAAACAGCTGGAGGCTGGTGGCAAAAGACCAGAAAAGGTCTTCTGCAGAAGGTAGGATTTGATTTGAGTCATAAAGGAAGGCAGAGAAACTGACATAGAGGTGAGAAGAGAGAGAATATTGGCATTAAATAAAATCAGCCTAAGGAATTATGGGAATCTACCCTTCCAAAGATCAGCGGCCACACATAGAACATATAACTGTCTTGTTGGTTTTCTTAAAATTCACTATTTTATTCCTCTGCCCTTTGACAAATTGCCACAATCACTCTCTTATCAGAGAAAGATTAGGTCATATTCTCTATGCCTAAGGTGGCCAACATCATTAAAAAATCATATTTCCCAGGTATCTCTATGGGAGAAGTCTTTTGTGTTATATACCTCCATAAACAAAAACATTACTTATTTCATAGGTGACCCTATCATTGTAGTTCTGTAGATGTAGCAGCTAGAATCTCTTCTTTTAATACAACTCATTTGCCAGCTAAACATCTCAGTAGCAGATTGCATGAGCCTTTGTCTGAAACCCTGTAATGAATTAACCTTCTACCACCTTTGCTATTATCTGAAATAATGAATATTCAGGTATGCTACGGACTTACCCTTGTTTCACCACCTCTTAGTATGATGTTATTAGAACAGCTAGTTTTTCAAATTGGTAGCTACAAGCCTGGTGTGATTTAGGGCACTCTGGAAAGAGACCCTACTGCTTCTTTTTCAAACCTCTCCTCCACTTAATTGCACCAGTAGGGACTGATTCATTTGGGTTTTAAGAAGTTCATGAGAGACATCCTAGAAAACTGATCTTGGAGAGAGAAAGACTAGATTTGAAATCCCAGCTGTGCCCTGGTTGAATGAGCATGAGGCTCCTGTACAGTCACCTCTCCAGTCCTTAGTTTCCTTATCTGATAGATGGAGATAACAAGACTTGTATGACCTCCCTCACAGGGTTATCTTGAGGAAAAGGCTTTGTCAGTTGTGGAGAACTATGGAAAAAAGAGCAATTATTTCAAAACTGAAATCCTGTCTTGAACTCTTTCGTCGTCATGGTTTTAGGATTATAAGCCCATAGATTAGAGCTGAAAAGGACTTGGGAGGTCATCTAATCAATCTGCTTCATTTTAAAGATGAATAAATAGGATCAGAAAGATGATTTACCCAAAGTTAGGATATGGCAGATACAGTATTTAAACCAAGGTCTTCTGGTTCCAAATTCCAGGTAGATAGACAGACAGATAGACAGACAAGACAACCAGGTAGTACAGTGGATAGAGCACTGGGCTTGGAAATGGGAAGAATCATCTTCATTAGTTCAAATCTGTCCTCAGACTCTTATGAGTTATTTGACCCTGGTCAAGTCACTTCACCCTGTTTGTCTCAGTTTCTTCATCTGTAAAAGTAGTTGGAGAAGGAAATGGAAAACCACTCCAACATTTTTGCCAAGAAAACCCCAAAATGATGTCACAGAGAGTTGGATGTGACTGAAATGACTGAACAACTACAACACAGACACTGTGTTAAGCATTATGGATACAAATACAAGCATCCAGCCTCTGTGTTCAAGGAGCTTATATTCTAATGGGGGTAAGATAAGATACATAAAGGAGAGTCAGGGATGAGTATGCAGCGTGGTTTGGAAATACTGGGCAAGAAGTGGGGGTTTGATTTTCTTTTCTTTTTTTTTTTTATTAAATTTATTTATTTAACTTTTAACATTCATTTTCACAAAATTTTGGGTTACAAATTTTCTCCCCTTTTATCCCCTCCCCCACCAAACACCAAGCATTCTAATTGCCCCTATGACCAATCTGCTCTTTCTTCTATCATCCTTCTCTGCCCTTGTCTCCGTCTTCTCTTTTGTCCTGTAGGGCCAGATAGCTTTCTATACCCCTTTACCTGTATTTCTTATTTCCTAGTGGCAAGAACATTACTCGACAGTTGATCCTAACACTTTGAGTTCCAACTTCTTTACCTCCCTCCCTCTCCACCCTTTCCCTTTGGAAGGCAAGCAATTCAATATAGGCCAAATCTGTGTAGTTTTGCAAATGACTTCCATAATAGTTGTGTTGTATAGGACTAACTATATTTCCCTCCATCCTATCCTGTCCCTCATTACTTCTATTCTCTTTTGATCCTATCCCTCCCCATGAGTGTTGACCTCGAATTGCACTCTCCTCCCCATGCCCTCCCTTCTATCATCCCCCCCACCCTGCTCGTCCCCTTATCCCCCACTTTCCTGTATTGTGAGATAGGTTTTCATACCAAAATGAGTGTGCATTTTATTCTTTCCTTTAGTGGAATGTGATGAGAGTAGACTTCATGTTTTTCTCTCACCTCCCCTCTTTATCCCTCTACTAATGAGTCTTTTGCTTGACTCTTTTATGAGAGATAATTTGCCCCATTCAATTTCTCCCTTTCTCCTCCCAATATATTTCTCTCTCACTGCTTGCTTTCATTTTTTTTTTAAGATATGATCCCATCCTTTTCAATTCACTCTGTGCACTCTGTCTCTATGTATGTGTGCGTGTGTGCATGTGTGTGTGTGTAATCCCACCCAGTACCCAGATACTGAAATGTTTCAAGAGTTACAAATATTGTCTTTCCATGTAGGAAAGTAAACAGTTCAACTTTAGTAAGTCCCTTATGACTTCTCTTTGCTGTTCACCTTTTCATGGTTCTCTTCATTCTTGTGTTTGAAAGTCAAATTTTCTTTTCAGCTCTGGTCTTTTCATCAAGAATGCTTGAAAATCCTCTATTTCATTGAAAGACCAATTTTTCCCCTGGAGTATTATACTCAGTTTTGCTGGGTAGGTGATTCTTGGTTTTAATCCTAGTTCCTTTGACTTCTGGAATATCCTATTCCATGCCCTTCGATCCCTTAATGTAGAGGCTGCTAGATCTTGTGTTATTCTGATTGTATTTCCACAATACTTGAATTGTTTCTTTCTAGCTGCTTGCAATATTTTCTCCTTGACCTGGGAACTCTGGAATTTGGCCACAATGTTCCTAGGAGTTTCTCTTTTTGGATCTCTTTCAGGCGGTGTTCTGTGGATTCCTTGAATATTTATTTTGCCCTCTGGTTCTAGAATCTCAGGGCAGTTTTCCTTGATAATTTCGTGAAAGATGATGTCTAGGCTCTTTTTTTGATCATGGCTTTCAGGTAGTCCCATAATTTTTAAATTGTCTCTGCTGGATCTATTCTCCAGGTCAGTTGTTTTTCCAATGAGATATTATCTTCCATTTTTTCATTCTTCTGGCTTTGTTCTGTGATTTCTTGCTTTCTCATAAAGTCCTTAGCCTCCATCTGTGTCATTCTAATTTTGAAAGAACTATTTTCTTCAGTGAGCTTTTGAATCTCCTTTTCCATTTGGCTAATTCTGCTTTTGAAAGCATTCTTCTCCTCATTGGCTTTTTGAACCTCTTTTGCCAATTCAGTTAGGCTAGTTTTCAAGGTGTTATTTTCTTCAACATTTTTTTGGGTCTCCTTTAGCAGGGAGCTGATCTGCTGTTCATGCTTTGACTTCATGTCTCTCATTTCTCTTCCCAGCTTTTCCTCCACCTCTCTAACTTGATTTTCAAAATTCTTTTTGAGCTCTTCCATGGCCTGAGCCCATTGGGTGGTCTGGGACACAGAGTCCTTGATTTCTGTGTCTTTGCCTGATGGTAAGCATTGTTCTTCCTCATCAGAAAGGAAGGGAGGAAATGCCTGTTCACCAAGAAAGTAACCTTCTATAGTCTCATTTCTTTTCCCTTTTCTGGGCATTTTCCCAGCCAGTGACTTGACCTCTGAATATTCTCCTCACACCCACCTCGCCTCCTGATCCTCCCAGCCAGCGTTTGGGGTCTGAGATTCAAATGCTGCTTCCAGCCTTAGGGCTTTTGGCAGGGGCAGGGCTGCTATTCTGTGTGAGATTAAGTTCAGATGCTCAGGTGGGGGCAGGGCTGCCTCTCAGGCTCAGTTCCCTCAGGGGGTTTATGTACAGACCTTCCACAATGGATCCAGGCTCCTGCCCCCTTGGGGAGCCCTGGTCTGCAGCCGCCTCTCAGCTTCTACTTCCCGGGGGAGCCTGAGTTATGGGGGCACCCCACTCCCCTCTCGACCCACCAAAAAGACTCTCTCACCGACCCCTGTCACCTGTGGGTGGAGGGACTTGTACGGCCGCTGGAGATCCCGTCCCTGAAGCCTGCTCGGATCTGTACCTCTCGGTGCCGTGGCCGCGGCAGGTCTGGGCTGGGCTCCGCGTCTGCCCCACGACGGACCTTTTGCGAGAGGTTTGTAGGTCCCTCTGTGGGTGGACGGACCCGTGTGGCCGCTGGAGATCCCGTCCCTGAAGCCCGCTCGGATCTTTTCCTCTCGGTGCCATGACCATGGCAGGGCTGCACTCAGCTCCCAGTCCTGGTGCCCAGTCTGCAGCGCGAAGGACCCCCCTGCGAGAGGTTTGCAGGTCTCTCTGGAATAGAAATCTCCCTCTCTCCTGCTCCCTCTGGGTGCAGAATTCTCTGTGAGTTACTTCCCTGTAGCCGTTCTATGGGTTGTGGGTTCGGAGCTATGTGTATGTGCGTCTTTCTACTCCGCCATCTTGGCTCCACCCCCCTGGGGGTTTGATTTTCAAGCAAGATAAGGCAAAAGCTCACCAATAAGGGTCCAGGCTGATTCTGTGGACAGAGTCTGAGTCCAGTGGGATGCAGTTAGGAAGAATGAGGAATATGGCTGCCATGCAGGTACTATGGTTTGGAAATGACACCTAGAGTGTGACATGGAGCTCTAGTTCTGGATGAGATAAGGCTTAAGGTTATCTAGCTGAGTCCTGAATGGTTCTAGGGGCAGAGTTCAGGGTTCTGGTATGTGGATGTGGAGAAGGGTAGGGATAGAGAGTTAAGAATGATAGTTACAATCTCAGATCTCATACACTCTGATACATATGGTACAATGGAGAACAATGAAAATACATCCTTCATCAGAGGCAGAAGAGGATAGAAAAAGTACAATTCAGACTAGTTGTTTTAGCACCTGATTTTTGGATTAACTCTTAGTTTCAGTTATATATGCAAACTTCACTTTGAGTGGATTCCAGGATGACCAAATACATTGTAGAGAGAACATCAACTTAGTGCAAGGGAAAGAGTGCTGTGGACTTGGAGTCAAAAGCCCCAATTTCAAGCCTTGAGACTTGCTGGCTATGCATCCTTGGGTAATTAGTTCTCAGTACCTAACTTGTTGCCTCATCTGTAAAATGTTGGAGTTAGAGTAGATCATCATTTAGGTCCCATTGCACAATTTCACAGATTAGAAAGGATTTCAGAAGTCATTTAGACCAACCCATATCTGGGCAGAAATCTCAGTGATAATATTCCTGGTAAGTCATCACTGATTCCCTTTTTGAAGATGTCCAGAGATAGGGAATTCTTTCATTTGCCAAGACAACCCATTTTATTATTGGATATTTCTGCTGGAACGTCCTTCCTTATATCAACCTCCAGATCCTTATAGTTTCCCAAGGTGTAGTAGATAGGGTACTAGACATATAGAGAGGAAGATTTGGATTCAAATTTCACCTCAGACTCTAGCTGTGTGACCCTGGCCAAGTTGCTTAGCCACTCCGTACCTTGGTTTCCTCCTCTATAAAAGGAAGAGCTAGATTTAACGGCCTCCAAGCTCCCTTCTAGTCCTTAACTTATGATTATAGTTTTACCTTCTGAGGTAAAGCAAGGAATGTGCTTAAATCATGGAAATATGCCTAACTATGCTTATAAGGCAGGGAAGTATACAGATACATTTTAGAAAGATTATCAATTCTGGTTTAAAAAAAGGAGGGGTTGGGTTGAATTTTAGTGATCCAAAAAATTCATGCCTTGAGGACTTCCTGTTGTGAAAATCTAAGTTACAACTAGTTCTTTTTGACGTTATTTTCCATTCACTGTGGACCCACAATATCATAGATGCTTTTCAGAAAGGTGATTATTACATATCTCTAACGTAAATTAGATGATTCATTTCTGTGAAGGATATAATATCTTCAAATTCTATCTTCAGAGTTTAAAGGAGTTAGATCTGAATTTTAATCTAAAATTTTCAGGAGCAGTGAGAGGAAAACAAAATATGAATTTCTGGAGTTGAAAGAAAATATGCTGAAGGGAAGGGAAAAATACACCAAGATGGCACTTACAATCACAGGGTTTTAGAACAAGCAGGTCCATAAAGGTCAGCCTTAATCCCCCATCCCCTTCATTTTACAGATGAGTAGACTGAGGCTTCTCAAATTTCAGAGACTTGCCCAAGGTCACAGAGTTAGTAAGCAGCAGAGTGAGGATTGAATCCCATGTTTTCTTATATTAAAGTATAGAGTAGCAATTAAACACTTTTTTTTCACCTGAGGCTAAAACAGTTTGGAGTAGAGTGGAGTTGACTGTGGTATGGAGGACAGTCTGACCATGAGACAGTGGTTGGTTTAGTGGTTCAGCCCTACTGGGGTAGGGCTGGGGGTAGAAGTGAGCTTGAAGAATGTGCTGTGAGATCTTTGGAAGCATAACTATGCTACATGGAGGTTCAGAGCAGTGAAGGAAAGTGAAGTCAAGTATAAAGGACAAGGAAAATACTACTGATGGGGGCAGAAGAGCACCTCTTGGATGTCAGCACTTGGGGACAAAGTCAAGTTTGCCCAAGGCTTGTTATTCCTTTGTTGACTACGTTGTTCCTTGAATTTGCTCGGGCTGATAGAACTCTGCTTTTTTTGCCCCAATGACTCAGTGACCATAATTGATAAAGTTGGAGCAACAGGGAAAGGGAGAGGCCAGTCTGGCTGCCAGGGCGCCCTGGTTCTAGTTATAAGTATACTCAGGAACAAATAAACACTTTTTGTAAGCCCGAAATATGTAGACACATGCAGCTTTCCAGATGGATTGGATGTTTCCCAAACAACTTTCATATTGGCAAAAAACCCCTTTATAAATGTTAATTTACAGACTGAGAAGACACTTGGGGTATTCCAAGAGGAGGAGATTGGATTCATAAAATCTTCGTTCATAGTAACATGTGGAATTAAGATAGAGTTTTCATTCTTTGTTTTTTTTTATATTTTAATCACTATTCTAAGCAAATGTACATTTGGCAGTTACTTCTTTCAAAGACCTCAGCATTTATGGTTGATTTTTAGATTGACATTATGTACCTAGAATGATAAAGATTTTAAAAGCTTTGATGGTGCAGTGGATGAAACACAAGGTCTGGAATCAGAAAGAGTTGAGTTCCAATCTGGCCTCAGATACTTACTAGCTGTGTGACCCTAGTCAAGTCACTTCACCCCATTTGCCTCAATTCCTCATCTGTAAAATGGGGGAAACACTGGAGAAAGAAATAGCAAACTACTCTAGTACCTTTGTCAAGAAAACCCCACTGACAGGGCCATAGGATCGCATAGAGTTAGACATGACTGAACAACAACGATATTTAAGGAGTATTTCAAGGTAACAAGACACTACAACAAACATTTTCTCAACTGATCTTCACAAGAACTCAGGAGAAGTAACAAAATTTGGCAAAGATGATTGATTAAAAATAGACAAAGAGAAAAGATGAAAATAGTCAATGTTGGAGTGAAGACTCCAACTCTTGGTAAAACTGTGAATTATCCAACCATTCTAGAAAAGAATTTGGAATTGAGACAAGCCACTAAACTGTTTATATTTTTGGATAATACCACATGTATGCCCCAAGTAGGTCTAAAACAAATGGAAAAGTTCATCAAAGGTTGATCAAAAGTTCTTTGATATTTATCAAAAAATTTATATAGGAAAGGAAAAGAGAATAAAAATTTATATACTGCCTACTATGTGCTAGGCATCATGTCAAGTATTTTAAAAAAATCTCATCTGATCATCACAACAACCCTATGAGGTAATTACTGTTATTATCACCATTTTACATTTGAGAAAACAGAGGCAAACAGATATTAAGTGACTTGTTCAGGCTCATATAGCTAGAAAGTGTCTGAGGTAGGGTTTGAACTCAAGCTTTTCTGATTTCAGACCCAGTGATCTATCTATCCACTGAATCACTTGGCTGCTTTATAGCACTGCTTTTTTTTTTACTAGCAGAAAACCTGGAAACACAGTGAGTGCCTACAATTGGGAAAGTCTGAACAAATCATGGTACATGAATGCAATGGCAAAATGTTGTGCTGTAAGAAACAGCAGCTATGGAATGAAGCAGAAGCTTGGAATGACTTTATGAAGTGATGCAGAGCAGGTAAAGAAGAACAAAGAGAACTCTAGAGAACAATCTGCCCAATGCCCGTGGTTACATACACACACACACACACACACACACACACACACACACACACACACGAGCGCGCACAATACAAGACAGCAGAAATATGATGAATGCAATAACTGATTTTGATTCCAGAGGACTGACAAGGAAACATTTTTGCTTCCCTCTTGATAGAGATTTGGTGGACTATGGGTGTGGAATGGTGTGTGTGGGTGTGTATATACATACACATATACATATACGTATACGTATATGTATACGTATATACATATACGTATACATATACATGTATAATACTGTCAGAAATTTGCTTAAGTTTTTCTTTGTTGCTAGAGTTTCTATTGTGGGGTAATTTTGGGAAATGGAAATGATGTAAAAAGCATAAGAAACATAAAAAGCTTATAAAACATAATAAGAAAGTGATTCTTCTTTTTTTATTTTTAGAGTGGACTATCTGGGGAGGCCCCCTCAACAGAGATCATTGCATAGATGCTAAATGATATTACAGTGTCACGTACATTCCAGTGAGGATTTCTGAATTGGACCAGATGATTGCTGAGGTCCCTTCCAGCTTGGCCCTTCTACTACTGAGTTGTTTTGCATTTTAAATAATAACAACGTTATTTTAACATATGGGAAAACTGAGACTCAAAGTGGTTAGGTCCAGTGTCATTTCTACTATATGGAGCATTACACTGTCAGGATGAGGAAAATGTAAAGAACTGAATATCACAAAGTTCATTTTGAGAATTTCATTCAATTGGACAAGTGTTTATTAAGTTTCTACTGGGTACACAGTCTTAGACAAGAGTTGGGAGGAGACAGGAAGTTTACTTAAGACATGGAACATATAATATATATGTACATATATTATACATAACTATAATTAAATGCAAAATAGTTGCAAAAGAGAAATGTGTGAGAAGTATTATGTTGGGGCAAAATCAGTGCCCTAACACATAGGTCAGGAGTTCATTGTCAATGAGGGATCAGGGAAGGCTTCCTGAAGAAGTCCAACATTTGAGTTGGACTTTAGAGAACAGGTAGTTAAATATTCAACAGGCAGAAGTAGAGGCTTTTTGAGGCTAAGGGAACAACGTCTTGAGAAAAAACATAGAGGTTGTGTACCTATGGGACATGTATATGGGAGAAAGAGCAGCTCAGTTGGGCTACAGGATAGAGGAGGTTGAAGGGATTAGTATGAAAAAAGACTTGAAAAGTCAAGTGATGCTAGTTTGTAGAAGGCCTTGAGTGCCACACAAAGGAATGCGAACTTTCTTCAGGAAGAAAAAGGGAAACATTAAAGGATTTAATTTCAATTTGAGAAAATAAATAGGCCATTTTAACAGATAAGCATTGACAGAGCATAAGTAATATTTAGGTTAGGTCTAACTCTATTACACTGAGACTACTGATTCCCTCCAAAGGTTAAGATCACAACCCATTTACACCTTCTCATCTCAAGTAGTTGTTGTTCACATTCTCCTTCAAATCCACCATGGAGAGTTCATCCAGTGTGCTAGGGATCTTACTCTAGGCCTCTTGACACTGGATGAATAGAAGTTTAGCAAAAGATCGTCTATAGGTTTTCTTTCATCTACTTCAATGACAAGCCCACCTTTCTGATGATTTCCTTAACATCTCTTCTACTCACTTCATTGTAACCTACTTACACCATGCACCTCTTCATTGTCTTTTGAGTTACCATTTATATCAATCATTGTCTACGCAAGATATATAGAGTGGAAATGAGCTCTATTGATTTTTCTGTCTAACTGAATTTGTTGAGTTATTTCAGTCATGTCCAACACTTTGTGACCCTATTTGGAGTTTTCTTGGCAAAGATGTTGGAGTGGTTTACCATTTCCTTCTCCAGCTCATTTTACAGATGAGGAAACTGAGGAAAACAGGGTTAAGTGACTTGCCCAGGGTCACACAGCTGGTAAATGTCTGAAACTGGATTTGAACTGATAAAGATGTCTTCCTGATTTTGGATCCTGCATTCTATCTTTTGCACCACCTAACTGCCCCATCTTACTGAATGCTAGAACTTAGAATTACAAACTCTTCATCCACTTCATTTGTCCTTGGTGGATAGTTAGGACAAACTCATTTGATGCTAGACTTCATTTAGAAAGTTCTTCAATATTCTAGGGCTTGACACAACCACCACAAGATCACCTACAGATAGCAAGCTCAGGAGAACCACACAATTATAGGAAATCACTCTTCTGTCTAGAATAAGGATTTTTAACCTTTTTGTGTTATGGACTCTTGGCAATCTGGTAAAGTCTATGGACCACATCTTAAAATATTGTTTTAAAGACACAAAACAGATGAGATTACAAAGGAAACCAATTATACAGGAAGTTCCAAAAGTCTTGGTTTAGTTTTAAACTATCAAAGCACAACCATTAAACCTTAAAGTTTTAAGCTACTATTGCTTAAAACTGTACTTTTTGTGACACCTTTATTGAAATATAGCTATAAAAAAACTTTTAAAAACTCCCAAATTCATAGACCATAGTTTAAGAACCCCTTAGCTAAACTTTGTATTGGACATCTTCTGAGAGTACCTTTGGTGGGCAAATATCTTCCTATTTTATTTCTTGCTGACTAATACAAGGATTGATGAACAAAATTATTTCTGTTGTTACATCTTTCTAACATAAAAAATTTGAGTTAGAGGGCCCCTTCTGTTATTGAGTCCAATCTCTTCATTTCCCATACGAAGAAACTGAGGCACAGAGATGTTAAATCATTTGCCTGGGGTCACATAGTAAGCATCTGAGTCCAAATTTGAGCCCAGATCTTTCTGACTCCAAGTCAAATGCCCTATTCACTATGTCATGCTACCTCAAAATCTCGCATGATTCTGAAGTGCATGAAGAAATATTTTTTGGAGGAGTGCCCTTACGATGGCTACCAAATTAAATGTTTTTCTATTGTCTGTGAGCAATAATCACAGTCATTATATAATTTCTAAAACCTTAAACATTTGACATGAAGTGTCTTTCCCCACTAGAGTACCCTTCTGATGCCTCATTGAGATGTGACAGTGACCTTAGACTTACTAGTGATGCATAGTGGTCTTATTGGCTCTATGAAAGTGGAAAAATTGAGGAACAGGTTCAGTGATGGACAATTTATCCACTGCCCAAGGACTCAGTCTAGCTAAGTTTGGAAAGGCTCATCATGAAATTTGCCACAGGAGGATGACTTTTTCTTCCCTAGCATTTCTTAAAACCTCTCTGCCAAATCATAGAAGGGCTGTGATTTTCTCTGGAGGAGGAAACACCTCACTTATGAAATCATGGGTCCCTGAAGCAGTGAAAAAAGGGAGGAAATCTGTTTTATAAAAGTCTGAGTGATGAATAATATCCTGTCACCTGTTCCTACGTCCTCAACAAGATAGTAAATGGCTCTGTTCAAGCAGTGATAAATGAGCATCTGAAACTGAACCTGAGTATTGAGTGAGCCCCATTCATTGGCTTCTCATCGACATTTCTTATTTTGTTGCTTTTTCTTTTTTCACTGTGGGTCTGATGGCACAAGAGGCAATGATTAGATTGAGTGTGTTTGCTAATTACCATGCATAGAGGCCAAGTGTTTAGAGTGACATTTTTCTCTTGCTGAGGGTAAGTATATCTCCAGCAAGTAGAGACCTAGGGGGGCATTTTGTGAAGGAAGTTTCCTTGGCTTGTGTTACAGTTCTCTTTGTGCACAATCTCTCCATTTGGATGGACTCCAGCTTGCCAGCACTTGGGTGTTTTTTTGCCCGCCAAAGCTGAGTCTGATGAATTAGCTGGGCTCTTCTGTCCTCCCACATGCTACCTTCCTCTTGGCTTTACCTTTTAATCTTCCTAGGCAACCTCTCTTGAGGTTAGAATTTGAGGGTGATCATGTCTAAAACCCAGTCTTCTTCACTATTTGATAAAATTCTATATGTAAGTTATATACATAATTTATATACACATTTTTACTGTATATGCTTAACTTGACAATGGAGCAGCACTGGAGGGTGTGAGTAGGTTTTAACATATTGACAATTAAGGATGATGCTGAATAGATTGTGTAAAGTATGTCATTAGAAATGTTTGGCTGAAAAATGCAGTGGGTGGGTCATTTAGGGAGAGAGGCATAAACCACAGACAGCCCACAGGATCCATTGGTATCCACACAACATCATATTGGGTAGCCTACTCTTTTATGAGAAAGCATAGCTAGGAGGGGAAGTGCACAGTTGGAGAGAGATTCCATGTCATTGGAATTATAGAGACATCAGTATGAGAAAGTAGGTTTCTATTCATGTGTATACTCAACACTTCAACAAGGTCTGTGATTTCTTTGGCATGAGCACTCCTCCTGCTGCTAGCTACTCTTTGAACCCCAGAAGACATTTTCCTGACTTGCTGTGGCTAAAAAGTCCTCAACCCTTGGTGGCCACCCTTTCGGTGAACAGTTTCTCTGAACTTGGTTCAGTTGGATCTTGGACAGCCAACCCACTGAGTCTGTGCTTGGCATCTTTCCATCTTGTCAGAGCTTGCTCTCAGCCTTCTAGAATTCAGGATCACCTTTACACCATAAGGAGGCATCAAAGAAAGACCTTAGCAGAGGAACATATGTGGATGTCTATATGTGTAGGAACTCTTGCCTGTCTTCTAATAGGGATAAGGACTAGGTCAGTGATTTTATTTGTATAGGGAATTCCTGAGTAAGGAGACTTTCTCTACCAGTGGAGATTGGCACTCTTTCTGTAATTTAAGTCTTAGAGACTTTCTAGAGCAGTGAAAGATTGAGACTCACCCACAGTCACAAAATCAGTATGTGTCAAAGGTGGGACTTGAATTCAAGTCTTCTTGAATCAAATGGGCTAATATTTGTGAAACACTTAGCACAATACCTGGATCTTAGTAGGCATTTAATATATGTGTTTTCCTTTCCTAGTTCTAAGGTCAGCTCTTTATCCACTATACCAATACTGCACCTTGCTTATAATATAGATCTTCTTTCTACTCCATCTGCTAACTACTCTAGAGTGAGCAGTTTGGAGGACGGGATCAGTTCTATAATTAAGCAGAGTAGACTAATTTTTTTTTAGAAATTTTTAAAATTATTTTATATAATTATATAATTATTATATATAATATATGATATAATATATAATATAATATATATTATATTATATATTATATATATTACATATAATTATATAATTAAATAAATAATAAATAAATATAATTATATAATTAAAATTTTATATAATTAAAATTATTTTAAAATAACAATTTTTAAATAATAAAATAATAAATAATTTTAAAAATTATTAGAATAATTTTTAAAATTATGAATTGGAAAAACATCAGCAAACATGACCTTTTCTATGTATACTAAAGTCAGAAAATATAACTTTCAAAAAATATATATGAAATTCAATATTGTTGTTGTTTAGTTATTTTTCAGTTGTGTCTGACCCCATTTGGGGTTTTCTTGTCAAAGATACTGAAGCAGCTTGCCATTTCCATCTCTAGCTCATTTTACAGATGAGGAAACTAAGGCATAGGGGGTTAAGTGACTTGGCCAGAGTCACATAGCTAGGAAGTGTCTGAGGCCAGATTTGAACTCACAAAGATTAGTCTTCCTGACTCTAGGCCCAGAGCTCTATCTACTGAGCCGCCTAGCTGCCAAAATTCAATACAGTAGTACCAATATTACTCTGTTGACCTGTGTCCCCTTTTGAGTTTCCTTGTGCTCTCTTCTGTATATTTTTAAATGTTTTCATTGATACCTCTCTTCTATTTTTTAAAAATAATTGTCACTGCTCTCCCTCCCTCCCATTCCTACCAAAACACCTTCTGTTATCAAAAATGAAAAAACCTAAATATTGCATTGTTATGGTTGTGCTTGAAAATGTGTATTTTGTTCTGCATCTAAAGTTCTCTCCTCTCCACCAAAAAGGTGGAAAGTATGCTCCACCATCATAAGTCTTCTGGAATCATGACTGGCCATTGCATGATCAGAATCATTAAGTCTTTCAAATTGTTTTCCTTTAAAATGTTGTAGTTATTGTACAAATGGTTCTTCTTTCATTTTGCATTCTTTCATATAAAACTTCTTAGGTTTCTCTGAATTCTTTCCTTTCATTATTTCTTACAGCACAGCAAGATTTCATTACTTTCATACAATATACTCTGTTCATTCATTGCAGTTGATGGGCACCCCCTTGATGTCCAATTATTTGCCATAACAAAAAAAATACTGATATAAATATTTTTGTACTTGAATCTTTTTCTTCAATCTTTGATCTTTTGGGAGTATAGGCCTAGTAATAGTTAAAGGGGTTAAATGAGGTTAAAGGGCATGCATAGTTTAGTAACTTTGGGGCAAAATTCCAAATTGCTTTCCAGAATGGATGAATTCATGACTCCACGTGTTAGTATGCCTGTCTTCTAAAAGCCTCTGCAAGAATCATCATTTTTCTTTTTTGTCATCTTTGCCAAAATGATGGGTATGAGAGAGAATCTCAGAGTTTACATTTGCCTTTATCTAATTATTAGTGATTTGGAGCATTTTTTCATTTGGTTATTGAAAGATTGAATTTTTTTCCCTTGAGAACTGCCAGTTCATATCCTTTGATCACTTTGTGGGAATGGCTCTTATCAATTCCATATATGCAAATATGTATGATATAGAACCTTTACAAGAGAAATTTACAACAAAATTTCAACCTTCAGTTGACTGTTTCCTTTCTAATCCTAATTGCGTTCCTTTTCTTTGTGCCAAAACTTCAATTTTATATACTCAAAATTGCTCATTACCTTTCCCAGAAACCTCTGTGTCTCTTGCTTGATCAATTTCCATCCTCCATCATCCATAGTTGTGAAAGATGTCTCCTTCCATTATTTTGTAGTTTGTTTATGACACAGTATTTTATATTTAGGTCATATATTCATTTAGAACTTCATGTGATATATGGAATGAAATGTTGATCTAAGACTAACTTCTCCTAGATTGCTTTAAAAATTTCTGAATAGTTTTGTCACATACTAGTCTTTACTTTGGTAGACAGAGTCCTTATGTTTATTTAATTTTATCCTACCATGTTGAATTGTTCCTGGACTTTGTGTACCCACTTTGTATTATTGGTCAACATTTTTTTAAATCATTGTCAAATGGTCTTGATGATAACTGTTTTGTAGTATAGTTTGAAATCTGGTATTAAGTCCTCCTCACTTTCCAACTTGTTTTCATCATTTTCTTTGAGATTATTGACCTTTCACTCCTTCAGATTTTTGAACTAGAAAAGACCACAGAATATCACCTAGCCCAGCTCCCTTATTTTATAGTCCACCCATTTAATAAGCATTTATTAAACACGATATTATGTGCCAGTCACAACGCTAACATAACTTTGAGGGAATGGGACTAGTAGCTGGGAGGATCAGAAAAAGTCTCCTAGAGGAGGAGATGCTTGAACTGTATCTTGAAGGAAGACAAGAATTCCAGCCTCATGAAGTGAAGTGAGTTATCCAACATCATAGTGCTAGTTGGTGGAGCAACCACGACTAAAACTCTTGAACCATTACTGTTTTCTACTCTCCCACACAGAGTTTGATGCTCTCTGCTATACCACTATGTCTCAGAATGTGAACTTGGTTAGTATCTTACTAGACATCTTTCTGTGTGTTAGGGGTACACAACAGCTATTTTGCGACAGAAATTAGTTGACTAACTAAACCCTAGAATGCAAGAGATGCCTCTCTGAAAGACCTCTCTGACCTTAAGCAGCTCTTCTAATGACTTGACATGGTTCCTGAAAGTCTACCATTATAGATTAATTTTGTGGGGAGTTCGAAATTATTTCCTCGGAAATCTAAGACTCCTTTAAAAATTCAAATATCGCCGATAGAGAGAATACACTGATTAGTCATTAAGAATTGAGTATGTAGTAGTTTTTCCAGGGATTACAAGTTCAGCTTTTTAATAAAGCCCCTAGTGGATGAGAGATTGAATGGGAACAAGCATTTATTAAGCATCTGCCACGTGCCAGACATTGGGCTAAGTGTTTTATAAATATTATCTCATTTGATCCTCCCAACAACCCTGTGGTCCATTTAGCTATGTGACCTTGGACAAGTTTCTTAATTTATTCACGTCTCATTTTCTGATGTGTAAAAGGAGAAGGTGGTACCAGGTGATCTGTAAGGTGATGTCTACCAGCCTTAGCTTCTGTGACTCAGAAGACCTGAAGTTGTTTTAGCTTCTTCACTTACTAGTGTAAGCAGACTGTCCCCACCTGTAACAAATTGTGTTGTGTGTGTCATTCAAAGGGAGATAAGAATAGACACACCTCTCTAGTATCTCCACACTTCTCCAAAGGAAATTTTATTTACAGCTGAGGGATGGAGTAGGGAAGCAGGAGTTTAGGAGTTAGCAGAGGACACTACTCTGTTTTCCTCAGACAGAGTGGGAATATTGGACAAGAATTATATCTATCTACTCCCTTAAATATTATTAGTCTAGAGGATGTAATTCTTTTGGTTCAAGCTAAACTCCTGATCATTATTTCTTAATAGGGAATGGAGAGCCCCAAGCTTTTTATCCAAAACTTGACCTGTTTCCCAGCAGATGCCAGTTTTACAACAAATGTAGCAAGTAGCAAAGAAATCCATTTATTCGAGTCAATGGCAAAAAAGAAATTAGAGAAAGTATACATATGAGAATATATACCAGACAAAACAGATTGATGGAACTTTCCCATTTAGAGCAAGATAGCTTAGTTCAGTCACTAAAAGAAATCTCAGATCTCACTCAAGGGAAAATATTCCATGAAGTCTTTAGTATAGCAAGTTAAGAATAAGGACATGATTGAAGTTTTAATGTGTTGGCTTCTTTCCAGAGTCTTTTTCTCCCTTTGATGACCTGAAGAGAAGTTAGCATTGCCCATCTTCTCTCTCAAAGTTGGAAGCCAGAAAAACCCCCAAAGGCTCAAGAGACTGGATCTGTCTTTATTCCTATTCTTGTCAACTCTACCCTTTTCTCTCCCACAGGCTAAGGGCATTGATCTCCACCAATGAGGACAAGGTCCTAAACCACTGGGTTTGGGGGCTCAGCCTACATTAGAAATGTGACCTTGTACAAGAAATTTAAACTCTTTACATTTTGATTTTCTTATCTGTAAAATAGAGAAATAATACTTCTATTGCATCCTGAGAAATGACAGGGAACTGGAAGATTGAGCGTAAGACCTGGAGCCAGGAAAACCTTGGGATCAAATTCTGCCTCTTCAATTTACTAGTTACATCTTTATTGACAGGTCATTTAACTTCTCTGAGACCTGAGCAACCAAGATTTATCTATGTTGTAAGTTACAGTAAGTTATAAGTAAGTTAGTCCTCACACCAACAAGTTCTTGATGACTTTGCAGAATTGTGGGGAGGAAATTGCTTAATAACTTACCATAGAAATGGGGTTTATGATTAGGCAACAAAAGTAGGAGAATTATCTCTAGATCATATAAGTTATTTGTAGGGGGAGAAAAGGATGGTAGAGTGAATAGAACTGACCTCGAAACCAGAAAAACCAGGGCTCAGGTCTAGCCTCTGACAAACAGGATATGCCATCTTGAGCAGTTTGGTTAACCTTTCAATGCTCTAGACTAAAAGTTCCAGAGAACATGGTAATCTGCATTAGTAAGGGGAGTTTCTTTTCATAGGAACTCTCTGTACCCATAAAAAAATGGATCCAGGGCTCCTATCTAGAAGGGAAGAGGCCAAAAGGCTAGTTTTTATTCATTAAGATACTAAGTTTAAGCTTATCACAGCAGCTCCTCTGTCACCTTGGAAGGTTCCCAGCATGAATGGCCTTGGGATGGATAAGAAATAGGCCAGATAATACTTAATGGAGGTTGGGGGAGGGCTAACGGATTAGAGAATGGACCATTGCCTGGATAAGGTACTTCAGTGAGGGGTTTGGGGCAGGGAAAGAGTATTAGTCTCTTTGGTGAATGTGAGTAGGTAACAAGAGACAAACTTAATCTACTTTCTAATATTAAATGGGATTGTGGTTGTCTTTGGGAAACTGGAAGGAAAATGGTGAAGGCAAAAAAAAAAGGGTCACATCTTCTGACAAGTTGTACAGGGATTCAAAGCCTGACTCTGATTGACTCAACTTTGACCTCATGCCACCTCACTTGATTTTTCCTTTCTTCTATTTGCTGCAGTAGAAGAGTTTTCCTGGCCCTCTTTCAGTCATTCACACCCAAATGGTTAAGACTGATTTTCTTTTTCCAAGCTGAGCAGCAGTGTTTTTAGCGTAATTGAATTGTGCTTCTGTTTGGCTACTTACTGACTATTCTGATGGCATGCATGGTCAATTCTGAGCAAATTTAATTGCATTTGATGTTTTTATGGTTAGCAGAAATGAGCTTGACATTTTAAAAAGGGGAGCCTCAGTGCACTGGAAAATGACAGCTAGGAGGATGTGCTGCCTAAAATCTTGTTGTCTCTTAATCTGGAATGAATGTTTAGAAAAGAAACAAACTTACTGAGATGCCTTTGGAAAAGTAGGATGCATAAGACAGTAAGACATAGGAGCTGGAATGTTGGGCTTAAGGGTGAGGAAGACCTGGGTTAAATCCCCACTTCTGACATTTGATGAACTTTCCTCTTTAGTCTCCCCAGCTGAGTCTTTGCATTTTTTTCTCCATCAGGGTCCAGTAGACTTCTCACCCTAGAAGATTATTCCAACCCTACAGCCCCAGTTCCTCCCAGATCCAGCCTCCAGTATAAGGAAAATGCCCAGACTAATCATGTTCACTACTTATTTCTCTCTAGGCTCTGTTCCTGACTCTCTGGGCTGTTTAGACAAATACCTTCACCTTACCCCTTCTTCCCCCACTCAGTTTTCAGGTTCATTTTATGTTTTGTGTTTGCCTATCATAATGTAAGCTCCATGAGGGTAGAGACTGACATTTTTTTTTCCTTGTATTTGTATTGACAATACTTAACATAGTGCCTGAAACATAGGGAGTATTTAAAAAGTGCTTGTTGACTTAACTCCTTCGACTTTTGAGAAGTTCTTTAACTTCTGAGTTCCTCAGTCAGTTAATAGGCATTTATTAAGTCTACTATTTGCCACACAATCTAATGAGGGAGACACGCAAACAAATATATAAAACAAGCTATATACAAAACAGACAAAAAGTAATCAACAGAGAGCAGGCACTAGAACTAAGAGGGATTGGGAAAAACCTCCTGTGAGATTTAAACTGGCATTTGAAGGAAGCCTGGGAAGCCAGGAGGTAGAGATGAAAAGGAAAAGCATTCCAGGTGTGAGGGACAGCGAGTGATAGGTAAGTCAGGAAGTGTAGTTTCTGGCTCATGGTACTATAGTAAGGAGTTAGTAAGCATTACTGGATCCTAGAATACATGAAGCAGTACAGTATAAGAGGAAGTGATATTGAGAAGGGAGTCGATTTGCATTTTAGGAACATCCCTCTGATGGCTACATGGAGTATAGTCTGAAATGGGGAAATGCTTATGGCAGGCAGCCCAACCAGCAGGCTGGTGGGTTGTTGTCCTTCATTCTCAAAGAGGACCAACCTGATGCCATATGTGGGGGTTCAAGGTACAGTCCCAAGGTACAACCTGGAAGGCTCTACCACATATCAGTTACAAATAGACCATATGACATATACTGTAATATGTGAACCCAAGGTAATGAGGGACTCCATTAGGATGTTGGTAGTATCAGAGAGGGTGCATGAGAGAGGTGTTACAGGGATAAAATGAACAGGTCTTGACAATAGATTGAATATGGGGAGTGAGAGTGAGGAGTCAAGGAGGGCACCTGGATTGTGGATTCAGTTTAATTCCTCTGGGGTTATGTATTAAATTGGCAGTTCTCAAACTTTGTGATTTTAGGACCCCCTCACTCTTGAAAATTCTCAAGGATGCCAAAGAGCTTTCATTTATGTGAGCCACATTATTGATGTTATTGTATTAGAAGTAAAACTTTAAAATATTTAATAATTTAAAAATAACAATAAACTTGACATTAAATAATAATGTATTTTTATGTTTTTAAAAACCTTGTATTTTATGAAAGAAAAAAATTAGTGAGAATTGTTTTACATTTTTACAAATTTCTAAGGTCTGGATTCTTTTATCTACTTTTGCATTCAATCTGTTGCAATATGTTGTTTTAGTTGAAGTCCATGAAAAAAATCAAATTTTGGAAAATTTGGAAAAAATCAAATTTTGGAAAGTTTAAAAAGAGGGGAGTATGGTAATAGTCTTTTCAGATAAATGAGGATATTCTCTTTTGATACTACACTAGAACTCAACAAGCGATAATTTCCTAAAGGTTAGTTGCAGTGTGAAATCTGAAACAATTTGTTTTCTTTTTCTGTTACATTAAAATCCATCAGTCTATCTTGCATTTTGAATGAATCATTTACCCATGCATGGTGTTTATCCAGAAACTATTTGTTCACTGGATTATTCAGTTCTTCCAAATGTTGACACATTTCATTATACAATATCAAAAATTACATTCATTAATATGACTACTGATCTCTTCAGAAAAATCTTTAGGAAGCCATCAAGCTCACAGTCACAGATATGAGTTTTTTGAAAATCTAATTATCACTTGAAAGTTTGAATTTTATCGTTGGCAACAAATACTGTCAGTTATTTTCCTTGAAGTGACAGGCTCACTTTGTTCATTTTCAAGAAAACATCTACTTACTACCCAAGTCTGAATATCATCATCTGTCTGTCAGTCATTCTTTCGAGTAAAAATGGTGTTCCATGAAAAACAATCGAACAAGGACTTTTCCTTGAGATAACCTTTGCATTTTGTTATTCAGCAGACATGCTTTATGTATATCTCTCATTTTGATGCACAGAATATTAAAAATATTACATATGATACAAAAATTATATTTTGAGTATACAATTATATTCAATATATAATTACATATAATATAATATCATGTAATAATATTATACATTATATATAATTATATAGAAATATATGAACATATTATACATATAATGTATAAATAAATATACTCGAGGGTCAAGATTGAACAAAATTGATAATTTATATTATGTCATCATGGACATTTTAAAGTAAAACTGGCTTAAATTTTTTTTTACTGTGAGTGTGGGGAGCTGAAAAATGCAATGATGATCTTTAGAGTTTTCGTGCAAATGGCTTGATTTGTGCTAATGTTTGAGAAATTTTACCCATCGTGGTTTTTGCCCAATCAGGGCAATGTCAGCAAATGTCAGCACAATTCTTCCAGGAGAAACCATGAGATTTAAAAAAAGTTAACACTTGATCAGTACCACATGTGTTTGTTGTTGACAAGCATTCATATAAAAGAAGAACTTTGATGATTAGATGGTGTTGATACTGGTCAAATGCAGTCAAAACAGCAAGTCTGACCATGTCTGTCAATTCATTTGTAAGGAAAAAGTACAATCCTGTGGATGAGATATTAACTCAGTCTTCATGTTTGCAGCTGAATCTTTAATTCACAGGTCATATAACCTCTGGAAAACTCCATTGTATGCTTATAAGAGAATGAAAGTGAAAAAGGCAAATAACATCTTAGTATTATTATGAAAATAGATCTGATCTTACAACGCACGCCCCCCACCCCCACCCCAAATGCACTAAAGCCACAGACCATGCTTTGAGAACCACAGTGCTAAGTTGGTGCTTATCTGTGCTGGTGGAAGGGAGTCCCCAACCAGAAGTTACCCATGCCAAGCAAATCAAAGGTCATTTTGATACTCTTGTGAATATGTACTCAATTGATCAAATGCAATTCAATGAATACTTATTAAATGGCAGCTATGTGCCAGGGGCAGCTAGGTGACCCAGTGGATAGAGTGCCAGGCTTAAAATCAGGAAGACCTGAATTCAAATTTCGATACTTACTAGTGTAGACAAGTCACTTAACCTTGTTTGCCTCTTAGTTTCCTCATCTGTAAAATAAGCTGGAGAAGAAAATGGCAAAAACAGTCCATTATCTTTGCCAAGAAAACCCCAAATGGGATCCCAAAGAGCTGGACATGACTGAGCAACCAGAACAGCACTTATTAAGCCCTCTGCTAAGTGTTAAGGTTACAAAGACAAAAAAAAAAAGACATGGTTCCTGCCTTTCAGATGTTCCTATGTAACTTGGTTGGAAAAATGCAACATGTACACGAGGAAGTAAATACAAAGGATTTGCAGAGTAAGTTTATAAGATCCAAGAGCTAGAGCTAGAAGGAACTTCAGAGGTTAGTTAGTTCAAATACTCCATTTTACAGATGAAGAAGCTAAGGCCCACATAACCTGCCCAAAGTCATACATAGGCATTAGAGACAGAATCTGAATCCAGGCCCTTTGATTCCAAAGCTAGCTCCCTTTCCAATGGACTGTATTGTCTAAAGAGAGTAAGAGCTAACGATGAGAAGGCATCAGGAAAGGTCCTTTGTAGGAGATAGAACCTGTGCTCTGAAGAAAGCAAGGGATTCTAGGAGACAGGGAGTATGTTCTAGACATGGGGGACAACCAGCAAAGAAATGCATGTGGAGAGAGATGGGATATAGCTATTGCATCAGCTTTATTAGAAAGGGGGGACCATAGGAAGGGAATACATACCTAGCATAAAATAAGACTGGAAAAGCAAGATAGAATATAGAAGTCTTAAATGCTAGACTGAGGGGTTTGTATTTTATCCCAGAGGTGAGGAGGGAGACATTGGAAATTGGAGTGGGTGGGAAGGGAGGAGGTATGTGGTTAGCCAAACACAAAAATGTCATGCTAAGTGTTCTGAGCCTGGATGACATTGGTACGATGTCATCTGCCAATAGGAATCTCTGATGGACAGACATCCAAAGGAAATTCCCTTTTCTCTGGACCTGCTCCATGATGCAGGATACAGCTTTGATAAGCAAACATCTCCCTGTTTCATGCCTCACTTGATATTAGTTATCAGAATGTCAGAGAGTGATTCCTTTTGATACATCTTTCAAGGAACGTTTTGTGAATTTGACATATACATCAGAGATGTATTGTTAAAAGAGGGCCTTTAAGGAAGAATTTTGTTCTTCCAAATATTTTTTTAATAGTCACCAAACAGAAAACACATGTCATGCCCATGGAACTGTAGAATAATATAGATTGTTCAAAACTGAAAGGGAGCTTAGATATTGTCTAGTCTAATATTCCCATATTACCCTCAACTAAGGTTACACAGGTAGTTAGCTATTTGATCCTGGGCAAGTCATTTAACTGCTATTTATCTCAGTTTCCTTGTCTGTAAAGTGGGGCTAATAATAACACCCAGCTCCCAGGGTTATTGTGAGGATCAAATGAGATAATAATTGTGTACATATATATATTAATAAAAATAAATAATTGTAAAGTATAATACGCACTTTATACATGATAGTTATTACTGTTATATTATTATTTGGCAAAAGATTAAAGATCATTTCAGAATTAAAAGCCTTAGTTTCCTGACTTTCTGTGCCTTCTACAGTATCACACTCTTTCCCATTAAGCTTTGAATTTCTAACCTGTTTTCTCTTAACATGTTCTGATCTTTTACCACCCTTTCCCTTTTGCTTTTTTCTCCAATTCTTTCATTTTAAGTTTTGTAACAGAAAATTATGATTTTAGATGTTTCATGTTTAAAAGTTAATTGGATTTTGGATCTAGCTATGGATTTTGGCTAGCTGTGTGATCATGGGCAGATTACTTAACTTCTCAGTGACCACTCAGCCCTCTAGAATACTAAGGAAAAGACGACCTGCTCACATGCATTGGTAGAAGAATTGTCCATCCTGAGAGTTTTCTACATTGCTGGAATCTCAAGTATGGGCAAAAACAAGAGAGATTTTAGAGCCAGAAGATGATCTCTTCTAACCCTTTCATTTTAGAGGTGGGGAAACAGAGACTAAGAAAGGGAAAATAACTTGTCTAGAGTCACTAAGTAACAGTGCTGGGAATCAAAGGTAGTTCTTATGACTACAAAAATCTACTCCTCTTTCTACTATTTTTCAGTTTTCTTTTTTTGGGGGGGAGGAAGGCAATGGAGTTAAGTGACTTGCCCAGGGGTCATCTAGCTAGTAAGTGTCAGAAGCCAGATTTGAACTCAGGTGTCCAAGGCTGATGCTCTATCCACTGTGCCACCTAACTGATACTTTTCCCACTATCTTTTGAGAGTTCTCTATAAATTCATTATAAAAGAATTCTTGCCATTTGTTACTTACTTCTCCATTGCTGCTTGCCTGCACTATTTTTTTCTGCTGAATATTCACATAAGCTCATCAGATATTTGATAGCTAGGAAAGGTTACCTAGGAAGGTAATGCAGGGGACAACATTGTCAAGGAGCAAGGACCATCAGAATTAATATATTTCCCTAAATCAACCCAAGATAATTACAAAGAATGAATTTTGAATTTTCCACAAATAATTTTAGACATGTTAGTTTGACATTAACAAGCAGCAATTCAGTCTCTATGAAATTGAACAAAATTTGAGATAGTAAAATAGGTCAGGGACAACTACATGGTGCGGTGGATAGAGCACCCAGTCATTGATCAGGAAGACCTGAGTTCAAATCTGGCTTCAGATTCTACTTATGTGAACTTGGGTAAGTCATTTAACCATGTTTGCCTCAGTTTCCTCAACTGTAAAATGACCTGGAGAAGAAAATGGCAAACCACTCCAGTATCTCTGTCAAGAAAATCCCAAGTGGATTGTGTTGGATCAGGCATGACTGAAAAAATGACCTTTGCAAAATTGCTTCCTTATTTTTGTTTTCTTTTTTGCATTTGTAGCCCAGTACATTGAAAAGTTGAATTGTTGGTGGTTTTGGGGACTGGGGAAGGAGTGGCTAATGGTAACATGGTAGTGACAAGTAGAAGTAGAGAGTCTTTGGTGATTGGAGGAACAACAGTGTAAATTGGAAGGTATCCACTGTAGTGAGAAGACTCTTGGACTTCATAATCTTTCTATCCTTGACTTGGCCCTGTTCCCTAGTCTGCCATGTCCAATTTGAGTGCAGGAAATCATAGAAGCACAGAATCTTAAAGTTGGAATGTACCTTAGAGGTCATCCAAATCCAATTCCCTCATATTGGTCAGGAAGATGAAGCTCAGAGATTGACTTGCCTTAGAGGTCACTCAGTCAGTCAGACATAGAGCCAGGTACAGGACAGGTCTCCTGATTGCCAGTCCCATGCTTTCAAGTGTTCCCAACAGGGATTTTAGGTTGCTCTTAAGCAAGAAATAAACTTTCCTAGACTATTTGCATCTTTACCAGCAATAATTTAGAGAAACTCCATTTATTCACCAAGGATTTATTGAGTCTGCTTCTCGCACTGAAATATATTTGAAACTATGAGCCTTCCAGACCATCACAAATCAGCTGACTTTATACTCAACCACCATGAAGCTCTCTATAAGGATTAGTTTCAGCGATGGGTGAGTAACATCCCATTATGGCTCTTCTGATGTGGCCTCTGATTGATCAAGTTGGTAGGTTTGCCCCTCGTGGTTCCTGAGCTTCTTTTCTGTTCAATTCAGTTATATTCAATTCATAAACATTTATTTAGTTCCTAATCTATTCCAGGCACTGAGCTATGTGCTGGGGATGTGAAGATAAAACAAAACAAGGCAGCTGTGACCACTGTTCTTAGTCCCCTCTTCATCCCCATCATTTGGAAATGGGGTGGAGAAAGCAATCTGACAAATGGATTCATTCTGTGGTATCAGTAACAATGTATTTCTCTAGGGAAACCATTGCATCTTTGTCTAAAAATTGCCTGTATATATGTTTTATAATATTCAGAAGAAAAAAAAGTCCTGGCCTCTTTTAAAGCTATATGTGTCAGAGGTCTGTCAAAGGCAAGAGTCAGTCTGAGGAAGAACAGGAAACTTGCCAAGCTTCTCAAAGAAATCAATCCCACTTAGATGGCAGGTCAAATATTGGAGAGAAAGGGAAGAGCCTGATAGATGAAAACTACTCTCCTGATCATAAAGGGACTATTACTGGGTTTTTACATGGAGTCAGGGAAGTCTCAAACCCTTGGCTAAATGTACATCTCTTGCATATGTGTGTTTTTGGAGAGAGGGAAGTGGAGGGTGGTGATAATCATTATTGTTGGATGGAAGTCACCAGAAGTGAACAAGCAATTATATTCCAGTACAAAGAGTGAGCAGAGAGTATAGGACCCTAAGATTTTTTTCTCCGAGATTAGCAGATGAGGATCTTTTATTAGGATAAGGAGAGCCAGAGGCAGGTCAGGCAAGTCAAACCTCAAAAACAACTGTAGGGAGAGAGCGCTAAAGGTTTCTCTCTAAAGCAGAATGAAAAGAAAACCCCAGTTAGATGAAGAAGTGATTATCTATAGAAGTTGAAGTTTAATGATGGATGTACCTAGAATCAGATGCTTTTCAGCCATTGAGAACTTTAAAAGACAGAGAAGTTTTGGGATTTGCCAAAATTTATCCAGGTAGGCTATGGCAGAACCAAGGCTAAACCTGAAATCTTTTGACAAGCTGGACCAAGGCTCTAACCACTCCATTGTACTGTCGTATCTAAATGTTTGTGTTTCTTTCCATTTTTCTCCAAATTATAGCTTTCGAATTTGTGTGCAAATTCGAGGTCAGCTAATAATCTCATTATTCTAAGGAAAAGTGACATTTTTTTTTTTTTTAGTAGAGGCAGACACTGGGGTTGCATATTAATGTTTGCTTGGTTGCTCATGTCTAAGGAAAGACTGGCCAGTTGGTAGCATAGCTACAGTTGTTTGATTGCTAGCATTGGAGCCCTGGAAAGTGCTGGGTTCAGATCCTACTTTTAATGTTAGCTATGTGACTTTGGCCAATTAATTTAACCTTTCTGAGACTTAGTTTCCTTATCTGTGAAATGGCCATCAGAATTACACCTTCCTCCAAGGGTTGTTGTGAGTACTGAATAGTATATTATTTTTAAAGTTCTTTGTAAGCCTTAAAGCTCTATCTGCTATATCTATCCCTTCCACATTGAGGGGGGTTGGGGGTGCAGCTTCCCCACAATCTGGAAAACATGCAAAAAATTGTTGGCTCTTCCTTCATGAAGATGTCTGACATTTTTCTTTGTCTTTTATGGGGTATTTACAGTACCTTATAAAATTTGGGATCTGTGTTTATACACACACACACTCTTCATTAAAGAAAATTAAGTTCAAAAAAGGACACTTGAAAAGGCAGTAACTCAAAGGAATGAATCTTTAATAGTGGAAATTCAGGTGAGAGAGAATTTTGAGTGAGAGGCCTTCTGGGTATTCCTCATATCACATCTCATAGTCAACTACCTACTCTTCACATAGCTAAGGTCTGCCCCTTGTCGTCTTGTGAAAGTGTGAACTTCCATTTAACATTAGAAATACATGTGGTCATGTTAGCAACTAGGCTACAGTGTAGTAGCGGGGAATTCCATTTTAATGAGCTCTTCTTGACACAAGAGTGAAAGGAAATTATAGCAATGACAATCCTAGGGCAGATGATGAGGAAGTTAGTATAATACTTAGTCAATAAGTCAACCTGGCATAAGGTCTCAATATTTTGCAGACTCATAGACACAGAATCAATCAACCAATCAATATTTTTTAAGCACCTCCTATGTATCAGGCATTGTGCTAAGTGCTGGGGATACAAAAAGAGACAAAAGAGAGTCTCCACCCTCAGTGAGCTGACAACTAAACATGGGAAGCAAGAAGCAAGCAAATATATACAAATAAGCTCGATTCAGGATAAATAGGAAATGATTAACAGAAGGAAGAAACTAGAATAAAAAATTATACTGTTAAAACTAATAAAAAGTAACTAACACTTGTATATCACTTCAAGGTTAGCAAAGCACTGTATATATATATATATATATATATATATATATATATGATCTCATCTAAAAATAATATTTTGGATTTTTAAAATTTTTACATAGACTACATTATCTTCTATATCACTCTTCATCCCTCTTCCCAGAGAACTTTCACTTGTTAAAAGGATTTTTTTAAAGAGAAAGAAAAAGAAGAGGAAAAAAACCCCATCATATTTGAACCTCACAACTTCCCTGGGAGATATCTCCATTTTACAGATGGAGAAACTGAGGTACAGAGAAATGATTTGCCCAGAGTCATGTAGCTAGTAAGTGCCTGAAGTAGGATTTGAACACATTTTCCTATTGGATCAAAGTCCAGCCCTCTCTCCACTATACCAAGCTGCTTTCATTAAGTTAACTAACTAACCTCCAACTAATCTCATTTGGCACAATGCTGTATTGAACATTTTGAAAGGTCCAGTAATTCTCCAAGTGTGATCTAGGGAGATCTTTTCAGGGAGTCCATAATGTCAAAACTATTTTCATAATAATACTAAGATGTTTTAATTTATAATACAGAAAATATCGACAAATATAACCCACATGAACAGAAAATATTGATAGATAAAACCCACATAAATGAAAGCTTTCAAGGGGTTCTCAATAATTTTTAAGGGCATGAAAAAAGTTTGAGAATCACTGGTCTTGTCTAAACATCATTATCTATTTCCACTCAGTGGAAAAAGCAGAAATTCAGGAGGGAGGGATACGTAAAGAAAGAGGGAAAGGGAGAGAGGGAAAGAGAGGGACTAAGAGATATATACAGATTATATGGGCAGTAACCTAAAAGAGAAAACATTATATGGACAGACAGAGTAAATGAATGGTGGATCCACCTCACCTGGGCAATATACCTTTTTCTTTCCTCCCTCCTCCCTGCCCCGTCAATTTTGTACACATGAACTGATCTGTCACGTTTCTGTGTATTTCATAGACTATGTAGTTTTCAGGAACTTTTCAGTGCAATTGGCAAAACAGTATCTTTACATTGAGCTGAAACTGATTCCCTTTAGCTTACGACCATTGATCCAGGTTTTGCCCTCTGGTGCTGAGCAGAATAACCTTAACCCCTTTTCTATATGAAAGCTCTTCAAATAGAGGAAAGCAGGTACCATGTCTCCTCACCCTCCTCCCTCCAAGTCTTTCTTTTACCCCTAGGTTAGCCTGATTTTTCCATATTGGTTAGACTACAGAAATTTCTTTTCTTTTTTTTTTGAATGTGTTGCTCTATTTCTTTTTAAAATAAAAGATGAATATTTAGCAGATTCCTTCATTTTCAGAATTTGCAATCACAGACTTTCAAGTTGGTACATGGAGAGGCATTTGGAGAAGTACTAATATTTTGACTGTCCTATTTTCTTACAAAGCTCTTTCTTTTCAATATATTTTACTTTTCCCCCCATTTGCATTCAATTGAAATGTATGAGCTGAATGAGTCATACTTCTGAGGAAATAACTTTGACAGAGAGAAATGAATGATGAAGGATTTTTTATCTAATAAGGTTGAAAATTTTGCTTTTCTTAAATTAAATGAAGTCTTCTGTTTCCATGGCAATAAGATGTGAAAGAGATTTTCTCAGGACTTTGCTTCTCTTTAAAGACTTCTTAGGTTGGTCCTCCATTTAGGAATAATATAATTTATGTCACTTTAAAATGACTTTAGATTGGAAGGACTGTAGAATTTGGTTATGACATTTTGCTTGAGAGGTTGGTATAAATTTTTTCTTGCGTCTCATGAAGGGAAATTTCATTGCTGAAGTATCTCAGAGAATCAGAGAATCTGAGCGTTTGGGAGGTGTCTTAAAGGATATCTAACTCCTCCTATTTGACACAGAAATATGTGATGTCTGTGACAGTCATTTTAACTTTATTTGGACACCTATATCGATGGAGAGTTTACTGTCTCATGTTAGCCCATTCATTTCGCTTTGCTGCCCTCTCTGCCCTTCAATGAAGGGATCCAGTAAATGAAGAATAAAAGGTGTCTCATGCTGAACTTCCTAGGTGGGTCACTGAGGGAGGTAGGAATCTGGATTCCTATAGCTTTAGATCTTCTTCCGAAGTCCTGCTATCTGCCCTGCCTTGATTGCTAATTTTAATTTTTTTCATTACTACAGCCTCATGCTGGTTTTAGCAGGTATCACTGATCCCTGTTTAATGATAATAATAACTAGCACTTATATAGTTCTAAGGTGTGCAAAGTGCTTTACAAATTTATCATCACAATAACCTGGAAGGATTGTTATTATTATTATCCCCATTATATTATTATTATCCCAATTATATTATTATTTTATATTAATATATAATATTATATATTATCATTATTTTACAGTTGAGGAAACTGAGACAGAAGTTAAGTGACTTGCCCAGGGCCACACAGCTAGTCAGTGTTTGAGGCAAGATTTGAACTCAGGTCTTCCTGATTCTAGTCTAGTTCTCTATCCACTATGCTGCCTAGCTGCCTCTGCTCCCTGTCATTATCAATTCTTGCTCCCCTTCCTAAAGCTCTCATTGGTTCACAGTAGCTAGTTGTTCCATCACCAGCACTATATATCTGACTGCAGCATGAATGAAGAAATGGAGGTTAAGTCATCAGTCAGTTAGTGAGGAAACATTTATTATACACCCTAGCAGCTAGTGGTGCAGTGGATAAAGCCCTGGGCTTGAAATCAGGAAGACTTCTCTTTGTGAGTTCAAATCTGGCCTCAGACACTTAATAACTGTGTGACCCTAGACAAGTCAGTGGACCCTTTCTGCCTCAGTTTCCTCATTTATAAAATGAGCTAGAGAAGGAAATGGCAAAATCACTCCAGTATTTTTGCCAAGAAAACCCCAAAATGGGGTCATGAAGAGTTGGAAATGACTGAAACAACCTAACAATGACAGCAACATCGTGCCCCGCTATGTGCCAGTCACTGTGATGGATGCTGGGCATACAAAAGGAGACAAAAAATGCCTCCTGCTTTGGAGTACTTCACTAGTCCCAATAGTCTAAATGGGGGAGACAACAAATAAATAAAAACTGCAAATTAATATGTACACACAAGTTATATATAGGATAAAAAAGGAAATAATTAAGAGAGCGAAGTCATTAAATTAAGAGGGGTTAGGAAAGGTTTCCTATAGAAGATGGAATTGTATTTGAGACTTGAAAGAAGCCAGGAAGCAGGGGTGAGGAGGCAGAGCATTCTAGGACTGGAGGATGGTCAGAAAAAATGTGCAGGGTCAAAAAAGGGAGTGAAACAGTCAGGAGATCAGTGTCGCTGGATCAAACAGTAAGTATAAGAGTATTGGAAAGGTGGGAGGGTCCAAGGTTATGAAGGACTTTGGATGGCAGGGGCTTTGGTATTTGATCCTGAAGTTTATTGACTGGTGCGGGGGAGGTGACATGATCAGACCTGTGCTTTAGGAAAATCATTTTGGCAACTGGGTGGAGACTGAATTGGAGTGAGGAGAGACTTGAGGCAGGCAGACTATGTATGTAGTAATCAAGGGGATGGGGGTCTATACTAGAGACCAATCACAATTCCAGAGGAAGTTGGTTATATGTTTCTATCTAACCTGTGAGTTTCTTGAGGGTAAAGATTGATTTTTGCCTTTCTTTGTGTCTTCAGTGTTGAACACAATAGCTTGGCACATTATAGACTCTTAATCAGTACTTGTTGACTTCTTTACCTGTAACTCTTCACAGAGAAAGGTCTTTTGATGCAGGGTTTGATGCAGTCAGCACCATGCTACCTGGCCCCCTTCCTGAAGAAAGTCTTGTTAATATATAGATATATTAGTTATAATATATATGTATATATACACACATATATGTGTGTGCATATGTATATATGTATGTGTATATATACATGTATGTGTATATATATGTGTGTATAAATATAGATAGGTATCAAAGATTTAACCATTTGTTTCAGCATAGTAAGCAATATTTTCCAACATATTTCCACCTTTGCATGAAAGTTATTGAGAGTCAAGGGATACTCTACCACTCCAATATGCCAATGCAAATATGATTTCACTGATTTGGGTATTCTTGAGCAAGATTCAGATCACAGCCCTTCCATGTGTGTCCTTCCTCATGTCTCTTGTTCATCTTGTCCTGTATTATCTTTATGGGAAACGCCTTATCAGATCCTTCATCGACTTCCTCTGCTTCCTCATCATCTGCAACAGATGCTGACTCGTAATCTGTAACCATCTTCATGGTGGTCTTTTGGCTTCTCTCTTCTTGAGGACTGCAAGACGAGTGTAGAGTCAAATATTATTTTTGGTACCAAAAACAGTATTAGTTGCTTGATTATTCATCTTATTCCACAGACTTGTCTTGAAACGTCTTTGTCTATTCCTAAAGATCGTTACTTATTCTCTAAGGATAAAGATTAGCTATCCCCAAGGATATGTAAAAGAATGTGCTATAGGCTGGGAAATCCTGGCATTCCATATGATGTTAAGAGGGGACCTGTGAGAAAGTTTTCAACGGTAATGATTTTTAGCCTTTACAATGTGAAACACAATGTTATCAACATAGAAGAATGTTTACTGCATGTGCCAATTTTTCAGTATGAAAATATATGGACTTTCTCTATTCTACATCATCATTTCCATGACACTTCATTACCCCTAGGGTTGGTCCATCCCCTTGGCCTCCCAGATAAGCTTTTATAAGTCATATCTATCTATCTGTCTATCTGTCTATCTATCCATCCATCCATCTATCTGTCTGTCTAATCTAGATATGTATGTATGTATGTATACATCTATGCATCTAAATCTATATGCCTATACACAAATGCATACGTCTGTAACATGTTTTTATATATACAAATATGTATGTATATTGTGTGTGCAATATACTTGTATGTACATGTCCCAGAATTTTCTGGAGTCAATTAAGTTTGGAAATGAGTCTAGGTGATCTCTCAATTCTATTCTAAATGCTTTTTGGCTGAATGACAGACAGTGTGATGTAACAGAGAGTGCCAGACATAGAATAAGTGAGGAAGATCTCAGTTAAAAATCCCTTCTCTGACATTCACTAGCTGGATGATCATGGACAAATCAGTTAAACTCTGAGCCTTGGTTTATTCATTTGTAAAATGGAGATAAGAACACCTGTAGTACCTTCCTCACAGCATTGTTTCAGTATTTAGGTGAATTAAATCATTTAAAGTACTCTGTAAATGTTAAAGAATGATATCAATGCCAACCATTAATATGAGTAATATTAATATGTCCTAGAAGGACAGGTAAAAATGATCAAATAAGTATTCTCAGCTCATAGGGAAAATGTAGGTTACCACTGCATTATTATGATCAATTCTGAATTATCCTTTGGGATCATCTAGTTTATTGATTCATCAGTGTGCATTTTGGACACACTCTGGGTTCTTTCTTTCCTCCTTCAGTTCATGTGAGCTCAGCCCATAGATGGTCTGTCTGTCCGTCTGTTTGTCTGTCTATCTATCTATCTATCTCTCACTGGGGCTCCACCTCTTGCCCAGGCTATTCACTGGCTTGATCTCATTACTGGTTGTTAAGGGGGCTTTGACAAGCTCTCTTTCTGAAGTGGGTTAGTTTGCTCTTCCTTAGAAATCTGGTGGCTTCCTAACTCCTGGAGGGTCACCATATTGGTGTCAGATTTGTGGTAGGCACTCAATTGGCATAGCTCTCTGAAGCTCAGAACTCCTGAGCTCAAGAGGTCCACTATTTTTAGCCTCTAAACCTGGGCATAGATTGCAATTTAAATCTAAAACAAAATACAATTGAAAGAGATTAACTTTAAAAACCTAATAAATTGACTTTCAAATAAAAATTACTTTTGTTATACCTACTGTATGGGATTATTCATTCTCTGCCAATAAAACCAATAAATATTTATTAAGCACCTTTGATGTACCAGGCACTGTGCTAAGTGCTAAGGATGCAATTAATAAAAAGAAATATCATCTCTGTCCTGAACAAGCTTATGATCTAAATAGGGAGACAATGCACAAAAGGAGGCAGGAAAGGGGTACAGATATGGACTGAATACCAGGGACAAATAGGGTGGGGGAGAGGGAATTTTGTTCTATGGAGTTGAAATCAATCAGTGTAAAGTAGCAGATAGAGGGTGGAGTGATCTGAGAGCTGCCACCCTCCCCACCCCACCCTGAACCAAATCCAAACAGAGGGAAGAAAAGGCAGAGGAGGGTAGAGTTAATCATGGCTCTAGTTGGCAGCATGATTATGAGTTTATATGGATGAACTTGACCTGGGAGGGGTATCTCCTTCCTTCTTGTTGAAACCAGACAGTGCTGAAGATGCAAAATGGAGTAATAAACACAGATTGTTAAAAATTGACCATTTCCATGGCAACTTTGATGACTCTGTGGTCCATACTTGAGTGCTGGGGTATAGGTTTGAGTTATTTTTTAGTATAGCTGTGAATTTTAGAAGAAATTCTGAAACAATTTTAGAATTTTAAGAACAATATTTTTCAAACAGTGTTTCAGGGGAGGGGGAAAGGAAGGAAATGGGCATTTATAGAGCACCTACTATGTGTCAGTCACTGTGCTAACTTCTTACAAATATTATCTCATTTGATTTACACAACAGCCAACTGCAAGTTGAAGAAACTGAGGCAAACAGAGATTAAGTTAGTTGCCCAGGGTTACATAACTAGTTAGTATGTGAGGCTGGATTTGAACTCAAGTCTTCCTGACTCCAGACCAAGTGCTCTATCCACTGTGCCACTCAGGGACCTCAATTTCAGATTTGGAATTGCATTTCTTCTAATGCTTCATTATAGTGCAAAGGCAATCCTGGGTTCTTAAAAGCCCCAGGGCACACACTCTGGAAGGTCTCATAAAACTAGAAAATTCATAAATTATAAGATCACAGTTTTAGGGTTGAAAGGGATTTCAGAAACTTTTTTGTTTTACAGGTGTTTAGATTTTGACCCAGAAAAGTTTCCTGACTTGCCAGCAAGTGGTAGAATGGGAATTTGAACTTAGATCCACTGATTCTTAACCCAACATACTTTCCATTGTATTGTGATGTTTCAAGTAAGAATGCTGCAATGGAAGATATGTTCATCATCTGAGGATCAGGTTGGATAAGTTTGTAGAAACTCATCATCAAGTTAGGCACCTGGGGATGAATGTGTGTCCATCACATTCCCTGATGATTGTCCACCACAAGTTAGGACTCGTATTGGTGATGAAAATCCAAACAAATGAAATGATCAGAATAATCATTTGGACTCAGCAAGTGTGGCATTCTTTGTGCATGTCAAGAAAGACTTGAGATTGAAAGCTCTGAGCTTGGCCAAATGGAACCAGCGTCAGAAGGTAATATCTTGGTTTTCTTTAGGTGAGAAGCATTGAACACAAAATGGTCAAGTTAGCAACCTGACTGGCATCCTCAGATTAAACAGAAAGAATATATTCAGTGCAATTAACACCTACCAGTAATAAAGCATGCTTGGGGCATGACAAATTATTGTATAAAAGAATTAGAGGGTTGTACAAACAAAAACCCTTATAATGTTAATGAAATATAGGGTGCATCATCTCAAGGCAACAATGAAAAATGAACACTTCCTTGTCAAAAAGGATGGAGAGGATGGATGAATATTCTCAAAGCACACAGCAAGTCAACGATTAACTGAACTCATGTTTGGAACAAACAGATCTCACTTTACAAAGAAACTGTAAAGGCTGACAACAGGCAAATTCCATTGGATGGTTCTGACATAGTTGAAAGTGATTTATTTCCAGAAAGAAGCTGTGAAACATCTATGATCCAAGGAGTGGCTTTAAAAAGCCCTGAGTGATATCTTCATGAATTCAACCAACATTATGTCAACAAAGAGATGCCCAACAAATGGCTGAGTTATGCAGGTTTATTTATAAAGATGGATGATTTTATGATTGAGGCACATAATTGCACAGAAGATAGAACAATAGATTTGGAGTCAGGAAGACCTGAGTTCAAATCCTGTCTTAGATACTTAGTAATTGTGTGACCCTGTCTGCCTCTATTTCCTCATCTGTAAAATGGGGCTAATAATAGCCCCTACCTCCTCGGGTTTTGTGAGGATCAAAAGGTACTATATAAATATGATGATTATGATGGAGGAGGAGGATGAGAATCCAGGATCAAGTCATTATAGGATCAGAAATTAGAGAAAGGTTACTCTTAAGGAGCTTTAGATCATTGCAGGATATTTAATGAAATGGTGGCAACCATACAGCATATCACTTTTAGGATGCAAAAACTTTGCATTTCCTGGATCCCTAGGAAGACATGATCTAGTGGCTAGAAGAATATGCCAGAAGCTCGCTAGTCTTTATTAACTATCAGATGACAAATCCCCGTACTACAAATATAAACCTCCAAATATCCTTGAGGATTTAACAAATTAACTGCTAGAAGTGGGATATCCTTTACAAAAAGAACAATTGGCTACAACTGCCAGAATTTAACACTGAACAATAAAAATTTATGAAGAACATTTCTAATAGATGACACTATAGTGAACATTCATCACCTTCAGAATGTAAAGTCTTCAAAATCTAGAGACTTAGCAGAGAAAAATGGGTCCATGTGGAAAGGATTATGTGTGCACCATCCCCATTGTCCTGATTGCTACTAGAGATGGTCTAAAGATACTTTTGGTGAGTCCACAGAAAATGAGCTTGAATTTCAATACTCTCATTCAATTACTAACACTCTCTCTCTCCCTCATCCCAAACTCCCAAACTTAACCCCCCAAATTCATTTTATTTACTTGAAAAATAATCCAGAAACATTAAATACATGGAATAATAAGCAAGAGTGACATGTTCTAGCACTCTTATCTGAATCCCACCAAGAATGATGAGAAGAATAAGATCCCAGTAACACTAATCATGAACTCTAGCGAACTGGACAAAGAAATGGAGAAATCATGCATGGTGAAAAACTCAGTGCAAAGTCCAGAGTGTGCAGCAGGGAGGCCAGCAGGATGGGCAGGCAACCTCTCCACTACAGGGAATTGAGTCTAGCCACTGCTGTTTGTGTGAAGGAAATAAAAGCACTTAGGAAATGTGCCCCCATTCTCTCTCAAATGACGTAAGGTATAACAAAATCTAACAGGAAATTCATTTCCCCTCTCCCTTGTTTGAGTCCTAAGGTAATCCTATTTGAGATAATTTAGCCTAAAAATAGGCTGATTTTCTCTAGGCTGCTAGCCTTTGTTGATCTCTTCAGTTTGCAGCTTTAATGGCTGATGGGTACTCGTATAGCCCCAGGAGTAGGCTTACTAACATATTTTTTGACACTTGCCCTCAGTCTGTAAGATTTATGCTGTTATTTTCCACCCTTGTTAATATCTGAGCAGTGAATCTAAGAGCTCTATGAAAGGTTTGTGGACGCTAAAATCTACGTGCATTTATTCTCTGGATAGCCAGGACCAGGTTTTTAAAATTTGTTTTGATTTCAAATCATCAGAGATTTAAAGCCAGAAGGGATCTTAGAGGTAAATAAATCCAATTTATTTGTTTTATGGACGAGGAAACTGAGGCCCACAGAGGTCTGAGTGACTAGCCAGGATCACAGAGCTAGTAAATGTCTGAGACCAGATGATGGGATCATTTATAGATTTAGAGCTAGCCCAGCCTAAGCCAGGACAAGAGAAAGTGACTAAGAAATGGACACTCAGTCTTTGCTAGAGGAGAACACACACTCACTTCTGAGGCATTCTGGTTTTGGACAGCTCCAATTGTTGACAAGTCTTTCTCTATCATAATGTGTAAATCTGTCCTTTCACTCATCGCTCCTCCTTCTGGGACCCAAGTGAACAAGGCTGATCTCAAAGCCAGTATTTGCTGGATGTGGAATCAGGGCCTGGGTTCACATAAATAAGAACAAAAAGTTCAAGGCATATTACGGTGGAACATGCACTGGATTTGAACTCAGAGGCTTTAAAATCTAGGCTTTGATGGTGCCAGTTCACTCACTGCTCCTAATTCTTTCCTCTCTCATCTCTCTTCCAGGGTAGCTAGGTAGAGCAGTGGATACAGCGCTGAGAGTAGAGTCAGGAAGACCTGAGTTCTATTTACTAGCTGTATGACCCTGGGCAAGTCACTTAACCCTGTTTGCCTCAGTTTCCTCATCTGTAAAATGAACTGGAGAAAAAAATGGCAAACCATGCTGGCATCTTTGCCAAGACAATCCCAAATAGGGTCACAAAGAGCCAGACATAACTGAAATGACTGAACAACAACAAATCTGTCTTGAAGATATCTATCATTTGCTCCCCTCTCCCCCATCTTGTTTTCTCTAAGCTAAGCATCCCCAGTTCCTTTGACCAATATTTGTATAAAATGATAGAGAGCAGTGTTATGGAACTCAAATGGAAATGGGGCTCACTAAGGCATATGTGAGGATCCTTGTGAGCTATATACTGGATGAATTTTAAAATGTAATCTTATCTGAGTTTTATGTATTTTTATTTATTTCGCTACTTATTTCCCAATTACATTTTAGTCTGGTTCAGGCCACATTTGGGAGTGTTGCTACCAGAAGGCCATGCGTTAGACATCTCTGGACTAGAGAACCTTCATCCCGGCCACCCTTCTCTACATGCTCTTCCGTTTATCAGAGTACTTCCTAGAACTTAAATAAAATTTGATGACTTAAAACAACACTAAGACTTTTGGGACACTTTGTATAGTTTGTCTTTGTAGACCTGGTATAAATCTTGTCAATGACTTGTCTTTACATGTTTACGTACATTAGAATATAAGCTCCTTAAGAGCAAGGAGCTTTTTCTTTTTTTAAATTTTCTTTGTATCCCCAGCGCTTATCACAGTCCTAGCACATAGTAAATATCTAATAAATCCTTGATCATCGCTCACTGATTAACTGACCTATCTCCTCTTGTGTTGTCTGCATATTTGACAAGCATACTATCACTTTATTCCTGTCATATGGCTGGGTGAGTGTGACCTGCTTTAAGATCTGTTTTTCCCTTTAAAAGAGATAGAATCTATCTTTTCTGACAGTTTCTATGCATCAGCATCATGTGATATAGCCTTGTGGATTTCGATATAACCTTGTGTTCTATCTGAAATGCCTTAAGTTCTTGGCCATGACCTCCCAAGGCACCTTTCCTTATACTTCTTGAATGCCTGACTCTAATTAAGTGTCCAGAAGATTAAAGACTTTGAACTGTGCTGGGCTCTGAAGCAAAAATAGTCTTTTCCGTACATAACTGTGAGTTTAGTACCTTATGGCTCTGTTTTAATACAAAATTATTCAAAGGTGTTTTCAAATGAATTCTCAAGAAAGAGACCAGATCAGATGTAGGACAAAACAATTGGGTATCCTTTGTAAGACTTGGAAATTGCAATTCCCACTTGCACCCCTGACCACCGGGGGCTGTGAACCTTTTCTGTCCTATGCGACATTTGACTTTTTACAAAGTACTCGTGTCATAAAAGGTAGAATTTTCTGGAATCAAAATATGTGTATTTTTAAACAGCAATATTTTAAAAGGTGCTCCTCTTTGTGCCCTTCTGCTTAATGTGCCTCTGGGGACTCGTCAATCTTCAGTTCCGTAGAGACCACAGCAAATTGGCAAGGAGATAGTAGAAAATGTCTAAATGCTCACTCATAAGGGAAGAGAAAGAAAAAAATAAGATGTGTCTAGAGAAGCTGGCTGTTCTGCTTGAGACTCACAGAGGGCAGCTAAGGGCAGCTCTGTTTGCCTTAAGGCCTCTGTCAGCAGTCTGTTAATTGTGGATCAAAGGCATCTGAGTAAAGAGACAACTAGGATCATACTGTGAAAAAAAGGTTGGGAAAGATCCAAGAAAGGTCATCAAATCTTACTGTAGATAGGAATTTTCCCTCATGAACACTTAGAGATTAAATCCCAGTATCACCACCCAATAAGACATACAGGCGGTTAACCATGAGAGTTAGGCACAAAAGTGGCAAAGGGCTGAAAATCCTGATTCCAGCAAATGTGGAAGGAAGAAGGGAATTCTGAAGTAGCTTTCAAGGAGCACAGTGATGGTGAGGCTCTCCTGGCATTGCCATGAGGGAGGCCATCCAATAAGAGAGGAAAAAGGCACAAGTATCTACAGGGTACTGGGGGTAGAAATATCTTGAGAAGCATCATGGTGTGGTAGATAGGCCTCCAAGGATGAGTCAGGAAGAAATAATTTACTAGCCGTGCAACCTTGCACAGGTCATTGAGCAGCTCTGTGCCTCAGTTTCCTCAGCTGTAAAAAGAGAAAGTTGGGCTCGATGACCAAGGTCTCTTTCAGGTCTAAATCTATGGTCAGGTGAGGTGGCTGTTCCTTGGGGTCTCATCGCAGTAAGGTAATTCTGCTGTTGCACCATAGCTGACACTAACTTGCTTAATGCAGCAGCTTATCCAAACTTTGTCATCTGTCCTCAAGCAGCCACCTCAACACGCTCTTAGCTGAAGTCTTTGCCTCACATTTTACAGAGAAAACTCAGGCCATTTTCCACAAGCTGCCATTTCCCCCAGTCTCCTCATCTCATGTCTCTCTGTCCCCATTCCCTTATTTCTTCCTTTGTTTGAGTCTCCAGTGAAGAGGTGGACGTTCTCTTCACCAAAGACCATCCTACTCTGTGTCCCCTTGATCCCATCCTCTCCCATCTTTTGCAAATTACCTCCACCAACATCATCCTTCCCCTCTAAACTTCAATTACTTCCTATATGTATTGCCTCTCCCTTATCCTTTAAAAAAACCTTCACTAGATCCTTTAATCTCTACTAGCTATCATGTTGTGCTTCTCCTTTGCTTCTCATATAAATGTTATGAAAAAGCCATCTACATTTGATACTTCTGCTTTGGCTTCCCCTCCTCCCACTCTCCTCTAACTCCCCTATAGTCTTGCCTCTGACTTCACCATACAGCTGAAACTATTCCATACAGCTGAAACTATTCTCCCCAAGGTTACCAATTTCTTCTTGGCCAAATCTGATATTTGGTGACATCTCTCTTACTTGGTGATATCATAAGCTTAGCAGGAATAATCATCTCAATGTGGATGACTCTCAAATCAATAAATCACTTCCAGTCTATCTTAAGTGCCTATGCCGCAATGTAAATTGACTAATTAGACATTTCAAACAGGATATTTCATACTCAATGTGTCCAAACCAGAACTCCCTATCTTTTCCCTCATACCATCTCTCTTCTGAATTTTCCTATTTCTGATAAGGAAATCACTGTTTTTGTAGTCTCCTAGATTCAGAATCCCAGGGTCACCCTCAAATTTTCATGCTCATGTAACCCCACAATCCAATTAGTTGCCAGATTTTTTTCTCAGTAACATCGATTTTATCCACTATTGTTCTCTTCTCTCCACTCACATAGCTACTGTCTTAGTTCTGGCATTCATCACCTCTTACCAGGACAATTGCAACTGCCTCTGACTTAATCTCCCTGCTAAACATCTCTCCTTGCTCCAATCTGTCCTCTCTATACAGTCAACCAAAGTGATTATTTATTTATTTTATAATCGTTTATTTTCCCCCAATTACATCTTTAAATGATTTTTGACATTTTTTTAAAGTTTTGAGTTCCAAATTCTAACTCTCCTTTATTCCCCTCCTTCTTCCCCAAGATGGTACACAATCAGATACAAGTGTACGTGTGCCATCATATAAAATATTTCCATATTAGTAATTTTGTACAAGAAGACTTGGATCAAAAAGTAAGAAAAGAAAGAAAGGGAAAAATAGTATGCTTCAGTCTGTATTCAGGTAATATCAGTTCTTTCTCTGGAGGTAGATAGCAGGTTTCATCATGAATCCTTTGGGATTGTCTTAGATCACTGTATTAGGGGCAGTTAGGTGGTGCAGTGGATAGAGCACCAGTGCAGGAGTCAGGAGGACCTGAGTTCAAATCTCACCTCAGACACTTGACACTCACTAGCTGGGTGACCTTGGGCGAGTCACTTAACCCCAACTGCCTCATCCTGGGGCATCTCCAGTCATCCTGATGAATATCTGGTCACTGGATTCAGATGGATCTGGAGGAGAAGTGAGGTTGATGGCCTTGCACAGCCCTCCCTCACTCAAAACAAAGTCAAGTGCAAGTCATGTCATCATCTCTCTGATGGCATGGTCTTCTTCAGCAACGAAGGACGAACATATACACAGATCATTGTGTTGCTGAGAATAGGTAAATCACTCATAGTTCACCATATAACATTGCTGTTACTGTGTATAATGTTCTGGTTCTATTCACTTCATTTTATATCAGTTCATGTAAGTCTTTTCAGGTTTTTCTGAAATCATCCAAACCACTCCATTATCTTTGCCAAGAAAATCCCAAATGGGATCACAAAGAGTTGGACATGACTGAAAAAACAACTGAAGAACCTCTACCCTACTTAGTAAACTTCAGGGGCTCCCTATTACCTCTAGGATCAAATACAAACTTTTATTTTGGTCAGTGAAAACTCTGCATCACCTGGCCCTTTCCTACCTTTCCACTCTTTTTACACTTTGCTCTACTACCCAGTCACATTGACTCCCTTCAAACCATATACCATTGCTCATCTCCTTGCTTTTGTGCTGCTTGTCCCTTATGCCTAGAATATTCCTCCTCATTCTCCTTCCCCACCTCTTTTTCCTCTTAAAATCCCTAAGCTTCATTCAAGACTTAGATTAAATACAGGTTCTTCTTGAGACATTTCCTGGGTTTCCCTGGTGCCCTTTTTCTCCAGTGTTACCTGGTATCTACATTTCATATGTACCTACATAATAGCTAACATTTATAGAGATTGTATGTTGTTCCCTTACCCCATTTTGGGGAATGTAAGCACCTTGAAGGTGGGGATTGTTTTGATCTTGTCTTTGTATCGCTAAAAAAATGCCAGGTTCATAGTAGGTGCTTAATAAATGCTTGTTTATTGATATCTTAACAACCATGATTAGTCAGTCAACAAGTGTTTATCAAACACTTATAATGTGCTAGGCTAAGCCCTGGGGATACAAAGAAAGGCAAAAAAAATCTAAAATGTTCATGATATAGAAAAAAATTATTGAGGGAGAGGATCAGTAATTCTCAGAAGATAATATTCAAAAACCAGGCAGTAATAAAAATCCATGGTTTCAGATTTCTGTAAAAAAAAAAATAGAAATGAGCTTTAAAAAGCTTAATGTAATAAAGCATGTGGTTCCATAGCAAGAGGTGCCTCCAATTGCCTTTTTTACCTTTTTTTCTTAATAATACCATCTGAGAATTCTTTGACCTGATCCGTATCTTTTCTTCTTTGAGCTATTTTGAATCTCTCTCAGTGCTTTTACAGATGCACAGAATTTCTGATACTATTTCAAGAATTATCTGACTTCTTCTGAGCAAGAGCTTATAAAACACAATAAGCAAACGTATCTATCTAGTTTTCATTTGAAAGCCTCAAGGGAGTAAAAACCTACTTTTTGCCAAGTCAGCCCATTTTATTTCTGAATAGCTCTTATAATTAGGGTGCTTTCCTGTGCATCAAGCCTAAATGTACCTCTTCTATCCATTTACTGCTGTTCCTACAATCCTTGCTTATCCCCCAGTCTCATGAACCTTTTCTTCTCTTTATAAGATACCATCTCTTCCTTGAAAAGCACCTGGCTCATGTTATAGTTATGTCCAACTCTTTGTTTCTCTATGGACCATAGCAAGCCAAACTCTTCTATTCTTCTCTCTTTCCTGAAATCTGGATGGTTATTGCTTCCATGACACTATCTGTCTATCTTATCCTCTGCCATCCCCTTTTCCTTTTGTCTTCAATCTTTCTCAACATCAGGTCCTTATCCAATAAGTTTTATCTTCTCATTATGTGGCCAAAGTATTTAAGCTTCAGCTTTAGTATTTGACCTTTCAGCAAATGGTTTGAATGAATTTCTTTAAGTATTGACTGATTTGATCTCCTTGTTGTACAAGGGATTCTGAAAAGTCTTCTCTAGTACCATAATCTGAAAGCATTGATTCTGTAGTGTTCAACTTTCCTTGTAGTCTAATTCTCACAGTTATACATTGCTACTGGAAAAACCATAGCTTTGAGTATAATGACCTTTGTTAGCAAGATGATGTGTTCACTTTTTAGTATGCCGTCTAGATTGCTATAGTTTTCCTTCCAAGGAGCAAGAGTCTTTTAATTTCATGGCTGCAGTCACCAGCTGTAGTGATCTTTGAGCCCAAGAATATAAAACCTGACAATGTTTCCATTTCTTCTTCTGCTATTTGCCAGGAAGTGATGGTACCAGTTGCCAAGGTCTTAGGTTTTTTATATTAAGCTTCAAGCCAACTTTTACACTCTTCTCTTTCACCCTCATCAAGAGGCTTCTTAATTCTTCACTTTTTGCCATCAGAGCAGCATTGTCTGCATATCTGACATTATTGATATTTCTCCTGACAACCTTAATTCTTAGCTTTTGATTCATACAGCCTGGCATTTTGCATGATATATTCTGCATATAAGTTAAATAAATAAGGTAACAATGTACAGCTTTGTGCTACTCTTTTTCCAATCTTAAACTAATCAGTTATTCCTAATCAATCAGTTCTACTGTTGCTTCTTGATCTGAATACAGGTTCCTCAGGAGATAAGTAAGATGATCTCCTGTCTATTTGAAGACTTGCCACATTTTGTTTTGATCCACATAGTCAAAGCCTTTCGAGTTGTCAACGAAGCAGAAGTAAATGTTTTTCTGGAACTCCCTTGCTTTCTCCATAATTCAGTGAATCTTGGCAATTTGGTCTCTAGTTCCTCTGCCTCTTCAAAAACCAGCCTACTTTTCTGGTAATTCTCAGTTCACATACTGCTTAAGACTAGCTTGCAGAATCTCAAGCATAGTACTGCTGGCATATAAAATGTATGCAATGTTCGGTAACTTGAACATTCTTTGGCATTGCCCTTCTTTAGGAATGGGATATAAACTAATCTTTTCTAAACCAGTGAGCACTGTTGAATTTTCCAAATTTTCTGGTATGTTGAGTGGAGCACTTTAACAGCATCATCTTTTAGGATTTTAAATAACTCAGCTGGAATTCTGTCACCTCCAGTAGCTTTATCGTTAGCAATGCTTCCTAAGATCCACTTGACTTTATTCTCCAGGATGTCTGGCTCTAGATCAGTAACTACACCATCATGGTTATCAGTGTTGTTAAGATCTTTTTTGTATAACTGTTCTGTGCATTCTTGCTACCTGTTCTTACTCTCTTCTACTTCTTTTTAAGTTCTTACCATCTTTGTCTTTTGTCATACCATTTGTTTTTTGCAAAAATGTTTCCTTGATATCTCTAATTTTTTTGAAGAGATCTCTTGCCTTTCACATTCAATTGTTTTCTTCTATTTCTTTGCATTATTCATTTAAGAAAACCTATTTATCTCCTTGTTATTTCCTGGAATTCTTTATATCTTTCCCTTTTTCCTTTACCTCTTGCTTTCCTTTTTTCCTTAGCTATTTGTAAAGCTTCATCAGACAGCTATAGTAGAGAGTTCTGACAAAAGGTGACCCACTGGAGAAGGAAATGGTAAACTACTCCAGTATCTTTGCCAAGAAAACAATACTAAAACAATAAAAGATCTGACACAGGAAGATGAGCTCTTCGGTCCAAAATTGTCCACCACACTACTGAGGAAGAGTGGAGGACAATGATAAGTAACTCCAATACTAATGAAGCAGCTGAGCCAAAGCCAAAAGGAAGCTCAGCTGCAGATATGTCTGGAGATGAAAGGAAAGTCCAATGCTGTAAAGACCAATGTTGCATAAGAACTTTGAATTTAAGATCTATGAGCTGGATGTGATCAAACAAGAGGCAGAAAGATTAAACATCGACATGTTGGATGTCAGTGAACTTAAATGGAGGAGAATGGGTGAATTTAATTCAAATGATTATTACCTTGGTCAAGAATCCCTTAGAAAAAATAGAGTAGCTCTCATAGTCAATAAAACAGTGAAAAAAAAGGAGTATTGGGGTATAATCTCAAAGAGGACAGAATGCTATTTGTTTGAATCCAAGCTCAAACTATTCAATATCATAGTAATATAAGTCTATGCTCTCATATATGCACTGACGCCAAGGAGGCCAGGGTTGATCAGTTCTATGAAGACCTACAGCATCTTCTAGAAATGATATCAAAAATGACGTCACATTCATCATATAGCATTAAAATGCTGAAATAGGAATTCAAAAGATAATTGGAATAGCAGACAAGTTTGGCCTTGGAGTATACCATGAAGGGCAGAGACTAATAGAGTTTTGTCAAGATAACTCAATGGTCATAGAATAAACACTCTATTTCAACAGTCCAAAAGGCAATTCTATACATGGACATCACCAGATGGTCAACACTGAAATTGGATTGAATCTATACTTTGCAGCCAAAGGTGGAAAAGCTCTATACAGTCAGTTAAAACAAGACCAAGACCTGACTGTGGCTCAGATCATGACTTTCTTATTGCAAAATTCATACCTAAAATGAAGAAAGTAGGAAAAACTATTTGACTATATAAGTATGACCTAAATAACATTCCTTATGAATATGAAGTGAAAGTGATGAATAGTTAAGGGATTAGATCTGGTGGATAGAGTATCTGGAGAACTGGCTCATAGAAGGTGCTCAGTCAATACTTGTTTACTGACATCTTAGTAACCGTGATTAGTCAGACAGTCAACAAACATTTATTGAACACTTACAATGGGCCAGGTACTGTGCTAAGTCCTGGGGATACAATGAAAGGTAAACAAAACAAAGCAAAAATCCCAAAATGTTCATGATATAGGAAGAACTCTATTGGGGAGGGGGAGGACCAGTGACTCAAATGATAACATCCAAAAAGTAGGTGGTAATAGAATATTCCCTGATTCCTTCATCAATTAGCTTTTCTCTCTTCTCAAATATTTCTAAAATATCTCTCATGATTTCTCTCTTTCTTTACTTCCTACCTTGTCCTATACTCATATGTACACATTATAGCCCCCAGAAGAGTATAAGTACCTTGTGGGCAGGAATTATTTTTTGTTTCTATCTTCTATTCCAGGGACAAGCATAGCACCCTGTAAATGGTAGGAGTTTATTAAATATTTATTGAATTGAAAGTATTTTGAAATTCACCAGAATATTATGCTCTATTTATTCAGAGAAACAATATGGTACAGTAGAAAAATCACTAGACTTGAAGTTAGGAGACCTTGGTTAAAGTCCTGGCCTCTACCACTTACTTGCTATCTGACCATAATAAGCAGCAAGTTAATTAAACAGATCATCAGTTTCTTCCTTTCTAAAATGGGGATAATAATTACATTACCTACCTCATAGGGTTGCTATTAGGACAATATTATGTAAAGTTTAAAGTTTTCTACATATTTGATCTGTTATTACTGTTCATTGAAAAGTTTCCTTTGATATTCTAACGTATGTTCATTTCTTTCCATTCTGTTTTTTATCAGTCATGGCTTTTAAAAGGAGTTATCAGTAATGAGATGGAAAAGTGACAGATTGAGCAGTCAATTGGCATAAAAATTGCTTGATGTATTTTTCTAAGGAGAAAAAGGGATCAGGCATAATCTGTTCATTTCAATCCTTGTTGGGCAATGTGAGTAGAAACAGATTTTCAAATGGGGAATGAAAGCATCCAGTCATGTTGAAGTCACTGGCTTGTTTTAAAAAAAAATTGGAAATGATGTCAGAGATGTGAAACATAGATGTGAGGTCAAAGCATAATCTCCCAGAGAGGAAACTAGGAATTTTTGTTCACAGGGAAGGCAAGTACCATGCACATTGTATAAGGATAGAAGAGACACTAGTGAGATTACTGTGGGGGAGGAGGCTGTAGCCAGGGAGGTAAAAATGTGTAGACAAAAGGGAGGTGCAGGTCAGGACTGGCCAAGCACTCTCTTGCAGTATGTCCACTAGGGGAAAGAGAAACACCATCTGGTAGTTTTCTCTTTTAACTAATTAATTAACTAATTATTGCTGGTAACTAACTGCAAAGCTCTCTTCTATTCTGTAATTCTGTTGTAACCCTTTAAATTTAGCCTCCTGGGCAAAGTTATAGTTGTCTTGACCTAGCTGTGCTCTGCCATCTAACACTGCAGGGGAAACACAAATCACTTATTAAACTGCTCTAGTTGCAATGGATTCTTATAGAATGAAGGAGGAAATATGTTTAGAATAAAATTTGTTCCACCAAATATTAAGGAGCCCAAGGGTGCAAATAAAATATAATGTTACCTCATTTAAAAAAAATTAAAATACCAAGCCCATCCATCAATGATATTGTTAATCATATCCAAGAGCTGTGCCCATCTCAGGAGGGGCATGGTACCAACTGGATAAGGGGAAAGATTTAAAGTTTGAAACTTTAGAAGTGTTGTTTTGCTGTGTATTAAGTGCCAGATAGACTGAATGTTTGAAATGCCTGTAACATACGAGTAACATGAAAAACACCTAACTATATGCAATAGAAGTTCACAGTTCAATGTCCAATCCTTTTTTTTGTTCTTTGTATATGAAAATTTCATGATTACAAAGTTCCTAAGAAAAAAAAATTTCTATTTAAAAAGACCTCTAGTCCCTCAGCTTCTTGTCTGTGTGGGTGTGTGTGTTCGTCCTTTGTTGCTGAAGAAGACTGTACCATCAGAGAAATGATGACATGACTTTCACTTGACTTTGTTTTTTGAGTGAGGGAGGACTGTGCAGGTCACCAGCCTTACTTCTCCTTCAGAGCCATCTGAATGTGACTTGATATTCATCAAGATGACTAGTGATGGCCCACGATGAGGCAATTGGGGTTAAATGACTTGCCCAAGGTCACCCAGCTAGTGAGTGTCAAGTGTTTGAGGTGAGATTTGAACTCAGGTCATCCTGACTCCTGCACTAGTGTTCTATCCACTGCACCACCTAGCCACCCCCAATATAGTTATATTCAAGAAGGAAAGTGGACAGAGGATTGGATGAATTTTGGTGTGCATGAGATGAATCGATCATCTGATGGTTTTTACTACTTGCTAGGTCAATTGTCCTCTTGAAAAAATGAAATTTTTGTAGCCCATAGGTCACTTTAAGCAAAAAACAGAAACAAACAAACAAAAAGGCTTTGTACCTGTCTATAGACAGTTGGATCATAATGTAACTTATCAGAGCATTTGATCCAAATTTCATTTTACAGTTAGGACAAAGGAGGTCCTGAGAGTAACATATCCAGAGTCATACCATTAGCTAGTGACAGAGCTGGCACCCAAACCCACAGTACTCACATTTATATAGCATGTATATCTTTCTCCTGCCACTCCCCATTCCCCATCGATATTTACTTACAGTGTAAGAGGCAGATAATTTGGTGTTAAACCAAATGTAAATTTGTCTTGGGTCCACTTGTCTTGGAAGGGACACTGCCATTGACCAGATGATAATTGCAACTATTTACAACCCCATTTGGGTTTTTCTTGGCAAAGATACTGGAATGATTTGGCATTTCCTTCTCCACCTCATTTGATATATGAAGAAACTGAGGGAAATGGGGTTTAGTGACTTGCCAAGGTCACATAGCTAGTGAGTTGAGATTTGAACTTAGGAAGATGAGTTTTCCTGACTTCATGCCCATCACTCTATCCATTGTGCCACCTAGCTGCTCCAATCTGTCCATACTTTCCCCATTACAGACTTGTAAAATTAATTTTTGTACCTAAGGGCAAGACTTTTTACATTTATCCCTATTGAATTTTACCTTATTAGATTCATCCAGTGCTCTATCTTGTCAAGTTCCATTTGGGTTCTTACTGTGCCCTCCAATGTGCTAGTTATTCTTCTTTAGATTATGTCATTGGAACATTTGATAAGCATTCAACCTACAGCTTTATCCAAGTCATTGATAAAAATGTGAAGCAGCATCTGGCCAAACACAGACCTATAGCATATTCCACTGAACATCTCTTGCCATGTTGACTGGGCAGTGTCATTAAAAACAAAAACAGCTTGTAGTTTCATCTTGGTGAACTTGGTTAAGGGCACATTTTGAAGCTCAGAAATGACATCTTTTTGAAATCACACTGATCTTGATGGCAGCAAGCCTGTACCCTGAAGCATGAAACTATCTCCTCCATATTATATAGTTCTACTGTCCTGAGAATTTATTGTATTGCTAAACACAGTGTAAAACATCCAATCTGAATTCAGATTTCCGATGTATTTTGATGTCAAAGAAATGCCCATGCTTCTATTTTTAGTTATCAAATCTGTGCTGGGCCAAGTTCTCCAAATGGTGAGAAATGTATTTCAGATGCTCTCTTTGCTAAATACCCGGCAGAGTAACTCACCCATGGTTCCTTGGAAAATATTTCCAGAAAAGTGACACAAAATGGTAAACTTCAAATAACTCTCCTCTTCTTCCCTGCCTTCCTTTGCTTTTATTCATATATTGAATGATATTCTACTAGTATTTTAAGGCTGTACCAGAGCTTGGGTTCTACCTTCTTCCTAAATCTTTTCTTCATTTCACCATCCAGGAGTCATGGATCTCTCCTAGAATCTTGTGTGTGCTTACATAAGCTACCATAATTCTGTTTATAGATTGTTTTGCCATGTATTAAGTGCCAGATAAACTGAATGTTTATATAATCTATACTATAATACCATAATAATATACTATACTATATATACTATGATAATGTATAATGTAATATAACATAACAAAATAATACATGATATATATGATATAAATACTATACAATGTAATGCTATATATACTAATAATTATAATACCATAATAATACACTATAATAATTCTTTCACTTGGGGCAAAAACAGTTGGGGTAGGGATGTGGAAGACAGTCCAGAGGTGGGGGGCAAGAGTGTAGAGGGCAGTAAGACAACAGATAGATTTGTTACAGGAGAAGAGGGAGGCCTAGAGAGTCTGACTTCCTTTTCCTTAGGTAGGATGTATGTGTTTAGGGTAAAGGAGGTGGGCCTTGACAGAAGGGCATTACAGTGATGGCACCCTAAGGTGGGAAGTCTGGGGTCAGTCCATCAACAGGCATTTATCAGGTGCTTTTCCATTTACCTCAACATCTTATACCCTTCCTAGTTTTTCCCTCTGGGAAGTGCTGGATTTGGAGTCAGGATGATCTGAACTCAAATCATGCCTTACATATTCATTATTTGTGTGACCCTGGGCAAGTCACTTTACTTCTTTCAGACTCAGTTTTCTCATCTATAAAATAGGAAAATAATAGCACCTACCTCACAGGAATTGCTGTGAAGACCAAGTGATACACATGCACACACACACACACACACACACACACACACACACTCACCACCTTATAAACTTTAAAGAGCGCTATAAACATAAACCAATATTATCTTGTGTAATTCTTGTCTACATGCTCTAATAAATCTTCCATGAGTATCTGTCTAATGTGCTGGGGTCTTCCTAAAGCCATAGCTACATGGACAAAATAGAGCATTACCTCAAGTTGCTGACGTCTGAGTGGGTACAGCTTCCCTAGGGGTTGTGGTTTTCCTTCTCTGTGGTGACTAACTTTCCAGTGTTTGCTTCACAATACTCTGGGGACCCATGTAACTATGTAGAAAAATCGTCATTGACCATCATGACCAGAGTTCTTTTGCAAATCAATCTCTAAGGATCATCAAAGTTTTTAGAAAGTGATAATTCTGTACAAATTACTTAAGTGAGATAATGCATGTAAAAAACTTTAGAAACCTTAAAAGTATTACACAAATGTCTGCTATTATTCTGAAGCAACCATAATTTCATCAGAACGGGAACTTCCTTCACTGACAAAGAATACAATTATGTTGTGACTTAGTGCATAGTTTTCAAGAGTTGCCATAGCTAGAATATTTATTACCATATGACAACCTGTTAATGAGGCTCTCTAAACTTAGATAGGCTGGTCCTTAGACAAAAGACGTATATATTCAGTGACTGACCCACACTTGAAATCTTTCCCATTTGGCAGGATCTACTTAAGCTTGTGCTTAATTGGAATAACCTTTGAGAACCTGAGATCACTTCAATACCAAAATGAGCGAAAAGAGTTGGTTGGTTTTTGTCCTTCATCTTTGAAGAGGACCAAAATGATATCACTATGATAAAGTGAAATTTCAGTGTGTCCGACTGTGGCTGATCAGACCAATATAAGCTCAGAATGCTCTACTACAGATTGGGCACAGATAGTCCATCTGAATATTTGGGGTGGATGCTCCAAATTCACGCATTATGTGTTTACTTTGTGCTGTCTCAATTCTGCTTTGCTCATAGAGCACAGAGCCCTTTCTGATGTGAGCACATCGTGCTGAGTGGTCCTGTGCCAGTGTCTCTCATGTTGCACAGTCAAATCCAAAGTACTTGAGCAAGACCTTGAGAGTATCCTTGTATCGCTTCTTCTGGACACCATGTGACCGCCTGCCCCATGTGAGTTCTGCATAAAATAGTCTTTTTGGCAAGTATACATTTTGCATTTGAACAATGTGGCCAGCCCATCAGAGTTGCTCTGTCTAAAGCATAGTTTGAATACTTGGTGTGATGGCTGTCAGGCCCTTTTCGGGGCTCTCTCTACCTTTGGTGTCCACCTGTTCCAACTAACTCTCACCTGTGGCTACAAGAAGCTGCAGCATGCACAGTGGCCACACCCTGGTAAACCATTTCAGCAGACGGACCAAACCAGGTTGAGAGTAACCAATGGTTCTCAAAACCATTGGTGAGTTATGGGGGATGTCTACCCCAAGCATGTGAACAAAAAGAGTAAAACTTAAGTGGAAGTATATAGAATATACTTCAGTTTTAAGGAGTTTGTGGAAATTGTGAAACAAATACAGGAAATTAAATCAATTTTTATACCAAAATGTGACAAATAATTTTGATATATATAATTTTATATTTTAGAAGGGAAAATATCACTGGTATCAATATTTTTCTTGCTTTGCAAATTATTTGAACAGATGCATAAATCTTCACTTCCTTCCTTTCTCCCTTCCTTCTCTTGATCCCTTCGTTCTTTCTTTCCTTCCTTCCTTCCTTCCTTCCTTCCTTCCTTCCTTCCTTCCTTCCTTCCTTCCTTCCCTCTCTCCCTTCCCTTTTTTTCCTGGCAAAGCAGCTAGAGGGAAATGTGCATATTAGGAGAGGTGTTGGATGTTTTGAAAGAAAACTGTAACAACAGCTATCTGCTGCTTAGACCATATGCCTGCCACAACCATGATAGTTATTTTAGGAGAGCATTGTGAATTTTTAGTATAATATGCCCTAGCCAGAATTGAAAGGAGAAAACATGTGTTTCTTAACCCAGTGTTCATTTCAATAGTAAATGTTCAATTCAATTCAGCAAGTGTTTATTAAGTGATTACTATGTGCTAGGCAATGTATGAGGTGCTAAGGATCCAAAGCCAAAAGAAAAGGAATGAGTGGAAAAAGGACAAGAGGGAATGCAAGGGTAGAGGACAGTAGAAATTTTAAATTTCTTAGTGCCAAGGTTTTGAAGGGAGGATAGTGAGAACAGAGTAGGGTGAGAACCTGGGAAAGCAGGGAAGGATAGAAAGATTGGAGGGTGTAAGGAGGGCTAAGGCCCAGGGAGAGGTGGAAGGGCAGGGAGACATGGAACCATAGGGTCATTAGATCATAGGGAGCTGGAAGAGACTTCAGATCATCAAGTCAAAAGAATATTCTATATAGAATATACCACACATATATATATTCTGTATATATAATATATGTTATCATATTATATAATATTATAACTATATATACAGAATATACTATATATGTACTACATAGAAGTATAGCACCTGGTTTGTGGACTCTAGTTTCTATGTTCACTTATTTTCTGGGAAGATACAACTTATTTCTCTGGATATGTTCTGATTTCAAGTGATCATTAATTTAGAGCCGGAAGGGACCTTAGAAGTCATCAAGTTCAATCTTATTTTACAGATGGGGAAACTGAGGCATACAAAAGTTAAATGACTTACCAGAGTCATGAAGCTAGTAAGTATCTGAGGTTATATTTGAACCCAAGTCTTAATGACTCTAATATAGTGTCCCATTGTCAATCAGGAAAGAATAAAAGGATTGCCATGTAGTAGTGAGGGTCTAATTGAGATTAGATAACATGAAATTGTAGCAGCCCTGGTGGGCCTAGGTTGTGTGAATTCCTTCAGAGCTCTGTGCTGGGAACTGGGTAGAACAAAGGCAAAAAAGAAACAGTTCCTATCTTCATTGGGTGAAGTCATATCATGTATACAAATAAAAGACAAAACTAAGGCTGGAGGGGATTTGGGAGGCTGAAGAGAGGAAATAGAACCTGAGCTGAACTTTGAAGGAACATGAGGTTGCTGAGAGATAGAAATGATGAAGTATACTGGAAAAACTTATATGAACTGATGCAAAGTGAAATGGCCAGAACCAGGAGAACACTGTGTACAGGAACAGCAATATTGTATGATGATCAACTGTGAACGACTTAGTGATTCTCAGCAATACAAAGATCTAAGACAATTCTGAAGGACTCATGATGAAAAATGCCATCCACCTCTAGAGAAAGGACTGATGGAGTCTGAAAAGAGATTAAAACATGCTTTTTTCTTTACTTTATTTTTCTTGTTTTTTTTTTCTTTTGGTCAGTGCTTTTTTTCACAATATGACTAATATGGAAATATGTTTTGCATGACTGTACATGTATAACCTATCACAAATTGCTTGCCTTCTCAATAAGGGGGGGAGAGAAAAAGGGGGAGAGGGAGAGAAATTAGAACTAAAATTTTTTTAAAAATGTTAAAATTGTTTTTACATATAATTGGAGAAAAAGTAAAATATTAAATAAAAAAAAGAAATGATGAGGTAGAACATTCTGACCAAGGGGAAAGATTTGTATATGTATATGTAGACACACATGCATACATATATATGCACATACATGAGTATGCATATATATGTATGTATGTATATATATATACACACATGCATACAAATATATGTAGGTAAGAGGAAGGTTATGAAGAACCTTAGATGCCAGGATAAGGTATTAATATTTAATCCTAGAAGCAATGGGAAACCATGAAAGTTTGTGGCCAAAAGAATGGCATGGTGAGGGCTGAACCACAGAAACGTGATTTTGGCAGCTATGTGGAGGATGAACTACATGGCAGAAATGTTGGAATGGGAAAGACTTCCTATCAAAGATGAGATTTTAGTTGGGACTTTAAGGAATTCCAGGGAAGCCAGGAGGTAGAGATGAGGAGAAAAAGCATTCCAAACATGGGAGCAGCAAGAGAAAATACCCAGAACTGAGAGGAGTATCTCATTTGAGGAACAGCAAGGAGGCTGGTATCACTGGATTGAAGAGTGTGTGTGTGGGTGGTGTAAGATGTATGAAGATTAAAGAGGTGCTAGGTTTGAAGGGTTTTGAATGTCAAACAGAAGATTTTTATATTTGATCCTGGAGGTGATAGGAAGCCACTGAAGTTGGTGGAACGAGTTACATGGTCAAATCTGCACTTTAGAAAAGTCACTTTGACAGCTGAGTGGAGGATGTTTGGAGTGGAAAGAGACTTGTGGCAGGCAGAACCTGCTAGCTGCTATTGCAATAGTTCAGGTATGAGGTGGTGAGGGCTTGCTTCAGAGTGCTGAGAGTGTCAGAGAAAAGAAGGGGGTGTATATGACAGATGTTATGAAGGTAAAATCTACAGGACTTGGCAATAAAATGCTGATTGAGGCAGAAAGAATAGTTGACCTTCTTTGGTTTCCCCTCATTTCTCTTCATTACCTGTCTTCCCTATGCCCCACATTATCTCCTTGTTTTTGTCCTGCCTTTCTTCAGATTCCTGACCTGATTCAAATCTAAGTGAGATCAGACTCATTTATGCCAGATTATAATGGCTGTATATTGAGCAGTCACTGGGGGAAAAAATGATCTTTTTTTCTTCATTGAATTAGATGTCCAGGATGATATATTTCCAGCTATTCCTCCCAAGAGCTTTATTGTATAAGGCTCTTTTTATAGTTTCCATCGTGGCCTGACTTTCTCAATCTTCCTAGAAGGGACAATGGTAATTCTATTTCAAAGTAGGTTCATTTGCACTTTCCTGTACTCTGAGGTGTATAGAGCATAGTAGGGAGTGGTTCCCATTTTCTGTGTTAACTTCACTATTATGATGATGATGATTTTTTGGTAATTATAAGCTTGAAAAATGGGTTGAGCCTGGTAAGATGAAACAATGCCGATGAATGCAAAGCCATTTTTCGTGTTGTTTTACTGGACCTGAGGTTTCATCTGTACTGGGAACTTTGAAGGAGGAACTTAACCAGTGCAGATCGACAACTTTCTCTGAAACTTGTAGTCTTGAAGAACTGCCTAGAGTCCTGAGACAAGCCTGAGTGATTAGACCAGGGTCACAGACAGGAAGGATATGGCAGAGATGAGATTTGAAATCAAGTTTTCCTTTCTCTGAGGACAGATTTTTATTCACTATGTCAGTGCCTTACTATCTCTCTCTTTCTTTTTCTCTCTTGGACTCTCTCTCTTTCTGTCTCTCTGTCTCTGTCTCTGTGTGTCAGTGTCTGTCTGTCTCCCTCTCTTCCTTCCTCTCTCCTTCTCCTAGGGGATGCAATGGATAGAGTGCTAGGCCTGGAGTCAGGAAGACCTGAATTCACAAATGTTGCCTCAGATAATTCTTAGCTGTGTAACTGTGATCAAGTCACTTAACGTTTGCCTGCCTCAGTTTCTTTAGTTGTAAAATGGAGACAATAAAAGTACCTGTACTTCACAGGGTTGCTGCAGGATAAAATGAGATAATATTTGTAAAACATTCAGCATAGTGCTTGGCACATAGCTAGCACTACATAAATGTTTCTTCCTTTCCTCTTATATGTACATTGTACACATGTATACATATACATTGTACATTACATGTATGTATTAATATCTATAAACATATATAGGTTTATGTGTATAAGTATAGATATTTTAGGCTGTCACAGATTACCATCTAAATGGCATATCCAGAAAACTTCCTTGAGGTGTCAGGCTCTCAGGGCGATAGCCCCTACTAGAGAGTTAGCTCCTTGATGGCAAAGACGATTTTGTATTTGTATTTGTATCACTGTCACTTAGCACAGTGCCTGGTACCAAAATGTAAGCAATTCATGAATGTTTGCTGATTGATTACTCTAAACACAATGGCTTTATATAGTTTGTATTAGAAAAGAAATATAGAAGGATGGGGGAATTTAAGGACATTGAGAACATTCGATTCCTAGATTCTTGGCAGTAGCAGGAAATGTAGGACATTAGTGTTTGAGTCATTGTGAAGCACACAGTGCCTGACACAGAGTAGGCATTTATTTAATTAATGCTTGTTGATTGATGGATGATAATTGTGGAGTAGGGCAACTAGGTGGCACAGTGTATAGAGAGCCAGGTCTGGAGTCAGGAAGACCCGAGTTTAAATTGACCTCAGATATTTACTAGTTGTGTGACCCTGGGTAAGTCACATAACCCTGTTTACCTCAGTTTCCTCACCTGTAAAATATAAGAAAGAGCAAACCATTACAGTATCTCTGCCAAGAAAACTCCAAATGGGGTCATGAAGGGTCAGGCAGGACTAAAAAGACCGAAGGACAAAAAATATTATGGATTAATCATTCCAAGTGAATTCTCTTCTTAGTTTTTCAAAAAAATGTATTATCATTAGAAATAATATTATTTTTACTAGCTAGAGAACCTTGACTCTTCCTCAGGCAGTTATTTTCACTGTCTTCTAGAAATGTCAAGTAAGAACCAACACTGACTCTGACATTTGACTTCCAAACCACAATGTCTCAGGAATATAGTCATACTTTTCTATAGCTGTCTTGAGATGCTAGTGTCAGCCTCAGGCTTGTATATTGCATTTGTGTTACATCGCTATGCTTCATGAATATCTTATTTGGGGACAAATGGCCTAGCATTCTATACATTTGGGGAAAATGTGCCACATAGGAGTTTTTCATTCTTGTGATACAAAATAAGCACTTAAGAAAGTTTGCTAATTGATTGAAACACAACAGAAAACCAGATTTTTGATTGTAGCAGTATAATTAAAATCTGGATTCATTTTATAATGATTAGAGGTTGTTTTGATGGTATTTATACCTACCAATCAATCAATAAGCATTTATTAAGTACCTACTGTGTGCCAGACACCTTACTGAGTGCTGGGATACAAAAAGAGGCAAGAGATAATCCCAGATAGTCCTCAGGGAGCTTACAGTCTAATGGGGGAGACAGTGCAAAAACAAATGTATACAAAGCAAGCAGGATAAATAGGAAATAATATTTGTCATCGTGGACTCGGAGTGAAGACAAAGCGTCATAGAATGGTAGAACTGGCAAGGAGCTTAGGGGTCATCTAACATAACTCCTGCCAAAGAGAAACAAGAGCTCAGGTTCCAACAATCAAAGTAACTTGTATGACCTTGGGTAAGTCATTGAACCCTGTTTGTCTCACTTTCCTCATTTATCAAATAAACAGGAGAAGGAAATGCAAACTACTCAAGTGTCTTTGCCAAGAAAACCCCAGATGGGATCATGAAGAATCAGGTATAACTGAAAAATGACTGAGCCAGAATGCTGACACATGGAGAATCTGAACTAGAACCCAGGTCTCCTAGCTCTTAGAAAAATACAATTAGAGTGACAAAGGATCTCAAAAGCCACTTAGTCCAATCCCTTCTTTTTAGACACAAAAAACTTGATGCAGTGATGTGTACGATGATACAGATGCTAAGGGTCAGAAGAAGTCAGTATTCTCTGACTTCAAATTCAATAGTCTTCCTCCCATACCAGACTGGTACAACGTTTTTTCCATTGTATCTAGCACATATACTGGCCTAGATCGAGACCTTATATCTTAGTAAGGTCTATGAGAGTTTTGACCACATTATAGAACTCCAGCGCCAGCACTAGTTGACTGAAATCTTCCCTGACTTTTCTACCTCATTACCTAGAGTCAGAGTAGAAATGCTTTTAGCCCCATCAGATCTGCTCAAAAGGCTGGATAAAAGCTGAGCAATTTGCTCGGGGAAGGTATTCATCGTGGCTTCTTCTGACTGATACCTTCTAATGACCACAGGAGCAGCCAGCTAAGTTTTTAGCAGCCATAAAGCCAGGTTATTTCTGGATATGAGCTGACTGAAGGGGGTCCACTTGAATGATCACAGGCACCTCCCAGTCTGATGCCCCAGCTTGGAGACCAGAGGAGGGGAGGTAAGTTTCAAAGTTTCTTCCTGCCTGGGGAAAGGCATAGTCTGCAATCTGCCAAGCTTGCCACATGAATATCTGTGATGCACAGCCAGTAGTCAGGAAGCTTCAGAAGAAGAGGTTGGAGTGTATAATGAGGTTCCCTGGGCTGTTGTTGTTGTGTTCATCCTTTGTTTCTGAAGAGGACTATGACATCAGGGAAATGATGACATGACTTGCAGTTGACATGGATTTGAGTGAGGGAGGGCTGTGCAAGGTCACCAGCATCATTTTCTCCCCCTGAGTCATCTGGATCCAGGGACCAGATATTCATCAGGACGACTGGAGATGGCCCAGGACGCAATGAAAGTCCCTTGCCCTTTTAAACTAAGGCCTTTTCAGGTACTCACTTAAAGTGAGGTAATGCCCAGTCAGGGAATAGGCCTCGCCTCTTTAAGAAGTGAGTTAAGGGTTGGTCCCGTTAATCAAAAACAAAACAAAAAAATCAAGCTGGGAGGGAAAGACCCTCAGGGTTACTAAAGGTTTTCAACAGCTTCAGCAAAATACTGTAGGCTTTGAGGTGCCTTATTGGGGGAAATGTAGTAGGATTGGTAACAGTTGTTCAAACTCATGTCCATTTTATTGATTTAAAACAGAAAAGCATTCTGGGAGTTGGAGGATCTGGATTCAAATCCTACTGTGTCACTTACCAAGGAAAAGTCACTTACCTCTCTGGTCCTGGATTGCCTCATCTATATGATGAAAGGATTGGCTATAAGATCTCTTTCCTCCAGATCCATTATTCTATGTTTAACATTACATGTGAGAATACTCTTTTATGCAGATTGATTTTCCCTGGGCTTGATTATGAGATCATATAATTACTCAACAATGACAATATCATGGATCATAAATTTAGATTTGTAAAGGTGTAACAGCAAGGACCCTAGCATCCACAGGAGGGCCTGCTGTACAGGTTCTTAGATCTGCTTTTCTAGAAGGAAAGCAACTTTTTTTTTGGGGGGGGGGGATCATCAATCTTCTTTAATTACATTCACCAACAGAGAAAATGCAAGCAGAGAAATAAAGACCAACAGACAGGGCTTCTAACTATCTGAACATAAGCAATACATACATCATAGATCAACAGACAGATCCAACTGTCTGACCATTACATGCATACATAGTTACCAGAGAGAGAAGCACCGACATCTGGGCTTTCAAAGCTGGGAAGCTCCTTAGTGGCTACCCAGAGTCTCATCTGGCCAAGCAAACACTTCCAATGAGTAAAGCCCCAAAACAAAACCTTACCTTAGAGTATATATACACTTTTCAGAGCCAGAGGGCATCACAAACCTTGAGAACCAGTGCCTCATTAGAAATTAACAAAAGGCGAGGGCCTTTCTGCAAAACAAAAAACAAACCTCCCCTAATCAAGCTTCCCTTAATGGTCAGGACCATTAATGGGTGGGGAAGATTAACTCTCATTAGAACAATTAACATTACAAAAGGGTCTCAGACATCCTCGGGTCCAAATCCCTTTTTAAGGAAACAGAGGCCCAGAGACGCCCAAAATTATACAGGTAGGAAGAGGGAGAAATAGAATTTGAACCCAGGTCTTTTGACTTCAAATTTACCACTCTTTCTACCACGCTATACTACCTTTCAAAAGATGTGATGAATTATATGTTCTAAGACTTCTTTTTGAAATAGTTCAATCTGTGTATGTCTGGTTAGGTACCCTCTCTTCCTCTTCTCCATCCTGAAGTCCCACACTGAATTATGTTCAGTTATTTTTCAGTCATATCTGATTTTTCATGATCCCATTTGGGGTTTTCTTGGCAAAGATACTGGAGTAGTTTGTCATTTTCTACTCCTGTTCATTTTACAAATGAGGAAACGGAGGCAAAGAGATTTAAGTAACTTGCCCAGGGTCACATAGCTCATAAGTATCTGAAGCTGGATTTGAACTCAGGAAGATGAGTTGAACCCAGTCCCAACACTCTAACCACTGGACCTAGTTGTCCTTAGTCCTGTATTTTAGTCCTATCTGTAAGTTGTATCTCATACTAAGCTCACAAGTAAAAGTTCATTTGATCTTAGCTACCCCTTTTTTAGTTAACCTGTGAGTTATTGTCGAATTTCATCTGGTCTGATATAAGTTTACAGCTGAAGACACTATAAACCGATAGAACTGTGCGTTTGTGGAAAGTATATAGGCTTTGTAGTCAGAGTGCCTGGGTTTAAATACAAGCTTTTCCCCCTCTCTCTGTGACATTTACAAGTCATGCAACCTCTTTGGTCCTCAGTTTCCATGTCTGTAAAATGAGGGATTTGGACTAGATTACTTCTAAGGTCTCTTCCTGCTCTGGGTTTCTATGAATTTACTAACATAATCTCTTTCACCCAAAACTCATTTTATAGATGAGGAAACTGAGGATCAGAGAGGTTATGAGAAGAGATTACGGCAGAGCAAAAAGCATGCAAGATTTGCAATTGGAAGACCTGGGTTTGAATCCCTGATCTTCTCTGGGCAATCTCTCTGGCCCTCATCTGTAAAACTAATCATTGGGCAGGATAACCTGTAAGGTTCAATCCAGCTTTAATTCTATACTCTTAAATAATTTGCCCAAACCTAAATTGTAATGAGAAGCAGAGACAGTATTTGAACCCAAGACATCTGATTACAAATTTGGTGCTGTTTCCATAACATTTCATCCCACTGAGGAGATGCAGCTTTTGCCAGTGCAATGCAGACTGTCTTCCTCTAAATACACCTGGACCTACAGTAACCCCAACCTGGCTGAGGCAGGAATGACTGCATTATAAAACTAGATTTTAGGGAGAACAAGAGTTCTGACTGGTTTTTGTTTTGTTTTTGAGTTGTGACATTAGATTAGGCAGCTAGGTGGGACAAAGAGTAGATATTGAGAAGACCCCCAAAAGAGTTCAAATCTAGCCTCAGAAATATCACAAGTCACTTCTGTCTGCCTCAGTTTCCTCACCTGTAAAATGGGGATTATAACAGCACTTACCTTCCAGGGTTGTTGTGAGGTCAAATGAGATAATATTGGTTAAAGCACTCAGCACAGTGCCTGGCACACAGTAAGAGCTATACAAATGCTAGCTGTTATCTCTGTTGTTCCTACTGTTAACATTTTCTCTGAGTCATCTCTAGTCATCAAAGGTTCTCACGTAGAGCCTGGATGTTGCAGAGTAGCTTCCTGTTCCGGTATACATGGCACTGCACAATCAATGAAACTCCTTCCAACTGGAAAAAAAATCTGTGAATCCATAGCTCCAAGGGCTATGTTTTACTAGATAAAACATTTTTTTTTACTAGGACAGTGGGGCTTTGTCATGAGGGATAGGAAGTCAGAGAGATGCTTCTTAGGGGGAAGCAGTAAAGATGAAAGAAACAAGTTGTTTTGTAGAGAGATTGAAAGTCAGGAAGCTTTAGGGTAAGGGGAGGGTAACAAAGTAATCCATCAATTACCAGAACAGGAAACTGCAGCTCTACTTGAGAACCTTTGGTGACTGGAGGTAGCTCAAAGAAAATGATAATAATAGCACCTGTTATGCTGGTTATGAAGACAAAAAAAAAAGAAATAGTTCCTGCCTTCAAGGAGCTCATACTGTTTTATATAAATACATATATGCATATATATATACACACACACACACATACACACAATACATATATGCATGTGTTTTATAGATATAATTACATGTATACATACAAAATTATATTACACATGTAATTAGATCAAAACAAATATAGGGTAATTTGAGCTCTCAGGCACTAAGAAAAGGCTGAGAAGCCTCTCTTTGATAGATGACCATTGGTTGGGTGCCCACAAAGGAGCTAGTTTAAGGATATTTCTATAATAAAATTGCAAGCCAAGAACTTCATCAAATTGGGAGTGAACTTTTGGCCTAATCCGTATATATACTTTCCATTTATTTATCTCTGTACATTTAATTACTTTCCCTCCCTCTAGGAGAAAGTAAGCTCAAGGGCAGGGACTATTTGTGTAGTATCCCCAGTTCTGAGCACAGTGCCTAGCCCATAGTAAGCATTTAAGAAATACTTCTTTCATGAAATAGCCAGAGAAGTCCCTGCTTCCTCAATGATCAGATTGCTGATGGAAATAACTCTGGCTCAAGACCAGGACAGATGTGAAGGTAGATTCACAAGGCTGGAACAAGACAGGACAACTGCAACCTAGAAACCTGATTGTCATGTTAGTTCTGTAGTCTATGCCATTTAACAACAGATAACAAAACAGAACTTGTGATTATCAGCCTTTGTCTAGTTTGCATCACCAGGTCGAAAAATGGTTTTTGTGAGACTCTGATAGGAGGATCCTAATGGAAATCCTCCCTACATCACTGAATCAAGGATGTAGAGCAAGGAAGAAACTTAGAAATCACTGTGTCTTCCCCTCACCTGAACTCCAGGTTACTAAGAAAAAGGTAAAGCCCACAAAGATCAAATGATTTATCTGAGGACATAGAGTTGGAATAAAAATCTCAGAATCTTAAAGCTGGAATGCACCTTAGAAGCCACCTGATCTGACCCATGCCCCCAAATAAAATCCTGCTAAATCACTATTGACAAATGAAGACCTTCAGGGAAAGAATATCCATTCTGTCCTAGGCTGTTGTTACTTTTGGACAACTTTAATCTTTAGCATGTTTTTCCTGGAGTCAAGTCTAAATGTGCAACGTGGGGACTTTTTATCATTGTTCCTTGTTTTGTTTTCTAGGGGTAAAACAGAGGAAGTCTGATCCTTCTTCTAAGAATTAGTCATTCAGATACTTGAAAGTAGATAGAGTGTGCCCATTTTTTTCTCCTCAGGAAAAATATTCTTAGATCTTTCCATTGATCTTTCTATGGGATGGACTAGGGGCCCTTCATCATCTTCATTGTTCCTCCTGTGGATGCTCTCTAGCTTATCAATGCCTTTTCTAACTCATGGCATCCTAGGCTGTACACATTAACCCAGTTATTGTCTGACCAATGCATGGTAGAATAGAACTGTATTTTAGGGGATAAAAGGGTAGTGGTGGAAAAAGGGTGGCCTGTGTTGGTACAGGGAAGTTCCACTGAGGAAACTCCCTCTCCCAATTCAGATCTGTTTCTGTTCTGCAATTTATAGTCTTAGAGATTGGCTGGGGGATGAGTAGAGGTTAAATGAGTGGCCCAGAGTCACACATGTGGCATGTGACAGAGGGGAAGGCTTGCCACCTGGATTTCTGACTTTGAGACCATCTTTCTGTCCATTACCCTACACTACCAAGAAATATAACTACATCCTTATTCCTGGAAGCAACACTTTTCGTTGTAGCCTGAGATCACACTAACCCCTTCTTCCTCCTCACCACCTCCAGAATGAATGCATATCTCATGGCACCACACTGCTTATGAGGTGGCTGTGAGGTAAGCACTTTGTAAACCTTATGGTGCTATGGTGCATGTGAACCATCATTATGTGCTATACCAAGAAGGAGCCCATGGAGTGGGCAACACCCAGTAGGGCAACAACAGTGAAAGGCTATGGACCCATCCCCTCATTCTCTTGGATGATACCTCGGCAAAATTCTTTAAGGAGAAAAACTGGCTTGAGGTCTTCTATTTGGGGATACCCTTAGCCCATTTTACCATACCATCTTCTCCCTTAAAACAACTGTTCATCAACATGTAAATAACAATATCATATGGAAAATCATTTTACACATACCAAGTGATTTATATATAATATTGTTATTTCTATACCATCTGATTCTTTTACAAAAGGAATTCATCAGCCATGAAAAAGGCAATTATCATTTTAAACATTTAAATGAAATATTTTGTTGCAAATAAATGTTGAATATCAACACAACCACCTGAGCTTACTTAGTAACCATTCAGTCAAATTAATTTTAATGAATAGAATATCTTAACTTAAAATTTTTCAATGTCTGTTTTTATCTACCAGCATATCTTCTTTCTTTCTTTGCCATCTCCCCCTCAAAAATAATCTCATTTTCTTGTCTGTAAAGTGAAGACAATATTTGCCGTACCTACCTCATAAGTGTGTTTGTGAATTATGATTGTAATAAACTGATGGTTGTAAAGTGCCTTGCAAACTTATATAAATGTAGGAGGCAGCCAGGTAGTATAGTGGATGGAGTACTCAACTTGGCATTAGGAAGACCTGTATTCAAATGCAGTCTGAGACATTTATAAACTGTGTGATCCTTTGCAAATCACTTAACCTTTATTTGCCTCCGTTTTCTCATCTATGTAATGGGGATAATAAAAGCACCTCTCTCCCAGGGTTGCTGTGAGGATCAAATGAGATTGTATGTGTAAAACACCTTTGCAGATCTTAAAGTGTATATAATATGCTAGCTATTATTATTATTAATGTCAATTATTATTTATTATTATATTAGGAATTTTATAGCATCATTTTAAAAATTATCATATATTTATACCTCCTGATGTTGCCAAGCTACTCTGGATTAATATAAAAAATTCTGTTTATAGGAAGAGTGTGGTTCAGAAAAATCAGAGAAAATAGTGAGATGAAGTAGCCCAGTTGGGAGAAAAGCAGGGAATGTAACTTGAGGTCTACAATTCTGAAACGACTGTGTACAACTAGGCCACTCTGTGTTTCTGAGAATTACGAGTGTTGTCTCCTTCTCCTTCCTTAAACAGACCTCCTTTTTTGCATGGCATAGAAATGCTGCCCTACTTTTTCTTTCTCTGGAACAGCTGAGAGTTGGGCATGGAATTAAGACCTACATATTTCAGGAAACTTTGTTCTTGCTGCACACATAAAGTTGACAGGAAACAAGGTGACTGCCAGAGTGTTTGAGAGGGAAGGTTCTAGAAAATATGCCCTTTGTGGCTCTGAGGATTTCATTTAGTGCAGTATTTCCAAAGAGCAAGGCATGAAACTCTGGAGCAGGCAGTGAGAGAGGGACAGGGGCAAGGATTGGGGAGTAGGGGAAAAGGTAGGAAGAGGGAGAAAGGGAGAAGGAGAAAGGAGAGAGATCTGGTTTCTACCATGTCTACTTGATGGTGACTTCACCAGGGTTCTCAGTAATTTTGAGCCGTGTCACTTGCTCTGGGAAGACTTTCCTGATCATCTTGGTTGTCAGTGTTGTCTCCCACCTCAAATAATAATGTCTGTTGTTGTCTATTTACACACTTTATGCCCTCAAGAGATTGCAAGCTCCTCAAGGCCCAGGAACGTTTTTATGATTCTGTTGTTATATCTCCAGTGCCTAGCCCAGGTTCAGAGCTACTGTGAGGTGGAGATGGGATTTAAACCCATGTCTTCTGCCTCTAAGGCTAGCTCTCTATTCAGTTCTCTACACTGCTTATCCCAGCAGGACTATCATAGCTCAGGGTGCAATGGATGGAGTCCTGGACTTGGAAACAGTGAGACAAGTTCAAATCCTACCCTGTAGCTGTGTGACGTTAGACAAGTCACCTACCCTCTCAGTCTCAGATTCTTTGTATGGAAAATGGGAATAAGAAAAGCACTTACCTCATAGGCTTGACTGAATATGCTAACATATGTAAAATACTTTGTTAGCCTTAAAGTGCTCTACAAATGCTAGCCATCATTATTATAATTCCTGGATCTGTGTCTCTCAATGAGGTCTATGCTCTCATTAGCTTTTCTGGGTTGCCATATCATACAAGCAAATGCATGTATGTCTGTATTTCCTTTTGAGGGGTGGGTGGGTTGGAACAGACCTATGATTTCATTAGTATTGGGATCTCCCCGTGAGGAATTCCCTTTAGCAGCACAGATTAGCCTCTGTTCTCCAAATTCTAGTCTTAAAGAGTTATCTGGGACACCAAGAGGTTTGATGACTCTCCCAGGATCACACAGAGTATGAGTCATGGGCAGTACTAAAATATGAGTCTTCCTGAGTCTTTTCAGTAGACAATAGTATATATTTAATGAATGAAACTGAGTCAGTTAAGAAGCATTTATCAAGTATTTGTCATGTACCAGGCACTGTGCTAAGCACTGGGGACAAAAAAGTTAAAGGAAAAATGTGGTTTCTGGCCTCCAGGAAATCAGCATCAAATGAAACTCACTTTGTAAATATTTGCTGGATTGAATTGGTTTTCCTGCAGTCAACACTTAAATATAATGTAGTAATAATATATTCAGTCCATAGGTCTGAATGACTTACATTGGTCCAACTGCTTGCTGGCTACTCTCTCCAAATGGTAAACGTGTTCGACGTTACTTCAAAGATTTCCTGTCAGTCTGACTAGCCATTCCACTGTCTTTTTTTCTGAACTTTACTTTTTATTTACCCATCCTTACAAATCTTTTTCTTTTTTGCCAAACCACATGCCAAACATAATGAAATAGCCACCAAGAGTCATAGAATTGTTTGGTGTTAAATATCTTATTGTTATTTAGAAATAATATTTAGAAATTAGCATCAAATACTGTTTAGTCCAATAGTATTAATGTTACAATTACTTTGATTAATAATATTAGTCTTAGAATTATTTCTACATGATATTCAGAATATTAATTAGTGTTATAATTATTTAAACTAACAATTAGTCTTAGTATTATTTATAAATAATATTCAGAATATTAATTTCTAAATGATAAGACTAACACCAAACAATTCCACAACTCCAGATGGCTACGAAGCATTTTACATATGTTATCTCATAAGTAGAAGTAGGGTAATCATTTACACTAATGAACACTCTTACAAGGGATGTTTTTTAATGAAAGGGAATGTACAGTACAATCCCAGGAACCTCTGAAAAATGCCAACCATCCATCCTGGTATGCCACTGGAATCTTCTTGTGTTCCACTGAACAAGTTTAGAGGCTCTTATTGTGGAGTCTGTCCTACTGGATAAGTGGGTTAAAAAAAAACCCCATTGGAAATAATCCTTACAAAGTTTGGAGTATGATCAAAGGAGTATAACCCCTTAAAATAGCCTACTACCAAGTAGGGAAACTATAGAAATAAATAGAATAATTGGAACAAAGTTAATTTCCTTACACAAATGTGGTAGTGAATTGCTTTTAAATTTTGAGTACAGGTTGATCATTCATAGGATTTAGAGTAGGAAAAGACCTTGGAAATCAGCTTTTTCTCCCCACCCTCATTTCTTTATATTAATTTTATTTATTTTTAGTATTCTACAATCACTACCATAAAACTTAGATATTTTCCCCTCTACCTACCCCCCACCACCCCACCACCCCCGTCCCTCCCCAAGACAGCATACAATTCTATATAGGATCTACACATATATTCCTATTGAGTATATATTCACTATAGTCATGCTGTGTAGAAGAACTAAAATAAACAGGAGAAATCACATAACAAACCAAAACATTAAACACACACAAAAAAGTGATCTGCTACCTTCTACGACTGAATTCCATAGTTCTTTCTCTGGATGTGGAAGGCATTTTGCCTTAGAAGATCATTGGGAATTTTTTTTTAAGTCCTTGCATTGCAATGAAGATGCAAGTCTACCAAAAAAACTCTCACACACTGCCGTCATTGCTGTGCACAAAGTTCTCCTGGTTCTGCTTCTTTCACTCAACATCAATTCATATAAGTCTTTCCAGGCCTCTCTGAAGTCTTCCTGTTCATCATTTCTTATACCACAATAGTCTTCCATTACATTCATATACCATAATTTATTCAGCCATTCCCCAGTGGATGGACATCCCCTTGACTTCCAGTTCTTGGCCACTACAAAGAGTGCTGCTATAAATATCCCCACCCCCATTTTAAAGAGGCCTAGAAAAGTGAAATGATTTGTCCAAGGTCTCAAAGGTATTAAGAAACAGAGGTGAATTCAAACCCAGGTCAATGATTTTACCCTTAAGTTACCGTTTACAAGTTGTGCAGCCCCTACCCCAGTCATCATCTTTGTCCTCCTTATCTCTTTCCCATCAGAACCTCCAACTCTGTTCCTAAAACCACTCTGAACTCTGAGAGATCTTGGGCCTTATCTTGGAACCAGGTCTCCCTGTTAGTTCTTAGCTACTCTTTCTAAACCATATCCTAGGGGTTAGTGCCCTACCTTAAATCTTTCTCTCTCCTCTTTACATCCTGAGATGTAAGAGAATGTAATCTGCTTGAGGAAGGGACTGTCCTATGTAGTGGGGGGACCAGCCAATGACAGTCCAGTCCTGGGAGAACATATGTGAAACCCATATGGTTGTTTGGCAAACCTGCTTCCAGGGATCCATAATGAAGGGTCCTGTTCCCTGCTTCAGAGTATTAGCAGGTATCCTATGATTGTTTCCAGTCTGTTTGCTGTATGCATTTTTTATCGGCTGCTGAGCTGGGTCAGTCAATCAATAAGCATTTATTAATTACTTCCTTTGCATAAGGCATTGTGGTAAGCAGAATACAAAGAATACAAAGAAAGGCCAAATCACAGTCCCTGCCCTCAAGGAACCAGGTCACACAGTGGATAAATTCAGAAAGACCTGAGTTCAAATCTGACTTCAGACATTTATTATCTGTGGGATCCTGAGGATGTCACTAAATCTCACTGTGCGTCAGTTTCCTCATCAGTGAAAGGGGAATAAGAGTAGCATCTACTGCCCAGGCATGATAATGTAGAAGATAGTGTAGAGTTGGAATGGTTCACCGAGGAGTCAGTGCAGGGAAGGAAGGAGAGTACAGCCAAAACAGTAATGATAATCTAGGAAAGAACTAAAGGGTGGAGGGATTGAAGGTCATACTGAAGAGGAAGCACAGGATTAGGAGTTGTAAGGTAAAAAGAAAGATAGAATGACAAAATATTTTGATTAGATAAAAAGAGTCAGAATTCGTGAACAAAGAGAAGGAACTAAATGACAAAATCAAAAGTATGTCCATCTCTGTATGAAACTTGGGTGGAGTGGGTTTTGGGAAATGAGTAAATTGAGGAACTTGGAAATTAGGGTTTTGAGAAAGCATCCATATGTAGATTGAAGTCTCCTACCATGAGGAATTAGGATGGAGAACAAGATGGAGACTGTTAAACTAACTGAGGATAAAAGGGGAATGTCCTAGAGGGTCAATAGATAACACCCACTGGAATCTTAATAGGGTTATAAATATGAACTGAATGAACTTCAAAGGAGGAGTGGTTAGTAGTGGTTAGAGCACTAGTAGTAGAGGAAGAGACTGAAAGTGGCAATGGGGAATAAGGACTGTTCTGACTCCAATCATAGTCAATGAGTGGTTACGGGGGAAGAGGAAGGGGAGGAAGGAAAGCTGTAAGTGAACATGCAGCCAGAATTGGAAAGGTTAGCCAGGGAGACTGTGTCACCAGGTGGGAACCAGATTTCAGTGAGAGCCAGAAGATGCAGGGAATGGGAAAGAAAGAAATCAAATTAGTTAACTTTGGAGCAGGCATCCCAGAGAGGCACTTCAGGTTGGGGAGATGTGAACAGAGGAGGTTTAGAATCACAGGAATCCAGAGAGTATGATGGAGAAGATGTGTACTGTTGTGGAATGAATCCATGCAGATTATCAGTGTCTAGAGAGAAGTCTACTAAGAGAAGATGAATAGACTTTTCAAGAGACGATGTCTAACTTTGCAGCAGGTGTCAATGATGTTGTGTCCTATGAAGCCCTGTAGACCCAACTCAGGAAGGAAGAGGTAAAGGTAAGGCCTGTGGGAGTCCAAGCAGGAGGCAGAGGTTGGCCCTATGAGGTAAGTCTGATCTAGGAACAGTCTGAAAGACTGGAGAAGGCCCTGTGGCACAGATAGACAGAGACCCCTGAAAGGTCCCTCCACTTGATTTCTTGTATTTATATCTCCAGAGCTTAACATGGTGTCTGGAATATGGTAAGTGCTTAATAAAAACTTTATAAATCATTAATTTATTCATTTGCCTCCTCTTCAAAATTGGAATATTCCTTGGCTCCTATTCCTAAGGTTGAGTTTCATCTTTCTGTCTGTCTCCTCTCTGTGTCTCTTTCTTCTCTCTGTTTCTCTCTTTTTCTTCTCTCTGCTTTGTTCTTCTCTCTCTGTTTCTGTCTGTCTCTCTCCCTCCTTCCCCCCGCCTCATATACATATACAGCATATATAAATGTACAAACACTATATATGTGAAATGGATAATTGTACATAGATATATGTGTGTGTGTATGTGTAGTGTGTGTAAGTTTGTGTATTTTATAATATGAGGAGAGTACAATGAAAACAATAGATCATGTCCCCTGTCTAATGTAGAGGTGGAGAGTTTTCCGTAGACTCTCAGTTTTCTCTTCTGCTTCTATGGTGTTGGGAAAAAACTTCTGCCTCAGTTTCTCCATCCATAAATTAGGAGATAATGTCGGGAAATCACTGAAATCTCAGCTGACAAGACATAGCATATGCTACATTTGATTCTCTCCTGGCTCTGCTGCTGACTCTGTGGACTTCTCCCCTCTTCCTTTTTTGTCTCTTTTTTGTGTTGACTTCCTCACTAGAATGTAAGCTCATTGAAGACAGGGATTGTTTTTCTTTTTGCCTTTATTTTTATTCTCAGGCTTTAGCACAGTGCCTTAATAAATGCTTGTTGACTTGATTTGACTTGTTTATCTCTTAGTGTATTTTCTTGCTTCCCTTACTAGGTAATAATTTCCTTGAGGGCAGGAACAATATTCTTTCTCTCTTTTTTTTTATTTGGTATATTATTTTACCCCAGTTACATGAAAAAACAATTTTTAACATTCATTTTAAAAAACTTTGAGTTCCAAATTCTCTCCCTTCCTCACCCTCCCTCATGGAGAAAGCAAGAAATTTGTTCCATGTGCAGTCATGTAAAACATATCCATAATAGTCATGTTGCGTAAGAAAACAGACCAAAAAAACAAACACCTCAAGAAAAAAAAAGAAAAAATATGCTTCAACCTTTATTCAGACACCAGCAGTTCTTTCTCTAGGGATGGATATAGTATTTTTCATCATAAATCTTTCAGAGTTGTCTTAGATCATTGTATTGCTGAGAACAGCTAAGTCGGAATGATATTTCTTTGAATCTCTACTATATAACATCGTTCCTTGTATCACCATAGAAGTATCACAAATGTTTGAGTTTTTTAATACATGGCTCAAAAATGTCACTAATTAAAAGAATATTAAATATTTACTCAATTGTTAACCTACTTATCAATCCCTATGGTGTTGCCACATTTTGATAAGTTTTCACCTTTAGAAGGTCACATTGGGTTTAGGTTACATTCAATTTTAGGGAAAAAACCTGGATTAATATAAATTCTCAGGGTATGGAGTGTATTTATGTATGTGTGTGTGTGCGTGTGTGTGTGTGTGTGTATGTGTATGGAGAGAGAGAGAGAGAGAGAGAGAGAGAGAGAGAGAGAGAGAGAGAGAGAGAGAGAGAGTCTATATATACAGAGTCTATTGAAGCACCTTTGGGGCACAGACAGCATCTTTAATTCAGAATAATTCTCTAGTCTACATTTCTCAGAGGGATGCATTTCTTTTCCAAGAGAGTGTACCTGATGAAGACTCTGAGGGGGTGCTCCACAAGGAAGGTTTAAAAAGTAGGTCAGCCCAAACTATGGGGGTGGCAGGAAGGGGGATGAGAAAGGCAAGCAGAGGGAGTGCAGTTGGAGGGGGAAACAGAAGGGAAATTCAGGAGTCATATGGTCATAGCATTCTCAAAACCAGAAGTTCTAGCTGGCCCCTGATGAATCAAGGAGAACCACTTTAGCCATTCCTGTTCTAAGGTTCTAAGAGCTCTCTGGCTTACCTTAGGGACTCCCCATTTTCCCCCATTTCAGAAAAAAAAGGAAAAGGAAAAACCATTCATAAGACTGATAGTGCTAGGGCAGAGCCAAGATGGTGGAGTAACAACACAGTCTTTCTAGAGCTCTTCCCCCCAAATACCCGTTAAAAATGGCTCTAAACAAATTCTGGAGCTGCAGAACCCATAGAATAATGGTGTGAAGCAAATATCCAGCCCAAGACAACCTGGAAGGTCGCTAGGAAATGTCTATTGCACCATGCAGAGGGCAGGGCACAGTCCAATGTGGGCTATGGTGGCACAGACAGGACCTGAGCAGGCCTTGGGGAGACTGAATCTCGGGCACTAGTGGCAGTTTCCAGACATTAGGGCCCCAAAATGCTGAGGACAAATTGGAAGATCAGTGGAAAAAGGCTGTGGGAGCAACGTGGAAGAGTGGAGTAGTCTGACCACAGCCCCAGGGTGGCTGAGGGGAAGGGAGTGGAAGAACTCACAGCAGCCACAGCAGCAGGAGGAGGAGAGACAGTGACTATTTCTGGAACTCTAGACCCACAGATTGTGGGGGAATCTGGCTGCTGACAGTGCACCCCTTACCCTCAGGGGAAGGAGAGATCTACCTTGACAAGAACTCAAAAGTCAAGTAAATGGCTGGGGAAATGAGCAAAAATCAGAAAAAGAATCAGACTATAGAATCCTACTTTGGTGACAAGGAGAACCAAAGCATGCAAACAGAAGAAAACAAAGTCAAAGCTCCTCCATCCAAAGCCTCCAAGAAAAATATGAATTGGTCTCAGGCCATGGAAGAGCTCAAAAAAAATTTGATTTTGAAAATCAAGTAAGAGAAGTAGAGCAAAAATTGGGAAGAGAAATGAGAAGAAGGCAAGAAAGTTATGAAAAAAGAGTCAATTGCTTGCTAAAGGAAACCCCAAAAAATTCTGAAGAAAATAACACTGTAAATAATAGACTAACCCAAATGACAAAAGAGATCCAAAAAGCCAATGAAGGGAAGAATGCCCTAAAGAGCAGAACTGGCCAGATGGAAAAGAAAGTCCAAAAACTCACTCAAGAAAACAATTCCTTAAAGATTGGAGTGGAGCAGATGGAAGCTAATGACTTTATGAAAAATCAAGAAATTATAAAACAAAACTAAAGGAATGAAAAAACAGCAGACAATGGGAAATATCTCATTGGAAAAACAACTGACCTGGAAAATAGATCCAGAAGAGGCAATTTAGAAATTATAGGACTGCCTGAAAGCCATGATCAAAAAAAGAGACCAGACGTCATCTTTCAGGAAATTATCAAGGAAAACTTCCTTTATATTCCTGAATCAGAGGGAAAAATAAATATTGAAAGAATTTACTGATCATCTCCTGAAAGAGATCCCAAAAGGAAAGCTCCTAGGAATATTGTAGCCAAATTCCAGAGCTCCTAGGTCAAGGAGAAAATATTACAAGTAGCCAGAAAAAAACAATTCAAGTATTGTGGAAATACAATCAGGATAACACAAGATCTAGCAGCTTCTACATTAAGGGATCACAGGGCTTCGAATATGATATTCCAGAAATCAAAGGAACTAGGGTTATAAACAAGAATCACCTACCCAGCAAAATTGAGTATAATACTTCAGGGGAAAAAATAGTCATTCAATGAAATAGAGGACTTTCAAGCATTCTTGATGAAAAGACCAGAGCTGAATAGACAATTTGATTTTCAAACACAAGAATGAAGAGAAGCATGAAAAGGTAAACATGAAAGAGAAATCATAAAGGACTTACTAAAGTTGAACTATTTACATTCCTACATGAAAAGATAATATTTATAACTCTTGAGACTTTTCTCAGTACTAGGGTAGTTGAAGGGATTATGTACATATAGAGAGATGGCACAGGATCAGTTGAACAGGAAGGGATGATATCTAAAAAATAAAATTAAGGGGAGAGAGGGGAATATATTAGGAGGAGAAAGAGAAAAATGGAATGGTACAAATTCTCTCTCACATAAAATAGGCAAGAAAAAGCTTTTTCAATGGAAGGGAAAAGAGGAGAGGTGAGAGAGAAAAAAGTGAACCTTACTCTCATCATATTTGGCTTAAGGAGGGAATAACATGCATACTCAATTTGCTATGAAAATCTTCTTACACTACAAGAAAGTAGGGGAGAAGGGGAGAAGCAAGGGTTGGCGGGATTATAGAAGGGAGGGAAAATGGGAGGAGGACATAATTAGAAGTAAATACTTTTGAGAAGGAATAGGGTGAAAAGAGAGAGTAGAATAAATAGGGGGGCAGGACAGGTTGGGGGGAAATATAGTCTTTCACAACTTGACTTTTATGGAAGTCTTTTACATAACTACACATGTATAACCTATATTGAATTGCTTGCCTTCTCAGTGGGGATGGTTAGGAAGGGAGGAAGGGAGAGTAGTTGGAACTCGGTTTTAAAAATGAATGTTAAAAATTGTTTTTACATGCAACTGGGAAATAAGATATATGGGCAATGGGGTATATAAATCTATCTTGCCCTCCAATAAAATAGAGGGAATGGGGAAAAGAGAAGGCAAGGGTGTGATAGAAAGGAGCACAGATTGGGGGGAAGGGGTAATCAGAATGCATCCCATCTTGGGATGGGTGGAGAGGAGAGATGGAGAGAAAATTTGGAACTCAAAATCTTTTGGAAATGAATGTTGAAAACTAAAAGTAAATAAATAAATAAGAAAAAAAGGACTGATAGTGCCCCATTCTAAATGATTGCCTGGATTCTTAAAGTGTTTACTTTGGAAGCATAGGAAACAGCACTCACTTGTACATAGGTGTAGAAATTGTTTTTACTCCTTCATTCCTTTTGTTGTGATTTGCATTATCTTATGTTTCAATTAAATACTTTATTATTGAATGCCTCTGTCTTCTGTATGATATGGTTGTAGTAGTGACTGGACTGGACTGAGGTTGGAGTCAAGAATTACATGATCGTTCAGTGTGTTAGATAGACACAAGCATCAAAGAATATCAAAATTGGTAAAAATCTTAGAGATCTTCTGGTCTGACCTCCTTGTTTTACAGATGAAGAAATCATTCTATGTGATTGTTGATGCAGACAGTTTAGGAGTATAGAATGAATTTACTAATTCCAAAAAATCCTTTAGCTATTTATTGACTTTTTTCTTCTCATTTATTCTTGTTTTATTTTTTCCTAACTACATGTAAACAAACATTCTTACCATTCTTTTAAAAAAATTTTGAGTATCACATTTTATTTCTCATTCTCTCCCCTCCCATCCTCACTTCTTGAGAAGGCAATCAATTTAACATGTTTATATATATATATGTATATATGTGTGAACTCATGCTACACATTATCATATTAGCCATGTTGCAAAAGAGAGCACAAACCAAAAAATCCCAATAAAAATAAAGATAAAAGAGTACATTTTGATCTGCATTCAGACTCCATAAGTTCTTTCTCTGGAGATGGATGGTATTTTTCATCATAAGTCCTTTGGAATTGTCTGGGATTGTTGTATTGCCTAGAATAGTCAAGTCATTTGCAGGTGATCATCATACAACATTACTGTTATGTGTACATGTTCTCCTGGTTCTGCTCACTTCCTTTGCATCAATTCATGTAAGTTTTCCCAGGTTTTTTTTGAAATAATCCTGCTCATCATTTCTTATAGCACAATAGTATTCCATCACAATCATATACCACAACTTGTTCAGCCATTCCCCATTTGATGGGCCTCCCCTCAATTTCCAATTCTATGCCATCACAAAAAGAATTTTTTGTATAGATAGGTTTTTTCTCTTTTTCTTTGATTTATTTTTCAGTTCTCAACATTCACTTCCACAAGAATTTGAATTCAAAATTTTCTCCCCACCCCCACCCCAGAACAGCATGCACCCCATTCACCCCTTTCTCCAATCTGTCCTCCCTTCTATTACCCACCCTTCTTTTATGCCCCTTCCCCTCTATTTTCCTGTAGGGCAAAATAGATTTCTATACTCCATTGCCTGTATATCTTAATTTCTGGTTGCATGCTAAACAATTTTTAACATTCTTTATTACAGCTTTGAGTTTCATATTATCTCACTCCCTCCCCAACCATCCTTGTTGAGAAAGCAAGCAATATATAGGTCAATATGGGTCATACATGAGTAACAATACAAAGCATTCTATAATAGTTATGTTGTAAAAGACTCACAAAATTTCACTTTGTCCTATCCTGACCCCAATTTATTCCATTCTCCCTTGACCTGTCCTTGCACAATAGTGTTTGCTTCTGATTATCCTTTTCCCCAATTTGCTATCCCTTCTATTATCTTCTCCCTCTTATCCCTTTTCCCCCTGCCTTCCTGCAGGGTAAAATAGATTTCTGTATCCAATTGAGTGTTATTCCTCCTTAAGCCAAATTCCATGAGAGTCTGGGCAGCTAGGAGGTCCAGTGGATAGAGCACCAGTGCAGGAGTCAGGAGGACCTGAGTTCAAATCTCACCTCAGATACTTGACACTCACTAACTGGGTGACCTTGGGCAAGTCACTTAACCCCAATTGCCTCATCCTGGGTCATCTCCAGTCATCCTGATGAATATCTGATCACTGGATTCAGATGGCTGTGGAAGAGAAGTGAGGTTGGTGACCTGCACAGTCTTCCCTCACTTAAAACAAAGTCAAGTGCAAGTCATGTCATCATTTCTCTGATGGCATGGTCTTCTTCAGCAATGAAGGATGAATACACCCACAAATTCCATGAGAGTAAGGCTCACTTATTTCTTTTCATCTCCCCCCTCTTCCCCTCCCCTGTAAAAGCTCTTCCCTCTTTTATGTAAGATGATTTGCTACATTCTACCTCTCCCTTTCTCTTACTCTTAATAAATTGCATTTGACAATAAATTTTATTCTTTTTAGGTATTCTCCCTTCATATTCAGCTCACTCTGTGCCCTCTGTCTATGCAAACACACACACACACACACACACTCATATATACACACACATATATACATATATATACACACATACATATATACATACACACATACACCCATGTATATACATGTATATATATACACATACCTACACATATATAATATACACATACATATATACCCATACATGCCTACATATATATTCCTCTGTCTACCCTAATACTGAAAACAGTCTCATGAGTTACAAAAAACATCTTTCCATGTAGGAATGTAAACAGTTCAACTTTAAGAAGTTCCTTAAGGCTTCTCTTTCCTATTTACCTTTTTATGTTTCTCCTGATTCTTGTATTTGAAAGTCAAATTTCTGTTTAACTCTTGTCTTTTCAACAAGAATGCTTGGAAATCCTCTATTTAATTGAAATTCCATTTTTTCCCCTGAAGTATTACACTCAGTTTTGCTGGGTAGGTGATTCTTGGTTTTAATCCTATCTCCTTTACCCTCTGGAATATCATATTCTAAGGCATTCCATCCCTTACTGTAGAAGCTGCTAAATTCTATGTTATCCTGATTGTATTTCCACAATACTTAAATTGTTTATTTCTGGTTGCTTGAAATATTTCTCCTTGACTTGGGAACTCTGGAATCTGGCTAAAATATTCCTCGGAATTTTCCTTTTGAGATCTCTTTCAGGAGGTGATTGGTGAATTCTTTCCATTTCTATTTTACCCTCTGGTTCTAGAATATCAAGGTAGTTTTCCTTGATAATTTCTTGAAAGATGATGTCTAAGCTCCTTTTTTTTGATCATGGTTTTCAGGTAGACCAATAATTTTAAAATTATCTCTCTTGGATCTATTTTCCAGGTCAGTTGTCTTTCCAGTGAGATATTTCACATTGTCATCTAATTTTTCATTCTTTTGGTTTTGTTTTATAATTTCTTGGTTTATCATAAAGTCATTAGCTTCCATCTGCTCCATTCTAATTTTTAAAGAACTATTTTCTTCAGTGAGCTTTTGAACATCCTTTCCCATTTCACTAATTCTGCTTTTTAAAGCATTCTCCTCATTGATTTTTGGATCTCTTTTGCCATTTGAGTTATTCTATTTTAAAGGTGTTATTTTCTTCAGCATTTTTGGGGTCTCCTTTAGCAAGCTGTTGACTAGCTTTCATGATTTTCTTGCATCACTTTCATTTCTCTTCCCAATTTTTCCTCCAGCTCTCTTACCTGATTTTCAAAATCCTTTTTGAGCTCTTCCATGACCTGAGACCATAGCATATTATTTTTGGAGGTTTTGGATGTAGAAACCTTGACTTTGATGTCTTCCTCTTATGGTATGCTTTGTTCTTCCTCATCTGAAAGGATGGAAGACAACACCTTTTTATCAAGAAAGTAACCTTCTAGACTTTTGAGTCCTTTGTCAAGTGGAGGGTATACTACCCTAGGCTTCAGAGGTTTTGTGCAGCTATTCTCTGAGATATCTCTAGGGACCTGAAGTTCCAGTTCCTCCAAGGTGGCAGAGTCAAGGGAGAGGTGTTTCTCCTCTCCTGGCCTGCACTCTTTTCTTGCCCTGGAACTGGGAGTAGGGTTCCCTCTCCACAGATGCCACCAGCTCCACCACACCAGTGCCAGTGCTCCTCCTCACCCCAAGACCACCACTCAGTCCTGAGATCCAGATCAATTTCTCGATTTCCCCAGGGTCTTTAGGTTGAGGTCTCCAAAAGTGGATGCTGCTTCTGCTGTAGTCCAGCGGCTGCTGCCCTGGAGCTGGGCCTGGGGACAGACCATGCTCCCCTCTCATCCAGGTGAAAGAGCTTTCTTACTGACCTTTGAAGCTGTCTTTGGCATTTGTGAGTTGAGAAATATGGAAACTGCAGCTGCTAACTGTGATTCCATGCCCTGAAGCCTGCTCCAGTCCTGTCCTTACTGAGTAGCCCAGGCTGGGTTGTGCTATGCTCCAAGCCTGGTGCAACAGACCTTTTCTGTCAGCCTTCCAGGCTTTCTTGGACTAAAAATATGTTTCACTCTGCCATTTTGTGGCTTCTGTTGCTCTAGAATTTGTTTAGAGTCATTTTTTGCAGGTATTTTATGGGTTGGGGGGGAGAGCTAGAGCAGGTTCTTTCTTCTATTCTGCCATCTTGGCTTCACCCCCTCTTATCCTTTTCTTTGATCTCTTTAGCATACAGATTTAGGAGTGGTATTGATGAGTTTAAGGGTATGCACAAATTTATAACCCTTTGGATATAGTTCCAAATTGTTCTCTAGAATGGTTGGACTAGTTCACAACTCCACCAACAGTGCATTAATGTCCCTATTCTTCCACACCCATTCCAGCATTTCCTGTCATTAAATATTTTTTTAAATTAGTCTATGATATTGGTTTTTTCTTTTTGCCCTGGGCTTCTTCCTCCTAAAAGTTAAAAATAAGAAAGAAAGATCTTGATTCATTCAAGATTCCTAATTTAATTAAAAGTTAATTAATTTTAAATAAAATGAATTTGAAGTTAATTTAAAATCCTAGAATTTTGAAGTGCTTTCAACTCAGTAAAATGACAGATATAGTAACACAATTCACATTTATAGAATATCATAAAGTTTATCACTTGCTTTCCTCATGGCAGTTCAGTGAGGCAGATTGTCTACGTATTATTAAACTCCATTTTACAGATGAGGAGACTGATGCTTAGAATGGTTAGGGTAATATTAGTAATTATAAAAGGTAATATAGGTAGGAAATGATGGGGCTGAGAGACAAGACCATATCTTCTTCTAATTTGTAATCCAGTGTTCTTTCCCCAATACCTTGATTTGAATGTACATGCTTAGGCATTTATACTGACTGGATTGTTGGTCTGAATAGAGTACTAATTAGATCAAAATGCTTTAAAAAGGGATTAAAATGAAACTTTCTCGGACATCTGGCAGCAACAGGTTGTTCATGGGACATACATTAATGATCCCATTAACATTCCTATTCCAGAATATAAATGATGAAATTATAAGAAAAAGTGTGAAAAAATGTTTACTCTTGCTACAAAGTGGATGATCACGTTCTCCCATTACCACCCCCATGGACAGGTTTGAGAGGTTCCTTTTGGCTTACATGTATGGACAGGTAGGGGTTGAAGGAGGTTCAGTGAAGTGTGTGGTGATTAATGCCATCTTTAAAAGGCACAGCTACAGTAGTGATGGGGGGGTGGGGGTGGGGTGTGTTTTTGCCCCTGGATCTGATGGTGGAATAACTCTGGGCTTGATCAAAAACCCATTTTGCATTATTTTCATCCTTTGTACCTTGAATCTTTTTAAAATTGTGAAACAAATGTCTTCTCTTCGTGGAGCAGGGAGGCCTTGGTGGTGGCAGAGTCTCTTCATTGCTGTCCTGGCAGATATGCCCTCTCTCAATGGGCAAGGCAAGTCAATATTTCTTCACTGTGGATGATGGGGTAGCGTTGTTTCAATGGGAACCCCTACTTGGCCAATACTTCATCCATGGTGACTGGCAGAGTGAATTCATGATTCAGATATTTATTTATTTGACATTGACCTAGAATTATCAGCATTTTTCACAGGGTAGCCAGTCAATTTGTATTCTTGGCCTTTGCTTCCCCTGTTTCATCTTGGATTTGGACCAGAAATCCAAACACTGCATGTCAATACTCATCCAGATCAAGTAGGCTCCCTGTAGTACGCTTTGGAAAACAAGATCAAGGTCTGTTGAGAAATAACGTATTAGTCAGTCATGTAATGTGCTATTGCCCCTAGTGACTCTTCCACATCTACACACTTACTCTGTGCTTTTCTCAGAGTAAAGTCATAGTCAGAATCAAGTCAATTGATATTTATCAACTGCTCTGCAGACTCAAAATAGGCAAGATTTCTGAGCATGGACTCTATACCCTTTGAAAGCAAAAGGGCCCAGGAGCATCAGAATTGGGTAGAGAAGTGATTCCATAGGTAAGGGTCTGGCAAGTAGTCTATACGCTCATCCTTTGCTACGTGAATATTTGCTTTACTGATTTTTTCTCTAATGGACAATAGTAATTTGTACCTATTTTGCCCACTACCTAGACTATTTTTCAGCATTATGAACAAATTCCTCCAAAACTCACATCTGTAGATGAATACAGTCTAGAGCATATGAAGATGACACACAACCAAATATATCTGCTGCTTCCTCTGCTGCCACCTTATCTCAGGTGGAAAAAGAAGCCATTGTGCTTTATCATTAATTGGTTTTTAAATCTCTCCACATATGTTTGAGTTGATCAGTGAATCAACTAAGCATCTGCTATGTTCCAGGCTCTATGCCGGTCTCTGGGGATACAAAGGCAAAATTGCAATTGTTCCTGCCCTCAAGAAGTTTATATTCTTTTACCTCTTCCACCACCCTCATCCTTACATCTTCCCTCACTAGATCTCTTCACCTCCCTCCCCTCATCATCTAGACACTCATGCAGGGTCTTCCCTTCTTCCCCTTTTTGGTAAATACCATTAGGGGGCAGTAAGTGGTGCAGTGGATAGAGCACCAGTGCAGAAGTCAAGAGGACCTGAGTTCAAATCTCATCTCAGACACTTGACACTCACTAACTGGGTGACCTTGGGCAAGTCACTTAACCCCAATTGCCTCATTCTGGGTCACCTCCAGTCATCTTGATGAACATCTAGTCACTGGATTCAGATGGCTCTGGAGGAGAAATGAGGCTGGTGACCTGCACAGCCCTCCCTCACTCAAAACAAAGTCAAGTGCAAGTCATGTCATTATTTCTCTGATGGCATGGTCTTCTTCATCAACGAAGGATGAACACACACAAATGCCATTATAAAGGTTATTTAGGTGTTTGTTATTTGGGCTTATTTGGGTGAAAAGGGGGGTAATCTGGAGGTTGTTCAGGAGCACTAAATAAACTTCCCCTATAAAATGAATGAAGATAAAGATTCCACCACATGGATGATTTTCACTGCCTATAAGAACCAGAATAGGGTGTGTTGGAATTTCATTGCCTTCTGTAGCTAGTCACCATCCAGACATCTCAAAAGCACGTGCTTGTATTTTGGTTCCACCCTTAAGATTTACTTGTGTTGTGTAATCCTTCCCTCCCTGCCTCTTAATAGTATTTTGTTTTTTCCAATTACATGTAAAGATAGTTTTCAGCATTCACTATTATAAGACCTTGAGTTCCATTTTTTTCTCCCTCTCTTCCTCCCCTCCCCTCCCCCTTCTCAAGATGGCAAGCAATCTGATATAGATTATACATATACAATCATATTAAACATGTTTACGCATTAGTCATGTTGTGAAAGAAGAATCAAAAAGAAAGAACAAAAGGGAAAACTTTGAGAAAGAAAAAAACAACAAAAAAAGAGAAAATAGTATGCTTCAATCTGTATTCAGACTTCATATTTCTTTCTCTACCATGAGTCTTTTGGAATTGTTTTAGATCATTATATTGCTGAGAAGAGCCAAGTCTATCAAAGCTGGTCATCACACAGTGTTGCTGTTACTGTGTATAACATTCTCCTGGATCTGCTCGCTTCACTTAACATCAGTTGATATGTCTTTCTAGGCTTTTCTGAAATCTGCCTCATCATTTTTTAGAGCACAATGGTATTCCATTACATTTATAAACCACAACTTGTTCAGCCACTCCCCAATTGATGGGCATCCCATCAATTTCCAATTTTTTGCACCACAAAAAGAGCTGCTATAAATATTTTTGTACACGTCCTTTTCCCTACATATTGTATAATCCTATCAGGGGTTAGCTTTCCTTCACTCATCCTGTTCTCTTTCATTTTTAGGAGTTTAGAGTATTCTGAAATAGGAGATGGCTACTAAAGTGTCCAGAAACCTCCTTTAAGAAATTTTACTCCTCCCTTAGACCTTGTACTTCTGGAATTCAAAACAATTCATAGATGAGTTGAATTTTATTTACACCAGGCAATGTGTGGTGGTGCACACTAGTAATTCCTGCTGCTGGGGAGGCTGATGGATCATTGAGCTTAGGAATTCTGAGTAGCCATGGGGTTAAACACTAAATGCAGCACCAATATGGTGAGCCTCTGCCGATAGAGGAGCCACCATGCTGTTTAAGGAGGGGCAGACTGACCAAGGTCAGACAGATCAAAGATCCTGTGCCAGTTAACTGTGGGATTGGGCTCAGGAGTGGCAACTGTACTCCCAGTCTGGGTGAGAGAGAAAGAGAAAGACATAGACATAGACAGATAGACAGATAGACAGACGGACGGACGGACGGACAGAGACAGACAGACAGACAGACAGACAGACAGATAGATAGAGCTCAGATTGGAGTCTCCTTAAAACTGTTGAAACTAAGACGAAAGTCACTTGTGGACTTAGCCATCAAATCACCATTAACTTACCTGTTTCAACAATTTTAGTGTCTTAGAAATAAAGCAGTTATAAATGACCCTCCTGGGGTTTTTTTTAGAACAACATGGGGGATATATCTTGATTTTATATGCTGTCAGAGTGGCAGTATCAGATAGGAGTGCTTTTTGTTTTCTAAATAAAAAGAAAGAGAAGAGGAGGGGAGGAATTGGGAAGGAGAAAGAAGGGAAGGATGAAATTTTTGCTTCGGATTTTATAGTGGATATGTAAGAGTTGCTAGAGATGGATCCGCCCAACCTTTAAAGGTGGAAACCTTCTGTTATTTGTTTTAATGTGATGAAAACAGCTGGACCAAGCTTTAATTCTTTCTCGTGGACATGCTGTGACTTTGACTGAAACCAATTAATTCCCACAGCCCAGATGATCTTCATTATTTAGCTGGCATTTGAACCAATACTACCCAAACTGTGAATCACAGCCTCCAAGTGGAAGAGGTCGTGCTTTTACTGTGTCTCATCTCTCTCTTCCGTGAATGTGGACACTGATTTCTTTGCTAACAAATTGTGCTTTTTATGCTTCTGCAGCAATTCTGTAATCATTTTAACATTAAAAAAAGGAAATCCAGTTTTTCAGCCCCTGACCCCCAATTTTTTTTCTGCCTCTGCTTCTTCTTTTCCTTTGAAGGCTGTGGAGGAGAGGAGCAGCTCTTATATGGGGGATGGAACATTTTTCTGAGAGTTCTACAAGCAAGCAACAAAGTCTCAACATGTTTCTGGTGTAGGAGGAGAGAGTAAGAAAGGCGTTTGCTGCCACATCTGGGGGAGGAATAGGTGATGAAAGATGACAGCTGTGATGTGGGGGGGGGGGGGGCGGCGGAAAAAGATGGTTTCCAGCAGCGACCAGAGTCATGCAAGGGGCAGACTTTTCCCTTATTTCATCAGCCCCCTCCTCTAAATGTTGCCCAAGTATCATTTTTTCAAATCAGTGGATATTTGGCTCCAACTAATTTGGCTGCTAAATGCAGGTACTGAGATGCCTTTTTGCCCCTCTACTTACAGGAGAAAGATACTCTGGGCAGCCCATAGAAAGAACGTCATAAATACTAGGCACGAATTCTCCTTCTACAGAAAGACCATTAGAAGTTTTCATGATAAAAAATAAAAGATTTGGATACTTCCTGCTGGTAACATTAAAGGATACCTCTACCATTGACATCAACAGAGCAAGGTCAACAGACCAAGTCATTATTATTTATAATAGCTGTTCTCAATTCAACAAGGATTTATTAAGGACTTATTTATCTGCAAGGCAGGTGGCTAGATGGTGCAGTAAGAGTTAAAGAGCAGAGAATTAAGAATAAAGCACTGGGCTTGGAATTAGGAAGACATCTTCAAGAGTTCAAATTTGGTCTTAGATACCAGTTGTGTGACCCTGGTCAAGTCACTTAGCCCTGTTTGCCTTAGTTTCTTCATCTGTAAAATGAGCTAGAGAAAGAAATGGCAAAATGCTGCAGGATCTTTGTCAAGAAAACCCTAAAAGGGGGTGATGACAAATCAAACGCAACTGAAATGACTCAACAGCAGCAGCATGTGCAAGGCACTGTGCCAGATTTCTGGATATATAAAGATAAGGACAAAATAATTTCTGACCTCCAGGAATTTATTCTGGGGATAGAGTGCTACTTTGTGGGAAGGTTGAGCTCTTGCTGGAACTGTGCTTTGAAGAGAACTTTGGCACAGAATTGAGGACAGGAGACCACCCATCCCTGAGACTCACTCAATGGGGGAGCACTTCCCTTGAAAACAAGCTTTATGCATTTCACAGGTTCTTTACATCCCTCCTTAGAGGCAGCTGGCCCCACAATGGATAAGAGCTTTGTGTCTGAGTACAAGTCTTGCCTCAGACACTTATGAGCCTGGGCAGATCGCTTAACCTCTGTCTACCTCAGTTTCTTCCACTATAAAACAGGAGTAATGATAACATCTGCCTACCAGAAATGTTGTGTGGGTAGAATGCCAGTGCCTAGTAGGCGCTTGTTTCATTCTCCTAATTTATTACTTTTGCATTCCAACCTCTTCTATCTCTCTCTGTCACTATTACTTATTTTTTCCTTTTTGCAGTGCAATCAGGCTGACCAGTGGGTACAACCTGAGCTAAGACCTTGACTTTTCTACTCAAATCTACCTTTCAAACCCTGGAGATTTTCATTCATGGTTATGAAATAATATTTATTAAATTGTGGGGTTGAGTGATATGCAGGTGAGGTTGGAGTGTTTAGGTCCATGATTATAACTGAAAACTTTTTCCTTCCTTCCTTCCTTCCTTCCTTCCTTCCTTCCTTCCTTCCTTCCTTCCTTCCTTCCTTCCTTCCTTCCTTTCCTTTCTTTTTCTTCCTTCCTCTCTCCCTCCCTCCATTCCTTTCTTCTTCACTCTCTTCCTTCTTTTTTATTTCCTTTTTTCTTTTCCTTTCTTCTTTCCTTCCTTCCTTCCTTTTTTCCCCTTCTCCTTTTCTCCCTCTCTCCATTCCTTCCTTTCTTCCTCCCTTCCTTCCTTTTATTTTCTTGTCAAGTGACCCCCCGAGGTTTTACAGCTAGTAAGTGTCTGGGGCCAAACCTGAACCTAGACCTTCCTGACTCCTGGTCCCTAGCTCCAATCACTGTACCACCAGTTACCTAAACATCTAAAACATTTCTAAACCACCTTATGAATACTTTTCTGTCAACTCTGGTTGCCCTTGAAATGCTTGCCTACACACAAGTATCTGAAATAAGTTCTAGAAATAGAAGTTTTTCTGTAAATAAAAAAGAGTGATCTAATAAGGAGCAGTTTGCGTTTAGGTATAAATATAATAATGACTCATATTTATATTTAGAATTAAATTTTACAAAACATTTTTCTCATAATCAATGAATATTTATTAATTACCTACTATATGTCAGATCCCATACAAAGCACTGGGGAGAACTTTATAAGGGTTGGCAATACAAGTGTTATTGTCCCCATTTTACAGATGGGAACACAGACTTGGAGAGGTTAAATGACTTAGCTGTGATCACACAGCTAGCAAATGACTAAAGTGGGATTCACACTCGTTTCCTGACTCCAATGCCAACACACTCTCCACTAAAAAATCCTGCCTTTCATAAGAAAAACTTAGAAATGTATCCCCTCTAAGCCACACTTGGAATGTTGTGCTCAGTTCTGGGCACCATATTTCAAGAGGGGCTTTGACAAATTGGAATTTGTTCAGAGTGGGGAGCCTAGAAAAATGAGGAGTTTGTGAGCCATGATAGGCAAGGAACAGTTGGATAAAGTAGCTGAATTTAGAGAAAAGAATGAAAAGTTTTTTTTCAACTGTTTGAATTATTGAATTATTCTAAAGAATAATTAAATTGATTTTGTACAGCTCCAGGAAACAGGACTAGAGAGGTTCAGGGTTAAATGAGACATTAGAAATCATTTAACCCAACAATCCTATCATTTTACAGATGAGGAAACTGAGGCCCAGAGAGCTCCAATGTCATGCAGATTTTAAGGGACTGATTGTGAGAGCCTTCTAATGATTCACTTTTTTTTTTTTTTTTTTTTTGGCATGGGGAACTTGGTCTGTGTAAGAGAGATCCTTCCACTAACACACAGATGTAATAACTACACAAAATTCCTTTAAATTATAGGGAGGTCGGTTTTTACTTCGTAAAGGAAGAACTTTCTAAAACTTAGTCTCTGCTAAAAAATGGAGCGGACCATTTTGTGTTAAGTAGTGAGCTACCTGACTGAAAACAAGGACTTCCTGGATGATTGCCCATTAGCAATGGTATAGAGGAGGTTATTTTGTTCAGGAAAAGGATAAAACTAGAAACTTATCTCTCAGATTCCTTTGAACATCGACATTCTAGGATTCAAGGCAAGCTGCTGGTGGGATTACGATGACAGAATCTGTGCTCTGGTCTGATGGACTTGTTTTGAGCGGAGGAATTTGCAGCATTTAGACATGCAAAGACTTGAATTTCCCAATGCTGCAGAGGACTCCTTCTGGCTAGCAGATCAGCGGAGCATTCCAAATGTTTAGACTGAAATATTTAAGGTTGAGTTGAAAAGTCTTTCCAAGATGCCCATTTGTGTTCCCTCTATTTGCACTGGTAACTTTGCCCCTGGCAGCTAGGGCCTAATGCTAGGGAAGCCAGAAGCAACAGCTCAATGAACAGTCGACTTCCTGTTTTCTCTCCCTCAATGTGATGCAGGCTCAGCAGTTAGCTCCACATGCTTCAGCATCATGCATAAATCTGAAGCTATCTCTGTGAATTGGGAGCCAGTCATAAAAAGGCGTCTCAATGGTTCAGTTTGTCTAGCTCTTGGCTACTCTGTAAATCTGGAGGGTTAAGTTTTATGGACTGTGCTAGGTACTTTGTCTCATTGGCAATGTCTGGACCCTGGATATTTCACTAAATTAACTCAATTAGTGTACCTGACCAAAGAAGAAAATCTTTGTGTGAGATGTTCCCTAACATGGAGGATGGGAGAAAAGAATAAAAAGATTTTTTTTCCCAATTATTTGAAAGGCTGTCATCTAAAAAGTAATTAGATTGATTCTATATAGCTCAAAGAAACAGTACTAGGAGAGATTTAAGCCTAGATGAGTTCTTAACTCATTTAACCCAACACCCCTATGATTTTACAGATGATGGAACTGAGGCCTAGAAAGAACTTTCCTTTGTGAAATGATTTAGAAATGATAGGAATACATCATTTAGCTGTTCAAATCCACTTTCCCTATTATATTTAATGTTTTCACTAAGTTTTCATGGGTAATATAAAGGAAAGGAACCTGGACTTGGAGCCAAGAGGGACTTGGGTTCAGGTTCTACCTCTGATACTTGTTGACTGAGTGACCATGATTGAGACACTTAAAATCTCTAGGACTCCTTTTTCCTGTATGCAAAATGGGGATGATAATCTCTGATAATAGTTCTTACTCCACAGAGGTACCATAAGAATATCTTCGAATCTCTTCGAGAATGAAGGACGAGCAACAACCTGAAGAGATCAAAGGCTCATAGATTGAGAGCTGGAAGGGACCAGAGATGAGCTAATTCAATCCTCTCATTTTACAGATGAAGAAACTGGACACTGTAGAGATTAAATGACTTGCCTATATGTACACATGTGGTAAGGATAAGAAGTGGGCTTTGAACAGGTCTTCTAAATCCATAGTCCATGTTCTTTACCCTGTACCACTCCTCTTCCCAATGATTAAATGAGATGCCATAAACAAAGCATTTTTAAAGTCTTAACTAACTAGAGAAATGTCAGTTATTAATTTTCTCATTGCACAAATTAGTATATACTTACATTTTTATCTGTTTTCAGAACACTCTGTAAATTCCACTATTGGATGGCATTCAGGAGAGGCAGAATTGTCTGGGACTGCAACCAAGGAGGTCTCCTTAGTGAAATATTCATTATAAGACATTTTGCCCATAAGGCAATATCACAATGTGAACCTGGTGGAGAGCATTTTAGACTGAGCCTGCCCCATCCTGGCTTCCTACAATTAATAATGCATAAGTAGTTGAGAACTATCCTCTTTGTCAGCACTAATCCGACCAGGTGGTCAGATTTCCAAAGGAAATATTTGAGTCCACTGCTAATGACAGCATGGTATTTATCTATATTAAGAGCATATGAAAAGCTTCCATCAACAAGTAGTATTTAATAATTCTTCTTATATTCACATTGTTGTCATGGGCGTTATACTGAGATAGCAACAGACATAGCCTCTGCTCTGAACTGCTCTAAATGTCACGTCTGCCATAGACTTAGAAATCACATTGTGCAATTCAGAGGATTTGAACAAGACATTCATCTTCATAGGCAGTGACTGAACTTTTTTTAGAAAAAAAGATTACTTTTCTCTCTCTAATAAGAAATTTTTCCATAATTTATGAAATTTTTAGGCATCTTATAAAGATGCAGCTGATTGTTGTCTTATAGTTAAATCTTTAAAAGTTTCTTGAAATTAAAGGTAAAATCTTAGCTTACAGTAGGCTGAGTGTTAACATCTTAAAAAAGAAGGAAAGTTAGTTCAGAGATTTAGAACAATGAATTTTGATGTCTTGCCTTTTTAAAATGGTAGCTCTAGAATTGGAATGGACCTCAGATGTAGTAGTTCTGGTAATCATAACAATAAGGATGATGATGATAAGGAGGAGGAAGATGAGAATAGCAATTTACATTGCACAATCTTGACTTTTGTCTTGCCACTGAACTTCAGTGACTTTGGAGGAGATAGTGAGATTGATGACTTTTTGAAATTTTGCCTTGCTTAATTCATGCTTAAGTCAAGATATTACCCTCGGGATGTTATTGGACCTCTTTGAGAATGAAGGGCAAACAACCACAACACTTCATCTCATATGTACCAGGTACTGGGTTAGGTGTTTTACAAAAGTGACCTCATTTGATCCTTACAATCACTCTGCGTGGTTTGTTGTTATTGTTTAGTCATTCAGTTATTTCTGACTCTTTGTGACCCCATGGACTTTTTATCCTTCGCTATCTCCCCAAGTCTGTCCAAATTCATATTTGTCACTTTCATGACACTATCTATCCATCTCATCATCTGCTATCCCGTTTTCCTTTTGTCTTCAATCTTTCCCAACGTCAATGTCTTCTGTCTTCTCTGTATGTGGCCAAAGTAAGTTTCGGTTTCACTATTTGTCCTTCCAAAGAATAGTCTGAATTAATTTCTTTAAGTATTGACTGATTTGATCTCATTGCTGTCCAAGGGTCTCTCAAAAGTCGTCTCCAGCACCACAGTTTGAAAGCATCCATTCTGAGGCACTCTGAAGGTTTCTTTACAGTCAAACTTTCACAGCCATGTATTATTTTTTTTTTGACATTTTTTTTTTAATTTAGCTTTTAACATTCATTTTCACAAAATTTTGGGTTACAAATTTTCTCCCCTTTTCTCCCCTCCCCCCTCAAACGCCAAGCATTCTAATTGCCCCTCTGACCAATCTGCTCTCTCTTCTATCATCCCTCTCTGCCCTTGTCTCTGTCTTCTCTTTTGTCCTGTAGGGCCAGATAGCTTTCTATTTTATTTCCTAGTGGTAAGAACATTACAGTTGATCCTAACACTTTGAGTTCCAACTTCTTTAGCTCCCTCCCTCTCCACCCCTTCCCTTTGGAAGGCAAGCAATTCAATATAGGCCAAATCTGTGTAGTTTTGCAAATGACTTCCATAATAGTTGTGTTGTATAGGACTAACTATATTTCCCTCCATCCTATCCTGTCCCCCATTACTTCTATTCTCTTTTGATCCTATCCCTTCCCATGAGTGTTGACCTCAAATTGCACTCTCCTCCCCATGCCCTCCTTTCTATCATCCCCCCCACTCTGCTTATCCCCTTATCCTCCACTTTCCTGTATTGTAAGATAGGTTTTCATACCAAAATGAGTAGGCATTTTATTCTTTCCTTTAGTGGAATGTGATGAGAGTAGACTTCATGTTTTTCTCTCACCTCCCCTCTTTATCCCTCTACTAATGAGTCTTTTGCTTGCCTCTTTTATGAGAGATAATTTGCCCCATTCAATTCTCCCTTTCTCCTCCCAATATCTTTCTCTCTCACTGCTTGATTTCATTTTTTTGTTTTAAGATATGATCCCCTCCTCTTCAATTCACTCTGTGCACTCTGTCTCTATGTGTGTGTGCGTGTGTGCATGTGTGTGTGTGTAATCCCACCCAGTACCCAGATACTGAAATGTTTCAAGAGTTACAAATATTGTCTTTCCATGTAGAAATGTAAACAGTTCAACTTTAGTAAGTCTCTTATGACTTCTCTTTGATGTTCACCTTTTCATGGTTCTCTTCATTCTTGTGTTTGGAAGTCAAATTTTCTTTTCAGCTCTGGTCTTTTCATCAAGAATGCTTGAAAATCCTCTATTTCATTGAAAGACCAATTTTTCCCCTGAAGTATTATACTCAGTTTTGCTGGGTAGGTGATTCTTGGTTTTAGTCCTAGTTCCTTTGACTTCTGGAATATCCTATTCCATGCCCTTCGATCCCTTAATGTAGAAGCTGCTAGATCTTGTGTTATCCTGATTGTATTTCCACAATACTTGAATTGTTTCTTTCTAGCTGCTTGCAATATTTTCTCTTTCACCTGGGAGTTCTGGAATTTGGCCACAATGTTCCTAGGAGTTTCTCTTTTGGGATCTCTTTCAGGAGGTGTTCTGTGGATTCCTTGAATATTTATTTTGCCCTCTGGTTCTAGAATCTCAGGGCAGTTTTCCTTGATAATTTCATGAAAGATGATGTCTAGGCTCTTCTTTTGATCATGGCTTTCAGGTAGTCCCATAATTTTTAAATTGTCTCTCCTGGATCTATTTTCCAGGTCAGTTGTTTTTCCAATGAGATATTTCACATTATCTTCCATTTTTCCATTCCTCTGGCTTTGTTCTGTGATTTCTTGCTTTCTCATAAAGTCCTTAGCCTCCATCTGTGCCATTCTAATTTTGAAAGAACTATTTTCTTCAGTGAGCTTATGAATCTCCTTTTCCATTTGGCTAATTCTGCTTTTGAAAGCATTCTTCTCCTCATTGGCTTTTTGAACCTCTTTTGCCAATTGAGTTAGGCTAGTTTTCAAGGTGTTATTTTCTTCAACATTTTTTTGGGTCTCCTTTAGCAGGGAGCTGATTTGCTGTTCATGCTTTGACTTCATGTCTCTCATTTCTCTTCTCAGCTTTTCCTCCACCTCTCTAACTTGATTTTCAAAATTCTTTTTGAGCTCTTCCATGGCCTGAGCCCATTGAGTGGGCTGAGACACAGAAGCCTTGATTTCTGTGTCTTTGCCTGATGGTAAGCATTGTTCTTCCTCATCAGAAAGGAAGGAAGGAAATGCCTGTTCACCAAGAAAGTAACCTTCTATAGTCTTATTTCTTTTCCCTTTTCTGGGCATTTTCCCAGCCAGTGACTTGACCTCTGAATATTTTCCTCACACCCACCTCACCTCTTGATCCTCCCAGCCAGTGTTTGGGGTCTGAGATTCAAATGCTGCTTCCAGCCTCAGGGCTTTGGGCGGGGGCAGGGCTGCTATTCAGTGTGAGATTAAATTCA